>NC_060123.1:376156843-376781843 GCF_021461395.2 Schistocerca americana | reverse complement strand
ACGTGATTCATACTTCGTGTTAACTGATGTTGACAATGATTGATTAATGAACAGGGTTGTTACTTGTGTATATTATGCATCGCTTGGCTGCACTGCTTTTTCACTGATGTCATATTTTTCTATTATGTGCCTGCTGTGCTTATTTATTTAAATTATAATTGTCACCTGATTAATTGTGCTGACTATGGTTATGTATGTAGGTTATACTTTGTGATTTATCTGCTTGCGCCTTCATGTTTACTTATTAAGATTACATATGAACATTTATTTGCTTATGCTGATATGATGCTGATGGCCTGTTTATTATGTAAGATACATATTTGCTGCTTTGTGTATGGATTGCATATTTATACATTTCTGTTTGTTGTCATAACTACTCTTTAATTTGGTATATAGAAATGCTGATATACTGTGTACGAACATAGAGTTTAGGTCACACTATGGTATTAATTATAGATTGTTTGCTTGGCAGAGCCTCGTGGTAGGAATTGTGCTGCATCCACTTGTTGACATTATGTTCTCTACTGGTATATTTACCCGCTATTGCATGTTTTGCTTACGCTCAGTGCCTTATATTTTTAAGATAAGAAAATGAACTGCTATAATTCTTCGAACGACATTAGTTCAAGAAACTTCATAGAAGTCACATGAGCTGGAGGTTTTATGGAAGCTGTATAAATTTATGCTAATAGGTAGGAAGCTAGCGACATGACATACTAACACTAGGTTTAGACCATTGACAGTCATTACACTGCATTCTTCGTGAGCAATTGAAATAGCAAGTGACACTTGACACAAGAAATACTCCACATGTTTGCTTCTGTTTGCCATAATTCTTGAAGTGGTGTACACACTGAAATATCACGATTATTCACACTTCGTAATCGTACTTACTTAATGAAAGTTCTTCGAACTAAAGGCTGTTACAGGTCATATATGCATTTCTCTTATTTATGATGGACAAGGCAACCATAATGTATTTTATAATTCACAATGAGTAGAAGATTTGGCTCAGGTGGACTACACAGAGGTTGTGTGTGGACATTGTGTCTTCGGATTGCATGGGATGATGAATTGAAGTTTGCACTAGGATTTTATCTGTACTTGTTCGAGGAGACTGACTAGAGGAAAGAGTTGTTATGAAAGTGAAATGATATTAGTAATAAGGTTTATATGTATCGACGTATTGAAGAGGTATTATTGAGGTATTGAGATTATGTGAAGTTGATGATTATTGGAATTTTGGTGGACAAGAGGTAAGGTAAATGATATTGATGATAAGGTTTATATGTATCGACGTAAGAGGTATTATTGAAGTATTGAGATTATGTGATGCTGATGATTATTGGAGCTTTGGTGGATAAGAGGAAAAGTAAGTGAGGAGCATATTTTTTTTTGTTGGTTTATATGGAACAAGGAGGATGAAGATGGCAGACTAGAACACTCAAGTAGAAGGAAGATTGTCTACGCACACACTTTGTTAAATCACTAAGCAGTATATACATTTTTTTGGAGAGAGGAAGTATTTGCATATCTTGGCACACTGACAGTTGTTCAGAAACCGTACATTTTGATTTGGCTTGGCAAACATTGGTCTTGACATGATGACTATGACGTTGACTGACTGTTATACACTGTGCCACTACTACTTGATACACAAGTTCAACATAAAATTTTGGACAGAATTGCATTTACACAGTTAACACTATTCAATTACACAGTAGTACTTAATGTGGATGAAAGATGAGTGAGTGTGTTTTCCTTTCCTAACCCCAAATAATTGGTACCGACCTATATCCTAAATATTATTTTACTTGTTTGTTGTGGCTTGCACTGACATCCATAAATATTATAGGTTTACTGTCATTTGTGTATTGTAATAGTTAATATGACAATTATCTGATATCATTTGTGTGTTTATTATAATTTGTATGTTTAGTGTAAGAGCATTGAGAATAATTTTGTAAAAGCAATTGTGTGTGCATTCAAACTGTTGTTCGTGCTTGCACCTATTCAACATTGCTGGGTGCCACTTGGAAATGTTTAATTTCTGCTGATAAACTCTGATGAACTGTCTGATTAGTGATACCGAAAATTATGGACTGTTACTTGCACCTGTTCAACATTGCTGGGTGCCACTGTTGGAACTGCTTCTATTGAAATAATGTCACTTGTTGCCGTCTGCACCTGTTCAACATTACTGGGTGCCACTGATGGAACTGCTTCTATTGAAATAATGTCACTTGTTGGTGTCTGCACCTGCTCAACATTACTGGGTGCCACTGATGGACTGCTTCTACTGAAATTATGTCACTTGTTGGTTTCTGCACCTGCTCAACATTACTGGGTGCCATTGATTGAATAATACTTAAGTAAACTATTATGTAAAATCATATGTATGAAAACATTTGTATTCCTTACTGTATTTTATATATTTGGATATGGAACGGTCAGTGCAAAGCCAAAATATTATCTAGTTATGTGATATTTAATTATTAATATTATCTTTTATTTTTGTCTGTAATTTTTTTTTCTTCTTTGGACGAATTTGGTGGTATTTTCACCACCAATTCTGGCAAAAATACCATCAAATTCTAGCCCATGGAGGAGGGGCATATGAAAGGTGGCTACACTGAGCCACAGCGCCAGAGATTGCGCCAAAGAATATTATTCAGCCGCCTCCACTGGCAGTTCTTGTCGAGAAGTCGTAGTGGAGAGTGCTTATCGAGAAGTCGTAGCAGGAAGTGCTTGTTAAGATGTAGCAGTGGTGAGTCGTAGTTGAGAAGTTGCGGTAGTGAGTGCTTGTTCAGAATTTGTAGTATTGTTTTGATGGGCTAGACACCAGATGTTATTGGATTGGGGATGCTGTAATGATCAGAGTGCGCTTTTCGTCAATATATATGAAGGTAAAAAATTCCGTTTTTTTTCATTATTTCAATGTCTTAAACAATAATGCCTCTTGGTCACAGGTTCAGTCAACAAAGCATCTGGCTCGTGTTCTTGTATTAGACTGCATCTCTGGTTTCTATGTGCAATTATAGTACTTCTGGTTCTTTTAATTAATTCAGTATAAATGGTGTTTAAAATATCTGCTCTTATTGAGGAAGAACCGTGCCAGATGTGCACGTTGAATCACACTTCCACACACAGAACAGCTACACTTGTGTTTTGTTGTTTCCTAGGTTTTATAGTTGCTGGGGACTTAATTAATTAATTGTGTTAACGGAAGTTTTCTTTCATTCTTTGTTGTTCTATGCAGTCAGATTGCGTACTATACCAGACAGGGCCAACCATTTGCGAGACTTCTCTAATCGGACAGATAGCGACGAAAAATAAAAATTATTTGCATATTAAAATTTAATTAAGCCCCCATGCAACCTTGAACCTAAGGACATCACACACATCCATGCAAGAGGGAGTATTCGAACCTGCGACCGTGTAAGGTCAATGAATCGGATGCGGGTTTTGCAACAGTAAAGCAACTCATTTTCTAAAACATTCTCTGTCATACTCAACTTGAAACATGTCACGTCGACCAAATCATTTGGAAGAACTGACACTCATGGGGCTGGGAAATGTGGCCACAATGGTCTGGTGGAACGAACTATCACAGGTGCAATGCGTGGGTTCAGGCAGTTACTTTTAAGAGGCACAAACGGATTTACTTTACCTCTGGTAACCTCAAGAGGAAGACGTTATAATCCAGAATCCGCATTATACATCACGTTTCTTCATTACCAACTGGGCAGAGCCGGTTTACGTTGGGAAATTACATAGGCGGAAGTCACGATAACCAGAAATACTGTCGCCAGTAAACTTACTTACCTTAGATAATTTTCCTTTATTTGATGAACCGATAGCCATTCAATGGAACAGGGCTCTTATTTTATTTGTATTTGATTGAACTAGAGACGTTGAAAAATTTGGTGGTGAACTGTGATTCGAATTCGTGTCTCCTCTTTAGAGGATCTGAATCTCTCGGAACTGTATAGTTCAATCATTTCGTTCCTTTTCCCAAGACTGCAACCTTCTCTAGGTCACCTCCAAAGGTAAGTAAGTGTGTCCGAATCCTCATCCAGTACAAAAATATTCATAATTTCATTTCAAGCCCTATCACGTGCACAAAGGCCTGCTAGTGAAAATTAATGTGCATTTTTAATGTATGTTCATGTGTTGCCAACAATCGGAATAGGTGTCGTTATTTCTGGTCAAACACGGACACGTCTTACTGTTGGCGAGTAAGCAATTGGTACCCAAGCTATATTCGTGGACGATAAAGAAGGACGCTACGTGTGCGGTTCGATTCTCGCTCAGGCACAAAATATTGTATCCTTAGTATAGATTCAAACACCTACCAGCTGGTTAGAAGAACTGATAATTAAAATTTGATTTTACTTAGTTAACAATTCGATTAGGTATTGGGTTCATATCTCCGTCACAGAACTTGACATCATACGCTTTATCTCTAAATGCATGCATACTTTGTTACTTCTGAATGGAGGTATATCAGACATCTTTCGTGGTTAGTTAACAAGGACGAAAGGGTCTTGATAGGAGTCCCGCTTTATTACTAAAAATTTCGTCTTTTATTTTCAAGTTTAGATTTGGTTACTGATACTGGCGAAAATTTCGGTAATTCATGTCTCTTGTCGGCTAGTCAGCAATATGATATGATTAGATAAGATTAGATTAGATTACATTTGATTAATACTTGTTCCATAGATCATGAATACGACATTTCGTAATGATATAGAACGTGTCATTTTAGTGAAAGGTTTCTTTACATACAGTGATTCAATTTTTTTTTACAATCATTTCTTCTCTCTCACTCATTCTTTTTTATTTTTCTCCCCCTCTCCCCCTCCCCCCTCTCTCCCTCTCCCCCTCTACCCCTCTCCCCCACCCCTCCACACACACATTCTTTGTTTTTTGTTTTTTTTGTGCTCGACTATCGGCAAGTCACGAAAACGTACATGAATGAGTTTCTTAGTTTTCGGTACACTTACGAAAGAAATATAAAAACAACTATGAGAGTTACTGATTTATGATACTTAGTTTGCAGTCAGTTCTGAGTATTATTAGTAACTACGCTCCAGTCCCTAAACCTAGTTAGAGAAATGCGAATCAGACGCATTGCGTATTAGAGGCCGTAGCAGCAGCGTCTTTGAGACGCCAGTTATGGTCACTTCCCAGCCCGCTGTCGGGTTACATCAGTTCGTTGTCTTCCTCCTGGTATTGTAACTGAGATTTGGTAGCAGGGCAAGGTATGTTTGGCAACTCTGTGATCGACGAGTTACCTCCTGCGATGCACGGAATTAAGCCTCAGAATTCAGATAATTTTTCCTGTGTTTTACATTGAGTAATCTGAGATATTATCGCTTGAGGTGTAAGAAAATATTGTAATTTTACGGTTTTCAGCCCAGGAAAGTCGTTGCAGGTGGAAATCGCAACTAACCTCGTCCTTAAAATAGCGGTTTACGAGTTCTCGCCTTTATTGGCCTCGTAAGTGGAAACGAAGGTACGTACCTCTTTGCTAGTTCTGTTGTAACGTGCTGACCTCTGAAGAAGCGTCTGTTACGGTTCGCTGTTCGAGTCTCGCTGACTGTAACGCCAGGCTGCAGCAGGAAAGATTGAGCGCGTGCGCACTGTATCTAGCGCACGCGCTGTTGTACTTCCGATGCATATGAAGGTGTAGTCATTTGCGAGTGGAATCAGTTATCGGCAAGAGCAGCGTAGCTTTTCTCACCTGATGAAGGCGGCCAGGTGGACCGCTGAAATACTGTGTTCAGATGACAGTTTGATCGGTCTAGAAACTCGACAAGAATTTGATATACGTAGTTTTTTATTTGTAACCAGGAATTCAAATACCAATTTATAAAGGCGAAGCTTTAAGAATACTTCAGGAGTTCTTTAATAACGATATATTAAAAAAAAATTCTTGAGTTTCTCCCGGCGTATTTGATAATCAAAATATCCACGGGTATGCTGCCGGTCTATAGTGTCCAACGGGCACAATATTTCGGCGATCATACATGTCGCCATCATCAGGTGAACTGACGGACTGAGCTCCTGTGAACGTGCCGGCACGGAGATCCGTACGCTATGGCTGCTCAGAGGGAACTGGGTTCGGTCGCGGCGGCGGCCGATTTAAATACCCTCCGCCCGCGGCGCGCTCCCTCCGCCTTCCGCGCCCCGCGCCACGGTCGCGAGGTGGAACAGATTGCGACGGCGTCTGAGATGACGTCGGTGTGATGGCTCTGTCCGCCGTGGTCGTCACAACTATACGTTTGCTCGATTTACTCTTGATTAACCCGATCGCTGGTTCCCAAGCCTTGCTAAGACTATAGCCACAATCACGGTTTATGAGGTCGTCATTGGTGCGAATTTCGATGGCCTCTCTAACAACGCTGTCCCAGTATCTCGACGTCTGTACCAGAATCCTCGTGCGCTCATACTCCATGGCGTGATTTTCCGACAAACAATGTTCAGCGACCGCCGACTTGCTCGGATACATCAGTCGAGTGTGCCTCTGGTGTTCACGGCATCGATCCTCGACGGTACGCATCGTCTGACCAATATACGACTTGCCACATTGACACGGAATCTGGTACACGCCGGCCTTCCTCAAACCGAGGTCATCTTTGGCGCTCCCCACCAGTGCACGAGTTTTATTTGGAGGACAAACACAGTTCCGACCCGATGTTTCTTAAGAAGAAACGACCTCATAAACCGTGACTGTGGCAAGGCTTGGGAACCAGCGATCGGGTTAATCAAGAGTAAATCGAGCAAACGTATAGTTGTGACGACCACGGCGGACAGAGCCATCACACCGACGTCATCTCAGACGCCGTCGCAATCTGTTCCACCGCGCGACCATGGCGCGGGGCGCGGACGGCGGAGGGAGCGCGCCGCGGGCGGAGGGTATTTAAATCGGCCGCCGCCGCGACCGAACCCAGTTCCCTCTGAGCAGCCATAGCGTACGGATCTCCGTGCCGCACGTTCACAGGAGCTCAGTCCGTCAGTTCACCTGATGATGGCGACATGTATGATCGCCGAAATATTGTGCCCTTTGGACGCTATAGACCGTTAGCATACCCGTGGATATTTTGATTATTAAAAAAAAAGATTCTCACTCTTTATTTGACGCCCATAGCCCCATAGGGGTTAAACTGCTAAAAATGGTGAAACACGCATGTGTTTATTTCCGACCGAGAAACTAATTACCAGTTTCCGTAGGACTAGCTTAAAAATAGCCTTAATGGCGACATATTTTCATAAACCTTTCATCCCTATCTCAGTGTCTTAGTTGCGGAATTTCGAAAAATCCTTTGTTAAACGACGCATGCAGTATGAGATCAATAGCCTTTCCATATTTAAAGTTTCTATACTTCAGAATTTTGGCTGGGAAATGATTAGTCAGTCAGTCAGGACATTGCCTGTCATATAGGTAGATCAGATAAAAAAGGTGTGAATAATTGTATGATAAAAATGTATACTAAAAATAACCTTAATGTACACTACGTGGTAGAGGTCTTTACACATGACGTTATAACCTTTCATTACAGTCGCTAACGATGTGCATACTGGTAGTTCCATTTGCTACTGTTACAGCGTATAATCACCAGGAGAGACTTTACTGTCAGTGAAAGATACAAAGAGGGACTTTTTCATTTTTTTCTACAGCGTGGTGGATAGTCGTCGGTCTGTTTTGGAAGAATTTGTGTGGTATACAGCGTACGCTGTAGTTCACCTCGAAAATATCCTGCTGAATGCAGGTTTGAGCTTTGACAAGAGAACCTAGAAAATTTCGAATCAGTGACCATAGCTAAGGATGCAGATATTTGGACAATGATCCAATGATTGATGGCTTTGGGAAGTGTGCAGTAGCGTCTATCTAAACCATTAAAACCCAAATGAGAAGAGACTGGTCTTATTTTTCTGTGCTTATTTTGTTTATCGTCTTGTTTATGTAAATGGTTCAAATGGCTCTGAGCACTATGGGACTCAACTGCTGTGGTCATTAGTCCCCTAGAACTTAGAACTAGTTAAACCTAACTAACCTAAGGACATCACAAACATCCATGCCCGAGGCAGGATTCGAACCTGCGACCGTAGCGGTCTTGCGGTTCCAGACTGCAGCGCCTTTAACCGCACGGCCACTTTGGCCGGCTCTTGTTTATGTAGTTAGTATTATTCGTCTGCTGGATTTCTCTGCTTTATTAACCTCATTCTGTCGCTTACCACCGTTTGATAAGCAGGCGGTCTGTTCTGCTGGTATCTTAGTGTATAGCCCTGGCCCTGAGCCACATTCCGACTTAGTCATATCCACCAGGTATCGAGATGCCTACACTTCACGTTGCTGCGCCGAATTTTCCAGAAGGCATTATTATGCTAAGAAAACATTGTAGTCATTCTTTCGTACATTTTAAAATCTCCGTCATGTTAGATTCCATGGGAATGGACTAATGCTTGTGCGTGCTTGAATTATATTGGAGTACGTTCATTATAATTATGTTCAGTCTACATGGCTATTTGTAACGCACTGGTGATAACTGCACTTCAGTTGAAACCTATGTCTGTACTGCAATAAAAAGACAGACGACATTACGACCGATGCTGACCTTCTTTCTGCCCCAGCGTTTCAAACGCGATGAGATCTGCTACTAAACATCAATGGGACTGCTACATGGCGTTGAAAATCTCGTTATGTGACACTATGGTCATCAATCACTAGGTGCTGAAGACACCGCGTAAGGCAGTACTTCTTCTGCTATGTCCATAAGATACTGCCGTAGTTCTCTAGCAAACTCAGGTTTGGGAACCACACACCACCGTCGTTCAGAGAGCATCTTAATACTGTCTGCATTATATATACTCATACAGAGTGACCTTATTGATAATCAGCTGACTAAAGCCGATATTGCTTAGTTTAAAATTAACTCGATACTTACGGTAATATTATGTATAATTACTAATTTATCCTCTGACCAACTCTGGCTTATAGCTTCATTACAAATGATGACTGTATGTAATATGCTCAGTGTCGTCTGGTGTCCACCATTTAGGAATTCGACATCTTCATCTACACACGGTGTGTGGCACGAAGGACAGCCGGAACGGTAGCTCAGTGTGTTCGGTCAGAGGGTTAACCGCCCTCTGTAATAAAAAACTGAGTTAATGGACCAACGATGCACTTAAACAAGCGTCATGGGACGTCCGCCCCCAATAAATAAAACGAACATTAACAAACAAAATGAGATCAACAAAAGAAAAAAAAGAAAGTACCTTGATAGTTTGTGAGGTGTTCTTCTAGTACACTGGACAATATTCGTTAAATATCAATGTGTTGCTCATTTTTAAGTTTCACGATCATTTAATTTTGTTTGCGTCCTGAAGGGAACTGTTGACTTAGGTTAACACCATCGTTCGAACAATAAAAATACCATTCGTTCCAATGACAGAAATTCTTTATTCGGATTTGACTAGTAGTCTCTTAAGTATAACATTAATTATGGCATTCAGCATGAGCTGTTAATACCTATGGCATTTTAATTGTCTCAGCTCACCCATTACTACACTTTTAACACCTTTCGTGGGAAGTTACTGTAAGACTGTGATCCTCTAGGCTGTACTAATCTGCAAGAAGCAGTCACTTAAAAATAAAAGTGGGATTTGAAAAATACAGTGCAAATTGCGGTTCTAAAACTAAATATTAAATGAAAATTGAAATTTTGTTTTCAGATTTCGTTTCCATTTCAATTTTTATTTCCTGTCCTGTTCTAATCTCTTCTGTCACTTTCATTTCTTTTCCTAAATTCACATTTTCTATTACAGTTATAGTAATCGTTATTTGTTATGTAAATCATGATATCTTTCCTTCTGCAGTTAACTTCTTTGTTTATTTTGCCAAACAGCTTACACCTATAGTTGAAATCCCCGTTGTCAAATGCCCATTTTCGTAGAACTGACTCTATAGTTGCCACCGTATTAACCGTCTTGTGCAGGTGTCGAACCACATGTACCGTCTCGTACGTATGGTGGTTAATATTACGGCAACTTATAGTTTGGTTTCTGCGAGCGTGAACACTTAGTAATGCAGATTTGGGCTCTAAAATTACTGCGTCGAAATAAATAAAAGATGTCAAAATTTACTTGCTTGACAAGTAAACGTCTGTATTGTAAAATGTCGTATCTCTGGTCGAAAGTAAGAGTGGTTCTAGTGGGTATATTATGGTAAATAGCTATACAAAATATAAAAGCGTTGGACTTTCGGGTAGAAAGACTCGCTTCCGCATACCTGCTCAGTCATTTTGAGTTACGTTTATCTTGAAACATATGGACACTTTTAAAAATTTACCCAGACCGGCTGTGTAGCCTGAACCCTCGCTTCCAACGGCAGTGCTCTTATCGACAGAGGTACTGGAGAACATCTTTCACCTTAGCTGAACAGATATGAAATTTTCCCACTAAGGTCCCTTCACTTTCATTTTCTTAGGATATTTCATAACAGCGGGCTCCCCACTGCAAACTGAAAGAATCATTCTAGCTTTTCCCTGTTTACTAAAGCCATTCCTGACCACACACAGACTCGTTTCATGTATCGGTACACATGGCAGGTGATTACCATGTTTCACCTAACTTGCTCGTTTCAGAGAATCGAATGGACACAACAGGTGGTAATAATCACCTATTACCTGAACCATTCGTTGTGCCAGCAGACACAATTAACAAATTTCGTAATTACTCTCGTCCTGGTCGTTTCATTTTTCGCACAGCGAGAAGTACTAATTTGGAGATAAATCTAACAGGTAGCCAGAAATATGTTCTTTGCGTCAGGTTTCCCTTTCCAGCAGGACAGGAACAGGACACCACCCATTATCCGCGAAACAGAGATTGCATCTCATTGTTTTTTTCCCCCCTTGCGTGGAAGTTACAGGTGCAGCGACTGTCGTGTAATTAACGTCATGGCGGTAGATAACGAGCATTTAACACACTAATTAGCACACGTCCTTGTAACTGCAGCGTTCCCAGATGAGCCCACTCGTGTTGCTGCAGTCTTCCCACAGCCGGCGGGTAGGTCCTGCAGCTCGACTCGGACTCGGAAAAAAAGGAAAGGAATTTCCGTTAGCAGGGGTGGGGCCGGGAGGTATTTCGAAACCCCCGTTCGAAGAGAATGAAGATTCGTACTCTGCTGCTCGGTGCGGTAATGTGACATTAGCGCCCGCAAAGGGCCGGCTGGCCCCCAGGGACACAGCGGTGACCCAGTGAAATATGCTGTTGTCCCACCATCTACATATTACACACGAGCGTCCGGCCGCGCCCGCCGTCTGTTTGCAAATAAAATGCAACATGGCGCGAGCACAGTTTGTCTCTCGCACCGCTGTTTTACTGCATGTTTACTTCTGCTGGCGCAGGGTAATTCAAGCCGCGAGATAAAGTGGGCGAATAATTTTCAGCAGATACGTCCAGATAGCGGCGACACAGGCTGAAAGGGTGGGGCAAAAAAAAAAAAAAAAACGCTGCCCCCATAACACCCCCTCCCGGAGGGCAGTGTTTCACTGTCTTTCCTCGGCGTGTGGGCGCAGAGTTCTGGTGAAACGCCGCTGCCAACTGTTGTTACTGGTACAGCGTTTCTTGGTACCTGCAGGAGGTTTGCTCGAGTTAATGTTTATCGCAGCGTTCTATAAAACACGGCATTAATCGCAGAGGCTTCTTTGCTTTACTTATTTTCACTCTAGTGTTTGCTGTGCTACCCTAGGCTAAAATTATTTATTCCGTACGTATTACGTCTATATTCACACTTACGTGAATGGCTGTGAATTGTCTGGCATAACGTACTTTATTTGTATAGGTCCGTCTCGGTCACATATCACTTGCACAATTAATAATTGCCGGTTTCGGCTATTTCCATCTTCAGATATGTTACAAATAGAAAAACATTGGTGTCACTACTAGGTGCGATCAGCTGTGGTTGAATGTGCAGGAGGCCTACGAATACATTAGAAATAACAAATAAAAATAATATAACTAACAACCACGCATACTACCAATACATTCCATAAAAAATAGTCTGCTATATGAACGTCAATATTAAGCACATACAGGTTGTCCAGCGAAGCAGTCCCTTTCCAGAATTAAATATCTCAGGAAGTAAGCTCGATAGACTAGTGCAACAAGCGGCATGTATATCGTGAAAGCTGTAAAAATTTTATAAAAGAGTAATACAGAAGTTTCGAAACAGTTCGAAAAGTTGCTAACAGATGGCCCTGTAATCACAATATATAGGACCTGTAAATCGAGTTCCGCAGCTCAGAGCGAACAGTTGCACGATAGAAATGTGAAAGGAGGGTAGTGCACCAAAGCCAGAGGTTTAAGTCGTGTATTCCATTGAACAACGACTTTTTCTGGTAGCGGAATACCACAGGATAGAACACACTGCTACGGCGAGAAGATGCAGATTTCAAACACGATTTAATGTTCCAACAGGAACCGATGCGAAAACCAGTCGTTTCTTGACAAATTCCAACGAACAGGGTAGCCGATGATCTAGCGAGGAATGTTGGCCTCAGGCAGGCTGTAGTTACTCCTGGCAATGTCACCACGTTTTCTCGAATAATTCAGCAAAATCCAAGAAAATCCATCCAAAGAATTGCAGTAGAGACTCGTCTGAAGCATTCCAAACCGCAGGAAATACTTAGACAGAGCCTATACATTGTTTCTTTCAAAATCCAAAGCGACCAGGCCATGTCAGTGCGGGCTGTGTGGTAGAGGCTTTGACTTTGCAAACCCAATTCTTACAATGACATAATGAACGATTTGACGGCTACATGTCATTCACAGAGGAAGTACTTTTTCATCCGAATGGCGTTGTGAGTAAAGAAAACGAAATTTTGGTGTTCCGAAAATCTTCGTATATGTAAACCAAAACCACTATTTGTCTTGTAAATTACAGATTGCAGCGATCAATCGTCCTTTTTAAATTTTATTGTGCAGGTCTACATTTCGGCTAGAAGCTAGCCATTCTCAATGCACTATTATTTTCGCTCAATGCATGTAATGCCTGTTGGTCGGGCTACATCCACAGTTAATATTCAGTGAACTCTGCATGAATCCCGACCAACAGGCATTACATGCACTGAGCGAAAATAATAGTGCATTGAGAATGGCTAGCTTCTAGCCGAAATCTAGACCCGCACAATAAAATTTAAAAAGGACGACTGATCGCTGCAATCTGTCATTTACAAGTCAATATAACAGTCGCTGAGTGCAACAGCTTTCTGAATGGAAGGTAACCTGACAAAACCACTATATTCTCCCCCAGTTACTTTTCGGGCAGCGGAATGCATTACTGACTCTTTTTTCCATGCGAGAAACGATCAGTAACAAACGTTGAATTGCAATTTTTGAACACTTTGGCACCACGCAGCTAGCGTTGGATGATCGACCAGACCCAAGTTGTCCATTTAAAATAGGGGAATCCCACTTCACACTGAAGAGATGTTCCGCTTTCTTGTCAAATACTTCGGGAATAGTCATTGCGTTTGATTACTGGAAATTTACTTGCTCAGGGATGGATTGGCCTCCATATTCTCCCGATTTAACTTCTCGATGACTACTTTTTGTGGGACACATTGTAAGACATTGACTACTGAAGCCATTCTAACATGGTGGATGAGTTTGAATCTGCGATATGTGTGGCTTCTTAATTCATTTCCGTTGTGACACTACAACATGTGATGGCAAATTTTATTGCTCTTTTAGGACAGCTCCGTACTATGAGTGCTCGACATTTCGAAAAGATTGTGATGTGATTGCAAACATTGCTTTCAGAGGACAAGTTTCATTATGCATGCTCATAATGTACGAGCTGCACAGCATACAGCTCCGTCTGTTAATATCTTTTAACTATTTGGAGACTTATGCGTAAATTTCTTACACCTTTCGCAACAAACATACCTTTCGTTGCACTCACCTATCGACCTTACTTTTCAAGATATATAATTTTGAAATCATGGACTGCTTCGCTGGACACCCTGTAGCAAGTGTTGTTGATGGCTTGCAGGGGGTAGAGGGTGGCGTCCTGTACTGACACAAGTAACTGCAGCTGGCAGAGGGCGCTAATACTAGGGTACATGTGTGACCAGTATCATAAATTCTACACTTAAAATTCAATTTGCGTATTCATAACCTAAAATTCTTCCATATGGCAAGATGATTGTCTGACAAGAAAATATAAATTGACGTAAAGTACGAGGAAACAAAATTCATACTTAAAATGTAAATGAAGCGTGTAAACGGTAATAACAGAAAGCACCTAGCCCGGCGAAATAAAGAAAGTCGTCATTGTATAAAAGTCCGGACAGAAGTAAGAACTCAACTGAACGTGACGGTAAGTGGAAGATAATTAACAAGATAATTATTATTCAGGTAAAGTCTCGACAGTCGATATCACGTTTGGTATGGAATCTATTAGTCGACCAAAATTTAAGTGCACCTGGAAGTGATGGCTTTTTTTCTCTATTATCATTTTATACCCTCCCCCACATCCCGTAAGGGCTGGGGTGGGGGGGGGGAGGGAGCTGTCAGTGGTACAGGCAACATACTCTTCAGCCAACGGACTATAAAATGAAGTAGATGAAAAAACAAGAAACAGATATCGGAGCCATATACAACGAATTTAAAACATTTTAAAGGTGAAAAGTAAAATGTAATTTTTTAGATATATGATGGCGGACTGGTAGTTAATAATAGTAATAATAAAAGGTAAAAATTAAACACAATAAGTGCACTTTTAAAACATTTAAAACATGTTGCTGAACACTGATGTATGAAAGAAGCACTTTCCTGTCACCAGTAATTGGAAGGAGTCAGTTGCTGGTGGTGAAAAAGTTGGCCAGTGAAGAGGGTAGGAATATGATGGAATAAGGATGGAGGACTGGTGTAACGCTACGATGTGGTAGGTGTGGCTGTTGGAACAGGACATGGAGTAGAGACGGAATTGGTGACACTAACAGTTGTTGGGAGAAGGGGTGGTGAAAGAAAGGCAGAAAGAAAAAAAAATGGTTAGGAAGTGTGGGGAGGGAGGGAATAGAGGCCTTGATAAGGTGAATTGGGTGAGGTGGATTTATAGGTGGTGGGAGAGGCAAATATCAGGGTGTAGATCAGTATCTGGGAGGGGAAGATAGTTGTAATTTCGTTGTGAGAGCATATGGAGAGTGTGTGGGTGGAGGGTTGGTGGGATATGTTGGTAAATGCACAGCAGCATATGAGGATTGAAAATCAGAGGGGAAATGATAGGATTATTGGAACTGAGATTCCGTATGTTGTAGATTGTTTGCAGATGTTCAATGTGAGTGAGGAGAGGCAGGGATGCGATGAGTCGGTAAAGGATCCTTGTAGGGGAGGGTAAAGTAGAAGTGAGGCGGAGTGCATGGTGTTCGAGGATCTAGAGGGCTTATAGAACTTGAGTGGGTGGATATCCATTCACCCTTTCTATAGCAAACGGTGGGGCAGGTAAGGGATTTGTATGTGTGAAGGATAGTGAAAGGGCTCAGGCCACATGTTCATCCAGTTAATAGTTTTTATTTATTGTGGGCTTTCTTTTGGATGGTTAGTGGGTGGAGTTTCCACATTACTTGCTGGCTGAAGGTCAGTCGAAGGTATTTTAGTGAGTTACTTAGCTTAATGGGACGATCATAAATGGAGAGGTAGAAGTCATGGAGACGGAAGGTATGGGTAGTAATTTCTACGATTATTGCGTGGCTTTCAGAGAAGTTAATCTTAAAGAGCCAGGAGGTAAACTGATTGAGGTGGGTTTGGAGAGATCACTGGGATTTATGTAGCACACGACAGAGGGCGGTGAAAAAGATCTCATCAGCATACTGAAGGAGGCGGATGGGAAGAAGTGGTTTGGGCATGTCAGCGGTGTACAACAGGTAAAGGAGAGGGGAGAGAATGGAATGTTGGAGCAGGCGTTTTCTATGAAGTACTTGTTTTATGTCCTGGGCTCTGACTGATATGTTTAATTAGGTTTCTGGTATGTGGTCAAATACTGGAAACTGGGAGCCAAGAGTGCGACTGAGAAATCTATGTATTTACGGACAGCAGAGCTTTGGGAGCAGTCAAAATGAGGATCGTCAGGATGAAGAAGATATTGGAGAGATATGATGCAAAGTGATTGTCTTTGCACAGGTCGTCAGGTTAGGGAAAATGCTGTGAAGGATTGGGTAGTGAAGGGTGGAACTGTTGCCATTAAATAATTAGAAATTAACCCAATGCCAAAAACACCGGTTATTTCGTCAGACACGCATACAGCAGGAAAAACAACTCGGCATAACTCTCAGAAGAACTTAAATAACCAATCGCGCAAACAAAAAACTTGTTAATCGTCGGACATTAGTATTTGTTTAATATTATTAGTTTGTCAGACTTAGACTGAGTAGTGATGTTACTTGAATATTAAAATCGATCACTGTATAAATATTATCAAAAAATGTAGCTAGCAAAAGTATTGATAACTGTACACTTCGTAAAAATCTGCCATGTTAGAATCTAGCACATGATCTGTATTACTCTACAAGTTGGATATCAGGAAACTAATAAGTTCTTTTCCAACAGGAGCGTCAGTTTACGCTTGACGCGTTTTTTGAGGAACTACTGCAGAGACGTCTGCAGTGAGAAGAGGAAAGCCACACTGCTACGGTGAGTGAAACTTCGATCTGCAGATTTTAGCTTCTAAGTGTATTTCTGGTTTACTGGCCACATCGTAAATCCCTTCAAAATGGTAACCTGCGTTTGCGCTATTTTTTCGACTATACAATTGTACATTTTTAATATCACTGAAATGCTGTCGGCTTAGGTACAGAGGCAAGCCCACAAAATACAAAATTCTGTGGTCGAACCGTAAATTCTGTTGTACTGAACTGTGGGTTGTTATCACGATGCTTGCAATGCTGTTCTTCGATAACGGTTTTGAATTGTGAACAGATACACAGACTTTTCCGACTGTGTATTATTCCGCCCTACTATTGTTAGGTTCTACGTAATCTTAAGAATGAACGGTACACTATGCTTGCCTACCTGTTCACAGAATGGAGGGAGTTTCAGAAAACATTCTTATCTCCTCCCGTCTATGAAAGAGTTATGAAGTTTTCAGTATAGTTTCACGTTGATCATCGTGCATTGGTGTTTTGGTTCTGTTCTACTGTACTGCATCAATGTTTACTTTTCTGTCATATAATTATCAATGACACACTCAGAATTTCAATTCAACGTTTTGAGATATTGTTTTAAGAAACTCTACGTTTCTGGCATAAGTGCATATACTAACAGTCTCAGTTGCCTTGGTTGCTTTATGTGTAGAACTTAGTTCAGTTTAATGGCCAGTATAAAGGTAGAAATATTCTCATACTTGTGACAGCAATCTGCCAACATGATAGAATGATCAGATGGAACTGTACTCAGGGAACAGGATAGAGGCAGACAGTCATTGCAGGTACATCTCACATTTAAATTCTTATTTACAGTACTTAGATATCTTGAGTTGATGAGTAGGGGAGACAGAAACATTCCTTCACTATATCCGTATATGGGATGCTAAATAATTTATGCAATATATTGTTATTGCACTCTTTTACTACACCTGTGCCAATAGTTATATAAACTAGTAACTCCATTTCGTGTCTATCTTACAGTCTCAACAATGTCGATACAGAAATCAACTCAATAGTAGCCTCGGGTCCTACAATAATTTTGCAATTTTCTTTAAATATATCAACCCATCATAATGTGATCACGTTTTTAATTCTGAAATTTGAATATGTCGACAGGTCACTCCAGTGCCCTTTCCGCCAACTACAGAGGCTCAACACTCCACACCACGCAGCTCTTCGTAGCCACCAAATCTTATGCTCCCTGCTGGGGGCGCCGTCGTCAACTCGGCGCCTGGAGAAGCCCGTCTGGCTGCTAAACTATTCGACCACGATACGGAGGCCAATACCACCTGAAACCAAAGTTGCCGATTCAAGAAAACTTTGGCTTAATGGGATAATATACTCTGGTGATTTATTTTAGATCGTGTGAGGTGGCATTTTGGTAACACACGGGCCTCGCATTTGGATTGACAGTGGTACAAGTCTATAATTCGTCCATCAACATCTACGGTTTTGGTGGTTTCTTTAAGTAGATTAAGGAAACCAACCGTAAGGATGGTTCCCTTGTAATTCGACTCGTGGGATTTTCTCCACAATACGAGCTCCGTTTGTTATTATCTCTTCTTCGATAGACGTTAGGTCCGAATAATTCCTACATCTTTTCTTTATTGAGTAAGAGGTTCATTTAAGCAATATTTTTTTAAAAAGCTTTTGTAATTTTGGTTCACCAATACAAGCATTTGGAACCCACAGAACTTCCCTTTCAGAAAGTAAGTTCATCTGCAAATTCATTCAAACTAATAACAGTTAAAAGAGTAATGTGACTAAAGGGTCGCAGCATCTAAGGATAACAAGCTAGTGACTGTCATCTCGATGGTTACTTATTATCTCCCTGCGCCACATCTAACATAACGCTAAACTATGCAAAACTACACCATAATCAACATTTGACGTCGTCAGTAAATATTGTTATCGGCATTCGGTTAGTTTGT
This sequence comes from Schistocerca americana, assembly GCF_021461395.2. Taxonomy (NCBI): domain Eukaryota; kingdom Metazoa; phylum Arthropoda; class Insecta; order Orthoptera; family Acrididae; genus Schistocerca; species Schistocerca americana. The sequence continues at coordinate 376,763,200 of NC_060123.1, read as the reverse complement.
TTTCATTAATGACCTCATACTCGTTCCTGCAAAACTATAGGGGTGTGAAATAGAAGGTACGTTGACACACTAAGCAACTGGTCATAAAAGTAGCATTTGCAACTAGAAAACATAAGTTAAAGCATTCTTAGTGTAATCTAACTCATGCTGCATTTCATTGTACTACATCGTGCGAACTATAATTGGTTAGCCTAGTGATGCAACTACAAACAAACGGAGCATTTGTGATACGAACGCATGGGTTCAGCCGTAAGCTCTATACACAGTTCATAGAGCATGCGTGACCATTACCGCTTATAGCGCGAGCGTCACTTCTTATTACGTACCCTTTCCCTTGTGATTTCTAACACTTTACCTTTCACTTTGAGCACTGTAGTAGTGTCAGAGAAGAAACATCTGTAGCAGGATACTCATTTTTACCTTTTATACCATTTCCCCGCAAGTAATGAGTTGGCGCACGTCTCAAGAAAAATTGAAAATCAGATGGGGAAATGAACATGCAATCGATCTGCGCAAGCTCAGTGAATAAGTGGATTAATGTTAATCACAAGGAAGTTGCACATTCGATATATTGACATTGAACCACGTAACTTTTCCCATATTCTAATTAAAAAACATTGATCAAAATACTTCATTCCATGATCCAAAAGAAAATAAGAAAAGAAACAAAAACATTGATCCACTTACTGAGTGTGCTCACACAGATCGACTACGTAGCAATAGGGAGCACAGAAATATTTCACTACATTTTCTTGTATATCATGAGTTGTGACGCTGTCCTTGGTTTGCAGATACTAGCACAGTTTAAATAGCTACGACTGAAATAAGGAGCGAATGAATCTATAATCCACTTTTACGGCAATGTTTCGCCCTTTCTTCCGAGACTATGACTTCGAAACACGTGTCTGCCTGCTGGTCTCTCATTCGCTGAGTACCATGAAAAGCTGATACGCCTTATTTTGCTCCCATAGTACATCACGGCAAGCACTGTCAACATTCCTGCACGAAGCACATGAGTACGCTCCCTGAAACATCAGTCGACGCGTATAACTCAACTGAAAAACTAGTCACCAGTACAAAGATCAGAAATTGATACCACTACAGAAAGCCAAAATTGATGCCAAAACATACGGCCAAAAGTCGCTGAAATTGACGGAACGCGGTAACAAGAACAATATTGCGCCCCAATACCAAAAAAAAAAAAGATCAATATTTGGCATTACCGCACGTTCCGTTTCCACACGTCTACTTTCACCTATGACGTTATATCGGGGATATAAAGCTTCCTTTATTTATTATGACAACCACAGATTTAATAGCAGGCCTCTGGCATTCTTCGATATTACTACCATATGAAAGACGATTATGGTCGCAACCGAACATAAGAAAGATGGGAAATATTTCAGTCACTTCATGAAATGAAACTAATGAGACAACCACGGGGATTAGGGAGGTCTGGGCGGGGCAAACTAAAAATACTGCAATAAGACTAACATTACTCCAAGAGAGTCACATAATCGAAAAATAACTCTCACGGATTCCTCCAGAATAAACCAATCCAAAAGGTGTAAGAAACACACAACTAGAACAAAAATTATTTCTAGACCTATGTAGCTCAAACAAAGACAGTGAAACCACCACCCACCTCAACCGCCAAAGAAGGAAATCCATTATCATCAGTACTGGAAATTTCACCTGACATACATAGCTGAAACGAAGACAGTGATGTTGACAATCCCCCACCAACAAAGCTAATAAGGATAACGAAATTCACTATATCTAAACAGCGCCAATGAAGACATCGGTCCATAACTCCCCTCTCCCCCGCCCCCCCCCCCCACCACTCCCCTCAAATAAAACTAACCAAACACATATCTAAGAACCTCATTTCAAAGAAATATCTTATCCATAAACAAACTACGATCTCACACTATACAAAAAAATCATAAAAACGTTCTTACCAATCACAGTCCAGTACTGCTCTGTATTCACTTGGTATTAATACGTTTGCTTCTGAAAATCCTGTGTCGTATTTTGATATTCCTGACACGTTATAACCATTATTTAAGTAATGACAAATGTTACGTTGTTGCTTAAACCATTATAACCCTTATCCGTGAAGATGGTCGATGACTGAAACCAGTCGAGATTTATGGGTTTAAAATAAAAGCAGCTGATGGTCAAACATTTTATACATTACTTGACGGCCGTTGATGGTCACCTTGTAAAAATGTTTAATCAAAGTGGCCCCAAAACACATACACACACACACGCACACACACACATGCACACACACACGCACGCACACACACACAAACGCAAACGATACTGCAAACAACAAATTATTTAGACACAACCACAAAGCAAAAATCCACACAAATACACAACTTTCACTCTAGAATACCAGACTGTAAACTAAATGCAACAGTTCAAAAACCAGAAACTATTAGATAACCAGTAACTACGAAACACTCGTTCTCATTCATCTGCATCTTTACTGTAAACCGAATCAAGAACCAAATCGTCCACCACAAAGACTCACAAACCGCCTACAACATGTCTCTTACAAAAATAATCAATTTTGAATGTGCTGCGTCTGCACGACCACATTCGAAAAAAAAATTTTAAGAATCAACACTACAAATATGATCACTACTTGTTTCTCTCGTAAGAATTGAAGCTGTGTTCCTAGGTTCGTACCTAACATCTCCATCGACAAACGTTCCAAATTCAAAAAACAACTAAGTATTTGTGAAAAGCAGGGCAAAAGACATCACAAACCGTTTCTCTCGCAACAATGTAAGTCCTGCCCTTCGTTTCCTGCATAACCTTACCCTCGGAACTCGTGCCCCATACGAAAAGAAACAGCCAGACATTTGGGGATTGGCGCATGCTCTGATTCCACCAGTCGGCATTGATCCATGACTTCTTCTTTGGAATAAACAGCATGAACAGTTTACACCAGTCACTAAGGCCAAACCGCTCCCATCCTCCGGATCCTAAACTCAAGACGTCACATAGAACGTCACTGGTCAAAGCAATGGACAAAACACGGTATCGAAAACATGGCTTCATCAACACAGCGCAATTTAAAACAGCAAAATCAATTAGAGGGGAACTGTACACCCCAATCTGGAGCTGGAAAAGGCGAATTACTTTATTCTATCGATCTTTACTGTCTTATCAGCTGTATAGTACAGGTAAGTTTGGTACACCCTTACAGATCACTTTCAGTTATTAATATCACATGTTTTTCACTTACGTTTAAATAGCCAATTATTTAGAATTAAATTTCTGCAGACTTACGCATTTCGCAATTATCGAAGTACCACTTTTTCTTATTTGAATGGTGCTACGACTAATGTTCATTAAATTAATTGAGAAGAATAAATTCCGACAGGAAGATGCATTTACAAGTAATTCCAAGTACACATATGTTGTTAATCATTGTTTACTCTCGTTAGTAAGATAATAATAATATGATCAAAGATAATGTTTAAGTTCTGGCTGATTGAGGGTGTAAGCAGAGTCACAGTCGAACACATACAGTAGCGACACTCCACCTCCTTTCTGTTGCCCACCGCGATCGCAGCGCGCCAAGCGGCCAGGAAGTTATACTGTTGAGTTCGCCGAGATTTTGTAAAAGCGAAAGTTAATCTTAACTATTTATATTGGTCTGTAGAATGGTTTTTGCAAACAGGAGAGTCTGCACCGCAATAAATTGCAGCAACAACAAGGAGAAAGAAGTACATTTGCCATTTTTTAGATTTCTTACCAACCCCAGTAGGTGTGAATCACTATGTAACAGAACAGTTTATTTACGACTTTCTTCTAACCTAAAGATATTTGCTTGTGAATGTCGTGTTCCTTAAGAACCGAAAAAGTGCTAGTAAACAGCAGCAGACCTGACCTTTTGCAGAATGGTGTCGTATATTTGCTCAAAAACGTAAGTTTTCTTCGCTACAGTTCCAGTCAAATCAGTGAATATGGAACGAAGGAAACCAGTATGGAATGGAATTCCAACATTATTTTATGTAGCACACAAGCTAACACAACTGTAGTTGGAGAAAAAAAAACCAGACAGTTGTGATAGTAAAAGAAAAAACAGCAATAAAACTATTTCCCAACACAGCAGAAACCAATTTCACAACTGCAGCTGCATCTGAGCCACAAATGGCAAGAATCATCAACACATCTGCATTTGCAACTAAAGTAATTACATTTACAAAGATATTTATGTGTTAAAAAGTCGATGAAGTGTAAGACTGAGCAAAACATTAGGATCCATAAAACGTGTCAAGGAAAGTGTATGGCATATTACGAACAGACAAAAAAATACTGTTCTCATGCATGAAATGTGTGTTTGTATGGTCTTCTTTTCAGTAGAGTAAGCTACAATTATACACATATTCGAAAGTATTTCTTTATAATTACGTTATAGCTTATGTCACTGAATCGAGAAGATTCGGTCGTTTTTACATGTATCTCATGATCATTCATGTCTTATAATAATTTAATAATTATTTAGCTAATTAACTAGAAAAATGGTTAAAAACGAATTATAATTTTACCGCTACTTTGTCGCCTCTTGGGGCGCTAGAGTTGCACAAACTTTCAGATGGTAACAATTTTCTCACCAGTGAGTGTCGTGACTGTATATGTTAGACTGTGGCAAAGTGAAGCGTATACTCATTATTTTCTGTTAACTAAACTTGTGGATTCAATAACGTACCCATAACATCAGAATTTGCAAATCTCTCTATGAACCCAATTCAAATTACAAACATGGCATAAGCTGACACTACTAGCTCGCCTACACAAAACAAACCATCGCTCCGCACAATTATGTTATTCGCCACGCCAGTACATCACAGCTCAAACCCGACGGGCGATATCGAAGTCTCAAGCTGAGACAATGACTATGCTGTCCTATTGCCTGCATCCTATCTTTTCTACGGCAAATCATTGTACTAGTCAAGCTAAATCGAAAATTCCGTAGCTCAGCACCGCAAAGACTTTGATGACTGCTGCGTGTCGATGGATGGTTCTGTCCTGAAACAACCCCTATTCCTTGCAGTTCACGCACTTTTTCCTTTCAGACTGCTGTAGACAGATATCTCCTTTGCTTTTGATTGTTTAAAAATAAAGGGAAGCATGTGATGACAAAGATGTATCCCAGTGAAATCAGTAGGGCGGGCCGTACAATTTTGCCATTCCCGTACTTATCGCTTCGATGTACATGTTGCCGAAAGGCTCTGTACGAATAATTTTGTTTCTGTATTCAATGTATAACGCTTAACACCGTATTTTTGAGCCTTTTGCATCATGTTGCTGTTTCTCCAACCATTTCTAGTGTTACCAGCTTACGCCAGAAGTCGCTGAAATTGACGGAACGCGGTAACAAGAACAATATTGCGCCCCAAAACCAAAAAAAAGATCAATATTTGGCATTACCGCACGTTCCGTTTCCACACGTCTGCTTTCACCTATGACGTTATATCGGAAATATAAAGCTTCCTTTATTTATTATGGCAACCACAGATTAATAGCAGACCTCTGGCATTCTTCGAGATTACTACCACAAAAAAGACGATTATGGTCGCGACCGAACATAAGAAAGATGGGAAATATTTCAGTCACTTCATGAAACGAAACTAATGAGACAACCAGAGGGATTAAGGAGGTCTGGGCGGGGCAAACTAAAAATACTGCAATAAGACTAACATTACTCCAAGAGAGTCACATAATCGAAAAATAACTCTCACGGATTCCTCCAGAATAAACCAATCCAAAAGGTGTAAGAAACACACAACTAGAACAAAAATTATTTCTAGACCTATGTAGCTCAAACAAAGACAGTGAAACCACCACCCACCTCAACCGCCAAAGAAGGAAATCCATTATCATCAGTACTGGAAATTTCACCTGGCATACATAGCTGAAACGAAGACAGTGATGTTGACAATCCCCCACCAACAAAGCTAATAAGGATAACGAAATTCACTATATCTAAACAGCGCCAATGAAGACATCGGTCCATAACTCCCCTCTCCCCCGCCCCCCCCCCCCCCACCACTCCCCTCAAATAAAACTAACCAAACACATATCTAAGAACCTCATTTCAAAGAAATATCTTATCCATAAACAAACTACGATCTCACACTATACAAAAAAATCATAAAAACGTTCTTACCAATCACAGTCCAGTACTGCTCTGTATTCACTTGGTATTAATACGTTTGCTTCTGAAAATCCTGTGTCGTATTTTGATATTCCTGACACGTTATAACCATTATTTAAGTAATGACAAATGTTACGTTGTTGCTTAAACCATTATAACCCTTATCCGTGAAGATGGTCGATGACTGAAACCAGTCGAGATTTATGGGTTTAAAATAAAAGCAGCTGATGGTCAAACATTTTATACATTACTTGACGGCCGTTGATGGTCACCTTGTAAAAATGTTTAATCAAAGTGGCCCCAAAACACATACACACACACACGCACACACACACATGCACACACACACGCACGCACACACACACAAACGCAAACGATACTGCAAACAACAAATTATTTAGACACAACCACAAAGCAAAAATCCACACAAATACACAACTTTCACTCTAGAATACCAGACTGTAAACTAAATGCAACAGTTCAAAAACCAGAAACTATTAGATAACCAGTAACTACGAAACACTCGTTCTCATTCATCTGCATCTTTACTGTAAACCGAATCAAGAACCAAATCGTCCACCACAAAGACTCACAAACCGCCTACAACATGTCTCTTACAAAAATAATCAATTTTGAATGTGCTGCGTCTGCACGACCACATTCGAAAAAAAAATTTTAAGAATCAACACTACAAATATGATCACTACTTGTTTCTCTCGTAAGAATTGAAGCTGTGTTCCTAGGTTCGTACCTAACATCTCCATCGACAAACGTTCCAAATTCAAAAAACAACTAAGTATTTGTGAAAAGCAGGGCAAAAGACATCACAAACCGTTTCTCTCGCAACAATGTAAGTCCTGCCCTTCGTTTCCTGCATAACCTTACCCTCGGAACTCGTGCCCCATACGAAAAGAAACAGCCAGACATTTGGGGATTGGCGCATGCTCTGATTCCACCAGTCGGCATTGATCCATGACTTCTTCTTTGGAATAAACAGCATGAACAGTTTACACCAGTCACTAAGGCCAAACCGCTCCCATCCTCCGGATCCTAAACTCAAGACGTCACATAGAACGTCACTGGTCAAAGCAATGGACAAAACACGGTATCGAAAACATGGCTTCATCAACACAGCGCAATTTAAAACAGCAAAATCAATTAGAGGGGAACTGTACACCCCAATCTGGAGCTGGAAAAGGCGAATTACTTTATTCTATCGATCTTTACTGTCTTATCAGCTGTATAGTACAGGTAAGTTTGGTACACCCTTACAGATCACTTTCAGTTATTAATATCACATGTTTTTCACTTACGTTTAAATAGCCAATTATTTAGAATTAAATTTCTGCAGACTTACGCATTTCGCAATTATCGAAGTACCACTTTTTCTTATTTGAATGGTGCTACGACTAATGTTCATTAAATTAATTGAGAAGAATAAATTCCGACAGGAAGATGCATTTACAAGTAATTCCAAGTACACATATGTTGTTAATCATTGTTTACTCTCGTTAGTAAGATAATAATAATATGATCAAAGATAATGTTTAAGTTCTGGCTGATTGAGGGTGTAAGCAGAGTCACAGTCGAACACATACAGTAGCGACACTCCACCTCCTTTCTGTTGCCCACCGCGATCGCAGCGCGCCAAGCGGCCAGGAAGTTATACTGTTGAGTTCGCCGAGATTTTGTAAAAGCGAAAGTTAATCTTAACTATTTATATTGGTCTGTAGAATGGTTTTTGCAAACAGGAGAGTCTGCACCGCAATAAATTGCAGCAACAACAAGGAGAAAGAAGTACATTTGCCATTTTTTAGATTTCTTACCAACCCCAGTAGGTGTGAATCACTATGTAACAGAACAGTTTATTTACGACTTTCTTCTAACCTAAAGATATTTGCTTGTGAATGTCGTGTTCCTTAAGAACCGAAAAAGTGCTAGTAAACAGCAGCAGACCTGACCTTTTGCAGAATGGTGTCGTATATTTGCTCAAAAACGTAAGTTTTCTTCGCTACAGTTCCAGTCAAATCAGTGAATATGGAACGAAGGAAACCAGTATGGAATGGAATTCCAACATTATTTTATGTAGCACACAAGCTAACACAACTGTAGTTGGAGAAAAAAAAACCAGACAGTTGTGATAGTAAAAGAAAAAACAGCAATAAAACTATTTCCCAACACAGCAGAAACCAATTTCACAACTGCAGCTGCATCTGAGCCACAAATGGCAAGAATCATCAACACATCTGCATTTGCAACTAAAGTAATTACATTTACAAAGATATTTATGTGTTAAAAAGTCGATGAAGTGTAAGACTGAGCAAAACATTAGGATCCATAAAACGTGTCAAGGAAAGTGTATGGCATATTACGAACAGACAAAAAAATACTGTTCTCATGCATGAAATGTGTGTTTGTATGGTCTTCTTTTCAGTAGAGTAAGCTACAATTATACACATATTCGAAAGTATTTCTTTATAATTACGTTATAGCTTATGTCACTGAATCGAGAAGATTCGGTCGTTTTTACATGTATCTCATGATCATTCATGTCTTATAATAATTTAATAATTATTTAGCTAATTAACTAGAAAAATGGTTAAAAACGAATTATAATTTTACCGCTACTTTGTCGCCTCTTGGGGCGCTAGAGTTGCACAAACTTTCAGATGGTAACAATTTTCTCACCAGTGAGTGTCGTGACTGTATATGTTAGACTGTGGCAAAGTGAAGCGTATACTCATTATTTTCTGTTAACTAAACTTGTGGATTCAATAACGTACCCATAACATCAGAATTTGCAAATCTCTCTATGAACCCAATTCAAATTACAAACATGGCATAAGCTGACACTACTAGCTCGCCTACACAAAACAAACCATCGCTCCGCACAATTATGTTATTCGCCACGCCAGTACATCACAGCTCAAACCCGACGGGCGATATCGAAGTCTCAAGCTGAGACAATGACTATGCTGTCCTATTGCCTGCATCCTATCTTTTCTACGGCAAATCATTGTACTAGTCAAGCTAAATCGAAAATTCCGTAGCTCAGCACCGCAAAGACTTTGATGACTGCTGCGTGTCGATGGATGGTTCTGTCCTGAAACAACCCCTATTCCTTGCAGTTCACGCACTTTTTCCTTTCAGACTGCTGTAGACAGATATCTCCTTTGCTTTTGATTGTTTAAAAATAAAGGGAAGCATGTGATGACAAAGATGTATCCCAGTGAAATCAGTAGGGCGGGCCGTACAATTTTGCCATTCCCGTACTTATCGCTTCGATGTACATGTTGCCGAAAGGCTCTGTACGAATAATTTTGTTTCTGTATTCAATGTATAACGCTTAACACCGTATTTTTGAGCCTTTTGCATCATGTTGCTGTTTCTCCAACCATTTCTAGTGTTACCAGCTTACGCCAGAAGTCGCTGAAATTGACGGAACGCGGTAACAAGAACAATATTGCGCCCCAAAACCAAAAAAAAGATCAATATTTGGCATTACCGCACGTTCCGTTTCCACACGTCTGCTTTCACCTATGACGTTATATCGGAAATATAAAGCTTCCTTTATTTATTATGGCAACCACAGATTAATAGCAGACCTCTGGCATTCTTCGAGATTACTACCACAAAAAAGACGATTATGGTCGCGACCGAACATAAGAAAGATGGGAAATATTTCAGTCACTTCATGAAACGAAACTAATGAGACAACCAGAGGGATTAAGGAGGTCTGGGCGGGGCAAACTAAAAATACTGCAATAAGACTAACATTACTCCAAGAGATTCACATAAACGCTCGTGTTTTATTGGGCGGGCAAAAGACAGTTCCTATTCGGTGTTTCTTCAATATTCGTCCTATTTTCCCCGATAGTGCGACAGCATATGGTATGGCCGTAGAGCTCCCTTGGACCTTAAGCTATACGTTTGGAACTATATCTACTAGCATATCTACTAGCATCCAGACTTCTGGTCCGCTACTCGACAAGCTCTACTTTCTTCACTAAAGTGCAGTGCTGGGCTGTACCGAAGGCGAGGGACGCGGCGTTCACCAGGGCACCGTGTTCTTCGGCGCTCAATGAAATCCAGCATGAGTTAGATTACACTAAGAGTGCTTTAACTTATGTTTCCTAGTTCCAAATGCTACTTTTATGGCCAGTTGCTTAGTGTGTCACGTACCTTCTCTTTCGCACCCCTATAGTTTTGCAGGAACGAGTATGAGGTCATCAATGAAAACAAACTAACCGAATGCCGATAACAATATTTACTGACGACGTCAAATGTTGATTATGGTGTAGTTTTGCATAGTTTAGCGTTATGTTAGACGTGGCGCAGGGAGATAATAAGTAACCATCAAGATGACAGTCACTAGCTTGTTATCCTTAGATGCTGCGACCTTTTAGTCACATTACTCTTTTAACTGTTATTAGTTCGAATGAATTTGCAGATGAACTTACTTTCTGAAAGGGAAGTTCTGTGGGTTCCAAATGCTTGTATTGGTGAACCAAAATTACAAAAGCTTTTTAAAAAAATATTGCTCAAATGAACCTCTTACTCAATAAAGAAAAGATGTAGGAATTATTCGGACCTAACGTCTATCGAAGAAGAGATAATAACAAACGGAGCTCGTATTGTGGAGAAAATCCCACGAGTCGAATTACAAGGGAACCATCCTTACGGTTGGTTTCCTTAATCTACTTAAAGAAACCACCAAAACCGTAGATGTTGATGGACGAATTATAGACTTGTACCACTGTCAATCCAAATGCGAGGCCCGTGTGTTACCAAAATGCCACCTCACACGATCTAAAATAAATCACCAGAGTATATTATCCCATTAAGCCAAAGTTTTATTGAATCGGCAACATTGGTTTCAGGTGGTATTGGGCACCGTATCATGGTCGAATAGTTTAGCAGCCAGACGGCCTCCTCCAGGCGCCGAGTTGACGACGGCGCCCCCAGCAGGGAGCATAAGATTTGGTGGCTACGAAGAGCTGCGTGGTGTGGAGTGTTGAGCCTCTGTAGTTGGCGGAAAGGGCACTGGAGTGACCTGTCGACAAATTTAAATTTCAGAATTAAAAATGTGATCACATTGTGATGGGTTGATATATTTAAAGAAAATTGCAAAATTATTGTAGGACCCGAGGCTACTATTGAGTTGATTTCTGTATCGACATTGTTGAGACTGTAAGACAGACACGAAATGGAGTTACTAGTTTATATAACTATTGGCACAAGTGTAGTAAAAGAGTGCAATAACAATATATTGCATAAATTATTTAGCATCCCATATACGGATATAGTGAATGAATGTTTCTGTCTCCCCTACTCATCAACTCAAGATATCTAAGTACTGTAAATAAGAATTTAAATGTGAGATGTACCTGCAATGACAGTCTGCCTCTATCCTGTTCCCTGAGTACAGTTCCATCTGATCATTCCATCATGTTGGCAGATTGCTGTCACAAGTATGAGAATATTTCTACCTTTATACTGGCCATTAAACTGAACTAAGTTCTACACATAAAGCAACCAAGGCAACTGAGACTGTTAGTATATGCACTTATGCCAGAAACGTAGAGTTTCTTAAAACAAGTTCCCAAAACGTTGAATTGAAATTCTGAGTGTGTCATTGATAATTATTTGACAGAAAAGTAAACATTGATGCAGTACAGTAGAACAGAACCAAAACACCAATGCACGAGCCGTCCGCGGTGGTCTCGCGGTTCTAGGCGCGCAGTCCGGAACCGCGCGACTGCTACGGTCGCAGGTTCGAATCCTGCCTTGGGCATGGATGTGTCTGATGTCCTTAGGTTAGTTAGGTTTAAGTAGTTCTAAGTTCTAGGGGACTGATGACCGCAGCTGTTGAGTCCCATAGTGCTCAGAGCCATTTGAACCAATGCACGATGATCAACGTGAAACTATACTGAAAACTTCATAACTCTTTCATAGACGGGAGGAGATAAGAATGTTTTCTGAAACTCCCACCATTCTGTGAATGGCAAGCATAGTGTACTGTTCATTCTTAAGATTACGTAGAACCTAGCAATAGTAGGGCGAAATAATACATTGTCGGAAAAGTCTGTGTATCTGTTCACAATTCAAAACCGTTATCGAAGAACAGCATTGCAAGCATCGTGATAACAACCCACAGCTCAGTACCACAGAATTTACGGTTCGACCATAGAATTTTGTATTTTGTGGGCTTGCCTCTGTACCTAAGCTAACAGTATTTCAGTGATATTAAAAATGTACAATCGTATATCGAAAAAATGGCGCAAACGCAGGTTACCATTTTGAAGGGAGTTATGATGTGGCCACTAAACCAGAAATACACTTAGAAGCTAAAATCTGCAGATCGAAGTTTCACTCACCGTAGCAGTGTGGCTTTCCTCTTCTCACTGCAGACGTCTCTGCAGTAGCTGCTCAAAAAACGCGTCAAGCGTAAACTGACGCTCCTGTTGGAAAAGAACTTATTAGGTTTCTGATATCCAACATGTAGAGTAATACAGATACAATCGAAACATAACTCTCACGGATTCCTCCAGAATAAACTCAACCAAAAGGTGTACGAAACACGCAACTAGGGCAGAAATTATTTCTAGACCTATGTAGCTCAAACAAAGGCAGTGATACCACCACCCACCTCCACCGCCAAAGAAGGAAATCCATTATCATCAGTACTGGATACCAGTAGTCTGTTACTCCTAAATATTTGACATTACTAACTACGGTTACGAGATATTACTCTCTTAACCACAGAATATCACGCTTTTGCGCTTCGTGAAGTACTCAACTTCACAATCATTTACATTAGCATTCGGTCATTTCACTAGGCTGACATTTGTAGAGATCTAAGACGATATTCCTAAAACTTTTACCGGATAGAATCTTCAAGTAGATAACTGCATTAGCTGCGAAAAGCGAGATATTGCAACTAATACTGTCTCTAAAACTCGAGAGAGCACTAATATGTCGAGAACACAGCAAACTGGATCTAATTTACGTCTGGTGTGGTGGTCCAGAGATTAGCGGTCGAGGCATTGGACTGCCAAGTTGTTGATCCGTCTTCGACTCTTGTCTGTAGCTTTCATTTTTTATTCGATTTTTTTTCCGTGCATCTGATGATGTTCTGATAGTTGCAATACCTTTCTTTTCTTTTTTGAAGTGAAACATCGGGTCGGAGGGGGAGGGGCGACGATCGATAGTCAAATAAGTATATATAATGTATTAACAGTTTCTTCATCGTGATACATGATGCAATAGACACCACTTTTGAAGAGGGAAAAAAAGGGGCAGAGTGTGTAGCTGAAAACCTAAAGGTTGTGGGATCGTATACCGGCTGCGTAGCTTCTGTTCACTCTGCCTTTTAACCTAGCATTCACCTCTCAGTTATGTGGACATACTCATTTCGATTTGGTGATAATTTCAGACTGCCAGTTTCAGCTTTCCTCAAATTAGCTACAACAGTTCACTTAATTCACTGAAAATTCTCCTATCAAAGGGCAGTGGGTTACTATGCTCTGAAGTACGGTAATACATACTACCAAGAACTAAAACATAACCACCTCATCATCAGATGATGATGTGAGTCTTACAGTTTGAAATAGTGAAGTATGTTTAACCAGGACTTTCCCTCCAATCGTTTGAGAACAACAGTATAGCGGAAAAACACGAGAATCTAAAATACGTGGTAATTTACTTTTTGTGCTACAAGTAAAATGTTTTCCGAAAAACTTCAGCAACTTTACATACAGTACCTTCTTTTAGCAGTGCATTAGATGACTCAGTGTTCATTTTTCTGCCTTTTTTGAATCAAACCTAGATGTGGACCCTATTCCTTGCGTAGTCTGTCACAAAGAGTTCATGACAAAGGGTTATGGCAATGAGTCTCAACAATACATCACAGTACTTAAAGATTCACAAGAGGATTGCTCTACACACCATAAACACGTACATAATGTATGTTTTCTTTTCTTACGTTTTCTTTTATTTGTGCCACTTCTGCAGCCTCCGAAACATGTTGAATCACTCTCACAATACACCCCTGTTCCGCCTACTATATGTACATCGGTTGTAAACATATTACTTACATCACGACGTGCTCCCATCTTTGCCATGCGATGTCACTCCAAACGCCGATTCAGTATGGAACAAATACATTCATGCTTCCAGACAACTTTCCTGCTGCGAAAGTGACGATATTCAGCAACTTAACGTTGTTCTTCGAAATTTATTCATAACTCTACGCAATAACCCGCAGACAAAATGCGCTACGCCACGCAAGTCGTCTCGCCGTAAATCCTTAGTGTTACCCATGCGAAGTCTGGCCGGGTCACTAGTTAACGTATAACATGAACATCCACGGTCTTTTATTCCTCTCTGGCGCACACAACATATTATACATATACGTGAAGTAGCGAATAATATCGACAACTGCGTGTCTGTATTCATTATTTATTTAACTGCGGTCGGTTTCGGTGGTCCACTCTGTCAGACTCCTCTATGGCAAATGGTGGAAATATAAGCAGCAGTAATCAACAACATAAGAGGATCGAAAATATCCTATCACACATGAACAGGTTTGAGGACGCCGATATTTTCCAACTGTATATGATGAAGATTACCACTGCTTGTATGACCACAGTCTGTCATACAGTGGCCTGCTGAAAGTGAAGCGGACTACCGGCACCGTTTGCAGTCAGATAAATAATATCCACAGACACAGCTGACGGTGTTATTCATTGCTTCACGTACATTCATCGCCTGCTATACCACAGAGTACGAAAAACAGCCTATGTTGTTTCGGTATCTGTAGATGATAGTCCGTCTAGGCTAACGTTTTACATCCTGAGTGACAATTTTTTATTAAGTAGTAAACTCGCTTAGATATCAAATAGAAACTTATTTTTTCACAAAATGTCGATGTGGCACTGAATCGTAAATGTTTAACAACTGTAGAAGTACCGAATCATCCTGGTTTCCTTCTGATAGCCGAGCACGTTTTAGGTAACATCAGCCCAGCTGGAAATTTTTGCTTTGTTTTTGTACTTAATGAGCCAAAACATTATAACAATCTGCTTAACAGTGTGTTGGTCCACTTTCGGCAGGCAATACAAAATCGATTCAGCTTGGCATGGACCTGACAAGACCTTGGTAGGTTTCCAGACGCTTTTGGCACTGTATGACCACACATACAGGCCTCGAAATTCCTGTATATTATGGACCTGTGATTTGTTGCGTGAAGCTGGAGATGTATTGCATCAGGTTGAGATCGGGTGATTTAGGCAGCGTGAGTTTCATCATCATGCTAGTCAAACTACAGGGGCACATCTCTAGCCTTGTGACAGAACCATTGTCTTGTTGGATGATGCCACTGCTGTCGCGGAAGACAAAGTTGAAGAGGTATAGATGATTCGCAGTTATATTCATATATCCCACACGTCTAATGATACTTCGATAACTACCACAGGTCCCAAGTAAGCTTAGTTGAATGGCCCGTTATAGCATGCATGCGCTTGAGTCCAAGACGCGGTACTTGTTTCCAGCAACTGTTCGCCTGAATTATGGGGTATCCAGACGCCACTATCGATTTGACATAACAAGAAATGTGTTCTTCAGATCAGCCAACGCGTTTCCATCGCATCACGGTCCAATCTCGATGATCTCTTATCCACTGCAATAGAAACTGACGATGTTGGGTCAACAGTCATTTTTCCCTCGATCTGTTTGGGAGTGGAACAGGGAGAGAAGATGCTAGTCGTGGTACGAGGTACCCTCCGCCACGCACCGTATGTTGGATTGTGGAGTATGTATGTAGATGTAGATGTAGATGTAGAGCACATTAGGTCAACACACCTAGTGCCCTCTGCTGTGGAACCATATGTTCAACAACGTCTCCTGAACTATGTACTACGACCTATTTGTGTTTACACCAACATAGCGCTCTGTCGTCAGATCTACCACAGAACTGCACCATATCCTGTTCAGCTGAATGGGCAAGGCTGTTTGACAGCGTTAGAAAAATGACAGCAAGTGGCCTGAAGGAAGACGGCGAGTAGTAACATTTCGAGATCAAAGGAAGATAGCCGGCCGATGTGGCCGTGAGGTTCTAGGCACTTCAGTCTGGAACCGCGTGACCGCTACGGTCGCAGGTTCGAATCCTGCTTCGGACATGGATGTGTGTGATGTCCTTAGGTTATTTAGGTTTGAGTAGTTCTACGTTCTAGGGGACTGATGACCACAGATGTTAAGTCCCATGGTGCTCAAAGCCATTTGAACCATTTTTTTCAAAGGAAGATAACAATTTGTTTGAAGTACACCAGAGATGCTTTTCGTATATTTTATTCGCTACTGCAGGTTTCAAGTGACGTTTCATTCTCAGACAGCACGTTATACCATTTAAAAAGTACTTTTGCACGTTTATTTTGCTACATGAAAAAACAAAAGAAGATCGTATTTGAAAAATAACAGACAATACCTTATAACGCGCTACTTAAAATCAATCCGACGTTGGAAACAAACAGCGGAAGATAAAAATTTAAAAAAAGATAAGAAAGGTTAGATGGATCTTATGACAACAGAATGAGTTTCCTACAATTTGTTGAGGTTTAAAAACAGCATGCACAAAATATATTGAACAGCACACTTTTGTAAACGTTTAAAGTCATGTTATGTTAGATAAATAACGTTCGCACAAACACGGATGGTGACGAAAATAAACAACGCTGAATGTGTCCCATAAGGTAAATCTTGTATGTACCTCACAAATCGCCCCGAACCTCATCGCGTATAGCTGGGGCTCTTCGCTACCTGAATAGATTCCGCTGTCAGCACGGCAGCTTTTTATGGAACTGGGTTTATGTGACCCAGAAGAACCAACTCAACAGTTTCCGCCCGTTGAAGGGAAGACAAATGATGCCTAGGAGGTAAACTCTTCAAGAAAGCATTGAAGTAACGTTACTACAAGAAGCTAAGTAGAAAGATTTCAAGCCGGCCGGTGTGGCCGTGCGGATCTAGGCGCTTCAGTCTGGAACCGCGTGACCGCTACGGTCGCAGGTTCGAATCCTGCCTCGGGCATGGATGTGTGTGATGTCCTTAGGTTAGTTAGGTTTAAGTAGTTCTAAGTTCTAGGGGACTGATGACCACAGATGTTAAGTCCCATAGTGCTCAGAGCCATTTGATCCAAGAAAGATTTCAAGAAGCACGACAATTTCGAAACCTATCTTCACGAAATATCGTGCAAAACACTTTAAGAAGATACTAGTCGGTTAGATGATTGAAACCTTTCATTCAATCTGTAATAGAGTTTTGTGTAGAGAGGACAGAGGGTGTTGATATCGCCAACAAGCCACGATAACATCCATAAGTCTCCGTCATTTTTCGCCTTCTTGGATCGGAGACAGTGGCTATCAGACAGTCACATTCAGCTATACGTTGTTGTTGTCTTCAGTCCGGAGACTGGTTTGATGCCGCCCTCAATGATATTCTATCCTGTGCAAGCTTCTTCATCTCCGAGTAACTACAGCAACCTACATCTTTCAGAATCTGCTTAGTGTATTCATCTCATGACCTCCCTGTATGATTTTTACCCTTCACGCAGCCCTACTATACTAAATTGGTGACCCCTTGATGCCTCAGAACATGTCCTACCAACCGATCCCTTCTTCTAGCCAAGTTGTGCCACAAATTTCTCTTCTCCTCAACTCTGTTCAATACCTCCTCATTAGTTATGTAATCTACCCATCTAATCTTCAGCATTCTTCTGTAGCATCACATTTCGAAACCTTCTATTCTCTTCTTGTCTAAACTATTTATCGTCCACGTTTCACTTCCATACATGGCTACACTCCATACAAATACTTTCAGAAACGACTTCCTGACACTTAAATCTATTCTCAATGTCAACAAATTTCTCTTCTTGAGAAACGCTTTCCATGTCATAGCCAGTCTACATTTTATATCCTCTCTACGTCGACCACCATAAGTTATTTTGCTGCCAAAATAGCAAAACCCGCCTACTACTTTAAGCGTCTCATATCGTAATCTAATTCCCTCAGCTTCACCCGATTTAATTCGACTACATTCCATTATCCTCGTTTTGCTTTTGTTGATGTTCACCTTATATCCTCCTTTCAAGACACTGTCCATTCCGTTCAGCTGCTCTACCAAGTATTTTGCTGACTCTGAGAGCATTACAATGTCATCGGCGAACCTCAAAGTTTTTATTTCTTCTAAATGGATTTTAATTCCTACTCCGAATTTTTCTTTCGTTTCCTTTACTGCTTGCTCAATATACAGATTGAATAACATCGGGGACAGGCTACAACCCTGTCTCACTCCTTTCCCAACCACTGCTTCCCTTTCATGCCCCTCAATCTCTTATAACTGCCATCTGGTTTCTGTACAAATTGTAAATAACCTTTCGCTCCCTGTATTTTACCCCTGTCACCTTCAGAATTTGAAAGAGAGTATTCCAGTTAACATTGTCAAAAGCTTTCTCTAAGTCTACAAATGCTAGAAACGTAGGTTTATCTTTCCTTAATCTATCTTCTAAGATAAGTCGTGGGTCAGTATTGCCTCACGTGTTCCAACATCTCCACGGAATCCAAACTGATCTTCCCTGAGGTCAGCTTCTACCAGTTTTTCCATTCGTCTGTAAAGAATTCGTGTTAGTATTTTGCAGCAGTGACTTATTAAACTGATATTTCGGTAACTTTCACATCTGTCAACACCTGCTTTCTTTGGTATTGGAATTATTACATTCTTCCTGAAGTCTGAGGGTATTTCACCTGTCTCTTACATCTTGTTCACTAGATGGTAGAGTTTTGTCAGGGCTGGCTCTCCCAAGGCTATCAGTAGTTCTAATGGAATGTTGTCTACTCCCGGAGCCATGTTTCGACTTAGGTTTTTAGGGCTCTGTCAAACTCTTCACGCAGTATCATATCTCCCATTTCATCTTCATCTACATCTCCATAATATTGTCCTCAGGTACATCGCCCTTGTATAGACCCTCTGTACACTCCTTCCACATTTCTGCTTTCCCTTCTTTGCTTAGAACAGGGTTTCCATCTGAGCTCTTGATATTCATAGAAGTGGCTCTCTTTTCTACAAAGGTACCCTTGATTTTCCTGTAGGCAGTATCTATCTTACCCCTAGTGATATATGCCCCTGCATCTTTACATTTGTCCTCTAGCCATTCCTGCTTAGCCATTTTGAACTTCCTGTAGATATCATTTTTGAGACGTTTGTATTCCTTTTTGCCTGCTTCATTTACTGCAGTTTTATATATTCTCCTTCCATCAATTAAATTCAATATATCTTTTACTAGCCCTCGTCTTTTTTCCTACTTAATCCTCTGCTGCTTTCACTATCTCTCAAAGCTACCCATTCTTGTTCTACTGAATTTCTTTCCCCCATTCTTGTCAATCGTTCCCTAATTCTCTCCCTGAAACTCTGTACAACCTCTGGTTCTGTCAGTTTATCCAGGTCTCATCTCCTTAAATTCCCACCATTTTGCAGTTTCTTCAGTTTCAATCTACAGTTCCTAATCAATAGATTGTGGTCAGAGTCCACATCTGCCCCTGGAAATGTCTTACAATTTAAAACTTGGTTCCTAAATCTCTGTCTTACCATTATATAATCTATCTTAACCCTTCAATTTCTTTTATGTCATCATACACTTCATCAATCTCTTCGTCATCTGCAGAGCTAGTTCGCATGTAAAATTGTACTACTGTGGTAAGCGTGGGCTTCGTATCTGTCTTGGACACAATAATGCGTTCTCTAAACTGTTTTTAGTAGCTTACCCGCATTCCTATTTTTTATTCTTTATTAAACCTACTCCTGCATTACCCCTGTTTTATTTTGTATTTATAACCATGTAGTCACCTGACCAGAAGTCTTGTTCCTCCGGGCACCGAACTTCACTAATTCCCACTATATCTAACTTTAACCAATCCCATTTCCCTTCTTAAATTTTCTAACATACCTGCCCGATTAAGGGATCTGACATTCCTCACCCCGATCCGTAGAACGCCACTTTTATTTCTCCTGATAACGACGTCCTTCTGAGTGGTCCTCGCCCGGAGATCTGAATGGGGGCTATTTTATCTCCGGAATATTTTACCCAAGAAGACGCCATCATCATTCAACCATACATTAAAGCTGCATGCCCTAGGTAAAAATTACTGCTGTAGTTTCCCCTTGCTTTCAGCTGTTCGCAGCACCAGCACAGCATGGCCGTTTTGGTTAGTGTTACAAGGCCAGCTCAGTCAATCATCCAAACTGTTTCCCCTGCAACTACTGAAAAGGCTGCAGCCCCTCTTCAGGTACTACACGTTTGTTTGTCCTCTCAACAGATACCCCTCCGTTGTGTTTGCATCTACGGTACGGCTATCTGTATCGCTGAGGCACGCAAGCTATATAATATACGTATAATTAATATCATTTTATTTTGCAATTACGATGTAAGTAATCATGAGTTAATTTAAATTTGCTATTGAATTGCATTTTTAATTTTTTTGATGAAATTAGGAGTATTTCTGAAGGTATGTGTTAAGTGTCTGACATTGCTAGATAATTGTTCTCGTCTGCGCGTGAAGGGAATCGGCCTGTAGCAGTACCAGTGACTGTACGTGCTAAGCGTCGTCCTGTGGCAGCCCTGAACCGTGTGGTGAGCAGGCGAGTCGGATCATTTGGTCTGAAGGTTGATTTAGCCAATAAACAAGAGGCAGGCGAAGACCGCCTGCGTCGGATGCGCCGGACCCATGCATTTCCACGGGTGAGTTCAGACACGCCGTCTATCTGCTGTGCTCAGGCCGCAAGCAATGAAATGTTGGGCGACGAGGGCCTCCCGTCGTGTAGACCGGTCGCCTGGTGCAAGTCTTTTGAGTTGACGCCATTTCGGCGATTTGCGTGTCGATGGGGATGACACAGGCCGCAGGTGGAATACAACAAAGCGTTTTGCCGTTGCGGAGCGTTTACACTACTCCAAGTTGGAGTTCCTCGCGAAACAGCTTCGCACACAGAGCGAACTGTTCAGATGTCCAAATGTGTGTGAAATCTTATGGGAGTTAACTTCTAAGGTCATCAGTACCTAAGCTTACACACTACTTAACCTAAATTATCCTAAGGACAAACACACACACCCATGCCCGGGGGAGGACTCGAACCTCCGCCGGGACCAGCCGCACAGTCCATGACTGCAGCCACAGAGCGAACTAACCGTTGCGTGAAACTGGCCCGAAAACGGTGCACCGTTAGTTTGGACGAGACAACCATGACAGTCCTGTGTTATATAAAACGGAAGGATATCTCCGCTGGCGGAGATGATGATTATAATTCGAGAATCAATGACTTCGTTTCGTCTGTGTATGGCACCAGAAGGTTTCTATTGTCCTTCGCGTAGGAATGAGAGGCTCACTTTTTTTTGAAAACTTATCGTTTTTCTACATTCTGATGAATGCGTGCAAAATTTGGCTCGAAGGTGCGTACAATCTTCCTGTGTAATGATTCAGAAGCATAGCCCCCTGCGACCGTCGGGCTCGGCGAAACTTAAAACACCATACGTAAAAAAGGCCAAAGTTCGCGTGAGGTGTAGGGTGGGATACTGAACTCACACTGGCACCAAATTTCCCTTCAGTTCTAACCAACGCCATCGCGGATGTGTCACGTAATGAGCAGGTCGCCACAGTCCCCTTTCCCCTATCACTTCTTCTCTCGACGCCTTTGTGATGGAGGTCAGAACCGCTCGACATCCAACGTTGAAATGAGGCAGTTTTCTTATGGGTGACAGGAAAACCTTTCAAACACATCGTCGCTCAAAACAGACACGAAAAGGCATCGGGAGGTGGCATAAAGGACGTCAGTAAAACCATTCCTTCTCTTGAGGGGTTCATTAGAGACATTTCGCTCTCGAAAACGACATTTTGCAGTGCATTGTGCAACGGGACGACGTTCATGACAATCTTTGACACTATTGACAACCCCCAGGAAGATGAAACCCCATTCTAAGGATATCGAGGGGCAGCGACCCCATTGTATGTGATCTGACCCCAACGGAGTGCAGCGCGATGGCAGTTCTAGCTCTGGTGCACAGGGTGGAACCACTAGGGACGGTTAAAAACCATTCCACATAATTTGAATGTGGTACGCAGCAGCAACTTTTTCAGCCTTCTTGTTTTGCCCCCCGCCTGTACTGTGGGGGAGGGGTGGCAAACTGATACAAGAGTCAATAAAACGGCCCACAGTTTGGCAACATTCCCCTGGTGCCACCCGCACAACTTGGCTGAGCACTTTAAAAATGTATCTGTACAGAGACCAATTCGTAGAAGTACTGGCAGGCAACCCCTTAGACACCCTTAGCTACACTGCTGCTGTAGCGTCTACTTGCGGAATCTGGGTGGTTATCTGTCTCTAAACGGCCTACGAATCGGTCAAACGTTGTCTTACTTTTCAAGTGCTCAACAGAGATGCGTGGTTGGCACTGAAGATGTTACAGCACCGTGTGATCTTACAGGGACTGTTTGCCATTTTATTCACACACATGTCAAAGCACACACGCCCCCGCCTCCTACCCCCCCCCCCCCCCCCCTTGATCACGACATAGTAGGGCGTGAAGTACAAGGGCAGAGAATACCGTTTGCTGCCTCGAATCGCATTCAAATTTCGTTGAATGGTTTTGTTCGGTTCCTAGTGACGCCACCCTGTATAGCAGAGCTAAATTTGGAATCGCACTATACTCCAAATGCATGAGATCATTTTTAATGGGGTTGCAGCCCATGATGAGTGTACAGAATAGGTTGTCCTGTTGCACACTGCAAGCCAAACTGTCATTTTCGAAGGCGAAATGTGTGTAAATGAACCCCTCAAGAGAAGGAATGGTTTCACTGACGATCTTTATGCCACTTTCTAATGCCTTCTCGTGTGTACTATGACTGGCGGTGCGTTTGAAATGTTTTCCTTAGTCACAGATAAGAAAATCGCGTGATTTCAATGCTGGGCTAACAGTTCCGACCACCACTGCACAGTTGTCAAGGGAATGGGTGTGGTGTTGGTAACGGGTAGTGGATGGGCAGGGAGTGATGACACGTCCAAGGTGGCATCATTAACCCCCCTTACACCTCATAAGTTCTTATCTCTCACCTTTTTTTGGCACGTGTCGATGTCTTGCTGTTCGAAGACTCGCCGAGTCCAGGGGTGATGTCACAGGCGCCACGTTTCTTGCACCACTGCAAAGGAATGTTGTAGGCACCTTTCAGTCCAATTTCACACTTCTGAATGATGGGGTTTTAAGGAAAGTTACCCCTCAGTTCTTTTGCGCAGCGTAGCTATTTCAAGGCACAACCCATTTATTTTCTTCCCGCTGTCTCGTTTTATGCTTAAATGGGAATAGGTTTTTCTTTGAGATCTCGCGAAACTGATTAGATTTTGTCTTCTAACTGAAACGTCCTCTTTGAAAAATTATACATGACTGTGCTTAAACTGACACACAATATTTTTTACCGCAACGCAATCTGACTTTCAATAATGCCTATAAAAGCATGGCCCTGACTAACATTAACCCATACGTTTCACAAATCACTTACCTCACAAAAATCTTCGTTACTCGAACTACTGCAATACAGCGAGCGCCACTACTGCCAGCTAAATAAAAGATTCAAACTACTGAAGGCACTAACTACTGATAGGCATAGTTAGCAAATGAAAGATTTTCATAGAGAACAAACAATGTATTTACCTTGATAGTGTTCAAAAGTCGTAATATATATAGCAGTTCATGACATCCAGTCTTACAAATTTCCAGATCGTCCGCTCTCAAAACTCTGCCATGTCTCTCGCCACATCTACCACTGCTGGCGGCTCACCTCCAACTGCGCAACGCTACGCGCTGTTAACATCCAGCTGCCCAACACTACAATGGCAGACAACAATGCAAACTAGCCACAGACTGCACACAGCACAGCCAGTGATTTTCATACAGCACGCTGCGTGGCGTTACCAATAAAAAGAAACCTACACAGCCTACTTACAGAACCCATTTTTTTCTTTTTCTGGCGCTTATACATCCATATTAAGTAAATTTTCTTTGTCGGTTTTAAATTTACATGTATTAATTCTTTCATTAATATGGAAATATTCTATAAGTTTTCTTTTCTATATGTTATTCTTTAGGATTGCTGCCCCACAACACGGTCGTGTTTCTTGAAGTACTCCGCTGTATATTATTGTATAGCAATCGAGATACAGTAATCCTTTACTGCTACAATAGCTATTTGAATTTTTTTTTTGTCTCTTAATACATTATCTCTATCTTCTTGTCTCAAACCACCTTACGTTCCTTGACTTGCTTAGGTCATCTCCACTAGCCACCCCTTTAAATCTGAGGCAGTGTATTGTGAAGAGAGCCAGTACGTACGGAATTCAGTGGCAGCGTTAAGGGCACTGTGCTGGTTAAGCTTGGTGATGGTGATGCCATCTCACAGCTTCCAAGCCCTCAGAGTAATATTTCTGATTACCAGGCCTAGGCAGACCGCCGTGCACAGGCTCCGAGTTCTGCCTGCCCTGGAGAGATGTCTTCCGCCTCTTCTATCGTTGGGACGCTATACAACATACTCTTCCGACATCCTATCCAACGACATCCTCTTCGTTGGTTTTGCCCACGTCGGGTATTTAATTTCCCCGTTACCCACCAGATATCTGTCTGGCCGGGAATCCCCCCATCCGCCACCAGGTTCTCGTTTGTGGAGATTTAAATGCTAGAGCAGGCAACATACCTGTCTCAGGAGTTGTGCGTACATTTGGTGAACAAATATGGTGAAGAACGTAGAAGGTTTCCAACCTGCAACCAGTTTAACATCACTAAGACGTAATTTTTAAGAAAAAGAGAAACAGATGTGTTACTTGGAGTGCTAGGGTCTATTAATCTTTAACGAGAACGCAAACGACAGGCTATGTAATCAGATTCTAGATGTCCACTGATGAAGTGATATCAGTTCTCATCACTATTTAGTGACTGAACTAGTTACATTGATAGCTAAGTGGAAGAAACTTAATCCAAGAAGACAGAGAAAGTTGGAAAACGTTGATCATATTCAGCTACATAAATAAATGCTAGACACTCAAATTATTGTGGGTGGAGAAGAAGAATGGTAAAATATTAATGAATGCATAGAAAGAGTGGCATGTGAGACATTGGAAAAAAGGAAGTACGGGAAAAGAAAGAATTGATGGTTTGGAATGAAAATATCGCAGATGCAGTTGAAGAAAATGATAGTGCCCATAGCAGACTTCTACAGAATAAAACCCCAGAAACTCAAGAGGAGTATAAGAAAAAATGGAAGCATGCCTAATACGTAACTGAAATAGCACATCAGTAGTATCACTTTGTGAGCAAAGTAGAACAGGATACGTGTGGAACACAAACTTCAGCCATTAACTTAATGAAACACTTAAATAGCGTAGAGGAAAATTCTGCAGAACCAATTATAATCAGCAAAGATAAGTGGAAAGTATTTGATAAAAAATGAGGCAAGAAGTTTCAGAATTGGAAGAAAAGGAGATAACATCATATCATATTATTGTGGATTCAGTCACAATAGAAGAACTCCAAGTAGTGTTTAAAAGTATGATAAACAGGTGAAATATTCTGTACCGGATAGTATTAATATGGAACGTGTTCAACAGAAACAAAAGTTGTATTGGGTGATCTCCAAAGCAAAATCGGGCCCTGACCTTCTCAGACATACAAAGCGTTTATTATAAAGGCTTAACAGCACTCCCTGGCTGTTCGTCGATAGAGCTGTTGTCCAAGGGGAAAGCATGCACCCCAAAAAATTACGGACCTGCTAGACAACTTACAAGGGAAACTCCCCATTGCATCAGATTTAGTGATAAGATGGCGCAATGGATAGCCCGACAAAAACTGAACACAGATAAAGCACGAAAACAGAAATAAAGTATACTGAACTGCGAAAAAAAGCAAAACAAACAGTGAAAGGTCCAGGCTTAACAAGTGCAGTATTGAGCGGTACTGAATGGCGTTGGGTCGGAGTTGAGTGGTCACGTTGCTGGACTGCGAAGCGGACGAGCCGCGCTCAAAACTGTTTTGTGCCGTTCATTTTTTTTCTACAACATTATGTACTGTCCACCCGGTCATTGAAATGTTTGTTCTCTTTCTGTAGTCTTGGCAGTTGTCATACTATACGTTGGCTCTAGTATATGAGTCATGTGGTAAGAATACGTTACCGTCGCAAGTAAGCGTGGTGAATGATGAGAGCAGGCGACATAACACTTAGATGTCTCACAGAAATGAAAACAACAAATAAACGATATGAACTATGTTACAACAAAGGAATTCAAGAGTCAAAACTTTAATAAAGGAACGCAACCTCAAAGACGTCAAAAACATGTCTTTGACAGAGAACACAGAAAATGTGTGACTGAAACAGTTGCGTTCATTTGTTGTAGCTTATGTGACAAACTATTATGTGGTCATCATTTCCTTCCGAATGATCACATTCACATTCATACGAACACCTAAATCGGGCAAGGAGGGGTATCTCTCTGAGTTATCAGTGGCACAAATTAGGTGCTTCAATAAGAGATTTCTAACATACGACACACTTACTGTCACTAATGCCGTGTTTGGTACACCGGAATTGTTTCCCGACGGAAGATTCAGTTGACATGTCGCCTTGTCATCAAACATCTGCGGTTTCCATTTGAAAGCCACTTCCTTTCGGCTGCTGAGAGAGTAGTTGTCCTGAATCAACAGTCATTATACTTCACTGTTGCAAGTGGACGTTACACCACAACGCAGACACAAATTCGAATAAAGCGAACAGCAAAAATTTAAAAATAAATTGGCACGAGGGAGGTTTGCACGTAGCACGCCCGCATGGCGGGTCCAACACCATAACCACTTACCTACGACGCCATTTCTCTTCCTACCTGCTTTATTGAATTTGTTGTCCTTGGACCGTTCACTGTTTCTATTTTCCTTTTTTTCAGAGACCAGTACACTTTCTTCTTGTTTTCATGCTTGATCTGTGTTCAGTTTTTGACGGGCTATCCAGTGGGCCCTCTTACCACTAAATCCGAGGAGGTTGCCATGGAGAGTTTCCCTTGTTATACAAAATTTGCACTTGCCATATTAGATGCCAGCTCTCCTTAAATGTGAATAATTGCGAAACAATATCCATAAAAGAGACCGTAAAGGTTTGAAGAACCAGCGTTAATCTTTCTGAAAGTTTCACACTGTTTAAATGCCTAACATTAGTACATTGCGCGACTGCTACGGTCGCAGGTTCGAATCCTGCCTCGGGCATGGATGTGTGTGATGTCCTTAGGTTAGTTAGGTTTAAGTAGTTCTAAGTTCTAGGGGACTGATGACCACAGATGTTAAGTCCCGTAGTGCTCAGAACCATTTGAACCATTAGTACATTAAAAGTGACATGAAATGAAAAAGAAACATATGAAATAAAAGTTTAATATAGTGATTATCTTAAGGAGAGCACGTATGAGATGTTAGAGTGAACGGTTCTAGAATATCATCTACCCTAGTCAAGAAAGCCTTATAGCAGAAGTTTAAGGAATTCAGAATCAGACTGCTAGTATTGTAATATTGTAGAATCAGTAAACTCCTGAGTGTCTTTAAAGAATCGAACACCCATGAACAAAACAGTTTCAAACGTCTGATTACTTTGCAAATGAGTTAATGTGTTAATTATGTAAGCGAGAAAGAGCCTATATAAGATTTTAAACTATGTTTAAAGTCTGTTGAAAATCGCTAAGTGCTCTCTTTCTCAAATGCCGCATGAATATAATATGTGAAATCTGCGTGCAGTGACTTATGCTGCCTCAGTGCATACACATAATTTCTACCTGTTATATTTGAGTTACTGTGTTAAGCCTTAATAAGATTATATCTCTTAATGAATAGATTATAGCAGCATTTACATTTTTGGGTTTGGTCAATAATACTGTGAAATACTGAAAAATCAAAATTTTGCCTCTGGAAACCATTAGACAGAAAAGCTGCAAACGGAACCAGCACAATGGTCCATGAACTAGGTTAGCCTATTATAATACAGATAGTTTTTACGAAAATGTAACCGATTTACTCAGGGAACACAGATGAAAATCGTTGTGAGACTGTTAAGTAAAACGTAGAAATCTGATGTTTAAGGAACCCTGACCGAGCAAAGTGGCACAGTGGTTAGCACATTGGACTCTCACTCGGGAGGACGACGGCTCAAACCCACGTCTGGCCATTCAGGTTTTCCGTGATTTCCCTAAATCGCTCCAGGCAAATTCCGTTATGGTTCCTTTGAAAGGCTACGGCCGAGTTCTTCCATTAATCGGAGCTTGTGCTCCTCGTTGTCGACTGGACGTTAAACGCAATCTTCCTAATTGAAAAAAGCACTGTGCGACTGTTGTACTGCCTACACGGTACTGTACATTTGTGTTGAATAAGATAAAAGATATTGTTTGAGCATGTGTAGAACCTTAGTGATGATCATCTTCCCTCCTTCCTTTCGCGGTTGGAATAAAAAACAGGACCAAATATTTGTACGAAGTACTCACTGCCATCAACTGTACAGCGTACTTCGGAATATAATGAAAGAGAACACCGTACCCGAAGCAAAAAAAAAAAAAAAAATTATGAGATCAGCTCCAAGAGAGATGTTAGTGGGTTACAGGAGTATGACAGAAAACGGAGTAAAAGAAAATAAAAACCGATAAAACAAGAGATTTCTCGGAGAGATCAACCCAGATATTAATGAAACATGTTGAACTTGCGGAAACGTAATTAGATTTGCAAAATTAAAAAATAAATCGAGTTCCTGTAGTTCCTTTTAGCGTAGATGACGTGCAAGGAGAACCACTAAGCTGCTCCGGTGGTATTAATGTACATACCTAAAGATTCGTACCAGGAGACAGTACTAACATGCTTGAGCTGCTACGTTTAATCTCTTGAAACAGGGAACAATCCCATCTACTTTGTTAAAGTACATGGATTGCATCTTTAAATTCACGCAGAATTATCCGAAAATTTATCATGAGTACAGGAGAGTGGTAAAAGGAAATTAACAAGACGGGAAGATTTGACTTACATCAAGAAAAACCAAGCTCCTTTAGCAGATGAACTTTTCACTTGCCATATTAAATTCTAGCTCTTCTTAAAGTGAATAACTGCAAAATAATATCCACTAAAAAGACAGTATAAGTCTGAAGAATCAGTGTTAATCTTTCAGAACCTGGAAACTGCTCAGAAAATCTAACTATTCACTAAAAGTGACACTACTACAGAAGCTAACTAACAACTTACATTTATTTGCTTATGGTACTGACTATAATGACAGACCCCTCATTTACACGTAAATATCGATCTTTTTAAATAAAACTAAAAAAGCTTACTGCAAGGGACAGTCAAACCAGATACTTCGTGATTACATGACTTAAGCCATACATGCTCCGTTGATTTTGTTAAATTGCTCAATATATTTTATATTTAACAGTGCTCGGAAATCTTCTGATCCTCAAAGTCTGTTTTTCGAGTATTTTTGAGAATTCTCGCTTAGTGCTCAGGAAGTTAATATACAGGAACTGACTTTCAGATTTTAGAAGAAGAATATCAAATATGTTCGGTAAAGATCTCTTATTAACGTGTGATGGAAAAAGTCTGATCGTCCAAAAACAGTTTTTGCAGAGAGTACGCCTGTACTTAGCTTGATCAAAAACAAATATATTTTCTGAAAATAAAATCAAGTGTAATTAGAAACACGATTTTTACATGCAAAGATATGATTAAAATGGAGTGGGGTTTTGCGCACAAAATTCCTAGGAAGATGTCAATTTTAAATGCAGATATGAATTATAGAATTCATATGTAAGTTATTAACACACAAATCTCTAAAAGAATTCACTGAAACATAGCAAACTCTGGTGAAACAGATCACAGAACACACTGACCTAATACAGCCACTCATTCAGAAGGATACTCAAACAGATATTATTCAATGTGTGTGTGTGTGTGTGTGTGTGTGTGTGTGTGTGTGTGTTTTCTTTTAAGTGAGCTTGGATCTGCTCTCACGCATAAAATAGCAGTAGATACAGAAAGAAATGTTCCACATAAGCGGACACAAGAGGTGAGCATTTAGTTTTTAAACGGCAGTTAATATCCTTTTGCCGCGGCCTCTTTCAAGGTTGTTGTCTAAGCTATCTTCCAATATATCCAAGAGCCTCCTTCAAGTCTGTCATAATGTTCCACATTGCTTCTTTCTCATGACACTTCGCCGGTTTTCTCAGGGAGAATTTCCGTTTAGGACAAAGTCCATCTTACAGTTCTTGTTGACCTGGTACTTCTTTAGCCCTTATTGCAGCTGAAGAATCATATAGGAGGACCTGTAAGGATCTACATAAAACATGAAGAAATATCACAGACAAATCAACTTCCAACCAAGTACCCAGTGTACTGATGATGGGGGAAAGTGGTAAAGCTGTCCTGTAAGTTGTGTGTCCTTTTCTAATCTGTCAGGAGACTTTTTTAAACTTTTCTTAAAGTAATACACAAATTCATTCACGTATCAGATCATAAACTCGCCGAATAACACACACGATGCAGATCTTTTGTTTTAAATTCTGTAACATGTACCTTAGATTTGAAAGTGGAAGCAATGTGTGAGAAATGTGAACTGTAAGCATTAGCCATAACGTATATTATTTTACCCTAGCAGACCTAAAAACAAAACACACTTTTTTGAAACTTTTAATTGTGTGTCTTCTGAAGAAGAAAAACTGGTAAAAGCACTGGTCTCCCGACCGTTGTGGCCGAGCAGTTGAAGGCGCTTCAGTCCGGAACCGCGCTGCTGCTACGGTCACATTGTTCGGATCCGGCCACGGGCATGGGTGTGTGTGCTGTCCTTAGGTTAGTTAGGTTTAAGTAGTTCTAAGTCTAGGGGACTGATGACCTCAGATGTTCAGTCCCATAGTGCTCAGAGCCAAAGTACCGGTCTCACTTCTCTATTCAGATGTCCCACTTAAATATTCAGTACACATCTCTTCTGCCTGTCCATGGTTTCATTGAGAATAGAATGCAATCCATCATCAGCTACCACTCGTCTGATTTGTGTCACTTTTTCTTGACATAGTGACTGAAGGTATAACTTTCTTAACCTACTCTCACCAGCAACAGATTTTCCAGTACGCATCTCCAGATGTGACTTCATAATGATATTTTTGAATTTTGAGAAGGAAATACCACATGCTAGAAATTCCATCGCTGCATCACACGGAACATAAAAACAGTGCAAATGGCTCTAAGCACTATAAGACTTAACATCTGAGGACATCAGTCCCCTAGACTTAGAACTACTTAAACCTAACTAACCTAAGGGCATCACACACATCCATGCCCGAGGCAGGATTCGAACCTGCGACCGTAGCAGCAGCGCGGTTCCGGAATGAAGCGCCTAGAACCGCTGGGCTACAGCGACCGTCCCACGGAACATAATTTCTTTGAACCTCAGGATGCTAGTTCCTCACCAAAAGACTGCTGCCTCACCTTATTTGTTCCGTGCTGTAGTTGCTTAGCGCTTTTCACGTGCTGCTGCACTAGATTTCGTTGCGTTTGAGACACTATGTGTTCTGCATCATTCGACAATTGCATCATCTTGTAGGCCGTAATTAAAAATGTCATACATTGTCCCAGCGCTCAACTACCTTTTCGGCGTCTTGGATGCAGATTTAAAAAAATTAATCAAGTAGAAGTGTCACACGCTGGTCACGCCAGAGAGTGTGATGTAGCCTTCCTGTTCACGTAGAGGCCACGAAACAGGTCGCCTGTAAATTATAGGCGTCACGAGCATTGTTAGAAGTGACATAGTTATATACTGTTTTTTAGGCATTCTGACTAATATTGCGCGTTCTTGGTCACGTCGCTCTGACGGGAAACTAGACTGTTGACGCTGCTGCCAAGGCTGCAGTCCTCCTACCACGGCCGCTAGTTCTCACATTCCTTCCGATGACCACTTTGGCATCACCACTGGTCCTCCCTTCTTGGGAACAAGCTCCGGGGAATTAAACCTATCCCGTCTGGTTGCTTGGTCGACCGCCTCTCGCCGCGACATCATTTTAGCTAGGTTGTGTATTGGGCACTGTCGTTTTAGCCATCGTCATAGTTGAGTGGTGACACCCCACTACTTTGTGCTCATTGTCATCACGCTTTGAAGGTTCGCCATTTTTTGACCGAGTGCCCTTTTTTTAGCCACTTACACTCTAATGTATGTCTGTCGTCTGAGAAATCTGCCGTTGTAGCGAACGACGAGCGGGCTATCGACCGCGTTTTACTTTTTATCCGTTGTAGCGGTATGGTGAAGGGCATTTAGTCTTTAGTTCGGGACCTCGCTTGTCTCTAAGGCGTATTTTGTGGACCTTCCTTCAAGAAGCAGTCCTTGTTCGTAGCCCTGTTTCCTTTCATCGATTGAACTTAACGTGTAGTCGCTTTTAACGCCCTTTTCTTCTTTGTGTTCTAAGGTTGTGACATGGGCGCGTATGACGTTAGTTGTTTTTGCACCCTAAATCAAAACGAAAAATCTAATATTACCCTTCACATGACGTTAATCTGAGTGGGTACGTCCAGCTACTCTCTGTTTCCAGGTCATACGTATTCCTAAGTGCTTAGGCAATGTGAACAACGTCTGATGATCTCCAGAGTTTGTTCCAACATAAACGCCTTTACATTGTTGATGTTTATCCTCTATGAACGCCGTATTTACAGGTGCGTGCAGCTTAACGCATGACGATTTCATGAGCTGCATTTTCTGATAGTGATGATACTGGGAGCCACGTAGCGAGGGATGGGGGTGAGTGACGTTTACACTTCCTTATTCTATTGCACATAGTGACTTGCTGATAGCAATTACTCACAATGAAAGACAGAATTTATGATTTAATCACCTTATGTCGTTGAATCGCAAGAGTAGGACCGTTCGGACGGCGTGGAGAGACAAGCCCACACCAAGGGCGCAGATACAGAGGGAATCCAAAAACCGACGAGAAAGAAAAATCAAAAAGCAAGACTGTTTAGGGAATACAACTGTGTATAGCCACAGCCTGGGGGATGTTTCCAGAATGAGATTTTCACTCTGCAGCGGAGTGTGCGCTGATATGAAACTTCCAGGCAGACTAAAACTGTGTGCCGGACCGAGACTCGAACTCGGGACATTTGCCTTTCGCGCTAAGCCATGTCTCCGCAATATCCTTTCTTTCAGGAGTGCTAGTTATGCAAGGTTCGCGGGAGAGCTTCTGTAAAGTTTGGAAGGTAGGAGACGAGGTACTGGCAGAACGAAAACTGCGAGGGCGGGGCGTGAGTCGTGCTTGGGTAGCCCAGTTGGTAGAGCACTTGCCCGCGAAAGGCAAAGGACCCGAGTTCGAGTCTCGGTCCGGCACACAGGTTTAATCTGCCAGGAGGTTTCAAGACTGTTTAGGAATTAACCAGGGTAATTACATGAGTTCTCCTACCACTCGTGGTCTTATATTCAGTGTAAGAGAAAAAACTTTCCCTGGCACCGCCATTATAAACGCATGCTGTTGCCCCAGTGTCATTTCTACAGCACCATTTCGTCCAAGTAGTATCATAAAGAAACGACTTTTGTGGAACAGACTTTTATGACACAATCAATGAGTTTGCTGCTCACAAAGGAAGGAAATGTAAAGATTACCATAGAAACGCAAACCACGAACGTATTACGCTGTCGTGTTAGGTGGAAAAGAGATACTCCCACTAGATGCGTGCCAGGTCGCAGAAAGAGGCTCCTTACCGGTTTGCCGGCTGACTTCAGTGAAATAAAGCAGCCCTCGAGGGGCCAACTACATCTTAGCCGGCAAACATCTAGAACCACCTCTCGATATCAACAATCGAGTACTAATTTTCTGGTCTTATCCTAACGATCACCCCCACTCATAGCGCCAGCTTGTAAAATTGGTATGCTGGAGCGTACAGTACCAAACAAGCTATCGCAGGCCCTAGACGCAATCACTGTTGTTCCCCGTCCACGGGTTCTAGGGAATCGGGAACATATTGCAGAGAAGAGTCGAACATTCCCAAAAGCTCTTCGCCCCAACATATGGAACCATTTAATCACTATTAACAGTAATACCTTACTGAAAATTATAAAACTTAACCAACTGACTGACCACCTAGAGAAATCCATCATTCAAATCATAGCAATCCAGGAAACGTTTTCGTGATGAAAACCATTTCATCTTTGAAAACTACAGTGTATTTAAAAGTAAATCAGTCATAAAAATCAAAGGCAATCCAGTAATTCTTGGGACTGCCTTTGCAAACAAAGCTTATGTCTCGATAAAAGCTCATGCTCCCACTAAGAGCGATAACAAGAAAAATCTTCAGAAATTAGAAGACTTTTAGAAAACACTAGCGAAAACTATATGCAAGCTCCCCAAACATTGTTTGAAAATCTTGTTACGTGATTTTAATTCACAGGTTGACATTGAGAAGAAATGCACATCAATAGTAGGATTTATGCTGAGCCTCATGTCTACAAAATTTGCTAGACTTCTACGCAAAAAGAAAACCTGGAGTTCACCTTACCTATTATTTGGGGAATTCCAGACTAATCACGTGACTGTTTCTTGAGATTTAGAATGTCCGTGTAAGGAAGGGAGTAGTCGATTCGGATCAACAGTTAACACAAATCAAAATTAGGTGGCAACCAAGCAGATCCAGACCAAATGAGAACCGTCTTCCAGTAGTTTATACAGACTGCCAGAAGAAGAACAACGAGGCTGTCCCTCGTCACATACGAGAACAAGATCCCAAGGAATGGCCAGACCTCTGCACTGTATTACTAGCATCAGCCATGAGAGTAAAGCACCCACGCAGGAAAAACTCGAACAGAGATCGTGGAACACAACTTACAATGAAGCCGCCGAAGAACGGATCAATTCATGGAATCACTGAAACTGACTTCAAACAGTTGTAAGATGGCAGCCCTTCCTACGGATACAAAAAAAATCTCAAATACATTTCGCCGCGAAAAAGATACTTATGACAACAGCTGCCTAATATAAATACAGAGGGATTTCTAAGTATAAAACATCAAGATTGTTTTTCCCCCAAATTAATGGAGGACTAGAGACATACAATAAAGAAAACTCCATGATACTGATTACTTCGAGAATTTACTGAACTGTGATCCTCCGATGGAAAGATTGCATTTTTAAAAAACCTGTTCTACCCAAGCTCTCATCCCCAAACAATCCAAGAAATAAGAGAGACAATTCAGTCATTCAAAAATAATAAACCGCCAGGAGAGGATGCCGTAACTGCAGAAATGTTAAAAATAGGAGGAGATAACCCCAAAAGAAGAATTTATGCACTCTTAGCAGAAATATGAGAAAATGGAGAAGTTCAAAAGAACTGGAAGAAAGCTCGTATTCCGCTGTTTTGCGTAAAAAGGTGATGAACCAGACCCCAAACAACTGCAGAGGCCTCCGCCAGTGATATACAAGGTACTATTCAAGGCTCTCTTAAATAGAGCTAAACAGAAAACAGATCGTTTGATTAGTATCGTGTGCTGAAAGGCTTTGCTGTCGTAAGACTGTATTAAGGTTACGTCGAAGTACCAAAAAATATGTTACCTTTGTGGACGAATGACACCATTGACAGACAAACCATTTTGGACTCTTTAGAAGAGCTCAGAGTACAAAAGGAAGATTAGAGAACTAAACTTCCACACTCTGACAAAAACAACGTCTCAAATGAAATTTCTTGATGAAATATTCTTCTGAAGTACGTACATTGTATTTTCACAAAGTCATCAGACAATGAGGAAACGAAGTCAAGGGTATGAACATAGGGACAGAGCGACACAGAATCAAAGTGAAGTGTCTAGATCTTGATATAACTGTCTTCACTAAGACTTCTTCACTAAGACCAGTGCCGGCCGGAGTGGCCGAGCGGTTCTAGGCGCTACAGTCTGGAACCGAGCGACCGCTACGGTCGTAGCCTCGAATCCTGCCTCGGGCATGGATGTGTTTGATGTCCTTAGGTTTCTTAGGTTTAATTAGCTCTAAGTTCTAGGAGGCTGATGACCTCAGAACTTAAGTCGCATAGTGCTCAGAGCCATTTGAACCATTTTGAAGACCAGTGGGGAGACCAAGTACGCCATAGAGGAGCTACGCAAAACAGCATTAAGCGAAGTCTTCCAAATAGCGAACGAGAAGACGCTTTCGATGGAAAATTTACATAAATATTCCCACTACAGGAGTTTTGGCAGAGGCGTTATATGCCTCGGAAACTACATTTGTATGGGACCATTCAAAAATCGATGAAATTGCAAATGAAGTGCAAAATAACTTCAGAAAATGTATTATTTACATAAATGGCATATGGATTAAAAGAAACACTACATACGTATGCTGCCATAGACAAGTTCGGGGATGTAATAGCTTGAAGACACTTGTTCTATGGTCACATCTGCAGAATGTATAACACTGGATGAACCAAAAATCTACTTGATACGTGGACTGTGCGGCTGGTCCCGGCGGAGGTTCGAGTCCTCCCTCGGGCAAGGGTGTGTGTGTTTGTCCTTAGGATTGTTTAGGTTAGGTAGTGTGTAAGCTTAGGGACTGACGACCTTAGCAGTTAAGTCCCATAGGATTTCACACATTTTTTTCTACGTGGTGTAATAAATTCAGAAAAGGGGAAAATCATTTGAGTAGAAGACGTTAAATAGGAATTGCCAGAAATGAGTGCCACAGAAGATATCATTAGACAACGCAAAGGCTTTGGGACTCTTTTTGAAAGTCACTCATTCACAGAGAGAGCTGAAAATCTGCTGGAAAACAATGGGCAGAGGAATGCATGAAACGTCACAGTGAATTCGTGAAGAGTCTTTGAGAAGAGGAAACGAAAATGAAGCTGTCAGACCATGCTAAAAAGTTGAAACGCGCTCTTATCTGTTGGTTGTTACACATCATAGTAAACGAGTGCTCAGTGGCTTTCTCACTGGCTCTGATGAGGAAACATCAGCGACGTCAACAAAAGTACTGAATACATCCTATTAACTACTCGACAGAAACCCGGACATTTTTTGCAATTTATAAGAAACTGAGTGAATGCAAAATTCTTTAGCTGCTTCACAATATCTGTGACGTCTTTTGATGAGTTACGTGCTGTGCTAAGTGCTAATCTAACAAAGGAAAATACGCAAATGAGAAATAACTACTGATGAACGTAAACAAAATACTTATTTTACCACATACATTTATTTTTTAAGATAAGTTTGACAGTAATTTGTCTAGATAAAAATATTAAAATAAAATGAACCAACATTTTAATATTTGCGCTACCCAGAGAATAAGTCAGTGACCACTGGTGAATCAGATGATGTTGGTGAAAGTGTGGCATTGCGATTTGATGTACTAGTAAGTGAATTGGATACAAGAACAGTTACGGATGTATTTGTATGTACAGGTAGTGGTATGTGTGAAGTGATCTGAGAATTATAATTTTCTAGTGAACCTGCCGTAATTCCTCAAAACTGACATTATTTTAAATTTAGCTTCCCTTGTCATGGGCTGTGTACACATATTTCAAAAAAATGGTTCAAATGGCTCTGAGCACTATGGGACCTAACAGCTGAGGTCATCAGTCCCCTAGAACTTAGAACTACGTAAACCTAACTAACCTAAGGACGTCACACACATCCATGCCCGAGGCAGGATTCGAACCTGCGACGGTAGCGGTCGCGCGGTTCCAGACTGAAGCGCCTAGAACTGCACGGCCACACCGGCCGGCCTCATAATGACATTCAGTGTAAACAGAGTGTTAATAAACTCGCACTTAGAGAGAGCCTGAAGGAGAATATTGGCTTTGGCAGC
The DNA here is from genome assembly GCF_021461395.2 of Schistocerca americana. Taxonomy (NCBI): domain Eukaryota; kingdom Metazoa; phylum Arthropoda; class Insecta; order Orthoptera; family Acrididae; genus Schistocerca; species Schistocerca americana. The sequence continues at coordinate 376,725,105 of NC_060123.1, read as the reverse complement.
CGTTGTTCTATTCGTCCAACACTGTATTTCTTTCAGAACTTTGCAAACTGTTCCGAGATCAGCTGCGAATTGAATTTTAACAGCATCATGTCGCTCAATCCGCCTCGTTTGACAATGAGACTGCAGCGAGTGTTTCAGGTGACTCTTCTATGTTGCGAACGGCTTGCTAGTCGCTGTAAAGAACGATACTACTTCTCCAATAGTACCGAGTGAGTTTCTCTAATTTGTAACTACGCAACTGCGAGAGATAGTGAGGTTGAGCTGATGACTTGGACGCGTTGCAACTTGCGCATTGATAGCTTTCTTTTTTTTTTTATTGTAGCCACAGCTCCTTTCAATTCTGACATATTAACTGAGCAGCCATCACAATCTATACCCACACAGTTTTCCAGTGACAGAGAAAGGCTCTCCATTCTCCTTAGAGTCGTAGTACCTAATACTTCACCAGTAACGCTGCTCTCTTCATCTTGACTCTCTTGAGGTTCATTGTCAACGTTCCCACCACAATCATCGTCTATATAGATTTCAACGAAACCCGAAAATCTTTCGTAATTTGCCGTCACCATCAACATATCTTGCAGCCAAACTCAATGGGCGATGTGCACTATGTCCGTAATCTCATTGACGGTTATGGTGTAGTTACGAGAATCTTTGATTTCCTCCAATATTCTCGATAACAACACTGCTTCACAGCATGAAATACGTTCGTTACACATTGTTTTACTTACGTAAGTGGCGTTCGCTTTAGTGGTCTCAAGGTGACGTTTTAGTTGCAAGTCTCCAGCGTCAATGCTAAATCATAGAAGAGCTCTAAAGTTTCCCTCGCAACTCACTAAACTTCCACGGTCATTTTCGTTTTCTGATAGACTCCCATCATCTTTGTGGCCACACAGAGGAATATTTTGCTTTCCATGAAATATGATTGTTTTTATTATAGGTACAAGGCAGTCTCTGCTTTCCCTTATGCTTTCCACTCTGTCTTGAAAATTGATTTATGACCTCAAATTCGTGGTTGTCTCGCGTCGCCAAAAATAATTTTGCACTTGTTGACGCCTCAACGTGGTACTTGAGCTAAGGTTGGGTCTCAAGGTCACCATCTTCACTAGTAAGTTCGGCAAACTATGTTAGTGGTTCAGTCACAAGTTTCTTGGCGATAATGGATTTCTCTCTTCCAACCACTTTATTAGTCACAAAAATTTAACAGTTAATGCGTATAAGTCACTTTTTAACTTGTGCGAACACCAGTCATGGATAGTGTTCAAAGTGATTATCAATTAACTTGTCTGCGTTACACCCGTCCCCTCTTGTTATAGTCGGGAGCAGGAAAGATATAACCTTTTCCAGGTTTCCTTGTAGTTGTGAGAAGCTTGTGTTTTATATCATCACTAATATTTCCTGATGCTAATATATTGAAATAATTGCCAATATCCATGGGATTAAAGGAATCAGATGCTTCTACTTCTCTTTTTCTTATTACATAACGATCCATTTTAATATATTGTTACGGCGTAGGTAAATTAAATGCCAATTATACTCGAATAAACACTTTATTCGTACTGGAAAATGCAACACTAGTACACTTAGCACTAAAACACACACGGTCACACTCCGCGTATTTCTAATATCACTAAGCACAACACTGACTGAAGTCTGTGGTAATAGTCAATAATCGCAGTTGTTCACTTTTTATCACTTTCAAGTTATCGCGACGATCGTAGCTTTCAAACTGACTACCTGGCAGCGACTCTGCTTCCCTTGTATATCTCTCGGTTGTTTCGAGAAAATTCACTTTCAGAATGTTCGCTTCCAGACTTTCATGAAGTGTCAACAAATATCCACTGTGAAAGCGGCAAGCCTATATGTACCTTACGACGTAAAGTACCAGCGCGAGTTTCCAATGATGACTTCATCTGGCAATTTATGTGTGTGGAACTTTTATTGTCGATTCCGTTCCTTTCTAGTGCATTCGATAGAGGACCTATATAGTAACAATGCGTTTTAAGGAATCTTCTCGAAAGTCACTATTGCCAGAGAAATACGCATCAACAGTATTACGAGTTAGGTATGTGAAACTATTGTTATGTTATTAGTAAAAATATTGTTACGAGTCTCGTGACAATATGTTTACTGAGAAACTACTATAAATTACTATTATTAATACTTCGCAATCAACTTGCACCTGTTACAACTAGGACCTTTCACTTATTCATTCCTGAGTCTGAATATTTCTGCTTCTGAATATAAACTAGCTTCCTATTTGGCGAATAGTCCGTATTTATAATGCTACGTATCGAAGGTTCTCTGTACAAGAAAACACTAGATATTCGCGACTTTTCTCGAACAATTGCCATGCAGAATAACGTATCGATATCACTAGAATGGCCGCAACTTTTCTCATAGATTTGTGTTAGCTATCTATGTGCCAGACAGAAACGTATAAAATACGAGCGTGCTGCATAGGAAAGTACAACTACTCGATAACTCGATTCAGTCGAGTCGACTGACGGAAAAAAGAAACGAACGAATAACGTGCGAGCTGACAGGCGGGGGCGACGCGGGTGGCAATGAAGGCGCCCCGTAAGGTCGGGGGGGGGGGGGGGGGGGGGAAGGGGGCGCCCGTTGCGCCCCCGTGCCCTCCATATGCATCCGCCACTGGCTGTATCTGACTGAAACAATTTCTCGTCTTCTGTCATTCTTTGTCCCATACGAGAACTGGAGGGAATATCATTCTGTACACCACAATCATTGGCCCCATCAGCATGAGCAACAGTTTCTTCCAACTCTGCTGGTTTAGTGGCAATTACAGGTCATAGGAAAATTTGCGTATAGAAATACATATATTTCTTTCTTTGTTCTATGGAAGAACCACTATTTGAGGCTCCCTTCTTGTTGAGTTCTCTTGTGGAAGAATCACGAATGCACTTCCACTCTTCTGTAAATGTGTTTCTGCAGTAAAACAAAAGTCACTTATTTCAGGTACATTGCTACAGGCTGTGCATTTACAGAGCTGCATTATTACTTCAAAATGCGATATTTGTACTATGTCCAAAATCGTGCGAGACACTTCTCAGGAAATATGAAATAGCCTAAAATCATATGCATGCTATTTGAATCGGAAGAAAGTTGGATTAATATAGCAGAAATGTTTAAAACGAGCTCTGATTGTCTAAACTTTCTTGTTGCAATTGCGGGAATCATGTAAGAATTGTTAAACTTGAACACAGTGGCTCTTAATACTACAACTGCAATCACTTTGTTTTTCAGTGTTGTTATTAGCAGTTAGCGACGCTGACTATTACTTTATATTCGTAGATTTATGTTCATACGTAAAATGAGGAGACATAAATTTATGAAAATAGTAACCTTTGTAAAAGGATGAAGGATAATAATTTATATTTGGCAAAACGTCGACCTTTGACTCAAGTGAGCCCTTCCATTTTGCTTTGTCGGAGTCGGAGCATTTCTCTTGGAAACAGCACGGAACGTCCGTGAAGTGCAAAAAATTGACACAGGAAAGAAAAGTTTATAACTACAGATTCTCCAGGGCACGCCGCTACACATAACACACTTTTAGTATTCTATCCAACAAATGACGAATACTTCATCGCCATTTAAATGTGAAGGAGGGCTTCTGTGCAGTAATAATTAGAGCATGTTGCGTTTTGCGCAACTTTGTTCGCGAAAGAGATGGATTAAAGTTGGATGAAACTTTTCGTAACAATTGGTTTAGAAGACGTATGAAGCACCAAGCCTGCAAGAAGCCGCTACGTCGCGAATGTACGAGGTAAGTTCGCAGGTTATTTTGCTAGCATTGAAGGTTCTGTTCCTTGTCTCATGAACAAAAAATAAAATCTATACTAATAGGTAATATAGAAAATAATAAGTACCACATTCGCTTTTCTCTGATACAGTTGTATTTTCGAAACCAGGAAAAAAATTTTACTCATCTCTTCCCAAGCATTACGTTTTTCCATCTTGTTGTAATCTTTATTTTCTAAATCACAAAATTCAGGATGACGATGTACTTGAAAAACAAAGAGTTCCACGTCGAAAGTCATTTTTGTAGCAGAAAAGAGCACAAAATTCTTAAACATGTCACAGAAAATGCACTAAATTCAACAATCACAAAGCACTAACAAAACGCAAGTGCAGCACGACGACTCGTGGCTGCACCTGTTATCTCCCGCCCTCTGCAGCCACTCTGCCAGATCGTCATGCGTGGAGGGGTCAAACGTGGCTGAGTCTCTTCGACAGTCGCGGGGACCAACGGGTGCACAGCGGGTCAAGCAGACAAATCGCCAGTGTGTATGGCCTTATGGGAAGTGCTTGAAGCGGGGACGTAGGCAAAAATGGTAAACAGCGATTTAAAAAATTTTGCCACCAGATAGTTCTGTAGCGTGTTAGAAATACTGTCTCCAATTTTCACAGATTACTTGTAACTACAAATGATAAAAAAAGCTGTCTTATTTCTATCACTGCGCAGCGCCTCGCCCATTTTACTAGACGACACTTTCTTGTTTGCGATGATTTATTACTTCCTGCTGTCATAAAAGCATCGGAAGAGTATAGGACGCTGTGGACCCGTTTACGTCGCGTTATCTTTGCCTTTTTACGCTAGCTATCTTTCACAACTGTGATTGTGATGCAGAAATATAAATATTTCAGTTCTGCTGTTAGTGTGAGAATTACGACTGTGTTCAAGCTTTTTTGCATAATTTACCGTTTAAAATACCAAGATATAGAGGTAAAGTGTTTACGAAAGTAGCTAAAGCTCGCCATTTACGTATGAATAAACAATTTCTACCAGTGGGTCAACGTAATTCGGCGGAAGATAAATGTCTAACACGACTAGCAGTTCACAGAAGAAACTTGGAACTGGTGTAGAGTTTCAGTCCACTAAAGACGAAGTGAACTGTGGTCTTAGGATAATTAATTTAGAAATTATGTTTTCTATTATTAGAAATTCGTGTGTAGGTGGTAACTGTGGCAAAATATCTTTAAGATTATATGGCAGCAATGATAGAGATGGTATTGTGTGTAATACGCGCTTGTTTTGTGACACCTGCTAAACTGACATTCAGTTCAAAACATCAACTGCTAAGAACTGGGTGTATGAAGCCAACATAAGATTCTGTTATGGGATGAGATGTGTTGGTGTTGGAACGGAAAGCAGCAATTTGTTTTGTGCAATAATGAATATGCCATCTCCGTCTGCCTCGTACTCAACACTAAACAATCATCTTCAGAACACCTTGGAATTAGAATGGAATAGCAGTTTGTCAGCAGCAGTGAAAGAGGCAGTTTTATTTAACAAAGACATTCAGACAAAAGTAAACGACCCTTTGCCTTCTATAGATCCATGTGTTTCATGTGATAGCACATGGATGAAAGGGGGCCACACCTCCCTACAAAGTGTTTCATCAGTTATGAGTGTCGATACAGGATAGGTTTAGGATTTGCAGATGATGTCCAAATATTGCTCTATTTGTGCACAGAGAAAGACAAATGATTCTAATGGCTCTGAGCACTATGGGACTTAACTTCTAAGGTCATCAGTCCCCTAGATCTTAGAACTACGTAAACCTAACTAACCTAAGGACATCATACACATCCATGCCCGATGCAGGATTCGAACCTGCGACCTTAGCGGTCGCGCGGTTCCAGACTGTAGCGCCTAGAACCGCTCGGCCACCCCGCACGGCTACAGAAAGACAATAAGGAAGAAAAGAGACAATGGATAATAAAACACAAAATAATTTGCAGCAAGAATTATGATGGTTCTATTGGTGGTAAGGAGCCAGCAGGAATGAAATTAATATTTCATTGGAGCGACATGAGGAAATGAGGCATGGAATTTGGTATGTGAAATATCTTGGTGATGGAGATTCTAATGCTTTCAGATCTGTTGTAGAAAGCAAGCCATATGGAAATGGGTGCAACATTTAAAAGCTAGAGTGCGTGGGACACATTCAGAAGAGGATGGGTTGGAGACTTCTGAAACTGAAACTAGAAGAAAAAGGTGTAAAATGCAAAGATGGAAAGCCACTGGGTGGGCCACAACGCCTGACTGACAAAGAGATCCACAATTTGCAATAAGGCACAACATTTAAGATTTGAAGGCAATGCAGAAGGCAGTGTCGGCAATATTTTCACAAGTTGTGAACCGATGAGAAGCCAGTACATGAATTGTGTGATATATCCTGGTGCAAATATAAGCAGATAAAAGCAGGAAACAACCTTTTCACAAAACACAGTCTTCCTGAAGCAATTTTAAACACCATAAAGCCAACATTCCAGTTTCTAGCGCTCCAGATTTCTTAAAGAAATGTACCCATGGTGGAACACAAAACTCTAATAAGAGCTTCAACAGTCTCATTTGGAAGAGATGCCCAAAAACAACATGTAGCTCATCTACTGTTGTTAAAATTGCCATTAATGATGCATGTTTGGTGTCAATGATGGTAACATTGGAAGAATGAGGACCCTTACTGGACTAGGATTTTTTGAATGTTCGTCCACAGAGAGGTTATTGAAGAAGACAGATACAGGGCGTGTTGTATGTTCTGAACTGTCTGTGAAGGACATAGCCAAAAGGACACGTCTCAAACATCAGATAAAACGGAAACAAGTACACGTAGAGCAAGAAGACCAAATGTTTGGTTCTCGTCAACACTAAGGTACTAGTTTATGGTACAATCCTTACAAAATCTTTTATGTGCATTTCCCGGAACTTACATTTTTCAGTCTATAAGGAACATTTTCCCCTGAACCATTCAAGATAGAAAAGCGAAATTTTCTGCAGACTTTGTTCATAGTGTAACACAACTTCCTGTGGTACAAACTGATATTAAGAAACTGCTCCACCCGTTTGTTTATCTGATTACTAAGAATTACCTACCACAGTATGAATGTTGTAAGTAAAGTAATTTTTGTGTAAATGTTCCTCGTGTAACAGCATGTGTTGCGAAAATTTCCAACAATGCCATGATCAAATTTTTTGGATAAAAAAAAAAAACAAAAAATTCCGAAATGTAGCCCAGTACATAATTATCTCACGTGCAAAATTTGTTTCTATTATCTTTCAAACACCAAAAACTGTGTTAAATTATGTAAATACGTCGATTTTCTCCTACGTCCCCCCTCCCCACCCACCCACCACTTAATGAAGAACATGACTCTGCCGCGCAGTGTGTAAGCGATCTAAGACATAGACTTTGCGTTCACCTTTTTACAGACTTTATGCAAATTGTAATTTGTGTACTGCAATGACACATTTAATTTGTTTTGAACAGTATTTTGTATCCATATATTTCATGGAAGTAACACAGTTCTATAATGTTTCGTTGTTATTAAACCTAATTATAAAATTAGCTAAATGTGAGCAGAAACAATCGTAAAGAGGGAGGGGGGGAAGAGAGAATGGAGAAACAGCTTCGGCAGTTTTGCCTGGGGCGCAACTTCACATCGGTACGTCTCTCAGCAAGAGAACTTTCGGGTGTCTTTCAAGCCTACCTGTCGAGGTGACTACGAAACCTCCCGAAGTGGACGTTAGGTACCCATAATTCTGAATGGATTACATCGTCGCGGCTTATAGTTCAATTGTTTTATCTTGGCGGCTCGCCCTTGCCCGCCCAGACGCGGGAGATTGCTGCGTTGCTAGTTGCGAACAACGCAACCGCCAAGAGAAGCAGCGCCATAAAAATGATTCAAATGGCTCTGAGCACTATGGGACTTAACTTCTGAGGTCATCAGTCCCCTAGAACGTAGAACTACTTAAACCTAACTAACCTAAGGACATCAAACACATCCATGCCCGAGGTAGGATTTGAACCTGCGACCGTAGCGGTCTCCAGCTCCAGACTGTAGCGCCTAGAACCGCTCGGTCACCCCGGCCGGCGCAGCGCCGTAGTATAGTATAGTTCGCAAACTTTACGTTTAGGGGGGTGCGCGCAGTTTATGGAGCAAAGCCACCACGGCCGCATTAACCCCTTCGCTGCTACAGAGACATGCTCCCCGCATTCCGTGCTGTGCGCGATTTTGTCATCACTGCACTGCTCGCCTCTGCAGACACATGGTGTTCCGACTGCTTTCACACGCTTATCATTCGATTTCACAAAAACTATTTGGCCCATGATTTTTACACGTCTTCTTGACTGATACCCCCCCCCCATAAATGACTTAATTTTGTTTCGATGTTCAACGCAGTTATTGTGCAGCATTAAATGTAGTAAACCATTGCACGAAATTTTGAAGAGTTTGCAGAGGTAAAAAATCCATAGCGAATACTTTCCGTATGGTCTATTTTAGTTGCCACAAAGTTGAGAATGAAATGTGGACAAGATACCTAAATTTCATATAAAATTTACTGTTAACAATATCTCATTTAATTTAAGTACCAGATAGGTATCGTATGTAATACTGAGAATTATTCCGTCTTTCGCGATTGTAATAAAAGTTTTATTTACACCGGGCGCGTTTGACTTTATTTTAAAGCACTTCAATCAATCAAAAGGAAGTAGAAAAATCACATTTAACAAAAATGTGGACTTACAAAAACATTAGGACTTGAATACACTCCTGGAAATGGAAAAAAGAACACATTGACACCGGTGTGTCAGACCCACCATACTTGCTCCGGACACTGCGAGATGGCTGTACAAGCAATGATCACACGCACGGCACAGCGGACACACCAGGAACCGCGGTGTTGGCCGTCGAATGGCGCTAGCTGCGCAGCATTTGTGCACCGCCGCCGTCAGTGTCAGCCAGTTTGCCGTGGCATACGGAGCTCCATCGCAGTCTTTAACACTGGTAGCATGCCGCGACAGCGTGGACGTGAACCGTATGTGCAGTTGACGGACTTTGAGCGAGGGCGTATAGTGGGCATGCGGGAGGCCGGGTGGACGTACCGCCGAATTGCTCAACACGTGGGGCGTGAGGTCTCCACAGTACATAGATGTTGTCGCCAGTGGTCGGCGGAAGGTGCACGTGCCCGTCGACCTGGGACCGGACCGCAGCGACGCACGGATGCACGCCAAGACCGTAGGATCCTACGCAGTGCCGTAGGGGACCGCACCGCCACTTCCCAGCAAATTAGGGACACTGTTGCTCCTGGGGTATCGGCGAGGACCATTCGCAACCGTCTCCATGAAGCTGGGCTACGGTCCCGCACACCGTTAGGCCGTCTTCCGCTCACGCCCCAACATCGTGCAGCCCGCCTCCAGTGGTGTCGCGACAGGCGTGAATGGAGGGACGAATGGAGACGTGTCGTCTTCAGCGATGAGAGTCGCTTCTGCCTTGGTGCCAATGATGGTCGTATGCGTGTTTGGCGCCGTGCAGGTGAGCGCCACAATCAGGACTGCATACGACCGAGGCACACAGGGCCAACACCCGGCATCATGGTGTGGGGAGCGATCTCCTACACTGGCCGTACACCACTGGTGATCGTCGAGGGGACACTGAATAGTGCACGGTACATCCAAACCGTCATCGAACCCATCGTTCTACCATTCCTAGACCGGCAAGGGAACTTGCTGTTCCAACAGGACAATGCACGTCCGCATGTATCCCGTGCCACCCAACGTGCTCTAGAAGGTGTAAGTCAACTACCCTGGCCAGCAAGATCTCCGGATCTGTCCCCCATTGAGCATGTTTGGGACTGGATGAAGCGTCGTCTCACGCGGTCTGCACGTCCAGCACGAACGCTGGTCCAACTGAGGCGCCAGGTGGAAATGGCATGGCAAGCCGTTCCACAGGACTACATCCAGCATCTCTACGATCGTCTCCATGGGAGAATAGCAGCCTGCATTGCTGCGAAAGGTGGATATACACTGTACTAGTGCCGACATTGTGCATGCTCTGTTGCCTGTGTCTATGTGCCTGTGGTTCTGTCAGTGTGATCATGTGATGTATCTGACCCCAGGAATGTGTCAATAAAGTTTCCCCTTCCTGGGACAACGAATTCACGGTGTTCTTATTTCAATTTCCAGGAGTGTATTTTGTGGGGAACTGTAATCATGATGGAAGATTATACACCTGAATGTTTGACACTACCGGTAGGAGAGAACTCTCCAGGAGTGTGTATTGTGTATCAGTGAAGTGCTCTGAGCTATGTCAAATACAATTTTTGTGTGTGAACACACAAACAGCATTTATTTGCTAAAACACTGATCAGCCGACACAAACGCTGAATATTGTGTTACCGCAGCACAAAACTACGAAAGGTCACTTGACAAAGGAGGAGACAAAATACTGTCCACTGATGCTTCAAAAGAGAAAAGCGCGTCTGGTCTAAATAAGACACTTATTACAGTTGCAGAAGAGGAATATATTTCAATACCATTGGTAAAACTGCGACTGTGGAACAAAAACAAGAAAAAGAACATGAGTATTATTGTGTATGTGCCTTACCTTTCATTGTTGTCAATCGCTGCGATTGTCATCTGCATCGCTGTAGTCAGTGTCGCAGTCCGAATCATCAAGTCTTTGAGTGAATTACAATTTCCCTGTCCATGTCCTCCTCCTGTAGCCTTTGTGCATGCCGAACACATTCAGCCCATACTGAAGGAGTAATTCTGTGAAGTGCTTCGTGCAAAAGCCTTTCTGTACCGGCAATTTTAAATGTCACGTTTCGTTCTGCGACATACCCTTTCACATGTGCCCAAATTAACTCTATCGGATTGAATTGACAATGATACAGTGGCAAACGCAAAATTATGTGTCCATGTTCCTGTTCAATACAATCGATTTCATAAACTTTTGTGCAAGGCTTATGGAGAGCTACAAGATTGAACATTTCAGCATGAGTTTGGTTGGCAGTATGTGGTATATTTTTACTTGCAAGTCACAACAAGGTATCGGCCTTTTTGTACTTGTTGTGGGTGTCTCGTCAACAACAACGGAGTGATAACTCGCATTGTCCATTACAATCACCGAGTTTGCAAGCAAGTAAGGGAGAAACTGATTCCTAAAGCACAATTTAAATGTCTCCGAGTTCATTTCGGAATGATAATCGCCTGAATTGTTCTTTTTTGCCCGGAACACTAATTTGCTTTCTGGAATGAATCCGGAAGCAGAACCAGCGCGAAGCACACTTATTCGTCCACCTTTACTAACTGGTACTTTAAACACACCCGAACCATCACTCATTTTCCAACACGCTTCCCTTGTGTGATTTTGGTTTGCCCATGTTTCGTGCAAGGAAAAATTGTTCTTATTCCCGGATTTTCTTACTTTAATAATAAGTCTTAAAAACTGTCCTTGAAGAAGCGATATCACTACGTTCCATTAAAAATTTTCTTCCGTCATTTGTATGTACATATTTGAATCCAGTGTTTTTAAGTATTCTGTTCATTGAAGTCATGCTACCTTTAAAATTTGTGGTTGCACGCATTTTCACAGTGATTTTTTTTTTTTTTTTTTTTTTTTTTTTTTTTTTTTTTTTTTTTTTTTTTTTTTTTTTTTTTTTTTTGCAGTAGAAAATTCGCCTGTGTTGTACATGTTGAGAACATCTTTGTCGAAATTATCTAAATTGGTTACAATCCTCTCACGTGTGCGAGATCTCCCTGGTGATCTGAAAAGTGGGCTTCCACAGGTCTCCGTAGATAATTTTCCTCCATTGGCAATTCGCTGAACGGTTCTCAAGCTAACGCCTGTCGCTTCTGCAGTGCGTTCCTGTGATCTGGCGACGTCTGTGATAGGTCCACCGTTTTCTGCTTCGCGCTTGAAAGAAGCATGTATCCTGTAAATTATGTCCCTCGCCTGTTTATGGAGAGTTTGTCGCTTAGCACCATCATCAGCCTTGACCACTTGCAACAAATGCGATAAAAATTCACCAAATAATAACTACAGTCACATTTAACACTCGCACTCGCCAAGACATTCACAGCAGATCGCTCAGAAAACTGCTGAACACTCATTGGCTGTCAGCGGATGCGTGACGTCAGGTGCGTAGAACGAGCCTTAAATCAGCCGCAGTCGTTCATGGTTCCAAATATACGGAGTGTTCATTTTAATCGGAGACACTGAAATATCCGAAGATCTACACATCGAATCAAACAAATTTATAACTAAAATTTGTTTGTCTCCGAAGGGGACATCCAATGCTACCAAATCCGACGAATTTGTGGTCAAATTTTTTATAATTGGATGTCCCCCTCCGAGAGGAACTAATTTTCATTAGGATTTCTTTTGGCTCTGTGTGTCGTTTTCAAGAGATTTCAATGTCCCCAGTTAAAATGAACACCCTTTATAACATAAACAGTGTTTATAAATTGGGAAATATTCCATCTTTAGCGACTGTAATAAGACTTTTATTTATACCAGAGTCATTTCGCTTTTTTCTAAAACGTTCTCATTAAAACAAAGTTGGCGAAGTACACAAAACTGAATTGTGGACGTAACAAAACATGGAAAGTAAAATATATTGTCAGTGAGGCGCAGTGCGCAAACAATTTGTGTTTGTCAGAACGGACAGCAAATACTTGCCAAAACATAGATCAGTCGACGAAAACATTGAATATGATGTTGGTAAAGCAGCGAAACAAAGAACTGCGTCAGACAATCAAGTAGCTCAGCAACGTACGAGACGACATTCTGCTCTAAATAATACTTCTAATACTGTCACAAAAGAATATATCTCAGTATGAATAGTAAAACAGCGAATGCAGAAGAGAAGATATACAAACAAAACAGATAACATGAATATTGTATGTGTGCCTTTTCATTGTTTTTAATTGCTGTGAAAAGAAAAATTGGAGGACAAAATTAAAAAAGCTGTAAACTTATTATGATTATAATGAAGAGATTAAGCACTATAAATATCAAAAAATTATATTAAAACGAATAGAATTCATGAAGTAAGACACTTCGATATTCTTTTTAAATAAAGAAAATATTAAGCAGCGAACAAGGTTTGAATTCCGATCCTTTCGCTTAGCAGCTAAACACCTTAATCATTAGGCTAACGCAACTCGTCGTTCAACAGTACACCTGGAGGACGCAAAATAGCGATAAACACTGTTGGTATGACTATGAATTACTCACGTTTCGTCGAAGTACAATAGGAAATAAACAATTACCACTATTCTCTATTGCAAAAAAGCGGTTTGTGAGAATGATACGAACACCTTTCCTTGCTATCACCTGAATTACGAGGTTTATTGCTTGTTTGGTTTAATTAATTAATAGAATACGAAGCAATTGGTATAAATAATGCTTTTTCCAAACTTTCTATAAAAGAAAGTCTGCTATCAAGACATTACTTTTGTTCTATTACTTTATTTATGACTGAACGTTTCTAAAACTGAAGACACTCGTCCATGCTCTGCACTGCAGTCGAGCTCTGGCAACGTCGTTCGCTGTTCATCGGCTGACTGCGTTTTGTGACGTCAGATGCGCAGAACGAACCTAAACTCGCCCGCCGTCGTAAATGATGCGCACTATAGTAGTAAAAAACGACGAAGCTTTTCACAAAATTTTCCCAGGTGCGTTAGTTAGTACTTAAACATTTGTGAGAGAGATGATAAACGATTATAACGAGGTAGCCATCAGAGTAATATCGCATGATCAGTGTGCAGTCAGCATGCAGCCTGTGGTGATAATATCGTGTCTCTGGCAGTGCTCGGACTGACCACAAGTATCAGCACCTGGTGTTAAGTACTTTCACATGGAAAGCTTTCTCATCACCCCGTCGATTGTCTGTTGATAGTGTTATACATGGTGAACCAGAACTGTACCGCCAAACATTCAGAGATGGTAGTAGGGATTGAAATGAGAAAAAAGTCTACTTAAAATGGGCTCTAACAATAATAACAGCTATGGGTGCTTGTTCAGTAGAAGAGGCGTGTTTCACCGCTGTGAAGATGAAAAAGTGTTCTTAGTTCTTACGGTTTACATTTTAGAACCCATGTTTTAAACATCTTTTTCTTGCAATACTCCATACAACCATCTCTAAAATTTGTCTTTGGAATTCTGGGTCATCCTGTTTATATGTACTGCTTAATTTTTACCTCATGAGATCCTTCGATAACCAGTTATCTTCCAATAAAACTTCAGAAATAATTAGTATACTTTTCCGTCAGTCATTAAAAATGTTTGTATTTATTACATGTTAGTGTTATGTGCTATTAAGACCTGTACATATACTTAAAACCACAACAAAATGTGCATATCTTGCTGAACGTCAGTTGTGTGGCAATCGTTTCTATAACCTTCAGCCGAAGTTTTTCTCGTGGGTACATATTCTGTTCACATTTTACGGAAAAGAGCTTACGTGTCTAAGACAGAAATCGGAAGTGCAGGGGTTAAGTCATTACACTGATTATTTGGAGGGAGGGCATGAAATTTAATTTACTGTCAAGCTGTTCAAGCCAACGGCCTTGCGGCAGTGGTAACACCGGTTCCCGACAGATCGCCGAAGTTAAGCGCTGTCGGGTTGGGCTATCACTTGGATGGGTGACGCCAGGTCTGCCGAGCGTTGTTGGCAAGCGGAGGGCACTCAGCCCTTGTGAGGCAAACTGAGGAACTCCTTGACTGGGAAGTAGCGCCCAGGAGAGCGGTGTGCTGACCAATGACTCTCCGTATCCGCATACACTGGCGCCTGTGGGCTGAGGATGACGCGGAGGTCGGTCGGTACTGTTGGACCTTCAAGGCCTGTTTGGACGGAGTTTAGAGTTTCCACCATTTCCTTAGATTACTTCCTACGAAAAGGGTGTGGTACACACCATTCGCTACGACCGAGCATCTGATTTCGTGCTACGCATCTAATGAGCGTGATGTTGATGACATGACAAACTATAGCTTTCCTTTCTCTAATGGAGAAGGCTCTAGCAACGGATTTAAAATGTTGGTGACTGGGGCATTATCCGTTCCAGAGTGGAATAAATTCCATGAGCGTTCGTCGTAAAGACCCAACTGTCTACGTTCTGAACACAATATCCCACTGACATGTATTACTCTAGTTCCATACAATTTGGCAACCAAATGAACAACAGTTTTGAACATGTTCCTTAGATAGCAAAATTAACATTAATCCGATTTACTCGCAGCAGACGCGAAGAAATTGGTATTCCGACTCTGCTCACGTTAAAAGTCCATGTTAAGTACTTATGTCGAAATCAAAGAGCAAGATGGACTGTAACATAACATTATACAAAAGTTAAACGGTCGATCATGAAGCAAATTTAGTGCATTGGCTACGACAAGATGAGCATATACTTTCACTTAATGACTGGAACATTTTCAAAAGCAGAAACAAGGAGACTGAAAAAGATCTACTGTTTTTTCTACCCTGCTGAGTTTCCCCTTGTGGGCGTTTCATACAAATCTATATCTATTTTGTATTGCCTTTGTCTTTTACAATACTATTGTTATTTATTGTTTACAATTTTGATCCCCTCTGAAATCGAAACCAGCCACCCTCACCCCCCCCCCTCTCCCCACCCCCGCCTCAAACACACACGCACGCACACACATACACACACACACACACACACACACACACACACACACACACACACGAACACATCAAGCGAGCTGTCTATCACATAGCCACACTAGTAGTCGAAAGTTGAAATAAGAAAGCACACCTCGTAGGATACTCCAGTACAAACAATATACTGTGCAAATTAACTGACGTCGCGTTTCGGTGAATGTTTCGTGTCGTACGTGAACACGTTCACAAATACTGGTTATAAAGCCAAGCGAATGGCGTCTCTATTTGCACTTCCAGCAGAAACCCATTCCTTATGCTACTAATATTTGAATGCCCTGATCCCATAACCCAGTTTTTGTAACAAATTTCTGAAGCTGTATGTGAGTGAGTGTGTGTACTAGCCCTGGTACGTCAGGGCAAAGTCCTTGTGGAAATTGTTTACAATATCTTTAATTGGGAATTTGCTTCTCCTGTTCATCATAAATTATATGTGCCCACCGGCAGAAGATGGATGGACAGATGATTATACTAGAGCTTACTACCTTTTATTTATTTGTTTATTCATTTATTCAAAAACCACGACGAGCTGGACGGCGTTCAGGCGAATGACGTCCGTGTCGCTATTGGAGAGAAAATATGGAATAAAATATATTGGCATCTTATCTCTAATCAAGATGCCATCTAGATCACTGATGTGTTCTCTAGGTGATTCATTTGCATTTATATAATCATGGGGGGGGGGGGGGGGGGGGATTACAAGGTGAAATAGGAAAAGGCATAGGAAGAAACGTAGGATTCTCCACTGCCCACACCGAGGGAGTTAGCATAGTAACTATGATACTTCAGTTTAACAGAATTCACTGATTTTACGCTATAACTCAGGCAAAATGAAGTCTTACATTCTACAAGCTGCTTTTTATATGGCTGGCCTCTTAGAAACGAACAGTGTCGTCTCTGGACAATTAGTTTCGTCCGTTTAATTATCTGAGAGAAATGTAATTGCAGAGCAGAGATGAGAAAATAGCGTGCAAGAACTGTTTACATTCTTACTCAAGAAATAGAGGAAATAGCAGAGTTCATTCATCTCACACCAGCTGCATTTATAGGGGTCCACGACCGAATTCGGTGTAGTTGACCTATTACTACGTGGACCAAATAATCATTTTGTGTGTCGAACGAGATAATCTAAAGTTACCTTCGTACTCTGATACCAAGAACACAAAAGTAACGGCAGTAGATGGAGGACACAAACTAACACCACATTGTTGCAAGTGCCAACACGAGGACATGAGGACGTAATCAATAAAGCACTCCACAGATACATTACATGTCAACGCTAACTCACCATCAGTTTGTCTCACGCTCTAGACAGAATCATTATAGACTTTTCGGCCTAGACAGTGTGCGCGGAAAGACAGATTTTATCTTCCTCCCGAAAGCTATACTTTGTGCATCCTAAGTTAAACCTTAGTGTGGACAGACGCCCGCTCATCGATGGTTCGTCAGCTGCCGTGCACATCCACAGGGGGTTGTAATGCCACTGGAAATAGCTCTTATTTGTAAACTGAACGATCTAAGACCATGTATATTATTGTGACATTTGAAAATGTGCTGCGTGTGACACCTGAATTTGGCTGTTAGATGGGACTTATGGCGCGATTGTGGTCATGATACTTGAGCAGTCACTTACAGACAGATGTGTAATGAACATTGTGGAAAATGATTTTACGTATTTTCTATGCGGAATGATAATACATGCAAGACACATGGCTGATAGCAAAATTAATGGGAGGAAGGCAGTTCCTGTGCAGTCTGTAATGATGCCAGAACTCCCATCTCCTCATCCCCCATTCCATCCCCTGCCCCCTCCACCACTTCTAGATGCCAGACGGGTCAGCTGAACCGGTCCATTATCCTATTGGCTGCGAATACTAATGAAGTCTGCATGTTTCCCAGATTTGTCTGGATATAATCTAATTGATCTACGAAGATGGTTAGGTGTGCTCAAAATCAAAGTAAGCTCTACCGGATAGTAAAATTAATAAATACAGTTACATTGGCAGTTACACCAATCCTGTGTACTACTGCAATGGATTCAGAAACACTGCAGCAATTACACTTGTAAGTAGGCTGTTTAGGTTTTTATGTTGGTAACGCCACGTAGCGCTCTGTACGAAAATCACTGGCTGTGCTGTGTGCAGTCTGTGGCTGGTTGGCACTGTTGTAATATTCGCCATTGTAGTGTTGGGCAGTTGGCTGTTAGCAGCGCGTAGCGTTGCGCAGTTGGAGGTGAGCCGCCAGCAGTGGTGACTCTGGTTCCCTTCAGTAATTACGTTGTGTGGTAGGGTGAATGCAATTAAAAAGGTCCTTACTACACAGAATGCTGACCATGAGGCAACCAACTGAATATGTGTATCCCAACAGTACGCCTGCCTTCTCCTAGCGACTGAATGAACCGCAGTGGAAGCACCGTCTCCCCATTCCACACACTGCAGCCACCACACGACAAAACCGGCCCCGGTATGTCTCACGGCACCATCTTATAACAGATCCCGTCTCTACTTCCAGATATCTGCAGCACTCACAGACGCCTTTGAAATGTCATACTAATAGGCGAATTTACAGAAATTTACTATCCAGAGTCAGTGTCCCAGGTCACTGACCACTGAATTACAGTCGTAGACACAAGAAACGGAATCACGAAGGAATTACCCGAATGGAACGGAAATATATAGATGTGATGCACATGTACAGACAGATATGTGATTACAGTTTCAGAAAAATTGGTTGATTTATTCAACGGAAATGGGTTCACAAGTTGAGTAACTCATTAATGTGTTGGTCTACCTCTGGACATCATACAAGCAGTTATCCAGGTTGGCATTGGTTGATAGAGTTGTTAGATGTATTCCTGAGGGATATCGTGACAAATTTTGTCCAACCGATGCGTTAGATCGTCAGAATCACGAGCTGGTTGGACAGCCCTGCCCATAATGCCCCAAATGTTCTTAATTGGGGAGAGATCTGGCGACCTTGCTCGCCAGGGGAGTGTGCTGCTTGCACGAACAGAATCAGTAAAAACTCTCGCCATGCGCGAATGGGCATTATCTTGCTGAATTGGAAGCCCAGGATGTCTCACCATGAAGGGCAATTAAAGCTTGTGTAGGATATCGACGACGTACCACAGCGCTGTAAGTGTGCCGCGAATGACAACCAAAGGGGTCCTACTATGAAAAGAGATGACGCCCCAGACCATCACTCATGGTTGTCAAACCGCATGGCGGCCAACAATCAGGTTGGCATCCCACCACTGTACGGTGCATCGGAAGAAACGTCTTCAGCCTGGAATGTCATTGACTGGAGTTGAGTCCCTCATCGAACTGAACCCCAATCACCAGCGAAGACGTGTGTCTGGAGACATCCCCGACAGCTATGGGATACCAACCTCACTGTCACCAGCCATACGGCCCGAGAACCAGGAGTGCCTGAAGTACCATTTCTTTTCTTTTTGGTTGTCATCCGCGACGTCCTCACAGCACAGCAGTGCGTTGACGATATTCTACGTCCCGCTTTGTTGCCCTACATGAGAAACCATCCTGGGCTTACATTTCAGCAAGATAATGCCCACTCGCACACGGCGAGAGTTTCTAATGCTTGTCTTCGCCCTTGCCAAACCCTACTTTGGCCAGCAAGGTCGCCGGATCTCTCCTCAGTTGAAAACATTTGGAGCGTTATCGGCACGGACCTGCAACCAGCTCGGGATTTTGATGCTCTAATGCCCCAGTTGGTGGGAATTTGGCACGATATCCTTCTGAAGGACATCGAACAACTATCAGTCAATGACAAGCCTAAAAACTTTTTGCATAAGGGCCAGAGGTGGGTCAACGAGTTGTTGAATTGCTCAATTTGTGAAGCTCTTTCTCTTGAATAAATCATCCAATTTTTCTGAAATTTAAATTATTTCTTTGTCTGTATATCACCGATTTCCGTCCCATTCTGCTGATTTTTTCATTGTGTTCGCTCTTTTTTTTTCTTGTCTTAGAGTGTAGTATGGCCAGACAGAGTCGTAAAGTTATAGTATATCACTCTGGAGGTTATGTTGTTTCACTTTACTCATTTTCCCAGATGTTTATTACGCAACTTAATTTACCACTGAACCTGTGGAATCAAAGGGTCGTTAAGCCTGGTTCGACTTGCCTTTCACTTCCTGGGCCATGTATATACGATCACCATAATTTAGCAATCAATTATACACTTCGAAAACACTGCTACCAAGTCTCACACAACCGCTCTTATAGGTTGCCTGAAAGAGCGCTACCATCCATACTCATACCTGGTACTGCCACCACTGCCACACACGAGAGAACGAGTGCGGGGCGACCTGCATGTACAAACATGAACCTCCATTAAAATGCATCTCCCTTGCTGCAAATTCTGCTCATTTCCACTGTGTAAGATGACCGATATTCTGGCGAGAATTCAGTTATTTTAAAGACGTGGTTCAGCTGACGTTGGCCAATGCGGACACTAGCAGAAGATTGGGCCTTCAGGGGCATCCTTGAGCCCACCGGCATAGGTACGGCCAGCGGCAGACAAATGACGATTCTTCCGAAAAACGCTGGAGGCCAGGATGAGCTTCTGGCTGACTACAAGCATGACCAGATATATGAGACGTGTATAGCAGTAGCTGTTGCTACTGTATGAAAGATGGCTACACTCAAATACTTATAGCGCAAACACAAACATATCTTACTCACTGCACTGACAACAATCCATTGGAATACTAATATTTTATATATCTAAAAAATTATAGGATTTAGACGTCGACAAATGAATGTTATCACACTAATCAGCTAAAATTGATAAGTGTGAACGTCGCATGATATCTTAATAAAAATGTCTTACATTTATAACTATTCATTTATTGAGCTATTACCTTTTTCATCTCTTTATTATGCAAATGTGTCTGATTGTCAAATCCTCCACAGTCACACCGTCAGTGAACGCAGCATGCAAGTACCATGTTGCATAAAACATTATCCAACTGTGTTTGTCAAGATTAATAATTAATACCTTATTTATTTAACAAACGTCAGTTTGATCAATCTTACGAACAATTGTATTTTAAAAATGGCAGAGTTTCCATACGGAGTGATGCAATCAGTAGACTGAGCAGGAGACGACGCTTCAATAGAAGGGGCCAACATCTTTTGGTTCGTATATTCTAAATGTTTTATGATTATCATTTTTTATTAGTGTGAATGCGCTTGTTATTTGTTAAATTATTTACGTGTAACCATTTATGAATAGTATATAGTGCTTGATAGTAACACAGTCGCAACGGAGCTGTCACTTAACATGTATGCCTAATTTGTAAATTTGTTAACACTCAAGTCATGGTCCATTTATTAGATTATAAATAAAACTGAGCAGTTATGGTAGGGGAACACACATTTTGCTTGGCGCGAAGGATTTGAGGCTTAAGCGTTGTAACCCGTTCTTTGGAGGTAATAAGGATTCATGAAGCAGCTGGAAAGACATTTTGTGAGGACACTCTGTGAGGTGACACTGTGATGACCGGGCGCACGGTTCGGACGCAGCTAAAGTGGAGTTCCGGGAGGCCTGTTGCAACATATACTTCAATTTTTTCTCGTGCTCATAAATCTTCCGAGTG
Organism: Schistocerca americana; assembly: GCF_021461395.2. NCBI lineage: Eukaryota > Metazoa > Arthropoda > Insecta > Orthoptera > Acrididae > Schistocerca > Schistocerca americana. The sequence continues at coordinate 376,703,998 of NC_060123.1, read as the reverse complement.
GTGGTGGGCTGAGTGTCAGAGACTCTGTTCTATGGACCAGTGATGTTTAGTTAGCCCACGGTGATTCCGCTACTGCTCAATTAACGCGTTTACCTAAGCTTTAACCATTATTAATTGTGTTGTATATTTAAGTGAAACTCCGTGGAACCACCATTTTTAACAGTTTTGATGTTTTGTCTTATTGAATAAATTACTTCATTCTGCTTGATCGTTTACTGTCGCATACTTCAATTATCCACTGGAATTCAACCCTTTTTCTTGTGTGACAATTCGCATTACATGCCAGTGCTTGGGTACTTCGACTGCAGCATCACAAATAAACTACAGCATCGCAGTGAGAGCAAGCAGACGTGCAAGGCTCGACTCTACGATATTCAGTAAGCTACATTCGTTAACAGAGACATACACTGAGATGACAATAGTCATGGGACAGCGATATGCAGATGAGGGTAGCATCGCGTACACAGCGTATAAAAGGTCAGTGCATTGTCGGAGCTGTCGTGTGTAATAAATTGATTCGTGTAAAAAGTTTCCGAAGTTTTTAGGCCGCACGACAGGAATTAACAGATTCTGAGCAGAGAATAATATTTGCAGCTAGGCGTGGAAATGATTAAGAAATTCAACATTCTGCGATCCACAGTGTCAAGAGTGTGCAGAGAATACCACATTTCAGGTGTTACCTCTCACCACCGAGCAATGCAGTGATCAGTGGCCTTCACTTAACGACAGAGAGCAGCGGAGTTTTCATAGAGCTGTCAGTGCTAACAGACAAGCAACAATACGATAAATAGCTGTAGAAATCAGTGTGGGACGAACGATGAGGTGTCCGTTAGGACACTGTGGTGACATTTGGTGTTAATAGTCTATAGCAGCAGACGACTGATAGCAATGCCTTTGCTAACAGCGTGATATCGCCTGCAGTGACTCTTCTGAGCTTGTGACCATACAAGTTTGACCCCAGACAAGTGGACAACTGTGTCCTGGTGAGATGAGTCCTAATTTCAGTTGGTAAGAGCTGATGGTAGGGTTCGAGTGTGGTGCAGAGCCCACGAAGACACGGACCGAAGTTGTCAACAAGGCACTGTGCAAGCTGGCGGTGGCTCCGTGGTGCGGGCTGCGTTTACATGGAACGGACTGCGTTCTTTGGATGTTGAGGTACTTGGATACCATTTGCAGCCATTCAGGGACGTCATGTTCCCAAATAACGATGATATTTTTATGGCTGATAACGTCCATGTTACCGAGCCACAATTATCCGCGATTACTTTGATGTACTTTCTGCACAATTACAGAAACTGGTTTTGTCACTCAAATCACCGGACATGAATGGCATTGGACATTTATGATACTTAATCGAGAGGTCAATTCGCGTATAAAATCGTGCACCGGCAACACTTTTGCAATTATGAACGGCTATAGAGGGAGCATGCTCATTGTTTCTGCAGGGGACTTCTGATGAATTTTTGAGTCCAAGCTACGTCGACTTACTGCACTACACTGGGCCAAAGGACGTCCGACACGAAGTTAGGAGGCATTCCATTATTTTTCTCACTTCAGTTTACATTGTTCAAGTGCCGTTCAACAGGCACCTCACAACTGTATACTGCCTTTCTAAGTGTACCTATAAATCACTGTAAAATTGTTAAAGGACTCTTAACTTATGGGCCTAGGCACCAACTAACACATCGTATACATCATAAGCTTTTGGACAGATTTATCAGTTTCTTTAGCTGTTCAATGTAAAATAAAGTTAATAGAGTAAGCAAGCTCACTAGCGACAGAGTTTATGTTTGCCACGACTTCCACCTGTACTGTGTCCCAAACTAAACCGGTTCTGCCGCAGTTGTTAGCCAAGGGATATGATGTTTATAACGTGGATACTGAACTACGGTGCAACCTGACGTTCTTCACTTGGCATTACTAGCCATGACGGTGATCTGTTCGTGTTTGATTTTTTTTTTAAATGGAAATTTGTGGTAATGTCTTATGGGACCAAACTGCGGAGGTCATCGGACCCTAAGCTTACGTACTACTTAATCTAATTTAAACTAACTCACGCTAAGGGCAACACACACACCCGTGCCCGATGGAGGACTCGAACTTCAAACGGGGGAGGGAAGGGTGGGGGACGGACCGTGACAAGACGCTTAAGACCGCGTCGCTAACCCGCGCGGCATTTGCTTAAAATATATGACGAAAGTGGGAATCAAATCTATACCTTGCAACTAACAAACTGCGATCAGTCCACGAGACCAGTGAAGACCACGCCTGCAACATTCGTAACTGTGTCGTAACGTATGATGCTCCTAGCTTCCAAATTAGACACGGTGAAAAAAATTCAGTTCTGTGTTAACTGGTTAATTGCCAGCATGCTTCTGACACGAAAAGTATACTAGTCTCACGTCAGCAGAATGTAAAGCCGCTTTTAGCCGTCATAGCCTCGATTCGAAGGCATTTTGAAAATTTCACTATTTCAAGAAATTTCTTAGATCCAGAAATACCATTGCAGAGCGTGAAGTTAGCGAATACTTCGATTATTACCGCCATTATCGCTATTAACTTTCTCATTCTGCTGTTGCTGCATGCGTGCTTAAAGGATGCATTTAACGCTTGTTTGTCATTTTTAGAAGCAGTTGCCCAAAAACAGGTAAATATTCAATTTCAGCAAACGGATCTTTCTGCGGCAAGTGGACCGTAACAAGTCTTTAGCTCTTTCCATGTTTACGAAATACTTTTCAAGTTAACATTGGATATACAGCTTAGCGCCCGCTGGTTGTCTCGCATATACTGTATGGCCTGCAGAGAGATTTTTTGTTTTTATTTATCGAATTTTTGTGTTGTTTACAGACTGCAACACCTTCTAAGCCTTTCATGCTAATTAAGGCAACATAAGCATGGTCTTTTCCGAATGTATTTCTGACCAAAAAGCGATTCTGGTAGCTGGAGTGCAATGTTTTGGTTAATCACACCTCTTACATTGTCGTGGAGACATTTCCATAGCAATTTTGGTCCCCTAACAGATATTTTTTATATCTAACCGAAAAGTGAAGTACCAATTTTCAAAAATGTAGTTTTAAAAGTCTTTAGTGTAACGAAATATTTTCTTAAAAATTTCCATGCCTTATTTCACTCCCTTAGGGGTCGAATTTCCAAAAATGCCAAAACACATGGACTGAGAAATCAAATACCAGTTTTCGTAGTTCTAGCTTCAAAATTCCCTTAGCAATGACATAATTTCAAAACGTATTTCATTCACTTTTTTCACCCCCTTAGGAATGGAATTCCGGACAATCCCTTCTTAAGAGATGCCTACACTATAATATCCACAACCTCTCTTAATTTCAAGTTTTTATCGTTAGCGGTTTGAGCTGGGCGATGATCAGACAGAGAGATTACATTAAAACTAAATTAACAGTAGAAGACGTTACTTCATAATAGAAACTGTGTTGCACTACTTCTTTTACTTCCACTTAGCGAGGACGATTGTAAAATACTAAAAGTAATGGTAAACATCGCTTTCAAAGCCAGACTGTGTTAATGTCTTCTGTTAAATGTCACGATCATTCTGTCTAGACGCCTTGGTGCGTGACACCTATTTCAAATAATACAAGGAAGAAAATCTTGCAGAAGATCAACTATTTCTGTTGCAATACACTGATTTTACGAGGTCCAAGTTCACATTTTCGAGGAATTACTCTAATTGTAACATCCATTCAACAAGGTAGAAAAATATTTAAACGTTGGAAAACCGACATCCGACTCAGAGGTCTTACACATAGTCTCCGACCAAAAACTCTAACAATGGGGTACATCAATTTCAATAAACTTACGTAGTGAACACGGTTTACCACTGCACTTTTTCACCGGAAAATACGCAGGTGGCTATTGTGCTCTATAACTACACTGGAACAGTAATTTCACGTGGAAGCAATGCATACGAATTGCAAAATTTAATAGTGCCGTGGTTTCCAGTTCTGTATACTCCTGTGCTAAACTGTTTCTGCATCTTTTCAGGCCCCAGGCACTCAACGTCGTACTGACACAAACGGTGTGTTTCATTTGAATTTGTAATCACTGAAATAAAAGTCTCATGACTTCCCAGCATGAGAGGTTTCATTTCGTTCCTCCTTTCCTTCTGCGAGATTAGTTTTCTGGTCAGTAAGCTGCTTCGCTTCTAACAAGCGAAATGGGGCAAAATTCGGCCAGTAATCGCTTCACAAACCGCTATTTACTGCTGTCAACAAGATTTATTTTAACGTAGTCGTAGAAGATGAAATTAAGTTCAATCTTAAAACATCTTACGTAGCAACGTTCACAAATTTTCCGAATGATAGGAGCTTAATGTCCAGCTAGGAAAAGGTTTAAAAACAATAGCTGCACAGTCTGGGCCAGGGCGACCTTTTCGTCTGATAGAACTGCATTATAGTTTACCTAAGGGGGTATCACACGTAGTGGAAACCATTAGTTGAAACCGAGTTTAACATGTAAGGACATAGTCCTGCTAAGAATACAAAACGATTAACAACCGAAGGCTGCGTTCGTCTACAAGCGGAGGTTTACTTGTAAGAGGGAAGCAACGCGAGATCGATTGTCCTCGCGTTCCTCCAACGAGCAATGGAAGCCATACACACGAATATTTACAAAAATACGAGTACTTTGAATGTTACAACTGACATTGTTCTCATAAACTAACAATTATTTGTTTACAATTAATTAAAATTCGTAGAAGCCTCAGAATACGAAACCGATAGCAAGAGATTAAAAACTCACCGCTTTACTTACTCCAATGTGCTCCCACTTGTACGAAACGATCTTACGAACTTGTGGTGTAATATGTGGCCGCGCGGAGTGGCCGAGCGGTTTGAGGCACCATGTCACGGACTGCATGGCCCCTCCCGCCGGAGGTTCGAGTCCTTCCTCCGGTATGGGTGTGCCTGTGTTGTTCTTACCATAAGTTAGTTTAAGTAGTGTGTAGGTCTAGGGACAGATGACCTCGGCAGTTTGGTCCCTTAGGAATCACACACAGCTGAACAATTGTAATATGTGAGGTAACACAGTTGTCTAAAATATGATAACCGGAGCAACATGACGTACAGAGTGAATCCCTATTTTACCTTTAATCTCTGAAAACAGTGTTATTATTATTTCACCGTATGTTGTTTAGAGGCAAAATATATTCACACGTACTCTAGACAATACTCATAAGGAATTGATTTATTATATATTTTTTTAGACATGCAATCGTGAATTACTTCTGATGTGGAAGAAGTGCTCTCCATCTTGTATCGCACTTCCTTTGCACTTGCATTCTCAGTTGGTCCTTGCTTGAGAAATGGCTTAGCTCAAGGAATGATGACATACCGTACCAGCGCCATTTCCCGTGTCCTATGGTACATAAAATCTACGATACATCTCTAGGTGAAAACGATGACGGAGGAAGACCACGTCAACCGTCGTTTGGGGATGGATATTAGCAAGTGGTCACGACTTTCTGTGGCAACTACACCGTCCGTTTTCCAGTCATTATTACTCTGAAATACTGGATAACAGAATGCTTCCTCCTGTTCGTCAGAGATTTTTGGGAGACAGGAAAATTTCTCGACATGACCGTTCCGCTATACACACAGCGAACTGTGTAAAACATTGGTTTCAAACCAATAAAGACATTGATCTGTTGGACTGACCTCTCAAAGATGCTGACTTCAGTCACGTAGAGCGCGAATGGGCAGAGATGGAGAAAATTATTAGGGTTAGTAGGCCAGCACCGACAACCAAGCCAGCACAGTTCATGACGCATGGGGAAAAACTGTTACAGAATAACAAATTATTGCCTTTGTTCCCCGGCAGCAACATGCAGTTGTAGAGTAGGACGGAAACTGGACATGTTACTGATGTATTTCGTTGTTAGGGAGAAAATTGTACTCATGACAAATGCATGGTCGGCCGGAGTGGCCAAGCGGTTCTAGGCGCTTCAGTCTGAAACCGCGCGACCGCTACGGTCGCAGGTTCAAATCCTGTCTCGGTCATGGATGTGTGTGATGTCCTTAGGTTAGTTAGGTTTCAGTAATTCTAAGTTCTAGGGGACTGATGACCTCAGAAGTTAAGTCCCATAGTGGTCAGAGCCATTTGACCCATTTTGAACAAATACATGCTTTGTTTTCCCTCATAGGAGAGTAAAATTCTTTTCGTCTTATCTCTTTATATTTTTTCAAGAGGAGCCAATTATACATAAAAACTTGGCATACTCTTCTACACTTTTCAGTCGTTAAATAGACTCATCTCACATGGCGCATGACCTCAGTGTCAATGAACGCATCAAAGAGAATGTATGTAGTTCTTTATAAGTCCAAATAATTTGTGTTATATTTATTTACAAGGGGCGTTTAAAGAGAAACGAGCCGGGGTCTGTAATGCGCAAACCGGTGACAGGAGGGTAATATCGTGGCGTATGTAACGAGATATGGTTTCGACCAGAGTGTGGAAGTTCACAGCCCGTCGCCAGAGAGCACGCGTGCACTTCACGTGACTATACAGAGCTAGCGGCAGCATGCATGAATCGTCCAACGCTGCCAGTCACATTGCAAACAGTGATATGGAGGTGTCAAAATAAGAGCAAAGTGGTGCTGTTTGTTTTCTGACAGCGGAAGGAGTGGGATAAACGGACATTCATCGACGAATGTCACATGTGTACGGCGAACACTGCATGTCCCTTGCAAGGGTCAAGGCACGACACAAGCGCTTCGGGGTGTCGTTAGCCGATGATGCACGGTCTGGAGCACCACTGCATTACCGATGACACCGTGCAGCTGGTGGATGCACTCATTACACCGGACCGCCGAGTGAATAGTGGAAGCCGTAGCCGCCGTTGTCGGATTGGACATCGGGAGTGTTCACACCGTTATGAAGAAAGGACTGCACATGTGCAGAGCGTGTGACCAGTGGGTGCACCACAGTCTTCAACCACACCAGGAAATATGTCGAATGGCCCACTGTCTTGGTCATCTGCAGCGCTATGCTCGGGAAGGGAACGCGTGGCTTGTACAAGTCGTGGCAGGAGATGAGTCATGGTGTCATCACTTCGAACCAGAATCAAATCGAAAAAGTGTCCAGTGGAAGTATCCAGGGTCACCACCGCCAAAGAAATGCTAAGACCATCCACACGAGTGCAGGATAGGCAGGATAGGCTATGCTGACGTTCTTCTTTGAGCAAGATGACCCCCTTCTGGTTCACTTCCTGCAGCACGGGACAACAGTGAATGCCTAGCGTTGCTTGCAAACCTTGACCACTCTTCGCCAACCGATCAAATCAAAACGACCAGGCAATCTCACCTGTGAGGTCATTCTGCTCTATGACAGAGCAAAGCCGCACACGGCCAACACAGTCGCGGCACTTCTGCAGAAACTAAAATGGGAGGTTCTCGGCCACCCTCTAGACAGTCCGGATTTCTCTCCTTGTGATTACGCCATTTTTGGTCCCCTTAAAAAGGCTCTGAGGAGCAAACAGTTCACTTCGGACGACGACGCCCAGCGGTACCTGCGGAACTGGTTAACATCATAGCCTCGGTAATTTTATGAGACAGCCATTCACCGCCATGCGTCACAGTGGGGAAATTGTCTCAACAGCCAGGGTCAATGATTCTAACATACATGTTCTGGTTTCTGTAATTATGCCTCCGGCTCGTTTCTTTTTGAACACCCCTTATACATTCAGGTAGGACGTTAATACCGACGAAAAGACAAATGTCAAGCATAAGTCACAATACAGAAAGAGAGAAGGTGGTGCTAGACCGGCAGTGTAGAGGTAGTCGAGCGTTTGAGTCCACTACATCCTCAGCTCTATATTTACGAATTCTTTAAAATTAAGAAAATTAATAATTCTTGTTGGCCTCCTAAACTAATAACAATTACCATGAATTAAACTTCATGGAAGTGTCAGGATTCGAATCCACTATCTCTGTATGAGGAACTGATCGCCTTAACCATTACGCCACTTTACCAATCACGGGCGCTCTTCCTACAAAAGGGTATGATATGGTCTGTGATGTCACGCATTTTCCATGAAAAAGAAATGATATACAGAGTGAAAGCGGTGCATACTTCTTCGATGGAAATACAGGCAGTAAATACAGGCTGTGAATTCCATGAATGGGGCTTATGAAGAATATTAGCTAATTGAAAGTGACACAGCAGATATTCTGCTAGGTATTATCAAATCTGCTTATTGTGGAGATGACGTGTGTGGGAAAGCGTAACATAATTGCTGCTAACCCACGTGACATGAAATTTCGACACAGCGATAGCAAAGTCAATCATGAGGCAAATGCTCCTGCAGAAGCACATATTCCGTCACTGTGATTGAAAAATTATCAGATAATGCAGTTGTGTTATACACTTATCATATGTATCTTACGACGAAAGTTTGATATAATGAAAGAAAACTGTATGTTTAAGTCACTGTTGTGAAATGATTCAAATATGTCAGACAGTAATCAAAATGTGTGTTTACAAGGAAAATATATCTCTTCTGATGCAGATACTAAAAGAAAGATCTGAAAAAGCGTACATTTCTGCTACTTCTTTTTCACCTCCAGATCTACCACAGTATGTTCATTGCTTCTGTAACGTTTATCTCGGCTGATGATTCCCGAAATGACAAGTAACATACAAATTACTGCCATTACTAATACCTCTGAGCCTTTTATGAGTTTTTCTTCTGAAGCAACACAGTAGTTCCAAAACAGACACTTGTGCTCACTCCTACAATGTACTGAATGGTGGTTTTGAGACGATTCAGAGCTTGCCTTATTATTTAGCCACTGAATTTCGTTCTGATCATTTGCAGATCGAATATAGATAACGAGAGAAAGACTTCCAAACCACACCGTTCCTCCTGCGACATCCGAACCCAGTTACATTAACAACCAACGCAATGGAAATCGAGCATGTTATTGATTAGCCAACATTACACTGCGCCGGCTGGAATGGCCGAGCGGTTCTAGGCGCTTCAGTCTGGAACCGCGCGACCGCTACGGTCGCAGGTTCGAATCCTGCCTCGGGCATGGATATGTGTGATGTCCTTAGGTTAGTTAGGTTTAAGTTGTTCTAAGTTCTAGGAGACCGATGACCTCAGAAGTTAGGTCCCATAGTGCTCAGAGCCATTTGAACCATTACACTGCTGTGGTACAAAATTTTCCCGACGCCCATGTTTACTAATGTATATTACTTGGAATGTGACATTAGAGAGCCAATCGTAGCTTACGCGCTAAACGTCAAATCTTGGTTCAAACAATGGAGTTTACCTACATATTAAATGGAAGGCATATTTCATCGAGATGACAACAAAGTGCAGTATTAGATATAAATCCTAGCCGCCGACCGGCCGCCGCAGAGACGAAGTCCGAGTCGTTAAGTTAAGGCGACCAATACTCGGACAACCCTTCATCCTTATGTCCGGCCAAATACACTATCTGACAACAATGTAGGATATGGAAGGGGATGTAAGTAGGTTTGTCAGTCTTCTTGAGATGCTACGAAAACGTATCTGCTCGTGCTCGAGAAGCAAGCTTTGTGCTTTGTAAACATAAACTCGAGCGTTCGAGTCCACTCTATACCCTAGTTTCTTAAATCGTCTATGAGATATCTGCTAAGTTATTAGTCTGAAGGACCCTCAAACATTATTCGTTTCATTTTCTAATCCTCCTGTAATATGCAAAAAGAGATCTTGGTTGAGTCAATATCACGACACTTTATGCTCGAGGGTTTCCTCGCCCCACAGCAGCTACCGGCTCCGGCCATACGCTTCCGCCTCCAACGTCAGATGCCTCCGTCCAAGGGAATGTCGCGCAGCGCTCGAGTGTATTTATTAACTATCTCTTTCTTATCTGAAGTTCTCGTATTTATTTCGAAATTAGGATTTGGATTTTGCATGCCTGAAACTTACGAATGTTGTTCAAGCGTGATAAAATACGGTCGCAAATGGCAAAAAGGTATAAAATTTATGACGTGGTGTTCGCTTCAGGTTTAGCAGAGTGGAGAAGGCAGCAGAGGCGCCTCTGAACCTTCGTGTGCGAAGTACGTTTGCCCAAAACACACAAGGAAAAATTTTTTGCTTCAAGAAAGATCGTTCTGGCATGAATGGTTCTACACATTCAGGGAGCTTCGATAGCAGACATATGTCATGAAGTGCGACCATTTAAGAGTCGTGTGACATTTGTATTCAATAGGCAACGTTCAGAAGTCGGGGGCAGTAGTACCGCATGTTCCAATTTAAGACAACAAAAACCAAACGGGTTACTACTAATGCATCTGTGCTTGAGCGTCATCGGTTTGCTCATTGGGAATTCCAGTGCAATATTCCTACTGGTGACATGTCACAGCTACTATTTTTTGCCAACAACTAAGAGACGTGTCTGTCACAGTGTATGAAAACCACACGCAGGATTTCATCACCTGTTGATACTACACGATAACGCATTCCGCCCATGTCACAAACAAAACTACCCAGAAATTTGAAAAGACATCCCTCACTCACTTATTCTTCCGATCTTACACCCTCAAATGCTTGCCTTTCAAGCTCCTTATCCAAAAACAGCCAAGGAAATTCCTCGCTGAACAAAAAAGCGCTTCAAATCTGATTTGTCATCATCTTTAGCTCAGATCCTGCAGGTTTCTATAGGCACGAGATCAGTAAACTACCAGAGCGTTATCAGACTGTCTTAGATAATGTGAGAGAATATATCATTGGTGATTAATTTCTCTCTGGTGTTTACTGTTATGTTCAATAAAATAATGGACACCGCTATTAAAATACACACTGTCCTAATTCAAATGAAATTCAAATTACCACAATGCCCTTACAAATAAAGTCTATTTTAATCAAACATAAAGTATCTGTAACTGGAGCATGCCTATATCAGCACGAATTGATAAGATATTACTCATTCTGGATTTCGAAATGGTCTGTGTGTACTTGCTGGCCTGTGTTACAATGAGGTAGCATGGAAATTTGACATTTCGTAAATTAATAAATAAACTTTCCTTGTGTATTTTCGATCTTATTGCTTGCAGCTCTGTCACAAAATGGCTGAAAATGTACTCTTCGGCGAGACTGGAACTAAAGCAGACCTCACTTTACAAGCAACCACGTTATCTGTCAGGTAGCAGAACTCCGCAGCGTGGTATTCTACCTCATTGCTTCAGTACTGGCTATGACAGATAAACTCGTAACGTAAAAGACGAGATTAAGTGCAATTTTCACATTGAATGACTTTCCTGGACCGAAAACCGTAAAGTGATAACTTTTTTTATATCTTTTTTGATAAGCACTCTAATTCTTTAATGGAAAAGACATGAATGTATCAAGTGAATTTTGTAGGCTAGTTCTGAGTCGTACAGGTAGCAACCCTTCGTTCACACGGTTGCTAAACTTATGCTGCGTTGTTGCCAATCTTCAGTTATACTTCTAGCAGGAAGAACACCATCCTTGAGAGGTCAATAAAGCGAAACACCTATGTTGAAGAGCTTTCCAGCGTACTGTATGCTTAAGACAGAGACTACCAGAAATTACAGCAGGTTCACCAAGCTTATCAGGGTGCTTTGATTCTATGTGTCGCTTATGCAGAGTGTTATTAATTTAGCCCCTAACGTTTAAATATTGACGGCGCCTCTGGGCTTCAACAATAGTCATATGAGAGTTATCGAGTTCTATTGTGCTGGCAGAGGTGCGGAGATGGTTCTAGAATTTGCAGAGTCTATCTATATGGTGCTGAATCATAGCGCCAAACTATCACTATATAAGATGACATGCCATACTTAATTTCTACCGGGGAAGAATTGGTCAACAGCGGGTGAATAGCATCAACGCCACTAAACCCTCACCCTACACACAACACAGTTCCAGTACATACCAGTTAATGGCTGCAAAGCGCTCGACGCTCACCTTTTTTCTGCCAACGACCTAATTGCTATCGCAGAACTGTCACCCCATTACCGAGGTGATAAACAAGTTTCATGGTCTACCACATCAACGTTCACACCACTACCCCCCTCCCCCAACGGCCACACCCACAGCGGGTATCTCAAAAATTACGACATCGAACGCAAATTTATACCGAACATAACCAGCTTTTTATCAGCTTTTCTGTCTGGTTATCGTGTCAGTGGTCTGAATAAAAATACTTATGGTAAATACGAATATTCTGTATGGCGAATACGCAATTATTCCAATCTTCTAGGTCCTTATTTGAAAAATTGTAGAAATAAGCGTCAGAGAAACACCTGCAAATTAATAAATAATAATATGTGAAATTTCCATACTTCATCTGTCATCTTATGGTTATGAAAAACTGCACTTTGATCTACGTCACACTGCAGTACAAACTTAAGGGTTTCGCAGGAAGCTGCTGCTTAGATTCGTTGTGGTCTTTATCAGTTAGGATAGAGGAGGAGGAAAAAGTCTGTCTTTAAATAGACTATTCTAGCAGGACTTGAGTCTATGGCTACAGTTTTAGTAACATTCAGCTACTGAGCAATCAAGACTGTGAACATTCTCACGCTAGTGCAGTACAGACGAAGGCTGAGAAAAGAAGTTTAATTATATACTTTATGTTTCATTTAACATATTTCATGGTATTTCAAGCATGCTTTGCTTACCGTCAGGCGCTAATGCATACAGAAAACTGTTACATAAAGACAGCTCACCTTAATCTATCTTAACATAGAACTGTGTAAATGGGTGGCCAGATATAAATGTCCGGTGTTGCTTCTGCTGGGGCAGCGCTGTGTTTCGTTGTGACTGACACCTTAGCCTGTGTGGGAAACAGAGAGCTTTTCAGCTGTTATTGCGACGCGGTATCGGGTGATCAACTTTTATATGTCAGTTGCTCACTTATGATTTAGGCTTCCCAAACTTCATTTGCTTCTTTGGTGCTCCTCACGAGCTGTGTTGCAACACCATATTGCTGCACCATTTAATGTGACACTGATTTGGACGTAATTGTTCCACAGAATCCTGGTTCCTAAACTTAACAAGTTTAGGAACAGGTATCTCTCAGAACAACTGAAGAGTTAAATTGTAATTTTCTCTGTTAAATAACCTCCTTGCAGCCCATACCTTAAAGTTTCCAACTCATGTTACGTATTACGCAGAAACTGAAAAATTTCATCTAAATTACAAGTATATATCTACAGAATTTCGTAGGACACTTTAGTTCCAGTCTTAAAAGTCCATCGGCTATCACTGAGTGGCCAAACATTTTTTGGATGGCATTAATATGTAACTGTTTTGCTATCTGTGTAATGGGGCTTTAATGCAATGGGGCTTTAATGTAACGGGGCTTTAACGGAATCCTTTAGTTAGTCATTGTTTTCCGATGTCGCTAAAACATCGCAAATACATGTGATCCTGAGTGTAGCAGCCATTTATTCAGATAACTAATGGTCAGTATAATTCAGGAAAGTAGAAGCAACATTACAGCAAGCTGATTAATTAAATAACTGTAAGATGTAGAATCTGTGAAGTGGTTCTCGTTTCAGTCACTTGTATTTACCACAAGACTGAGCCTTGTGCCTCCTTGGTGATAATGAGATAGCAGCTACTCATATTTCGTAGAGCAGACTGACGAGTGTTCCCCTTCTAATGTTAGGAGTTTTTGATGCCATTAATTGCGTTTTCTTCAGAGTAACATGAGGCAGCATAGCATAGTCACGCATTAGTACATATGTACGCTAGCTTGCGGTGCACGGAGGCATAGGTACAGCTTAATCAGAGTTGCTGGTCATAAGAAGCGACAGTGACCTCACTATCTTTACTTAGGTAGACAGCGTTAGGTTAAGTGCGCAACCACTAACGTCATTCAGAAGATGTGGATTGAGAGCCCTTACCGTTCTGATCTTACAGTTACTACTATCATCCGCGCGTGATGCTTTGACATGAAAAGCGAAAAGCGCCTTTGGAAAAGAATTTCCATTTCCAGTACGCCTCGCATTCTTGCAGATTGATCTAAATTAATGCATGACAATTTCACACACTAACCAGTCCTTTTGGTCCTCAGAATTTTCCTACGGGAACTATCAACGTATAACTGCTGGAATATGCTACTATCTTAAGCAATACTCCATTATGGGTTGAATACAACACGGAAAGCGGTGTTTTTTGGCTTTCAGTCCATTTCCTGACGACTTTCTGAAAGATGTCTGGAATAGTCTGATAATGATGTTCCCTGCCGCGTCAATTCTGTAAAGGGTTGTGGCAGTTGTCTGTCAGTACTGAATGCAGGCACACACAAAGATCTTCGCTGTTGTATGGGCTACTCTCCTTTCCTACATGTTTGCCACAACGTAGTTAAGAAATAACATACGGCAGATTCTGCTACATAACTTTGTACCCCTAAGTCCGTCAGTAAGAATCTGCGAACGGTAGTAATGGATGAAAGGAAAGAGACTGTTGGTTTTTGCGACACTACAGGTCGCGACTATAATATGCATTTGGTGCCATATTACGCTTCAGACTCCCAAAAAAAGTGTCTCAGTTCGACGATGTTTAGAGCAGCATGGACTATCACCTCGGAGACCATGGCTGTGGTTACCCTTGACGCTGCATCACAGACAGGAGCGCCTGCGATGGTGTACTCAACGACGAACCTGGGTGCACCAATGGCAAAACGCCATTTTTCCGGATGAATCCAGGTTATGTTTACAGCATCATGATGATCGCATCCGTGTTTGGCGACATCGCGGTGAACGCACATGGGAAGCGTGTATTCGTCATCGCCATACTGGCGTATCACACGGCGTGATGGTATGGCATGCCACTGGTTACACGTTTCGGTCACCTCTCGTTCGCACTGACGGCACTTCGAACAGTGGACGTTACATTTCAGATGTGTTACGACCAGTGGCTCTACCCTTCATTCGATCCCTGCGAAACCCTACATTTCAGCAGGATAATGCACGACCTCATGTTTCAGGTCCTGTACGGGCTTTTCTGAATACAGAAAATGTTCGACTGCTGCACTGGCCAGCACATTTTCCAGATCTCTCAACAACTGGAAACGTCTAGTCAATGGTGGCCGAGCAACTGGCTCGTCACGATACGCAAGATGAACTGTGGTATCGTGTTGAAGCTGAATGGACACCTGTACCTGTAGACGCCTTCTATGCTCTGTTTGACTCAATCCCCAGGCGTATCAAGGCCGTTATTACGGCCAGAGGTGATTGTTCTCGTTACTGATTTCTCAGGATCTATGCGCCCAAAAAACTGATAGAAGCCGACCTCGGGGAAGATCAGTTTGGATTCCGTAGAAATGATGGAACACGTGAGGCAATACTGAGCTTACGACTTATCTTAGAAGGAAGATTAAGGAAAGGCAAACCTACGTTTCCAGCATTTGTAGATTTAGAGAAAGGTTTTGACAATGTTGACTGGAACACTCTCTTTCAAATTCTAAAGGTGACAGGGGTAAAATACAGGGAGCGAAGGGCTATTTAAAAATTTGTACAGAAACCAGGTGGCAGTAATAAGAGTCGAGGGGCATGAAAGGGAGGCAGTGGTTGGGAAGAGAGTGAGACAAGGTTGTAGCCTCTCCCAGATGTTACTCAATCTGTATATTGAGCAACCAGTAAAGGAAACAAAAGAAAAATTCGGAGTAGGTGTTAAAATCCATGGAGAAGAAATAAAAACTTTGAGGTTCGCCGATGACATTGTATTTCTGTCAGAGACAGCAAAGGACTTGGAAGAGCAGTTGAATGGAATGGATCGTGTCTTGAAAGGAGGATATAAGATGAGCATAAACAAAAGCAAAACGAGGATAATAGAATGTAGTCGAACTAAGTCGGGTGATGCTGAGGGAATTAGATTAGGAAATGAGACACTTAAAGTAGAAAAGGAGTTTTACTATTTGGGGAGCAAAATAACTGATGATGGTCGAAGTAGAGAGGATATAAAATGTAGACTGGCAATGGCAAGGAAAGCGTTTCTGAAGAAGAGAAATTTGTTAACATCGAGTATAGATTTAAGTGTCAGGAAGTCGTTTCTGAAAGTATTTGTATGGAGTGTAGCCATGTGTGGAAGTGAAACATGGACGATAAATAGTTTGGACAAGAAGAGAATAGAAGCTTCCGAAATGTGGTGCTACAGAAGAATGCTGAAGATTAGATGGGTAGATCACATAATTAATGAGGAAGTATTAAATAGAATTGGGGAGGAGAGGAGTTTGTGGCACAACTTGAAAAGAAGAAAGGACCGTTTGGTAGGAAATGTTCTGAGGCATCAAGGGATCAGAAATTTAGCATTGGAGGGCAGCGTGGAGGGTAAAAATCGTAGAGGGAGGCCAAGAGATGAATGCAGTAAGCGGATTCAGAAGGGTGTAGGTTGCAGTAAGTACTGGGAGATGAAGAAGCTTGCACAGGATAGAGTAGCATGGAGAGCTGCATCAAACCAGTCTCAGGACTCAAGAGCACAACAACAACAACAACAATGCACCCAAATTGCGTGAAAATGTAATCACATGTCAGTTCTAGTTTAATATATTTGTCCAATGAATACACGTTTATCATCTGCATTTCGTCTTGGTGTAGCAATTTCAGTTGTCAGTAGTGTAATTTTGCTGAATGACTGATTCAGATCTGTCTTTTGTTTCTATGGGCTGAATGACTGTTTTACTCCAGGATGCCTTATCTTAAACATTACTGTTATTGTTTTGTTTTCTTTGATCCCCTTCTGACAACAAGTGATTTCTCATTTCGCATTTACAGCAGCTGTAATCGAAGTTGCGCTGCATACATTCGCTAGTTTAATTTTCAACCGAATTTTTAGCCCGCATTTTCTGTCAGATCTTATTATTTCCTGCATAGGGGCCTTTCCTGTTTTGGAACTTCACATTTTTCGTAACTTCTGAAATCACGCTGTAGATGTTACGTTTGCAATCGATGTTGTGTTGTTGTCTCTTTATTCGTGTGCCTGTTTAATATTATGAAATATGTGTGTTTTCTTCTAAAAATGGTTCAAATGTCTCTGAGCACAATGGGACGTAACATCTGAGGTCATGTGTCCCTTAGAACTTAGAACTACTTTAACCTAAGCAACCTAAGGACATCACACACGTTCATGCCCAAGGCAGGATTCAAACCTGCAAACGTAGCAGTCGCGCGGCTCCAAACTGGGGCGCCTAGAACCGGTCGGCCACACCGGCCGGTCTGTGTTGCCTTTTGATAACGTTTAGAGTATGACTGCTGGAGGAATTATAAAAATGTTAAACACGTCTTGCAATGAGCTTTTTAGTTTCACTGCGCTTATGACAGGAAAACAAAGTATTAGTAACACTTAATGATGTGTGACACCCCCCCCCCCCCCGCCCATGAACCGTGGACCTTGCCGTTGGTGGGGAGGCTTGCGTGCCTCAGCGATACAGATGGCCGTACGATAGGTGCAACCACAACGGAGGGGTATCTGTTGAGAGGCCAGACAAACGTGTGGTTCCTGGAGAGGGGCAACAGCCTTTTCAGTAGTTGCAGGGGCAACAGTCTGGATGATTGACTGATCTGGCCTTGTAACACCAACCAAAACGGCCTTGCTTTGCTGGTACTGTGAACGGCTGAAAGCAATTGGAAACTACAGCCGTAATTTTTCCCGAGGGCATGCAGCTTTAGTGTATGGTTAAATGATGGTGGCATCCTCTTGGGTAAAATATTCCGGAGGTAAAATAGTCCCCCATTTGGATCTCCGGGCGGGGACTCCTCAAGAGGACGTCGTTATCAGGAGAAAGAAAACTGGCGTTCTACGGATCGGAGCGTTGTATGTCAGATCCCTTAATCGGGCAGCTAGGTTAGAAAATTTAAAGAGGGAAATGGATTGGTTAAAGTTAGATATAGTGAGAATTAGTGAAGATCGGTGGCAAGAGGAACAAGACCTTTGGTCAGGTGAATACAGGTATGAAACGTCCCCTTTTTAAAACTATTTATACATGACTGTGCTTAACCTGACACACAATATTTTTAGCGCAACGCAATCTGACTTTCAGAAATCCCTACAAAAGAATGGCCCTGACTAACATTAACGTATGCATTTCACAAATCGCTTACCTCACAAAAATCTTGGTTACTCGAACTACTGCAATACAGCAAGCGCCACTACTGACAGCTAAAAAAAAGATTCAAACTACGGAAGGCACTAACTACTGATAGGCATAGTTAGCAAATGAAAGATTTTTAATAGAGAACAAACAATGTATTTACCTTAATAGTCATAATATATATAGCAGTTCATGACAAATTACAAAACTCCGCCATCTCTCTCCCCACATCCACCACTGCTGGCGGCTCACCTCCAACTGCGCAACGTTACGCGCTGTTCACAGCCAGCTGCCTAACACTACAATGGCGAGTATTACAACAATGCAAACTAGACACAGACTGCACACAGCACAGCCAGTGAGTCTCACACAGAGCGCTACGTGGCGTTACCAATAAGAAAACCTAAACAACCTACTTACATAGCCCCCATGCTCCCCACAAAAAATTTTACAAATTGTTTTGGGCAGTGGCCAATAATGATTTGATAAAATTTTTCATAATTACAATAACAAAGATATCAAATGCACACACTTATTGATACAATGTTGGTCAAAAGCTAAAATTTTCTCACAGTCCATAAAGACAGTCCTGATCATTCATCACAGTAACATTGCAGTGTTTTTCTCAAAGTCTGAGCAGTAAAAGAAAATGCACACAGAAGTAGTGGATTTCCATGCAGTCTTGAAGAAGTAGTGTTGTCCTTCCAACGGAAAGACAGTGCTGACTCTTGACATGCAGACAGGTGATGGGCCACAACAGAGCAAACCCACCGCAGAGTCAGTCGAAGTTTTGAAGAATATTGGTAGGTAGGTCATCACAGAGTAGACCCACTGTAGTCCTGGTAGAGATTACAGTATTGATGGGCCATCAGAGGTGCAGACCCACTGCCGTCCTTGTAGAAATAATGGTATTGGTGGGTCATGAAAGGTGCAGACCCACTGTAGTCCTTGTAGAAATAATGGTATTGGTGGGCCATCAAAGATGCAGACCCACTGTAGTCCATGTAGAGACGGCCAGCAGCCATCTCACAAAAAATTTTGTTTTGAAATGTCCTTAGAACCAGCAATGCTGTTATCCAGTCCCTTGCTGAATTTTTAACACCCGTCCAAACACTAACAGTCCCTACTTCTCACATATTGTCCATATACTATGACCAACAGAAATGTGTGCAGTGAAATGTAACTTACAAGTTACTTAATTTGATGAACTGGTGTCAATTATAATTTTATAACATAAGAATACAATTACAAAGGTACAAAATACATCATTAAAGAACATAACAATACAGATAACATTTGTAGTACAGGCTTTACAAAAGAATCAAAATAACGTATACATCAGTGTTACAGGAAGTATGACATAAGTACATACATAAAAGATCAGAACAACTTTTGAAACATCAACTTCACACATGAACATTAAAACAGAACAGAATAACTAATGTCTAAGCATCTTTACAAAGTAAATAGTATATTATCAGAGAATTCTACAACGTAAATCTTATTAGCTAGACACATAAAGACAGGAAAAAGACAAATACACAAGGGTACACAAACACATAGTGGGATAACACAAAAGGAAAGGACAGGGTTTGTTTTACTGCAGTATTTTGCATGGAGATCTCCCTTTGTTCATCATTATTCCCAAAAGTACTATCTAAGCCTGCTTTCTGTATTCTGTACACATCCTCTTTCAAAATAGTTTTTCTCCACTGTACACAACTTTTTTTTTGGCCAAACCATTTTCTTATATCTTCTCAATGCATTTCTTCCAATTCATCATAGTTAGTTTCTTATATAGTCTACCCCCTCTTAAGCTAACTTGAAACTACTGAGCTCAGATGCTAAACTAAGGGACGAGGCAATGCAGCAGCACAAAACAATTAACACAAACAGCAATGATAAAAAATACAAAATGCGAAGCAAGCAGCATAAATTACAACTAATATAAGGCAATGAGCAGCAAACAAGAAAAATAAATCCATAGTAAAACTGGCTTAACAGCGTAATACAAAGTCAAATTCAGTAACACTATGCCTTGCAAACAGCTGCAGCAAGTGTTATAACTTATACCTAAACATGAGAACGCTCAAGCAGAAAAAATAGTACACTAAAGATAACAATGCAGATAAGGGAAATGTATAATCACAACTTAATGTCTAAGTAATTAAAGTGGTGCACCACAAAAACTAATTCTACAAAAAATTACTAAGTACTAGAAAAGAAAATTATATATGCAATTACTGTTATTAGCCCTTCTTATTGTTCTTTCCATTCCAAGAGCTCCTTTTTCGAAGAATGTGTATCATAAAATAATTATTTAATAGATCTATTGACAGAAAGTATTCACATTAGCAAATGCATTTAATTTTATTTTATAAAAGCAATGATGCAACACACCTGGAAAACAGATATCAAATAAAATAAGCAACTATGTACAAAGTGAAGCATAAAAATATCATTCAGTAGTCATATGCCATTTCATAAGGTAGTACAGAAAATCTCTCAACTAGAAAGACAGTAGTCATAATCAGGTGTGCAGATGCAAGTATCTTTCCAAGTAATGAGCGTGTCGTATTTGCGATGCTTTCGACAAAGAAATGTCAATAGCGAGAATAATGGCCCCCTTTTTTTTTTTTTTTTTTTTGCACCTAATGGCTTTCTTTTGTCAGACGACTACCTCTCAGCTGGGCGCCCAAAACGCATTACGCCAAGGTCACTTACCTTTCTTAACGAAATATTTACGACAGCAGTTTCCGCTACAGTGGCAGTCTCACATAAAAAATTTCACAGCTCAAGAATTTGCGTTACAAATCTGTAGAAACCAAATCTTATTGATATAACAGTGTCCAAAATAATTTCCGTTGGCATTGTGATACATTCACGCATTTACACACATTTCATAACTCTTAAAGTACAATTCTTGGTTTCCAACATCCTTTTCATAAGTCAGAGTCCCTAACCACTACTCATTATTCCCTACCTTATTACACATATATATATTCGTCGACACTTCTTCAATATTTCATCATAAGAAATACGTAGCATAATCAAATTCCTCATATAGCATCAGCTTATTTATCATAAACATACCTCAGCAGCATAATACACATCGTCATCGTAAAAATAACATCATAACACCTCAGTCAAATCTCAAACTCGTCGTAGCTTTCTGCAATAATTTCAAAACCTAAAAAAATTCTCTGCTCATTTCAATAGTGTCATCAACCTCAAACGTATTTTAAATATCATGATCCCATACCAAACCCATCATTCAAAGCTCTCATAGTATCACAATGGTTCCGAAAAAATATGAACAGTTCACAAAGTACAGACAAAATACAGTTTCGTAAGTGTGAAGTAATCCAACTCTGTAATTGCGTAAACATGTGTCACTGACGTAGTAAAAAAAGTTTCTTTCTCTGTTAAATGATCAGATAGCTGTGTAAGTCTGTGTTAGAGAAATATGGTACCGATGTGTAAAGTTGTATAAGCAAATACCATATTAGCTAGGGCTCCTTGTGCTTGCCAAACACATGGTACACAAAGTAAGCGTGTACCCCCCTGAGGATTAATGTAATTATACCCTCAGGTGTTACAGATTACAGCAATGTAATGAAATGTATCACGGAAAACCTTTGTATCATTGTACTCCAAATATCTTTAAAAATAAATATTTTAAGTACAAAATTAATCACTCAAATACGTGTCCTGTAGCGCTAAATGTGCGTCTTGTTGCAACGTAATCTCTGTGGAAGTGTCGTAGTTATCGTCCTCCGAAAGCTAAGTTCTGCAGAAGTCAATGTACTTACCTCATGATACACAAAAGTGAAATGCTTTGCATATAGATATCTTAGTTATTACGCTTATTGCCATGATGAAGAAAGTACTGTGCTGTAACGTATTGTTGTGCTATGGAAAAGGCTGTCTCATCGTAGCTATACCACAAAAGTTACTACTAAAACATGTTTTACTTTCCAGAATAATTCAGAAAAAACTGTGCAGATATAAAACAGATACACCACAAAAGCAACAATGTAAATTGTGTCACACATTAGTAGCGTCGTGATATAATCGTCTAGCTGTCAAATAAACTAACTACTATGTCATCTGGTATCTCACTGAAAGTACTTTAAATCCAGAATGTATTTTCAAGTAAACCAAAATGTTGCATTAAAATCTCATTAGCAGTACTGGTAAATGTTCTAAGTATGTGAGCCTTATAGTCGTTACGTAATCATGCAACTAACAAGCAAGAATGTACACACACAATAACACTGTGATGTCTGTTCACTATAACAATGCATTCGTAATTTCTGTTTAAAAATGTTCCCTAGGTTCTAGACTGGATATTTAACTTCAAACATTGTTGCATGTTAACAGTTTCTTAAGTCTGACTAAGCATACTAGTAATGTAAAGTGAAAAATTTTATAGCAAAGACTAAGTTAAAAAGCAGATTATCTTTCAATAAAGGGTTTTACATGTGAAATGTGGTGTAAACCTTTACTCTTCCTAGTACGCAGAGTTTCAGCTTCAACGGAATCATCGTTTGGTATATGTCAGTAAAGAATACTGGAATTTTTCTCAAGGTTAGCGTCTGTGTTATTTTTCTCTGAGCCAGCCAGCGCAGGTGGCTGCCTGCGGTGCGAGTCATTGTCTGTCTCTTTGTTGGCGCGCGCCGTTATTGGGATTAGGAGACCTAGCTTCTACAAATTCACGTTGTCGAAAGTGCCCTGCTCTGTTTGAATCCCGCCAGTTCTGATAAAATTCAGGTCTGTCGTTATGTCCGTAGTTTACATAGTTTCTTTCTTGACAGTCATGTGGTGGAGAATTTCTTCCTGAATCGTAACTGCGTGCTGAACTGTTGCGTCTCAAGTTATTCTGTCTCCCTTGATAATAATTGTTTTGGTTCCCAAATTGTCTGTTTCTCTGATTGTCTCTGTGATAGTCACTACTGTGGAGAGGTGATCTTTCCCTGTAATTATTACTACTCTGCCAACGGTTGTCATACGGGTGGTGTCTGTTTTGGCCACGATATGTGTTGTGAGAATAGCCTTGTCGTGTCCAGTTATTATTTCTGTCATCACGGAATTGTGACGGATGTGACCCGTAATTGTTGTGCTCCTGTTTTCGCATTCCGCGAATGTCAGTGTCAATTTCCAGTTCTTGTAAGAGCCCCTGAAAAGCTTCAATGTCGTCTTTGCAACGTCCTGCCAAAATAATATGCCGTAAATGTTCAGGTAATTTGATTAAGCAAATGCGGATGAGTTCTGAGGGGCTGTATGGGTTTGAAAGATACTGATTCTTATGCAACATGTCTTCAAAATATTTCACAAGACTGTAAAATGCAGATTGTTCGAAACGTTTCATCATTATGATGCCATGTTTTACTCGGTCTTGTGTAGCTTGAGACCAATATGCTGAGAGGAAGGCATGATAAAAATCCCCTTCACTGTGACAATCGTGAATGACCGATCGCATTCTTACAGCTGGTTCATTCTCTAAGTAGCCACACATAAATTCTAATCTGTGTTCTATCCACCAGTTGGGAGGAAAACAATGAGAGAATTGATGGAGCCATGCTTGTGGATGAATGTCGTTGCCAGAATTCTTAAATGTTTTGAATTTACGTGTAGTAATGAACAGCTTATAGTCAAAATCATCGTGTCGGCGAGTAGCATATCGGTCATTGTTACGTCGTGTCGGCGGTTCCATCTCAAAATCCAATGCGCCTTGCCAATTTCTTTCATAATTTCCGATGTGTCCTGTGTTATTATTTTGTGGTTGTTCCGTATTTCTATGTCCCTCTTACCGTACTGGAGCGCGAGTGTCCTCTGAAATATGTAATTCTTGTATTACCTGCGGCAACTGATCTTGTACTTCCCGGATTTCTCTTTTGTACTGTGTATTGATTTGATTTTGATTTTGTTTGAATATTCTAATTTGTTCATACTCTTCTGTGCCAGTGAAGGCTACAGGTCTTGTGTCATTCAGATCATTATCTACCTTTGTAGATAAGTCAGTGACCTGATCCGAAAGTTCAACTACTTTCTGTGATAATGTACTAATTTCCTTCATGTGTCTTTCTACTGTGTCCTTTAAGTTTTCCTGAGTTTTTGCAAGTTGCGTAACCGAATCGGTAGATGCAACTGAGTCAATTTTAGCTTGCAAGGTCTCATGATTTTCATGAACAATAATTTGCAGTTCTTTTATGGCTGCTTCGTGATTCTGTAATGCATTTTCATGCCGCGAAAAAATAGGTTGAAAATGCTCACAAATTTGTGTTTTTACGTCGTTACAGAATTTTTGACATTTCGATTCGATTTTACATAACTCAGTAGTCAAATCTCCACGTGTTTGTTCAAGTGTGGTGTCAAGATTTTGTTCCATTGCGTCTAACTTTTGAAGATTTTCTCCCATTTGTCTCTGATTTTGTTCCATTTGTTGCATTAATTACAATAGTAATGTATTAGTGTCTGGAATCTGTTTCTCTATGCTTTTTTGCAGTGCATTTTCACCGGCAACATTCACATTTTGACAAGCAGAAAATGTGTCTTGACTCATTTGAGAAAACGGTGAGGACCCAAAACCTGAATCTACAGTATTTGTGAGATTGTGTCCTGTCATTTCGGATTCCTGAGGCGAGCTGTTGCCGACTGGTCGATCGATAATGCTTCCCTGTTCACTAATTGTTTCACTGCCTACACCATTATTTGCAGCCCGCTCCATTTCCCTATGCACAATTACCAAATTACTATTTTGAACATTAGTTAATTCATTACTCGGTGGCGCTAACACACTGCTTTCGTCTTCACTGTCATTTCTCAGTTTACTTTGGAGCCTAGTATTACGTTTTTCACACGCCATTATTGTCACAATATTTCACACGATAACACAGAAAAACACAATTTGAAGAGCAACAATAAGAGAACACATTAACATAGCACTGAACATAATATCTCGTTAATTGCAAGCGCAGCAGCGGAATACCTGGTGCAAATCTACCTGCATGCCACAACTGTTTTACTGTACAACAATGAAAAACTACAACTACAATGGAAATTCTCTGTATAATTACGCGCTGGCAATAAACAAAAGCTACACTAATTACACAAACTACAAGAAAAAAATCAGAAGATTCCAGTGAGGTATCCTCGGCTAAGGGTCGGCATATGAATCGTCCCCTTTTTAAAACAATTTATACACGACTGTGCTTAACCTGACACACAATATTTTTAGCGCAACGCAATCTGACTTTCAGAAATCCCTACAAAAGAATGGCCCTGACTAACATTAACCTATGCATTTCAAAAATCGCTTACCTCACAAAAATCTTGGTTACTCGAACTACTGCAATACAGCAAGCGCCACTACTGACAGCTAAATAAAAGATTCAAACTACGGAAGGCACTAACTACTGATAGACATAGTTAGCAAATGAAAGATTTTTAATAGAGAACAAGCAATGTATTTACCTTAATAGTCATAATATATATAGCAGTTCATGACAAATTACAAAACTCCGCCATCTCTCTCCCCACATCCACCACTGCTGGCGGCTCACCTCCAACTGCGCAACGCTACGCGCTGTTCACAGCCAGCTGCCTAACACTACAATGGCGAGTATTACAACAATGCAAACTAGACACAGACTGCACACAGCACAGCTAGTGATTCTCACACAGAGCGCTATGTGGCGTTACCAATAAAAAAACCTAAACAGCTTACTTACACAGGGTAATAAATACAAAATCAAACAGGGGTAATGCAGGAGTAGGTTTAATAATGAATAAAAAAATAGGAGTGCTGGTAAGCTACTACAAACAGCATAGTGAACGCATTATTGTGGCTAAGATAGACACCAAGCCCACGCCTACTACAGTAGTACAAGTTTGTATGCCAACTAGATCTGCAGATGATGAAGAAATTGGTGAAATGTATGATGAGATAAAAGACATTATCCAGGTAGTAAAGGGAGACGAAAATTTGATAGTCATGGGTGACTGAAACTCGAGATTAGGAAAAGGGAGAGAAGGAAACATAGTAGGTGAATATGGATTGGGGGTAAGAAATGAAAGAGGAAGCCGTCTCGTAGAATTTTGCACAGAGCATAACTTAATCATAGCTAACACTTGGTTCAAGAATCATAAAAGAAGGTTGTATACATGGAAGAATCCTGGAGATACTAGAAGGTATCAGATAGATTATATAATGGTAAGACAGAGATTTAGGAACCAGGTTTTAAATTGTAAGACATTTCCAGGGGCAGATGTGGACTCTGACCACAATCTATTGGTTATGAACTGTAGATTAAAACTGAAGAAACTGCAAAAAGGTGGGAATTTAAGGACATGGGACCTGGATAAACTGACTAAACCGGAGGTCGTACAGAGTTTCACGAAGAGCATAAGGGAAGAATTGACAGGAATGGGGCAAAGAAATACAGTAGAAGAAGAATGGGTAGCTCTGAGGGATGAAGTAGTGAAGGCAGCAGAGAATCTAGTAGGTAAAAAGACGAGGGCTTGGGTAACAGAAGAAATATTGAATTTAATTGATGAAAGGAGAAAATATAAAAATGCAGTAAATGAAGCAGGCAAAAAGGAATACAAACGTCTCAAAAATGAGATCGACAGGAAGTGCAAAATGGCTAAGCAAGGATGGCTATAGGACTAACGTAAGGATGTAGACGCTTATCTCACTACGGGTAAACAGATACTGCCTACAGGAAAATTAAAGAGACCTTTGGAGAAAAGAGAACCACTTGTATGAATATCGAGGACTCAGATGGAAACCCAGTTCTATGCAAAGAAGGGAAAGTAGAAAGGTGGAAGTAGTTAAAATGGCTCTGAGCACTATGGGACTCAACTGCTGAGGTCATAAGTCCCCTAGAACTTAGAACTACTTAAACCTAACTAACCTAAGGACAACACACACATCCATGCCCGAGGCAGGATTCGAACCTGCGACCGTAGTGGGCGCGCGGTTCCAGACTGTAGCGCCAGAACCGCTCGGCCACCAGTGGCCGGCTGTGGAAGTAATATGTAGAGGGTCTATACAAGGGCAATGTACTTGAGGACTATGTTATGGAAATGGAAGAGGATGAAGATGAAGATGAAATGGGAGATACGATACTGCGAGAAGAGTTTGACAGAGCACTGAAAGACCTGAGTCGAAACACGGTCCTGGGAGTAGACAACATTCCATTAGAACTTCTGACAGCCTTGGGAGAGCCAGCCCTGACAGAACTCTACCATCTGGTGAGCAAGATGTATGAGACAAGCGAAATACCCTCAGACTTCAAGAAGGTAGGAGACGAGGTACTGCCAGAAGTAAAGCTTTGAGGACGGGGCGTGAGTCGTGCTTGGGTAGCTCAGTTGGTAGAGCACTTGCCCGCGAAAGGCAAAGGTCCCGAGGTCGAGTCTCGGTCCGGCACATAGTTTTAATCTGCCAGGAAGTTTCATATCAGCGCACACTCCACTGTAGGGTGAAAATTTCATTCTAAGAATATAATAATTCCAATCCCAAAGAAAGCAGGTGTTGACAGATGTGAAAATTACCGAACTATCAGTTTAATAAGTCACAACTGCAAAATACTAACGCGAATTCTTTACAGACGAATGGAAAAACTGGTAGAAGCCGACCTCGGGAAAGATCAGTTTGAATTCCGTAGAAATGTTGGAATACGTTAGGCAATACTGACCTTGAGACTTATCTTAGAAGAAAGATTAAGGAAAGGCAAACCTACGTTTCTAGCATTTGTAGGCTTAGAGAAAGCTTTTGATAATGTTGACTGGAATACTCTCTTTCAAATTCTATAGGTGGCAGGGGTAAAATACAGGGAGCGAAAGGCCATTTGCAATTTTGTACAGAAACCAGATGGCAGTTATAAGAGTCGAGGGACATGAAAGGGAAACAGTGGTCGGGAAGGGAGTAAGACAGGGTTGTAGCCTCTCCCCGATGTTGTTCAATCTGTATATTGAGCAACCAGTAAAGGAAACAAAAGAAAAATTCGGAGTAGGTGTTAAAATCCATGGAGAAGAAATAAAAACTTTGAGGTTCGCCGATGACATTGTATTTCTGTCAGAGACAGCAAACGACTTGGAAGAGCAGTTGAATGGATTGGATTGTGTCTTGAAAGGAGGATATAAGTTGAACATCAACAAAAGCAAAACGAAGATAATGGAATGTAGTCGAACTAAGTCGGGTGATGCTGAGGGAATTAGATTAGGAAATGAGACACTTAGAGTTGTAAAGGAGTTTTACTATTTGGGGAGCAAAATAACTGATGATGGTCGAAGTAGAGAGGATATAAAATGTAGGCTGGCAATGGCAAGGAAAGCGTTTCTGAAGAAGAGAAATTTGTTAACATCGAGTATAGATTTAAGTGTCAGGAAGTCGTTTCTGAAAATATTTGTATGGAGTGTAGCCATGTATGTAAGTGAAACATGGACGATAAATAGTTTGGACAAGAAGAGAATAGAACCTTTCGAAATGTGGTGCTACAGAAGAATGCTGAAGATTAGATGGGTAGAACACATAATTAATGAGGAAGTATTGAATAGAATTGGAGAGAAGAGGAGTTTGTGGCACAACTTGACTAGAAGAAGGGACCGGTTGGTAGGACATGTTCTGAGGCATCAAGGGATCACAAATTTAGCATTGGAGGGCAGCGTAGAGGGTAAAAATTGTAAAGGGAGACCAAGACATGAACACATTAAGCAGATTCAGAAGGATGTAGGTTGCAGTAGGTACTGGGAGATGAAGAAGCTTGCACAGGATAGAGTAGCATGGAGAGCTGCATCAAACCAGTCTCAGGACTGAAGACCACAACAACAACAACAACAATGATGTGTGTTGTTTAGTTTGCAATCGGCACATCCTAGTATTATCAGTGACAACGCTCGAGTCCCTGAACACAGTTACAGAAACTTAGATAAGACTCACTGACATGTACTTTGGGTATTTTGGCGCTCATCGGCTATGTCTTTGAGACATAGCCTAGACCGCCAAAGGCTGGTACACTTCCTGCTAGAAGTATAACTGAAGCTTAGTGACAATGCAGTATATCTTTGGTAACCCTGTCAATGACGAGTTACTTCCTACATGACACAGAATTTGCCTACAAAATTCACTTTATCTATTCACGTCTCTTCTATTAAATAAACTGAGCAATTTTAGGATTAAAGTTTGAAATAAACTTTTCAATTTATGGTTTTAAGTACAGCAAAGTCAGTCGATGTGCAAATTGCACTTAATCTCGTCTTTTACATCTCTCACAGTTAGCAACGGAACAGTATGGGAGAGTACCACGCTGCAGAGTTCTGCTAGCTGTCAGATAATGTGGTCGCTTGTAAAGTGAGGCCTGCTTTGGTCTCCAGTTCTAGTCTCGCTGAAGGGTACATTATGTGACAGAGCTACAAGCACTCAGATCAAAAATAAATTATGGAATTTTGTTTATTTAATTTATGAAATGCCACACTTCCATATTGTTTCATTGTGACACAGAACAGCAAGTAAACAAAGACCCTTTCGAAGCCTAGAATGTGTAATATCTTACTAATTCGTGTTGACACAGGCACGCTCCAGTTACAGATACTTCATGATTTATTAAAACAGACTGTAGTTGTAAGGGCAATGTGGTAATTTAAATTTCACTTGAATTAGGACGGTGCATATTTTAATAGCGTTGTCCATTATTTACTGAACATGACAGTAAACATCAGAGAGAAATTAATAACCAACAGTATATTCTCGCACATTATCTAAAACAGTCTGACAACGCTCAGCTAGTTTACTGATTCCGTTCCTACAGAAACCAGCTGCATCTGAGGTAAAGATGACGTCAAACCAGTTCTGAAGTGCCTCTTCGTTCAGTGAGGAATTTTCTTGGCTGTTTTTCGATAAGGAGCTTAAACGACGCATTTGAGCACATAAGATCAGAAAATAAGTTCATTATTGATGTCTTTTCAAATTCCTGGATGGTTTTGTTAATGAGATGGGCAGATTGCGTTGTCATGCCGTTTTAATACGTTTCTCTTACACTGCGACCGATACGTGTGTTAGTTGTTGGCAGTGGAAATTTTTGTTATGTACAACGTCCTTATTGAGCCACCAGAGGCAAAATATTATGTTCACACTGCTCTTTGTCGAGTATGTGGCTTTTGTTAAGGCTTAGCCATTAATTCTTCTTAAGAATTTAATTTAAAGACTTCATAACTAGGGATAAGTAAGAATACCGCTACGGAATTCTCAATGAGCCACCTGATGACGAACAAGCAAAACGGCACTAACAGTAATCTCCTTGTTTTCTGCTGTTTTAAAGCAGAACATGCAGTGCTACTGATGCCGCTTCTGAATCTTGCCTACTGAACGCAAACGTCGCGCAACACCTTAACGGCCACGCTGCATCACATATGTCTGTTATTGAAGCACCCTGAATATGCAAACTCATTCATGCCGCAACGATGATTCTGAAATCACACAATCTTTTTTTCTGTTGTGTTTTGCCCAAAAGCTCTCGGCCCACAGACAGTACGAAGACGCAATGAAAGAATGTGTACCACAGCAGCGTCATATTGGCTTGGCGGTAACAAGCTTGATTTGCAATGCGTTTGTTGATAATGCAAGTCAGTTCGGATTTCGCTGAAGAAACGAAGCGGTTTGGAAGAATTTTTTCTCTCGTTTTCTTTAGTCGATCTGCAAACGACCATAACGCGATTCAGTGACTAAATAATAAGACAATCTCTGCATCGTAAGTCATCTCAAAACCTCCAGTCAGTCTGCGTGGGGTAGCCGCGCGGTCACGGGAACCTTGTCGCGGTTCGCGCGGTTCCCGCCGTCGAAGGTTCGAATCCTCCATAGGTGTATGTTTTGTCCTTAGCGTAAGTTAGTTTAAGTTAGGTTAAGTAGTGTGTAAGCCTAGGGACCGATGACCTCGGCAGTTTGGTCCGACAGGAACTTACCACCATCATTTAGCACCTCCATTCAGTACAATGTCAAAGTGAGCAGAAGTGTCTTTTTTTGGAAATGCACTGTTACTTCAGAAGAAAGACTTAGAAAGGGTCCAGAGGTATTACTAATGGCAGTAATTTGTATGTTATTTGTCATTTAGGGAATCATCGGCCGTGATGGACGTTACAGAAGCAATGAACATACTGAGGTAGATCTGGAGGTGAAAAATGAGTAGCAGAAATGCACGCTTTTTCAGATCTTTCTTTTAGTATCTGCATCAGAAGAGATATATTTTCCTTTAAATACACATTTTGATTACTGTCTGACATATTTGAATTATTACACAACAGTGTCTTAAACATACAGTTTTCTTTCATTACATCAAACTTTCGTCGTAAGATACATATGATAAGTGTATGATTAAACTGCATAAATTTCAATCATGGGGACAGAATATATGCTTCTGAAACAGGAATTTGCACATGAGTAACTTTGCTATCACCGTGTAGAAATTTTATGACACTTGGGTTAGCAGCTATTAAGTCTCCGCAGCCTCCCACACACGGCGTCTCCAAAACAAGCACATCTGATAAAACCTAGAAGAATACCTACGGTGTCATTTCAAGTTAGCTTATGTGCTCCGTAACTCCATTCATCGAATTCAACGTCAGATGGTCTGTCTCCATTACCGACGAAGAAGAATGCGTCGCTGTCACTTCTTTTTCATGGAAAAGGTGTGACATCACAGACCATACCAAACCTTTCAGTAAGCCTAGTGCCTGCGGTTGGTTAGATGGCGTAATGGTTAAGGTGATCATTTTCTAATCTAAAGGTAGTGGGTTCGAATCCTGTAACAGATATTAGTTAACGAGGACAAAAAGAATGATCAAGTATTCATAATTTTAACAAATTCGTAAGCATATAAATGAGGATGTAGTGGACTCAGATTCTTGACTGCATCTACACCGCCGGCTTGCACGACTTTTTCTCTTTACGATTTTGTGTCTTCTGCTTGGCATTAAAAGAAAATGATATCTCCTTTGTCCTTTCGTCGTTACTGGCGTTCTGCCTCAATGTAAATAAAGATAAAAGCAAGTTAATACGATGATTTTTCGCTTTGATGCATTCATTGGGATTTACGGCATACGCCAGTGACATGAGTCTATTTAACGACTGAAAAGAGTGTAATAGACAGCCTAGTTTTTACATATAATTTCTTCTCTTTAAAACAATTGAGAGATAAGACAAAGCCGGCTGCTGTGACCGAGGGTTCTACGCGTGTCAGTCCGGAACTCCCTGCCGCCATTGGATAAGCAGCTGCAGCAGCAAGTCGTATACTCTCAGCAAACTTATTTGTTACATAGTTAAATCTTGATTTCTTTGCGTGTTTTTGGTATTTGCATTGTTTAATTCATAAATTTCGGACGTATTATAGTATTTGAGAGTTGTAGCATCACGTTTCAGTACCTGAATAGTGTAAAATCGCGTAGTCTCCTTCCGCCGCCGAGCAGTGTGTCAGTAGTGCGCAAGTAGCAGCATTACTGCATTTACTAGGCAATCTTGTGTTTTGTGTCGAATTGTGCTCTCTGTAGATTAGTTCAGACGTTCTTTGCACAACAGTTTTTAGCATGGATAGGGACTGCAACTGCTGTGTTCGGATGCAGGCTAAGTTGGCATCCTTTCGCTCCCAGCTCCAGGCAGTGCTGGCTTCGGTCACACAGCTTGAGGCTGTTGCCAATGGGCATCACTGTGGGGGTCCGGATGGGGGTTTGTCGAGGACGGCCAGCTCGTCCCACGCATCCCCCGATCAGACTACGACTGTGGCTGCCCGGGATACTGCCCACATTGAGTCTGATCCCTCACCTGTGGTAGAGTGGGAGGTCATCTCGAGGTGTGGCAGGGGGTGAAAGACATTCCGGAGGGCTGAACGGAAGCCCTCTCCAGTTTGTCTGACGAACCGGTTTCAGGCTCTGTCTCAGGCTGCTACTGATCTTCGGTCGGACATGGCTGCTTGTCCTGTTCCAGAGGTTGCCCCTCAGTCTGCAAGATCCGGGCGGTCGCAGAGGGTGGGCTTACTGGTAGTTGGGAGCTCCAACGTCAGGCGTGTAATGGGGCCCCTTAGGGATATGGCAGCAAGAGAGGGGAAGAAAACCTATGTGCACTCCGTGTGCACACCGGGGGGAGTCATTCCAGATGTGGAAAGGGTCCTTCGGATGCCATGAAGGGTACAGGGTGCACCCATCTGCAGGTGGTCGCTCATGTCGGCACCAATGATGTGTGTCGCTATGGATGAGAGGAATTCCTCTCTGGCTTCCGGCAGCTATCTGATTTGGTGAAGACTGCCAGTCTCGCTAGTGGGATGAAAGCAGAGCTCACCATCTGCAGCATCGTCGACAGGACTGACTGCGGACCTTTGGTACAGAGCCGAGTGGAGGGTCTGATCATAGGCTGAGACGGTTCTGCAACTGTGTGGGCTGCAGATTCCTCGACTTGCGCCATAGGGTGGTGGAGTTTCGGGTTCCGCTGGATAGGTCAGGAGTCCACTACACGCAGCAAGCGGCTACACGGTTAGCAGGGGTTGTGTGGCGTGGACTGGGCGGTTTTTTTGGGTTAGATGGCCTCGGGCAAGTACAGAAAGGGCAGCGGTCTCAAAGGGTGCGGGGCAAAGTCAGGACATGCGGGGGCCACGCAGCAATCGGTATTGTAATTGTAAACTGTCGTAGCAGCATTGCTAAAGTACCGAAACTTCAAGTGCTGATAGAAAGCACCGAAGCTGAAATCGTTATAGGTACAGAAAGCTGGCTGAAGCCAGAGATAAATTCTGCCGAAATTTTTACAAAGGCACAGACGGTGTTTAGAAAGGCTAGATTGTATGCAACCGGTGGTGGCGTGTTTGTCGCTGTTAGTAGTAGTTTATCCTGTAGTGAACTAGAAGTGGATACTTCCTGTGAATTGTTATGGGTGGAGGTTACACTCAACAACCGAGCTCGGTTAATAATTGGCTCTTTTTACCGACCTCCGGACTCAGCAGCATTAGTGGCAGAACAACTGAGAGAAAATTTGGAATACATTTCACATAAATTTTCTCAGCATGTTATAGTCTTAGGTGCAGATTTCAATTTACCAGATACAGACTGTGACACTCAGATGTTTAGGACAGGTGGTACGGACAGAGCATCGAGTGACATTATACTGAGTGCACTATCCGAAAATTACCTCGAGCAATTAAACAGAGAACCGACTCGTGGAGATAACATCTTGGATCTACTGATAACAAACAGACCCGAACTCTTCGACTCTGTAAGTGCAGAAGACGGAATCAGTGATCATAAGGCCTTTGCAGCATCCCTGAATATGGAAGTTAATAGGAATATAAAAAAAGGGAGGAAGGTTTATCTGGTTAGCAAGAGTAATAGAAGGCAGATTTCAGACTACCTAACAGATCAAAACGAAAATTTCTGTTCCGACACTGACAATGTTGAGTGTTTCTGGAAAAAGTTCAAGGCAATCGTACAATGCGTTTTAGACAGGTACGTGCCGAGTAAAACTGTGAGGGACGGGAAAAACCCCCGTGGTTCAACAACAACGTTAGGAAACTACTGCGAAAGCAAAGAGAGCTTCACTCCAAGTGTAAACGCAGCCAAAACCTCTCAGACAAAGAGAAGCTAAACGATGTCAATGTTAGCGTAAGGAGGGTTATGTGTGAAGCGTTCAGTGAATTCGAAAGTAAAATTCTATGTATCGACTTGACAGA
This sequence comes from Schistocerca americana, assembly GCF_021461395.2. NCBI lineage: Eukaryota > Metazoa > Arthropoda > Insecta > Orthoptera > Acrididae > Schistocerca > Schistocerca americana. The sequence goes on along the minus strand of NC_060123.1, from coordinate 376,669,224 downwards.
AAATCCTAGGAAGTTCTGGTCTTACGTTAAATCAGTAAGTGGCTCGAAACAGCATATCCAGACACTCCGGGATGATGATGGCATTGAAACCGAGGATGACACGCGTAAAGCTGAAATACTAAACACCTTTTTCCAAAGCTGTTTCACAGAGGAAGACCGCACTGCAGTTCCTTCTATAAATCTTCACACAAAAGAAAAAATGGGTGACATCGAAATAAGTGTCCGAGGAATAGAAAAGCAACTGGAATCACTCAACAGAGGAAAGTCCACTGGACCTGACGGGATACCAATTCGATTCCACACAGAATACGCGAAAGAACTTTCCCCCCTTCTAACAGCCGTGTACCGCAAGTCTCTAGAGGAACGGGAGGTTCCAAATGATTGGAAAAGAGCACAGGTAGTCCCAGTCTTCAAGAAGGGTCGTCGAGCAGATGCGCAAAACTATATCTCTGACGTCGATCTGTTGTAGAATTTTAGAACATGTTTTTTGCTCGCGTATCATGTCGTTTTTGGAAACCCAGAATCTACTCAGTAGGAATGAACATGTATTCCGGAAACAGCGATAGTGTGAGACCCAACTCGCTTCATTTGTTCATGAGACCCAAAAAATGTTAGATACAGGCTCCCAGGTAGATGCTATTTTCCTTGACTTCCGGGAGGCGTTCGATACAGTTCCGCACTGTCGCCTGATAAACAAAGTAAGAGCCTACGGAATATCAGACCAGCTGTGTGACTGGATTGGAGAGTTTTTAGCAAACAGAACACAGCACGTTGTTATAAATGGAGAGACGTCTACAGACGTTAAAGTAACCTCTGGCGTGCCACAGGGGAGTGTTATGGGACCATTGCTTTTCACAATATATACACTCCTGGAAATGGAAAAAAGAACACATTGACACCGGTGTGTCAGACCCACCACACTTGCTCCGGACACTGCGAGAGGGCTGTACAAGCAATGATCACACGCACGGCACAGCGGACACACCAGGAACCGCGGTGTTGGCCGTCGAATGGCGCTAGCTGCGCAGCATTTGTGCACCGCCGCCGTTAGTGTCAGCCAGTTTACCGTGGCATACGGAGCTCCATCGCAGACTTTAACACTGGTAGCATGCCGCGACAGCGTGGACGTGAACCGTATGTGCAGTTGACGGACTTTGAGCGAGGGCGTATAGTGGGCATGCGGGAGGCCGGGTGGACGTACCGCCGAATTGCTCAACACGTGGGGCGTGAGGTCTCCACAGTACATCGATGTTGTCGCCAGTGGTCGGCGGAAGGTGCACGTGCCCGTCGACCTGGGACCGGACCGCAGCGACGCACGGATGCACGCCAAGACCGTAGGATCCTACGCAGTGCCGTAGGGGACCGCACCGCCACTTCCCAGCAAATTAGGGACACTGTTGCTCCTGGGGTATCGGCGAGGACCATTCGCCACCGTCTCCATGAAGCTGGGCTACGGTCCCGCACACCGTTAGGCCGTCTTCCGCTCACGCCCCAACATCGTGCAGCCCGCCTCCAGTGGTGTCGCGACAGGCGTGAATGGAGGGACGAATGGAGACGTGTCGTCTTCAGCGATGAGAGTCGCTTCTGCCTTGGTGCCAATGATGGTCGTATGCGTGTTTGGCGCCGTGCAGGTGAGCGCCACAATCAGGACTGCATACGACCGAGGCACACAGGGCCAACACCCGGCATCATGGTGTGGGGAGCGATCTCCTACACTGGCCGTACACCACTGGTGATCGTCGAGGGGACACTGAATAGTGCACGGTACATCCAAACCGTCATCGAACCCATCGTTCTACCATTCCTAGACCGGCAAGGGAACTTGCTGTTCCAACAGGACAATGCACGTCCGCATGTATCCCGTGCCACCCAACGTGCTCTAGAAGGTGTAAGTCAACTACCCTGGCCAGCAAGATCTCCGGATCTGTCCCCCATTGAGCATGTTTGGGACTGGATGAAGCGTCGTCTCACGCGGTCTGCACGTCCAGCACGAACGCTGGTCCAACTGAGGCGCCAGGTGGAAATGGCATGCCAAGCCGTTCCACAGGACTACATCCAGCATCTCTACGATCGTCTCCATGGGAGAATAGCAGCCTGCATTACTGCGAAAGGTGGATATACACTGTACTAGTGCCGACATTGTGCATGCTCTGTTGCCTGTGTCTATGTGCCTGTGGTTCTGTCATTGTGATCATGTGATGTATCTGACCCCAGGAATGTGTCAATAAAGTTTCCCCTTCCTGGGACAATGAATTCACGGTGTTCTTATTTCAATTTCCAGGAGTGTATAAATGACCTAGTAGATAGTGTCGGAAGTTCCATGCGGCTTTTCGCGGGTGATGCTGTAGAATACAGAGAAGTTGCAGCATTAGAAAATTGTAGCGAAATGCAGGAAGATCTGCAGCGGATAGGCACTTGGTGCAGGGATTGGCAACTGACCCTTAACATAGACAAATGTAATGAATTGCGAATACATAGAAAGAAGGATCCTTTATTGTATGATTATATGATAGCGGAACAAACACTGGTAGCAGTTACTTCTGTAAAATATCTGGGAGTATGCGTGCGGAACGATTTGAAGTGGAATGACCATACAAAATTAATTGTTGGTAAGACGGGTACCAGGTTGAGATTCATTGGGAGAGTCCTTAGAAAATGTAGTCCATCAACAAAGGAGGTGGCTTACAAAACACTCGTTCGACCTATACTTGAGTATTGCTCATCAGTGTGGGACCCGTACCAGATCGGGTTGACGGAGGAGATAGAGAATATCCAAAGAAGAGCGGCGCGTTTCGTCACAGGGTTATTTGGTAACCGTGATAGCGTTACGGAAATGTTTAGCAAACTCAAGAGGCAGACTCTGCAAGAGAGGCGCTCTGCATCGCGGTGTAGCTTGCTCCCCAGGTTTCGAGAGGGTGCGTTTCTGGATGAGGTATCGAATATATTGCTTCCCCCTACTTATACCTCCCGAGGAGATCACGAATGTAAAATTAGAGAGATTCGAGCGCGCACGGAGGCTTTCAGACAGTCGTTCTTCTCGTGAACCATACGCGACTGGAACAGAAAAGGGAGGTAATGACAGTGGCACGTAAAGTGCCCTCCGCCACACACCGTTGGGTGCCTTGCGGAATATAAATGTAGATTTAGATGTAGATGTATAACTTCGCTGCTGCTACGGTCGCACGTTCGAATCGTGCCTCGGGCATGGATGTGTGTGATATCCTTAGGTTAGTTAGGTTTAAGTAGTTCTATGTCTAGGGGACTGATGACCTCAGATGTTAAGTCCCACAGTGCTTAGAGTCATTTGAACCATTTTTTTATTTTAGATAAGATAAATAAATTTCTCTTATTCGATGGAAAATAAAACATGCATTTGTCGTAAACAAAATATTCTCCCTAACAACTCAATGCTTCAGTAACATGTCCAGTTTCCGTCTTCATCTACAACTGCCTTTAACCGCTGGGGAATGGAAGCAACAAGTTCCCTGATGAATCCGTTATTCTGTGACAGCTTCACAGCTCTTCCCGTGCGTCATGAACAGGTGTGGACAGCACAGGCTTGTTTGTTGTTGCTGGTCTTCTGCACCTAATAATTTCCCCATTTCTGCCCGTACGTGATCTATGGGACTGACGTTTGCACCTTTAGGAGGCCAGTCCAACGGCTCGACGTCTCCGTTCGTTTGAAACCAGTCTTTTAGACAGTTTGCTGAGTGGACAGGAGAACTGTTATGTTGGAAGATTACTCCGGCTCCCGAAAATCACAGACAAACAGTAGGAAACATTACATTATCCAGTATTTCTCAGCAGTAATGACTGGAAAATGCCACAGAATGCCGCAACCACTTGCTAATATCCATCGCCAAACGAGGGTCAATGTGGCCTTCTTCCGCCATCCTTTTCACCTACAGATGTATCGTAGGTTTTCTGTTCCCTAGGGCAAGGAAATGGCGCTGGTAGAGTACAAATTTTACTAAAGCGCAAGAATGCGACCTTTATCAAACTCGAAGGGCTGTAACATTTCTCAAGTAAGAACCTACGGAGAAGGTAGGAGGAAATGAAGTGAGATACAGGATGAAGGACCCTTCATTACCCTCAGAAGCCAAACTAATTCCCTATTACATGCTTTGAAAAAAGATTTATAAATTAGTTTCTTAAGAGTATTGTGTAAATGTATTTTGTCTCTATGGGCCATAAGCAGCAAAAATACTGACATCGTTTTCAGAGATTAAAGGCAAAATTAGATACAAGTCGTGATGCAAATCATGTTGCTCTGGCTACAGTATTTCCCTCACCTGTACTACCCCACATGTCACACCACGCAACTTTGTAGCAGCGCTTCAAACACGTAATAGGATGATGGAGTAAGTAAAGGGGTGAATTTTTTAGTCTCCTATTGGCACTTCTACAAATTTTAATTCCTTTTAAACAAAAAATTGTTAGTTTAGAAGGACAACGTCAGTTGTAAAGTTCTAAGTACTGATAGTGTTGGCTTCCAATTCTCACTGGAGGAATGGAACGGGAAACAGTCTCCCCTGATTTCCCGATATGAGGATGAACTCAGCCTTCAGTTGTTAATAGTTTTTTTTTTTAACTTTTAGAAGTTAAATTCGGCTTCAAGTAATGATTTCCATAGCTACAGGAACACAACATGCGATACCTCTTAGGCGGACTACGCGCTTCAAAATCGTTCTGCATCACCCCGGTTCCCAGAACTCCCGAAGATAGACGTTGACTGTGGATATTGTATGACAGACACGAGTCCCTTTGACTGTTCAGAGATGTCACCAAACCTACCCAAAGATGTAAACAACCATGCATGAGCAGTGCCTATTAGACGGAGGGGGTCCGACAGCCAATCAGTTCCAGTCATTCCAGCAGGAAAGAGGTACACGGCTCGTGTTGTCTGTAGTTCAACCATGCCTAAACGGGCAATGCCGCGGTTCGATCGCGTCCGCATTGTTATTTTGTGCCAGGAAGGGCTCTCAACAAAGGAAGTGTCCAGGCGTCTCGGAGTGAACCAAAGCAATGTTGGTCGGACATGGAGGAGATACAGAGAGACAGTAACTGTCGATGACATGCACCGATCAGACTTCCCAAGGGGTACTTCCGGCAGTGGATGACCGATACCTACGGATTGTGACTCGGGGGAATCCTGATAGACACGCCACCATGTTGAAGAATGCTTTTCGTCGTGTTACGATTCAAACTGTGCGCAGTAGGTTGCATGATGCGCAACTTCACTCCCGACGTCCATCGTGAGGTCCATCTTTGCAACCACGACTCCATGCAGCGCGGTACAGATGGGTCCTACGACATGCCGAATGGACCGCTCAGGATTGGCGTCACGTTCTCTTTACCGATGAGTGTCGCATATGCCTTCAACCAGAAAATCGTCGGAGATGTGTTTGGAGGCAGCCCGGTCAGGATGAACGTCTTAGGCACACTGTCCAGCGAGTGCAGCAAGGTGGAGGTTCCCTGTTGTTTTGGGGTGGCGTTATGTGCGGCTGGCGTACGGTGCTGGTGGTCATGGAAGTCGCCGTAACGGCTGTACGATATGTGAATACCATACTCCGACCGATAGTGCAACCACATCGGCAGCATATTGGCCAGGCATTCGTCTTCACGGACGACAATCCGCTCCCCAGTCCTGCACATCTTATGAATGACTTCCTTCAGGATAACGACATCGCCCGACTGGAGTAGACAGCATGTTCTGCAGACATGAACCCTATCGAACATGCCTGGAATAGACTGAAAAAGGCTTTTCTTATTCAATAAATTTGTGAATGATGCTACATAATATGTTTTGAGATTAAACTAAATTTCTTCGCCTTCGGCAACGCTAAAAGAAAACTTGTTAACAGTATTAAATAGATGTTTTTGAAAGAATTTATGGCCGCGTATGGCCATTTCTTGTTGGTTAGAAGGGATAAAGCTTACCCACCAGAAATCTCCCCGGAAGAAAAGGAGGAACGAAATGAAATCTCCCATCTTGGAATGTCATGAGACTCTCATTCCACTGATACAAAATCAAGTGGAACGAAGAATGAACTCGGCAGTACCAACAAACTGTTGGTGTCAGTATGACGTTGCAGTACCTGGGGCCTGAAATGATGCAGACCAGTTTAGGTCACGAATATACAGAACTGGAAGGCACGGCACTATTACTTTCTGCAATCCATATGCACTGCTTGCACGCGAAAGTCAGCTGAGAGCATTCCAGTGATAGAGCTGTGGTAAAGAGTCTTCGGTACATAATAACGATGTTCAACGCAGTTAGACTTTCTGATTTCCGACCAAATACAAGGGCTGTGAGTCGGATGTCAGTTCTGGAACTTTCAAATATTCTTCTGTGTTGTTGAAGCGGATACTACAGTTAGTGTAATTCCACGAAAATGTGACCTTGGACCACGTAAAATGAGTTTATAGCAACGGTATCAGTTGATCTTCTCCCATATTTTCTTCCTTGTATTATTTGAAATGGTGACGTCGACCAAGTCATCTATAGACAACGATCGTGACATTTAACAGAAGATAGTGACATCCTCTGGCTTTGAAAGTGATGTTTGCCACCAGTTGTAGTATTTTACATCTTTGGTAAGCGCAAGTAGAAGAAGTAGTGCAACGCAGTTTCTTTTATGAAGCAACATCCTCATCAGTTTATTTAGTTTTAATGTAATCTACGAATAATTGGAGATGTCCGATATTAACTTGAAAAGTATTCCCTAGACATAGTTATTTGCTGCGAGCCGAGTACTTACCTCTTCTTGGACAACAGTTTCTAAAAACGACCAAGAATCATTAAATGCTTCCTTCAAGTACCCGTGTCTCAGCTTCAGAATGAGGAAGTTACTAGCGGCAATTGCAGTAGTATTGAAGTATTTGGTAGCTTCATACTATGCAATGGTATTTCTTGATCTAATAAATTTCTTGTAATACTGAAAATTTCAAAATAGCTTCGAATCGAGGCCATGATTGCTGCCCAACTATTCCACTGGTGCCAACATACATTGCGCATAAGGACCACGAATATATGATACGGGAAATTTGGGCTTTTTTTCTTTGTCATCAGTCTTCTGACTGGTTTGATACGGCCCGCCATGAATTCCTCTCTTCATCTCAGAGTAGCACTTACAACCTACGTCCTCAATTATTTGCTGGATGTAGTCCAATCTCTGCCTGCCTGTACAGTTTTTCCCCTCTACAGCTCCCTCCAGTGCCATGGAAGTAATTCCCTTATGTCTTAACAGATGTCCTATCATCCTGTCCCTTCTCCTTATCAGTGTTGTCCACATATTCCTTTCCTCTCTGATTTTGCGCAGAACCTCCTCATTTCTTACCTTATCAGTCCACCTAATTTTCAACATTCACCTTGAATTTTAATTCCACTTTTGAACATTTCTTTTGTTTCCATCATTACTTCCTAGATGTACAGATGTACAATAGGGGTGAAAGGCTACATATTATCTTGCCCCTTTTTTAATACGAGCACTTCGTTCTTGGTCGTCCACTCTTATTATTCCCTGTTGGCTGTTGTACATATTGCATAAGCCCCGTCTCTCCCTAGCTTACCCCTACTTTTCTCGGAATTTCGAACATCCTGCATCTTTTTACTTTGTCGAATGTCTTTTCCAGGTCGAAAAATCCTATGAACCTGTCTTGATTTTTCTTTAGCCTTGCTTCCATTATTAGCCGTAACGTCAGAATTGCCTCTCTCGTCCCTTTACTTTTCCTAAAGCCAAACTGATCGTCACCTAGCGCATTCTCAATTTTCTTTTCCATTCTTCTGTATATTATTCTTGTAAGTAACTTGGTTGCATGAGCTATTAAGCTGATTCTGTGCTAATTCTCGCATTTGTCAGCTCTTGCTGTCATCGGAATTGTGAGGATGATGCTTTCCCGAAAGTCAGATTGTATGTCGCCAGACTCATACATTCTACACACCAACGTGAATAGTCGTTAGTTGCCACTTCCCCCGATGATTTTAGAAATTCTGATGGAATGCTATGTGTCCCTTCTGTCTTATTTGATCTTAAGACCTCCAGAGCTCTTTTAAATTCTGTTTCTAATACTGGATCACCTACCTCTTCTAAATCGATTTCTGTTTCTTCTTCCATCACATCAGACAAATCTTCCCTTTTATAGAGGCTTTCAATATATTCTTTCCACCTATCCGCTATCTCCTCTACATTTCCCGTTGCTCTCTTAATGTTATCATCCCTGCTTTTAACGTCACCGAAGGTTGTTTTGACTTTCCTGTATGCTGAGGCTGTTCTTCCGACAATCATTTCTTGATCGATGACTCCACATTTTTCCTGCAGCCATTTCGTCTTAGCTTCCCTGCACTTCCTATTTATTTCATTCCTCGGCGACTTGTTTTTCTGTATTCCTGAGATTCACGGTATATTTTTGTACTTCATCCATCCATCGATCAATTGAGGTATATCTTCTGTTACCCACTTCCTACATTCATCGATGAATTGAAGTATTTCTTCTGTTACCCATGGTTTCTTCGCAGTTACCTTCTTTGTACCTTTGTTTTCCTTCCCAACTTCCACGATGGCCCTTTCTGGAGATGTCCATTCCTCTTCAACTGCACTGTCTACTGAGGTATTCGTTATTGCTTGATAATTTCAACGGTATCTCGTCATTCCTTAGTACTTCCTCATCCCACTTCTTTGCGTATTGATTCTTCCTGACTAATGTCTGAAACTTCAGTCTACTCTTCACCACTACTATATTGTGATTTGAGTCTATGTCTGCTCCTGGGTATACCTTACAATCCAGTATCTGACTTCGGAATCTCTGTCTGACCATGATGTAATCTAACTGAAATCTTCCCGTATCGCCCGGCCTTTCCCAAATATACCTCCACCTCTTGTGATTCTTTAACAGAGTGTTCGCTATTAGTAGCTGAATCTTGTTACAGAACTCAATTAGTCTTTCTCCTCTCTCATTCCCTGTCCCAAGCCAAATTCCCCTGTAACCTTTTCTTTCGTTCTTTCCCCTACAACTGCATTCCAGTCTCCTATGACTATTAGATTTTCATATCCCTTTACATGCTGTGTTACCCTCTCAATATCTTCATACACTTTCTTTATCTTTTCATCTTCAGCCTGCGACGTCGACATGTAGGCATGTATACCTGAACTATCGTTGTCCGTGTTGGTTTGCTGTCGATTCTGATAAGAACAACCCTATCACTGAACTGTTCTCAGTAACACATTCTTTGCCCTACCTTCCTATTCATAACTAAACCTACTCCCGTTATATCATTTTCAAGTGCTGTTGATATCACCATATATTCATCTGACCAGAAGTCCTTGTCTTCTTTCCACTTCACTTCACTGAAGCCTATTGTATTTAGATTGACCCTTTGCATTTCCCTTTTCAGATTGTCTAGTTTCCCTATCACTTTCATGCTTCTGACATTCCACGCCCCGACTAGTAGAACGTTATCCTTCCGTTGATTATTTAATCTTTTTCTCATGATAACCTCCCCCTTGGCATTCCCCTCCCGGAGGTCCGAATGGGAGACTATTCCAGAATCTTTTGCCAATGGAGAGATCATCATGACACTTCTTCAATTACAGCCCATATGTCCTGTGGATACAAGTTACGTGTCTTTAATGCAGTGGTTTCCATTGCCTTTTGCATCGTCAATCCGTTGATCATTGCTGATTCTTCCGCCTTTATGAGCAGTTTCCCACTCCTAGGACAAGAGAGTGCCCTGAACCTCCGTCCGCACCTCTGCCCTCTTTGACAATGCCGTTGGCAGAATGAGGGCTGACTTCTGATGCCGGAAGTCTTCGGCCTCCAATTTATCAAAGTTTAAGCATCGGCGGCATTCGAAACCGGGACCGAAGACGATTTTTTTTATTTTTATTTTTATTTTTATGGCGAATCAAAGACGCTACCTCTAGACTACAGATGCATACAGGGACATATAGATAGTCGTTTTTTCCTTGCCCTATTTTCGAGTGGAACAGGAAAGGAAACGAGAAGCAGTGCTACAGGGTACCCTCCGCCAGGTACGGTACCGTGGCTCGCAGAGTATCTATGTAGATTTATATGTAGATGTAGATGCTTGGTGTCAATCTAAATCCAGAACAAAAAAGTTCGTCATGTCGTTGAAAGTTAAATCATGCGGACAAGTAACTGCTCAATCTTGAGTACAGAGAAATTACTCGTGATACGATGTTAACTTTGAGGTGTCCATAGAGCGCTTGCCGACGTTAATCGCTTTGCTTTTAAGAGCTTAGTTCAACATCCAGTTTATGAGGAACCACTCGTATCAGAATCAACGTTTCGAAGGTGTGGGAAAACCTTTTAAAGAGCAAAAATACTTTAAATTGTCAGAGAACTTCAGATGTCCAGGTATTGTCTCATATTATCTTGTCCATAAAAATATTTAATTTTTGTCTAAAGATTGCTGATTAACTTACGTGGCGGAGTTAGTTAACTCAAATTCTAATGAGTTTTTTAGTGTTCTTGAAATGTGACGTGCTGTAATAAAATTGAGTTTACAAGCTTTAAGGTCTGTGTCATCTCTATTGATGCAAATCCTAGTATTTGCAATACCGTGGTTGAGATTTACATCTTGACAGATCACCTTAAAAAAAACGTGTTCTCAAATTATCTTTAGTGGTATCCATTTTTTATAGTCAAATGACTGTGCTGCAAGAGATTGGAGGACTGAAACACAGCTAGGTTACGTGGGCCGGATGCAAATCAGGAAGAATGTAATTCAGGTCGTTCGAATACTTTTGAGTATGATAGTTCGCAATGGCAGATGGTACACTTTACTCACTGAGCGTTGTCAAGAGTCTGCTGGATTATTCTCAAAGGCCTAAAAAGGGAGGAGGAGGTGCTGAAGACCTACAACGAGGATCAGCGTCACCTGCTTCTTGCGTACAAAGTTCCCACATTTTAACAACTTGTCTGCTGCAGCAGATGCAAGTATACCGACACACAACGCATCGTTAGTTGTGAAATGAATCTAATGCTTGAGTATCACATCAAGGTGACTGAAAACATTCCATATTGCGCACAAATATGCATGGTTAATTACGAGTTGACACTTGAGAGGAATATGCAGTGGTTCATTATGTGCAGGAAGTTGACAGTATAGGAGGCGGAAAGCGTTTTTTATCGAACAATAATGTTTCTTGCTGCCATCAGGGATGAGAAACACATCTGTGTGAATGGAACAGTCTGAAAAATTGGAGCGGACTGGTGACGATGTGTTTTTCATCATCCTCTCACTGGCTCTTTTCCGGAGAAAATAGGTTTACCAACATTTGCAGGTTTTACCTCACGTGTTTCAAATGTCTTGGGGTCTGATATGGAATGATGTACCAATACCTTTACTCACATGGTAGCTATTTACACGATGATAATTTTCTTCAAGTTACGCTTAAAAGCCAGAAAGGACAAGGGAAAACGTGATTTTATCACCATCATTTCGGACGCTAATAGCGGTCTTTTTACATCCTGTATCACGAGTAAGTGGTATAGGAAGAGAACCTCCATTTATAGAATCAAAAACGTGGAATGGACATCTAAAATTTTATCTACTAATTTAAGTAATGTATCAGAAAGAGTTACTATAGCGTAATGCGACAGTGGTTTCACAATAAAAGCCACATTTGAGAGAGCCAATCGTATTGCAGCGTCCGATGATATCATAGCTTAAACTGAAGCTATAGCAGTTACTTCGGCATATCTCCGTTAGGAATTCGCAGCTTCTCGGAAATTCACGCGTCACTGCTCCGCAGAAGGATTGGTGGACTTCCCGACTGTATCCCGTTTCTGATACCATTTTTATGTTACCCAAGGGTAGGCGTTTTTCCCTCGTGTAGGGCCGAGGAGCGCGAACACCGCACAAAAACAGTCTACAACTTTATTCCAAAAACATGGTACGCCAAGCCGCCGTACTGTGACTGTCGACTTAAAGCAAATAATCGCATATTTCTGGCGCCTCCACAGCCTCCAGCTGTACAGAGCAACTTCCTCCTGCGCACAAAAGCTGGCAGTAATCAGCTTTCTCTCCTACTGCTCGCTACACGCCGCCGGCCAGCGGCCAACCTGCCGAAATGTCCCAGATAGTGCTTACTCGGTATTGTCGGAGAGACACGGGATTGTTACTGCTTCTCATTTCTTTAGCCCTTATTCTAACCAGTATAGAGTAAATTTTAGCCGCTCTTCGTAACAAAGTAATAATAGACGGGATTCAGTCTCAGTTGGGGGAAGACTGTAGCATGAAACGGCCTTAGTCTTGACATTCACTGCGTCACCTCACAAATCCGAAAACCAGATGGCCAGAGACGTATTTCAACATCATCCCGTTGGCTAATAATGCGACAACAACTTTCTAAGAACTGAAAGCTCTAAATTTAAAACTGAAGAAACTGCAAAAAGGTGGGAATTTAAGGAGATGGGACCACGATAAACTGAAAGAACCAGAGGTTGTACAGAGTTTCAGGGAGAACATAAGGGAACAATTGACAGGAATGGGGGAATAAATACAGTAGAAGAAGGATGGCTAGCTCTGAGGGATGAACTAGTGAAGGCAGCAGAGGATCAAGTAGGTAAAAAGACGAGGGCTAGTAGAAATCCTTGGGTAACAGAAGAAATATTGAATTTAATTGATGAAAGGAGAAAATACAAAAATGCAGTAAATGAAGCGGGCAAAAAGGAATACGAACGTCTAAAATATGAGATCAGCAGGAAGTGCAAAATGGCTTAGCAGGGATGGCTAGAGGACAAATGTAAGAATGTAGAAGCTGATCTTGCTAGGGAAAGATAGATACTGCGCACAGGAAAATTAAAGAGACCTTTGGAGAAAAGAGAACCACTTGCATCAATATCAAGAGCAGATGGAAACCCAGTACTAAGCAAAGAAGGGAAAGCAGAAAGGTGGAAGGAGTATATAGAGGGTCTGTACAAGGACAATGTACTTGAAGACAATACTATGGAAATGGAAGAGGATGCAGTTGAAGATGAAATGGCAGATATGATAATGCGTGAAGAGTTGGACAGAGCACTGAAAGACTCAAGTCGAAACAAAGCCCCGAGAGTGGACAACATTCCATTAGAACTACTGATAGCCTTGGGAGAGCCAGTCCTGACAAAACTCTACCATCTGCTGAGCAAGATGTATGAGACAGGCGAAATTCCCTCAGACTTCAAGAACAATATAATTCCAATCCCAAAGAAAGCAAGTGTTGACAGATGTGAAAATTACCGAACTATCAGTTTAATAAATCACAGCTGCGAAATAATAACGCGAATTCTTTACAGATGAATGGAAAAACTGGTAGAAGCCGACCTCGGGAAAGATCAGTTTGAATTCCGTAGAAATGTTGGAACACGTGAGGCAATACTGACTCTACGACTTATCTTAGAAGAAAGATTAAGGAAAGGTAAACCTACCTTTCTAGCATTAGTAGACTTACAGAAAGCTTTTGACAATGTTGACTGGAATACTCTCTTTCAAATTCTAAAGGTGACAGAGGTAAAATACAGGGAACGAAAGGCTATTTACAATTTGTACAGAAACCAGATGGCAATTCTAAGAGTCAAGGGACATGAAAGGGATGCAGCGGTTGGGAAGGGAGTGAAACAGGGTTGTAGCCTCTCCCTGATGCTATTCAATCTGTATATTTAGCAAGCAGTAAAGGAAACAAAAGAAAAGTTCGGAGTAGGTATTAAAATCCATGAAGAAGAAATAAAAACTTTGAGGTTCGTAATTCTGTCAGAGACAGCAAAGGACTTGAAAGAACAGTTCAGCGGAGTGGACAGTGTCTTGAAAGGAGGATATAAGATGAACATCAAAAAAAACAAAACGAGGATAATATAATGTAGTCGAATTAAGTCGGGTGATGCTGAGGGAATTAGATTAGGAAATGAGACACTTAAAGTAGTAAAGGAGTTTTGCTATTTGGGGAGCAAAATAACTGATGATGGTCGAAGTAGAGAGGATATAAAATGTAGACTGGCAATGGCAAGGAAAGCGTTTCTGAAGAAGAAAAATTTGTTAACATCGAGTATAGATTTAAATGTCAGGAAGTCGTTTCTGAAAGTACTTGTATGGAGTGTATCCATGTATGGAAGTGAAACATGGACGATAAATAGTTTGAACAAGAAGAGAATAGAGGCTTTCGAAGTGTGGTGCTACAGAAGAATTCTGATGATTAGATGGGTAGATCACACAACTAATGAGGAGGTATTGAAGAGGATTAGAGAAGAGGAGTTTGTGGCACAACTTGACTAGAGGAAGGGATCGGTTGGTAGGACATGTTCTGAGGCATTAAGGGATCACCAGTTTAGTATTTGAGGGCAGCGTGGAGGGTAAAAATCGTAGAGGGAGACCAAGAGATGAATACACTAAGCAGATTCAGAGGGATGTAGGTTGCAGTAGGAACTGGGAGATCAAGAAGCTTGCACATGATAGAGTAGCATGGAAAGCTGCATCAAACCAGTCTCAGGATTGAAGACCACAAAAACAACAAGCTCTAAATTTTAGTAACACTGAATAGTGCTTTGACAGTCAAAACGAGAATACCATAGGACATTAATTCACTTGCAACGCATCGGCAATAGCATGAAATTGGATAAATGCAGCAATTAGCCGAGCAAGCATTAACATTAGAATTGATCGCCGCAGAGGTTATGGAGCTAAGCTTAAAGAATATGCACCAACTAGCTCCTAGATCATTTTGTACACCCTTCAAGCAGTTTTTGGAAACTATGATTTAATATGTAATACTAAAAGTGCAATGTATAGTTTCCCTGCGACAATATTACGAAATGGATAACACTGTAAAACACAAAAATTGTAATTTGGTACATGAAATGGCAGGTTTCTGTTCTGTTTAACTTTAGCCGCTTTTGTTACAATATTAGAAATATTTTCGTTGGGACAATGATACAAAAGAGAAAAAGCAAACAGCTGCCGAAAATAAAACAGGAACTCTGATTCTTAAAGGATGACGCTAAAGATTGGAGCAGTTAAAAGAGAGGACTGAAAAGTTCCGGTTTGAGAAATTTTCTGTGCAATCATCACAGACAGATCATTTTTTGAATACTCAGGAACATTAGGACGCGGAAGAATAAAGAGGTACAGAAACTCTACCACTTAGCAGTGACACTGAAGATAGCTACCAATTAGAAGATGTGGAAAAAGTGCTTTCTGTATGTAATTATTAAGAATTGTAGCTAACATTCTTCATCCAACAAATAGCAGAGTTGCCATTTGTTATGTGTGATGTATAGCTCTTAAATGTAATCTTAATACAAAAATAGTTAAAGAATTACACAACATGCAGTTGTATGTAAATTCAGTTACTTTATATAAAAATCAGAAAAATAAAGAGTAGGGAAAAAGCTTGCTATGTGGGTAGATGGCAGGCTATAAATCCACATGTCTGGAGTTTTTCCTCAGTCATCAAAATATTATTTTTGACAATTATCGCTTATTTCACTTCTGTCAACGATTTCCTTAAGTCTTCATGAAATTCAATGCGCCCTATAACTGCCTGTGTCGACTACTTCAACGGCCTGAGGAGGATAAGGTCACACGACCTCCAATAGCGTCGCGGCTCGCAAAGTGCTACGGCTTTCAATCAAGCGTTCTCGTTGGGGACAGCTTTACTTTTATCTTGACTAGCGAATACGAATCCAGAGCCAGAACCGCTGCACCACCACACTTGAGGAGAGTCCCTATTAGATTTGTACCAGGACAAAACTATTCGCAGATGTCATGTTTTCGCGTTCAGCACACATAGCGGCGCTCTAGGACCTCCTTTCTCGACCTTGTATTTTCAAGTTACTAAATGCAAATTTGTCTTAACGTATTTCTAGGACACGTTACGCCTGATTACGTTTCTCAGGTTGGCAGTGAAAGCAGAGGCGCAGAGGCTACTGTGCACAACACTGGTAAACGTACTCGAACAACTAATTGCAGCAGGTGAACAGTTTCACATTGTCATTTCGATAACATCTCCGGTAGTGCAACTATGAGGATGCCTCCTCTTTACAGATGTTAGTAATAAGCGACAACGTTCATACGCATCCTAAAAATAAGCTTCTGTGAAACAACACACTTTTCAGCAGACGAAATATGTTCATATCCTTGGTCCATTCCCAGGAGTTGTTGTTACTCCTCTCCAGTCCGAAGACTGGTTTGATGTAGTTTTGCCGGCCGAAGTGGCCGTGCGGTTAAAGGCGCGGCAGTCTGGAACCGCAGGACCGCTACGGTCGCAGGTTCGAATCCTGCCTCGGGCATGGATGTTTGTGATGTCCTTAGGTTAGTTAGGTTTAACTAGTTCTAGGGGACTAATGACCTCAGCAGTTGAGTCCCATAGTGCTCAGAGCCA
This sequence comes from Schistocerca americana, assembly GCF_021461395.2. Taxonomy (NCBI): domain Eukaryota; kingdom Metazoa; phylum Arthropoda; class Insecta; order Orthoptera; family Acrididae; genus Schistocerca; species Schistocerca americana. Next base: position 376,652,845 of record NC_060123.1, on the reverse strand, counting down.
TTTGAACCATTTTTGATGTAGTTATCCATGGCACCATATCTTTTGCGAGTCTCTTCATCTCCGCGTAACTACATCCTTCTGAATCTGCTTACTGTATTCCTCTCTTGTCCCCCGCCCACCACATATTAATTTGGCGATCCCTTCTTGATGTCTCAGAATTTGTCCCACCAACCGATCCCTTCTTTTGGCCAAGTTGTGTCACAAATTTCTTGTCTCCCCAATTCTGTTCAATATCTTCTTATGAATTACGTGGTCCACCCACCTAATCTTCAACATTCTTCTCTAGCATCACATTTCGAAAGCTTCTATTCTCTTTTTGTGTAAACTGTTTATCTTCCTTTTTTCACTTCCATACAGGCCTAGGACCCTGACAAATACTTTCAGAAAAGGCTTCCTAATACTTAAATGTATTTTCGATAGTAACAAATTTCTCTTCTTCAGAAATACTTTTCTTGCCATTGCCAGACCGCATTTTATGTCCTCTCTACTTCGGCCACCGTTAGTTATTTTGCTGGCCAAATAGCAAAATTTGCATACTGTTTTAAGCGTCCCGTAATTCCCTCGGCATCATCTGATTTAATTGGACTACATTCCACTATCCTTGTTTTCTTTTATTGACGTCATCTAATCTCTCCCTTTCAAGGCACTGTCCATTCTTGCGAACTTCCAACATGCTGGAGTAGCTGTGGGCCAGCAACTTCTGTTAAACATTACAACTAAAAACCAATCAAAGTTGCAAATTTTACTTTTTTTTATTCACTCGATAACTAGTTTCGGGCCGAGACCCATTTTCAAATATTTGTAACATGCGCAAAAATGCTGTTTCCGAAGATACGAAAACCATTTCAAAACTGTGCAACGAATAGTTACAGCGCATGTCTCTTCAACGTATACAACCTTTTTTTATGATTTCTAAACTAAGTGTTAGCGATGATTAAATTATGCTCCGTGCAAAATTCTACCAGGCGGGTTCCTCTTTCATTCTTTCCTGGAGTCCATATCCACCTACAATTCTTCCTACTCTTCCTTTTCCTACTACTGAGTTCCAGTCCCTCATCACAATATCAAACATTCGTCTCCTTTAACTGTCTGAATAATCTCTTTTATCTCATCACACATTTCTTCAATCTCTTCATCATCTGCGGAGCTAGTCGGCATATAAACTTGTTCTACTGTGGTAGGCGTAGGCATCGTGTCTATCTTGGCTCAGGCCGGCCCGTGTGGCCGTGCGGTTCTAGGCGCTTCAGTCTGGAACCGCGTGACCGCTACGGTCGCAGGTTCGAATCCTGCCTCGGGCATGGATGTGTGTGATGTCCTTAGGTTAGTTAGGTTTAATTAGTTCTAAATTCTAGGCGACTGATGACCTCAGAAGTTAAGTCGCATAGTGCTCAGAGCCATTTGAACCATTTTTTCTATTTTGGCTTGATAACGTGTTCACTATGCTGTTCATAGTAGCCCAACCGCATTCGTATTTTCTTATTCATTATTAAACCCACCCCTGCTTTATTCCTATTTGATTTTGTATTGGTTACCCCGTGTTTCCCTGACCTCCTGTTCCTCCTGCCACCAAACTTAACTAATTCCCACTATATCTAACTTCCACCTATTCATTTCTCTTTTTAAATTTTCTAACTTAGCTGCCCGATTAAGGGATCTAACATTCCACGCTTCGATCCGTAGAACGCCAGTTTTGTTTCTCCTGATGACGACATCTTCCTGAATAGTCCTAGCCTGCAGATCCGAATGGGGGACTGTTTTACCTCCGTAATATTTTACCCTAGAGGATGCCATCATCATTTAACCATATCAGAAAAACAATGGCTGTGGTTTCTTTCCCCTTGCTTTCTGTCGTTCGCAATACCAGCACAGCAAGGCCGCTTTGATTGATGTTATGAGGCCAGATAAGTCAATCTTCCAGACTGTTGCCCTTGCAACTACTGAAAAATCTGCTGCCCCTCTTCAGGAACCAAAGGTCTGTCTGGCCTCTCAACTAATACGCCCCCCGCCCGCCACGCCGTTGTGGTTGAACCTACGGTATGGATATCTCTATCGCTGAGGCATGCAAGCAACCCCACCAACTGCAATGTTCATGGTTCATGGTGGGTTCCAGGACTTACTTGTAGTTAACATAGTTCGCCTGCCCGCATCTCGTAGTCGTGCGGTAGCGTTCTTGCTTCCCACGCCCGGGTTCCCGGGTTCGATTCCCGGCGGGGTCAGGGATTTTCTCTGCCTCGTGATGGCTGGGTGTTGTGTGCTGTCCTTAGGTTAGTTAGGTTTAAGTAGTTCTAAGTTCCAGGGGACTTATGACCAAAGCAGTTGAGTCCCATAGTGCTCAGAGCCATTTGAACCATAGTTCGCCCTCATGGTCCGTCCATTGTGGTTAGTGACATCTTCGATTTCATACGGAATCACTCTTGGCAGAGCCAGTAATGATGTCGCAGACTACCACCTTTCGCAAATACTTTGAACGAGTATCTTTGGTCCAAGATCCTTTCATGTGACGATATGATTCCCGGCGAAATTAATGAAAGTGCCCACGTCCGAGTTAGTTGTCGGTTCGTTCCGAGACGCAGCGATGAACGGAGATACGTACGAAGAGCGGTTAAATTGTGACGACTTCAGATATGCTAGCACCAAAATCGTCTACATCCACGTAGTAGTTGTGGTCGGTCACGCTGTAGTTGGTTTATATGAACCTGCCCATTTTTCTGGTTCTTTTAAAGGCCCTATTTCACACGGTATATCTTTGCATTGCTTCTGATATCGTAAGTGCGAGTCTTTTGCACTGGAGAGTGCTAGTTCCCGTAACTGCCTTTACACCAAAAATTGTCGCGAAGATGTGTGCACAAAGCCAGCCGCTACATGAACGACCTCTGTCGAGTTTCGAGACCTTTTGGAATATAGTTCCATCTATGGCGCGCAGGCTTATGCGTAATTTGATGCTACATGCGCGCTCTCTGTCGGAATGCACACTCGCGGAGTTAAAATTCAGATCTTGAAATAAATAAAATCAAGTGTCGCTAGAAGTGCCATCCGCTATTGACTGTTTTCTTCCTGAAGAAATTAAAGAAATTACTGGTTCCCACACCGTATCCAACTGAAAGCCACGATCACGATTAATTGTGCGAAATGTATTTCCAACGATTCTTTATGACTGTATCCGAGAAAGATCCCGTCGAGCCAAGATTTCCATGGCAGAATAATCCATGCAATGTCCTGTGAAGATACAATACTCAGCTATGGGCTGTGAAAGGCGAGTGTGGCTATCATGTTCAACACATCTTAACGCGCTGTGCGCGTTTTCTGACCAATATAGCCTCTGCCACGCTGGCAAGGTATTCTGTAGATTCCAGCTTACTGCAATCCAAGAGCGTCTTTTACCAAACCGAGAAGAGCACACATCTTTGCAGGTGGGCATAAGATTACTATGGCATGAGGTACGGGAGGAAAGACCTGGACTTGAACCGCTTTTCTCCTCTTGCTCTTGCAGATGATCACGTTTCCTCTTCCTTAAAGCTGTGCTGATCTCATGTGAACATCCATAGTCTTTGAATATCGACTGTGGGTGTTCCATCTCCTTTGGAAGTCTGTCTCCATCAGACACAACACGTGCCCAGTGCACCAAGGTTCGGAGGCAGCGATGTGAACTAGCAATGTCCAGTGCAAAATACTCAACGGAAGATGGCTGAATGGTTGTCAACCAAAATATCGTGGCAGCAAGTCTACGTTATCCGGCTGCAGTCCCGAAACTTCACGGAATACTCTTTACGCTGGGAAAACTTCAAGAACCACAAGAACAAAAAGAAGAAGAAAATTTCCCTGGAAAACAATGGTGTTCTGTTACTCTTAAGGTCGTATAACTTGAGTCAAGTTGAAAGTATATTCAATATAATGCAACAAAAAACTAATTGCAATGAGATGCAACAAATTGTTCCCCCTCAAAGTGTACGCATGATATGTGAAAATTTTAAAAATGGGACTGGTTAACGTCAAAGGAAATTCTTTCTTAGTTGGTGAGCTAGACGAGGAGGCACCTCCTCCATATTAATACTTCAAAAGGTTTGGCTGAATTCTAAGGTGTCATGTATCCCCTGAATGTGATGTACACAGCGGACATCACAAAACGACAACGACAGAGGGACAAAACAAGAAATTGCACAATGTGGGATTATACGTTTGACAATGAGAAGTCTAGTGAGTAACTAAAGGCGTAGGTGTATCGCAGAAAGAAAGATATTACATTTTACACCAAGTATTAAGTATCATGAAGATTCAGCAGGCAGTCCGAGATATCTGCTGAACTGGCGGTCGATAGCGTCTCAGCTCCCATGGATGCTCAGATGTACTGTCATGTAGTATAATATTGCTTCTACCGTTCTGGGTTCATGACGCAGTGCATGTTTCGAGAGGGTTTTCGCCTGGATGACGACGTGTCTGGACACGATTATCAACTTGAGGTAACAGGAAAAATAATCCATCCAACCAGGTGACAAGTTTCTTTTGGCCCACAGTCCAATCTTTATGATACCGCACCCACTGCAACCATAATTGACGATGTTGTCGAATCAACATGAGGATGTGTAGGCTCTGAACCACATGTACCACAAGACACTTGTGCCCGCGCCAGCATTGTGCTACGTCCCCAAATATGCCACAGATCACCGTGTCACCTTACCGAGCGAATAAGCTTCAGCGTTCACAGTTTGTGATAAGGCGTTGAGTCCAGCATCTTGTTGCCTACTCTTGATTTCATGGTCCTTCAACCACTTTTTATAGACGCTCACAAGAGTAGCACCCGAACACCTGACCGGCTTCGCCTTTTTCGAGATTCGTTTCCATGCGCCGGGCCGTAACAATCTGTTCTTTGTCAGAGCGACTTCGGTTGGTGAATTTCCTCACTTGTGCCCCGTATCATCGCTAGAATGGTTGCCAATTCACGCCTGCTCCGCTTTTATGCTTCCCTTGCCGCGTCACGTGGTTGCAGTGCATTGAGTCTCGTGGTGAACAAGGGTCGTAACGGCGTCAGCTGCGATAACTAACGGAGTATCAACAGATTTAGCAAACCAGCACTAAATGACGATAATTTCTGATTCTATTTCAATGTTATGTATTTTGAATAAAGGGCGAAAATAACTATTATAATACGAAATAGTCTGGACTAATTAGCAATGATTAAGGACCAGAAAAAAGTATCGAGAGAATGTAGTAAAGAATTTATGCCTCAATGTGTGCATAAATTAATATGATTGGTTTAACCCTTAAACAGAAACATAGGCTGATAGTACATAATTAGAAACATCCGGTCTGAGAGACCTGATTTTTCCTCTCCCATATTTTTTCATAGTTATAACATTTTTAATAGTTTATTCTTGGGTTTAGGACAATGTCTTTATATGAAACAGTAATCTGAGTATTTTTTAGTTTTATTTATTCAAAATTAACAAAGTTACTACATAAATTGTTACTGAGGAAATTATATTTTACTGTCTATGGAACCCTAGGTTTATTCATTTTTGATTACACATGTGGTACACACTTTCCTGCTTCCTCCAGATATATTGCCTTGTTACACTGAACACACTTGTAGGAAGTCTTTCGGTCTTTGGAAGATGGACACTTAGAGCAGGTTTTATCTTCTCAAGTTTATCTCTTGTAACTTCACCATCTCCTCCGGCAACAGATTCTCTTCAAGCAGCTCACGAAGTATGAGGTCCTTGATATCACGAGGCACATTCGAAACGGTGAGCTATTGTCTGATATGCGGTTCTACCAGAGAGTCGGCCAATGTTTTGATAAACCTCACCCTTATAATAATAGTGTTTTTTTGATAGCACAAGAAAAGTATGAAACGGTTTACACAACTTATGTTTATAACTGTGTAAAAAATAGCTAACGGCCATCTTCTAGATCTCCTATTGGAAGAATATAGGGCACATTTTAGGTCTAGAAGGTCTACTCCACCTTTTGGCTCGTTGTAATAGCAGATAATTTCTGGGTTTTTCCTGACAGGGTCCGTTTCGATGCTGTGGTGCACTGAAGATACGAGAACAACAGCTTTGTTCTTCTTGGGAATAACAGATAAAAATGTAACAGGCAAATCATTTGCAAAGCAATAGAGAACTGATCCAACTGGTCTAGATTTATCAGACTTGAATTCTGGTGGAATAATAGTTTGACTTTTTTATGGTTCCAACAAATGTCAGTGACCTTTTTCTCGGTTCTTCTATTAGTTCCATGGATGAAAACCAATTATCTGCAGTGACGTTTCTGTTTGAACCTTCAATTGGTTTGCATAGGCGCACTGTTGATTACGTAGGTTTAGAAAGTTTCTTTTTTTCTTCACTTAGTCCAATGCAACCACTGTCCCTTCCAGTGTAAATGTAAGCATTGAAAAGGTATGAAGTAAATAAGTCAGCCATGCACAGTATCTTGATGCCATACTTGGAGGGTTTCTTTGGCATATAAATGCGAAATACGTACCTCCTTCTGAAAGGAACAAGCATTTCGCCAACCGTCATATTTTCACTAATGCAATACATCTGCTGGGAATTATATATGAACTTGTTGAATATTTCAGAGATGGTAGCCACACGGTCACATTTTCTTCCTCACCTTGCTTGTTGTAGAATCATCAAACCGTAGGCAGTTGATCAGTATTTCAAACAGTTTGACAGACTTTGTTGTTCTAAATATTGGTCTTCCACTCAGGTCCTTGGTGAAGGGAGAGATGACATTTTCGTGAGCGATTTGAAAATTGAGGCGAACATTAGCAAACCAATAAAGGCATGAATTTCTACAGAATCAGATTTGCGGTAGTTAGATTGATTTGTTGCGTCTTTCAAGTTGTTCCTCAGTGACAAAATTTTCCTATTTGTATGAAAAACGATACTGTCAGTCAAACAAGCACTCCCAAATCGCACGAATGTCAGGATTACCTAAGTTAGTAGCTTTCCTCGTCAGTCCAAGTAATTGTCTCACAATGTTATGACTTGGTGTTCTGACCGCTCTTGTTGGTTCCAGTTTATTCCACACAAAATCTTTTTTGTTCCTTTTCCCAAGAAAAATATCTGGCATGTTGCTTCTTTCTCCATGCATATTGTCCGTAAAAATATCTTGCGCGTCTTCAAGTACATTGTCACAATCGTCGACGTCATCGTCATCATCATCACTACTCGCACTTAATATCAGCGTATTGCCATTTTTTTCTCTGATAATCACCTCCCTCGTCAGTAACTGTAAAATCAGAATCAGAATATTCAATTTCTACCTCGGATTCATCACTGCTTTCCTGTAGCCACTCGAAATTTTTTTTTCTTCTCAAAACTGACACCACTGCACCGTATTCTCTCGTTTCTTGAGCCTCTAGCTGATTTACGAATACACCCTGAAGTACTTTCCATCATGGAGTCTTCTAAAACAAGCCGGCCGAAGTGGCCGTGCGGTTAAAGGCGCTGCAGTCTGGAACCGCAAGACCGCTACGGTCGCAGGTTCGAATCCTGCCTCGGGCATGGATGTTTGTGATGTCCTTAGGTTAGTTAGGATTAAGTGGTTCTAAGTTCTAGGGGACTAATGACCTCAGCAGTTGAGTCCCATAGTGCTCAGAGCCGTTTGAACCATTTTTCTTCTAAAACACATAAAAAGGGACACGTCACAAGAGTAAGAAGTAGTCAAAAAATAAATGAAACATAATACGAAACAACCGGTCTAACAGACCGATAGATTTCATATCTAATTCGACACACCCGGTCTGACAGACCTGTAGGGCTTACGAAATTACAGCTTAGCTGACAGAAGCCGTAAGCTGAACTGCAATGACTTTGCTACGTATATGATTTAACAATTTGAAGGTACTGTGGAGGGGAAACCGGAGAGCAGTGTTGCCACAGTACACGTTTAAAAAACACTGACGGTCTCTCAGACCGATGTGTCGCTTTGAGGCTTAAGTTACTAATTTTGAATAATTTTTGTATTTTGCCCTTGCCCACACAACACCAAAAATAGCTCCCAAACTGTATGTCTCACAGATATTCTGGAAACACTAAATAAGAGCTGGTGACATTCAGATTTCACATGCAGAGTGATTCAGCTGCCCCTAACAATTTGTTTTATGCAACCCTTACTACGTGCATGCCAAGACAGTACACAGACAGGTGACAGCCAATAATCCATAAAAGCTCCCTCTCAGAGCGTTGGACAACTGGCATACTGTAAAAAATGAGTTACACGGTATTTTTGGACCAAGATATACCTTACTTCTGTCATACATATCCGAGTGCCTCCAATGTTTCTTTTTGTAATTATCAATGTAGTCATACAGGTTTTGGATGTCTCTGTAAGTTCATTCCGTTTATAATACTTAATCTTTCGTAAATTGTTCAGAAACATCGCCTAATAAAGTGTGTATCACCAATAGAAACAACGAAACTAGCGCAAGATATAAAAATGGGAAGCTTGGAAGTAAAAATTTCCAGGTACGTAACCTCTGAGCTATATACGAAAGATTAAGTGTTATAAACGGAATGAACGTACAGAGACATCCAAAACCTGTATGACTACACCCCCAGTTACACAAACAAAGATTGTAGACATGTGGGTAAGTATGGCAGAGGTAGGGTATATCTTGGTTCAAAATTACCGTGTAACTCATGATCAATGCTCACTTGTATTTTTTAGAGGATGATTCCGTTTTATAATAGTCGCCCAAAACTCTGAGTGGGAACGTATATCGATTACGTGGCTGACGCCTCTCTGAATACTGTTCCTAATACGTAGTGCAGGTTTCATAAAACGAGCCGGTAGGAGCAGCTTAATCACCCTTTATATAACACATAATGTAGGAATTAGAATTAGTGTACTTTTATCTTGGAAAATGGCCATGCGCGTGGTGGGAGCTGACAACGTTGCATTTAACAGTCAATCTGCTGCATGTCACCTGAATAAGCGCGCCAGAGTACTTCCAATAATATATTACATCATATATTAAGCATCAGAATGTAACTAAATTGCGATTTAATGATTCTGCGATAGATGACTGATAGACTGTTTATATGAACCGCCATCTTACCTCTGGGCTTGCCAACTTGTGAATGAGCGGCGAGAGCAATAGCGAAAGACGAAATAAGATCCATGTAACTGACATTTTTCTGACTCTAAGTCTGGGGTCTTTGAACAATTTCGAGAGGTAGGTTTGTAGACTTGGAAAGTTTATCAGCTTCAACTAACGGACTCTTGACTCCAGAGCAGTTAGCAAACGAATAGTTGTCGCAGTGAAGTTTCGTAAACTTCGAGAAATTTCGGTATTTCGTTGGCGACTTGACCTCTGAACATTAACGAGGATTATTGACACTTGGTTGATATTAACTTGAGGTTGAGGAATATTTAGCTAAAGTTTAAATAGCATTCGTATTCAATTAGAGGTTTAAAAACGGTAAATAATTTTGTTTACTGTACTTTCACATGTTATTCCTCCTAGCCACATGTTGCCTACACTTCAATAGCACTGACTTTCTGGTTTGAACTTTGCAGTAGAGCAATGGTATAAGTATCGAACTCCGTCCCTAGACAAAATATGTAGCCAAAAACATTGAAAAGAGTTTCGTACTTCTACTGCAAAGCCCAATGAGCCCCCCTTAATTTACGGTCGCAAAACGATTTCCAGTGGAAAACTGAAAATTTGCTAGTACGATTTGTTGAAACAGATACCTCATTCACCAGGTTAGATACCCCCTGGCTTCCAGCAGTTACCACATCTAAAAAAACTACTATCGAGAAAGGTTTCACACCAGCGAAGTGTGTGATAGCTCTGATATGTATTCAGCAGAGCTATCTCATACTTGGGATAGAATACGTCACATGCGAAACCGTTACGCTAAGTAAGTTAGACCAAAAGAAGGCAAAATCGAAAAACAAAAGCGTTTTGGGAGAAAACGGTCATTCAGGGTCAGGTCAAAATATTTCCTTCCGTCGTGTGTTGACTATGGCGCCAGCGTTCACCCAGTTCAGTGAAATACTCCACTCTACACAAAACAGTACAACCGTATTTAAAATTCCGACGAATGTATCACTCTGGTCTTCAGTCGCAGTGAGGATGTTACCATAAATTAGAGAGGCCACGGCAGCAGACAGCAATCCGGGGCGAATTCCCAGACCAGCAAACAGATTTAATCTGCGGCTGCAGGTTGAATTCAGCATGCGCACTCCACTGAGTGCAAGCCATTTCATTCAATAATGAAACCGTAATTAAAATTTTCGGGCTCGAATGGCTCTGTGTCGCTCTCTGGCCAGAACCAGCACAAACAAAAGCAGAGCCGCACATAATGGTTTGAAGGGTGGAGTTCCGTGGTACAGCAGCGACGCTTTCAAGAGCAACAGCTGTTGCAATAATGAATCTGCGACTGGTTCCTAATTGTGGTATTCTTAGATCGCCTCCTTGCGAATAAAAACAAAGAGAACACGCTTAAACAGCAAACATCGTTGTTCCACGTTTCCAACTGCAGAAGTTTTAATTCGCCGTCGCAAGAATAAAAGAATAATTCTCTCAGCAAGACGGTTATACGAGATTAGCTATTGAATGAGTTCTAGAAACGAAATACTTCACTGCCTTGTGGGAATCCGTTCCTACTTACGTGATTTCTAAAGTATTCTGCTCGTGAGGCGAAGAGCGTACGTTGTAAGCATTTAGAAAATGTTTAATATGTCAGTCCTGAGCACTAAGCATAAAAGATACAATATGCATCCTCTAGGCTGTACATACTGTATCGCTTGTTATATAACTACCTATGATTAAAAAACCATCGTAGCTGAGAATTTAAATTTAACTGTTTGATCTGCTTTATTGCTTCATCTAGTTTTACATTTTGCATACTATTTCTTGTATGTATGTCAGGAGACGATTCAGAAAATATCACATTCACAACTTCATTTCTATCTTGTCTTCAAAATCACTCATCGTCTCGAAGAACGCAGTAAAGTGTGGCAACGTCGAACTTGTAGTGACAGTCCTTTTTCTCACCGGTCCTCCGAGTGCTTTAATGCGGCCCGCCCCGACTTCCTCTCGTGTACCAAGCTCTTCGTGTAACCACGAGAACAGGGCAAGTGCCATAATCCGATTTCCCAGAACAGTCGCTCAGTGGAAGAGGGGTCAAAATAAGCGAAAACGTGTCTTCTCTTAGATATTTCACCGTTTCTGACAGTACGACGGTCAAATTTTCCCATGTACTTTAGGTGCTTTTTAGCGAGTAAATAGAGGAACTAAAGCTGTGGTACAGTGACTAGCGCCCTTGCTTCGTAATTTTGCGCCCTGTGTTCCAAGCCCAGCTATTATTGTTGTTGTTCATTTATTTACCCATGTCCTTAGAAGATTATTATACGAATATGTTCCAGTGTATACTGAAATAACATTGACCGTATTCGTCTACTAATTGAATGCCTGGTGAATGAATTTAAAAAAATGAGGCTACACGAATGTAGTATACAATAAAAGCGCTCGAGATTTTACAGTTAATATAACACCCTTATATCTCCTAACTTGATAACAAACATTCGTGTAGTAACCTTCTATGGACGTTGGTAGATTTATGGGAGAAATAATAAAAAAATAAATGAAAACACTGGGCATAAAGGTGGGACGTTAGCCACCGTGCCATCATATCCGCTGAGATATAAATTACGTCGAAAAATCAGACAGTCATTTTCTTAGAAACGGTCGAGTATTTGTCGATAATCCGAGACACGTGATCGCTTCTCTTGACACCTGAGTGAAGTTTCTGAGAAATCGAGTTGTGGCACTTGCCGTGGTCTCCTCATAATAGCATAACTTGTACACAATGTCTTAAATTATTTGTTCGAGATACATTTCTTATCCCTGTCTGCTCCTAGGGTTTATTTTCTTACGTCTTCCTCTACTTCCATTAAAATTATTCCCTGATGCCTTAACACACGGCCTATCATCCAGTCCCTTTTTCTTGTCATTGTTTTCCATATGTTCTTCCGTTCACTAGATTCTGCGGAGAACTTTTTTTTTTCTTTTCCTGTCAGTCCACCTAGTTTTCAACATGCTTTTATAGCACCGCATCTTAGAAGCTTCCATTATTTTCTGGTTTCCTAACAATCCATCATCCACTTCCAGAAAACGTTGTGTTCCAAATGCACATTCTCAGAAATTTCTCCTTCAAATTAAGGCCAGTGTGTGATACCAGCTGTCCACACCCGGAGCGGAGTGGTTAGCACGTCTGACTGCTATGCAGTTGGCCCGGGATCGATTCCCACCCAGGTCGGAGACTTTCTCAGCTTGGGTATTGGATGTTGCATTGTACTCATCATCATTGACACGCAAGACGCTCTATGTGGCTTCTACTGAGAAGACCTGCAACACGGCGGCCGACCTTCCACAGGTGGGGACACGCAGCTGGGTACACTTCATTAATGAAGGAATGAGTTAAGTTAAACACCACACAGGAAGACGGCTGCAGCTCTAGCCGACTTTTTCGTAACCCTCGCAAGAAGCGCCTCACAACTCCAACCGCGCGTGCATGCCGCCAGTGGCTCTGACCTGACTACCCGCCACAGAGACTTCCTCGCCGCTCTGCCCCAACCGACCGACTACCACACCAAAGATAGTACAGCAGTACTACTATCGATACACACTGCTGCTGTCACTCACGGAGAGAAGACAGCAACGTTATGACGGTAACTGACGAAGAAATAAGACACAACTGGACTGCAAACAATGATAGAAAAACAAGGCATGATGCGAGCCAGCCACAGCTCAATTAAGTTCACGCGTTGGCAAATATTGGTTAAAATAAATATCATAAATATATAATCAATGGAGATCCCTATAAGGTTGAGCAATTTCCATCTCACTGTCGTCTCCGAATGCACAGAAAAGGCGCTGCAGTCTGGAACCGCAAGACCGCTACGGTCGCAGGTTCGAATCCTGCCTCGGGCATGGATGTTTGTGATGTCCTTAGGTTAGTTAGGTTTAACTAGTTCTAAGTTCTAGGGGACTAATGACCTCAGCAGTTGAGTCCCATAGTGCTCAGAGCCATTTGAACCATTTGCACAGAAAATTGGGAGGCAGATCCCTTTATCTCAATTTATAGCTTAATATCCTAATAAAATAAATGTTGCATCGCACTGTCTCGTAAATTCTGCGCACCAACTTGGATAGTCGTTTAGTTGCCGTTTTCCCAATGAATTTAGGAATGTCGAAGGAGTGTTTGCGTTGTCTGAACGCAAGTCGTCTACGGTTCTGTCAAACGCGGGCTCTAGCGCTGGGTCTTGCTATGTCTTCTGCATCGACTCGCAGCTCTTCTACTATCCCGACAGCAGTTCCTCGCCGTCTTAGAGGGCTTTAGTGTATTCTTTCCATTTGTCGTCTATCTTCTCTGTGTGTAACAGCGGAATTCTTCCAGGTCGCTTAATGTTGATGCCTTTCTTTCTAATTTCACCGACGGTTTCTTGACTTTTCGGTATGCTCAGTCTGACGTTCCGACGACTATTTCTTTTTCCATTCCTTCACAGTTCCCTGCAACCATTTCGTATTATTTCCCTGCACTTACTGTATATTTCATTTCTAAGCGACTTATACTACTGTACTTCTATATTTTTCAGAGCATTTTTGTACTACATTCTGCTGTCCATCAGTTTTTGTATTTCTTTCATTACCCAAGATTTATTTGAGCTAGAGTTCTTGTATCTGCATTTTATGGTCCAGCTTCAGTGATTTCACTTTTTAAAGATTTCCTTTCGCCATAAACTCAACTCCCCGCTCTAGTATATGTTATCGCAGTATAAACTTATGTAATTTCAAACACATTTAGTCATTCTTGAGTATCTCTCACTTCTTTCTACGTTTATTCTTCTGAATCGTTAACTTCAGCCCACTCTTCATCACTTCCAAATTGTGGTCTGAGTTTGTATCTGCTCCTGCATGCGCTTCACAATGCAATATCTGATATTTTCTCTCATCTGACCTTTTAAAAGTAAGGCTTCTCCTTTTGTGATCTTTGAACAGAGTTTTCGTGCCGGCCGCTGTGGCCGAGTGGTTCTAGGCACGTCATCCCGGAACCGTGCTGCTGCTTCGGTCGCAGGTTCGAATCCTGCCTCGGGCATGGATGTGTTAGGTTTAAGAAGTTCTAAGTCTAGGGGACTGATGACCTCAGATGTTAAGTCCCATAGTGCTTAGAGCCATTTGAACCATTTGAAGAGTTTTCGTTGCTGTATTTTACTGCAGAACACCATTAGTCTTTCCTCACTCTCATTCCTACTACCAAGCCCACATCTCCTGTAACACAAATTTCAATTCCTCCCCCCACCCCCCACCCCCCCACAACAGTTTTCCAATGCCCGATGATTATAAGCTTATCATCTCCCTCTACATACTGATTTACTGATTTACTCATTCGTGCCTGTCATATACTCTATCTCCTCAAATACTGCTTGTGACATTGGGAATCTACACCTGAATTGTTTACGCTGGCGTTGGTTTGCTGTCGATTGTCATGAGAATAATCTTATCATTGAATTGTTCAAAGTGACTCCTTCTCTGACTTATCTTCCTGTTCTTAAAGAATTTTACTCCAATAATAGAATTTTTTGCTGCTATTCGTATTACCTTACATTCATCTGCCCTACTTTTAATTTCACTTCATTACCCCCGCTGTATCTTTTCTGTGCCTTCGCGTTTCCGTTTTCATATTTTCCACCTTACCAGTTGTAGTATACACCCACCGTTTCTAGGACACCACTGCCTAGCGTACTTTCTACACTGACTTTCTTTCTCTTGTGAAAATTACGAAATCCAAGATGATGGGAAATTTGAAAATCGTGATGAATTCAAATCCACTTATTTTGCTCTTTCGGGAAATTAAAAGGGAGATATGAGCTACAGGTCGTTGAGGCACCGTTAAAAAAAAATTGTTGCCGGTGTCCGACCACACTAGTTAGCGTTGACAGCTATGTTAGTCCGCACTAAAAACAGCTGTAGACATTCTTGCTATCATACTAATAATTACTACGTTACGACTTACCACTTTTCCCTCACATGAGAATAGGGTGACTGTTATTACAGCTGCGCGGAGCGGCCGCGCGGTTAGAGGCGCCATGTCACGATTGCGCGGCCCCTCCTGCAGGCGGTTCGAGTCCCCCTCGGTCATGGATGTGTGTGTTGGTCTTAGCATAAGTTAGTTTAAGTAGTGTGTAAGTCTATGGACCGATGAGCTCAGCAGTTTGGTCCCTTAGAAATTCACACACACACAAACACACACTGTTATTTCACTGAAGGGCCATAGAAATTAGTGTACGTATGCCTATTAAAATACAGAGATATGTAAACAAGCAGAATACGGCGCTGCGGTCGGCAACGCCTTTACAAGGCAACAAGTGTCTGGCGCAGTAGTTAAATCGGTTACTGCTTCTGCAATGGCAGGTTGTCAAGATTTAAGTGGGATTGAAGGTGGTGTTGTGGTCAGCGCACGAGCGATGGGACACGACATCTCCGAGGTAGCGATGAAGTGGGGATTTTCCGATATGACCATTTCACGAGTATACCGTGAATATCAGAATTCCGGTTGTTGTTGTTATGGTCTTCAGTCCTGAGACTGGTTTGATGCAGCTGTCCATGCTACTCAATCCTGTGTTAGCTTCTTCGTCTTCCAATACCTACTGCAATCTACATTCTTCTGAATCTGCTTAGTGTGTTCATCTCTTGGTCTCCCTCTACGATTTTTACCCTCCACGCTGCCCTCCAATGCTAAATTTGTGATCCCCAGATGCCTCAGAACATGTCCTACCAACCGGTCCATTCTTCTTGTCAACTTGTGCCACAAACTCCTCTTCTCCCCACTTCTATTCAATACCTCCTCATTAGTTATGTGATCTACCCATCTAATCTTCAGCATTCTTCTGTAGATTCCGGTAAAACATCAAATATCCGAGATCGGTGCGGCCGGAGAAAGATCCTGCGAGAACGGGACCAATGACTACTTAAGAAAATGGTTCAACGTGACGGAAGTGCAACCCTTCCGCAAATTGCTGCAGATTTCAATGCTCGCCCATCAAAATGTGTCAGTGTGTGGATCATTCGACGGAACATCATCGATTTGAGCTTTCGGAGCCGAAGGCCCACCTGTGTATCATTGATGACTGCACGACACAAAGCTTTACGCCTCACCTGGGCCCGTCAACACCGATATTGGACTGTTGATGACTGGAAACATGCTGCCTGCTCGGACAAGCCTCATTTCAAATTTTATCGAGTGGATGGACATGTACGGGTATGGAGACAACCTCATGAATCCATGGACTCTACGTGTCAGCAGGGGACTGTTCAAGCTGGTGGATGCACTGTAATGGCATGGAGAGTGTGCAGTTGGAGTGATATGGCTCCCCGATATGTCTAGATACGACTCTTACCGGCAAAACGTGCGTAAGCATCCTAATTGATCGCCAGCATCCATTCCTGTCCATTGTCCATTCCCACTGACTTGGGCAATTCCAGCAGGACAATGCGACACACTACACGTCCAGCATTACTGCAAAGAGGCTCCAGGAACACACTTCTGAGTTTAAACACTTCCACTGGCCGCCAAACTGCCTAGACATGAACATTATTGAGCATACCTAGGACGCCTTGTAACCTGCTGTTCTGAATAAATCTCCACCTCCTCGTATTCTTACGAATTTATGGACAGGCCTGCAGAATTCATGTCAGTTCCCTCCAGCACTACTTCAGCCATTAGTCGAGTCCATGCCACGTCGTGTTGCAACCGTTCTGCGTGCTCGCGAGGGCCCTACATGACATTAGGCAAGTGCACCAGTTTCTTTGGCTCTTCAGTGTAAAAGCAACCATCAGAGAGTGGAATTCAACAATCTTGCACCAAAAATCATTGTCTCACTGTAATAACTACAAAACTAGCAGCAGGTATCATCGATAGCAAACTCACAAATACTTTGCAATTTTTTTTCTTTATTGTTATTTCATCCTCCTTGCGCCATGCGCCAGGGGGTTGGGGTGTCAGCGGATACAAGTCACCGCTCATAAAACATATTAAATTAGACATGGCCGTTGACAAAAATGAACGTCTGACATAAAAAGACAGTTAGTCAGTTGCATGAGTTACAGTATAAAAGTTTGATTGTAGATTAATTAAAATACGGATACAGATGAAATGGCAAATGAGTGTTTCACACAATATAAAAGACAGATGGACATATTACAGAAACTAAAAGATAAAAAGCCAGAAAGTGGGGTGGAGAGCATGGCGTTTGAGAATCTGGAGGGACTTATAGAACTTTGTAGGGGAAAATGCATTGCGAACTTGGAAAATCCTTTATGCAAACAAGATGTGCATATAGAGTTGCGAGCGAATTCAGGTATTACGTTGACAGGTGATGAAGAAGAACAACATGGTATGAAAATAATGCTCTACGACCTAGTTGTGTAGGGCATTTTATTTAACCATACCTGACAAATGTGGCTGCACAGAGTTGCCACTATGTAGATTTAAAAATTATTCCGACAGACTGCACACACAATACAAGAGAGCAAGTCACATCTGTGCAGACAGTTCCGATCTTTGTTGATAGGAGATCATCAGGCAAAACATGTTTGAGTCACTAAAGTGTTTTTCTTCTGTAGATACGCAATGAACTGTGAACTGATTTATGCATGTGAGAGCTTTAGTGAGTTCCATCCGATGGTTGGAATTCCTCAGTCTGAGTGGCTACTTGACTATATTGGCTAGGGCACTCCCTGGCACAAGATCGATAGTTCGCAATTCCCACACCTTTCATCTTACATAGCCTAATGTGAGCACTCTCTTACACTCCATCTACAGTGCTTCGTGTGTCTACATAGTTTGTGTCTTCAAGGTTTGTTCTTTCTGTGTGTGTGTTCATCATTATTCCCATCTCATTCTATGGATCATCGTCATTGTCACTGTGTTATTCTCACCACCTCTACCTCCCATCTATAACGCGCCCACATCACTCGGCTTGCCACCTCAGTCTCAGTCACCTCAGCACAGTCATCTCGCTGTCTCCTCAGCTATAGTTTCGCCATCGCTGCAGTAGTCATGTCACCACCTCTGCAGCAGTAATGTCCTTTCTGTGCTGCAGTACTCTCACCGCCTCTGCTTCTGTCGCCACCGCCATTATCTGTTGCTTTCGTTGGAACCACATTAACCTGAAAGTCACTGCTGTCGTTTCTCATCACCTTGGCGAGATTTCATCGTCAGTAATCATCGTTTACTAACTGTACCACGTTCCCCTCCTCCACTTAGGATATATTTACCACCTCTGTCATCTATACTAACTAATCCCCTGCTCCCACTGTCACTGGACAACTTCCTCCAATTCACCACGCCATGTCCACCCTACACTTCCCACAGTCTTGTTCCCAGCTACAATCTCTTTCTTCACCTACCCTCCACTTCCTTCCCGTGGCTTCTTCCCCACCTTCTGCCTATTCCTTTACTTACCCCCCTTACAACTTTTCCAACACTGTAACTTCCCTGCTCCATCATCAGCGAAGATAATGCCTTGTTGTGTTACTGCGTCAATGCCAGGAATTTTATTACTTGTCTTCCAGTCAACAAGACCCCACATTGGCTTGAGTCAAATGGAAGAACCAACACTGCAACATTGTCTACCATCTCCCATTTCCCAGTGTATAAGCACCACTGTTTCAAAGAAACCACAGAAGCCCCGTAACACAGACTCAACCTCCAACACCATTCCCACAAAAACTCGAAACAATCTCAATCCTAACATACACAAGGACACTACGCCCCATCCTACACCTTCATCCCAGGCTGTTCATGCATTCATCTATCCCACCCTGATCCCAAATTCCTTAATGCCAGATCTCTCACTCTTGAAACCAGTAAGTATGTCCCATACCTACCCGTTGCGCAGATCATACCTCACAAAGATTCAGTCCTTATTAAATCCACAATCCCCAGTATCCACATAGACCTGCAACTCAATGTTCCAAGCATTATCTCCAGCCCTCATACTTCCCTAGACCCCTTCAGCACCGTCTTCCAGGTAAAACGATCCCATTTTCCTCGCCATCCTCCAACTTTATTACCTTGATAACCGAGGTTAACCCTCAGATCACGGACAGTCTGCGAACTCAGTTCCCATCCTGACACAAATGTCCATACAGCTGTCATTATCTATGACGATTCAGGGCCCATCTTTCTCAAGAACATTTTCACGAAGTCTGTACCACCATTGGCACCTACTAACAGAAAGAGCTGATTTTCGGCTGCTTTCACAAATTAGAACCCTCAAAATCTCTTCTCCAGTCATTTGTTAACAAAAGTGCCTTCTATATAATGACCATCTCAGTATTGACTGTAAAAATCTAGCCACCTGTCTTTATTGTCCTATTTTCTCAAACAATGTACAAATCTCACTTTCCCACTCATCTGCAACACCCGCAACAATGCCCATCCTGCCATTTCCGCCAAATCATTGACTATCCTGTACATTCCAATAACGACCTCCACCCACCTCACACTGTCTGAAAGTATCATCAGATTCCTCCTCATGATGTCACACACACTCCAAAAATTTCCCTTGTAGTTCAATCAGCACTCAAGCTACCTTCCCGTAAGTAAGTCCACTTCACTTTGTATACAGCTGTCTCATCTCACCCCTCGTTTAATCTCATCATCCCCTTGCCCACACAACCCTTTCCCTAACATCTCTTCGTGGTGCAACAGCAACACAGCATCCCTTCCCACCAACAAGCCTGTTTTCAATCATATCCTGTCCCAAACAACGTCATACCTTCATCGTTACTGGAACGATTCTCAAAGCCTGTCACACACTCTAAACATCTGTCAAAGCCCTCCAGCATACAGACAACCCCGTTTCCCTGGTCGTAGACGAAACTGCAGTTGGCCACCACAAGAATATCCTCATTGGGCAACACCCCTTGTACAGTTCTCCCACTGAACACCTTACACTTACCCATTGTCTCTAAAACCCAACTGTGACTGCGCTACTATCTACTTTCCACCTAATCATCCCATTCCTCATTAACCTCTCACCAACATTAACCACATCTTTTCCACCTAAATTATTTCCACTAAAAATAACATACCTGCTGAACTCCAGTTTCGTCTATATTTTCAGACACCCACCTAGGAGACATTGTCCCTATCTCGCACGACACCCATCAAGATGTTGTCCTAGCATCTACCAAGCTCCTTAGATGGCTCGCTTCAGAAGTCGTCGATCCAACTACAAGTGATCACGTACCTGCTCTTTTCATAATCCCCTACACACTACCTCATTCCCAGAAGCCCCTTTTCAATAAGCATCCTAAAGCTAGGCAAGACTCCTCTCATACCATCTGCAATGCTTACTGGGAATCCACAGGTGCTCCAAATGGAAGCCACTCTCTAACCTGCCAGCAACCTTAAGATTTCTCTCCTGCAGCAGACCCTCTCAAACGCTACAGCCGTTCACATTCCTCCCAGCCCATATGTCGTCACATGCCACATCTGATAGCTTACATGGCTCCTCCTATTGATAAGTGACTGGAATACATTTACACATCACAAGCAAATACTGAGACAGGAATTTACTAAATGCTAAAAGCTTCTGGACTGGCGCCAGACATACACCAGACTCAACATTACATTCCCCATTAGCTCATCCAACGACTGGGAAGCATTCCACGATACTGACAGTTATTCCATCCGTCACCACCCACTCTTCAACAACAAGCATCAGCTACCTGACAGTCTGAGCATAGGTTACCACTTTGCATCCTATATGTTCAACATCTTCTCAGTTCTTGACCACCCTCATTTTGATTGCTCCCTGTTTCCTACAGTCCACGCACGCTCAAGTATCACTATCCCACCCTAGGTTCCTAGCTTCTGTTACCTGGACAACACACCTCAGAATTAAATTCAGCAATCACAGCAAGTGACTTAAAATAAGTAATTCTTCTGGTAGCGATTGCCTTACCTATTTACATCTCAAGGAATGCTCCCTCTCCTTTGTAGACACCACTTTAATTCTTTATAATACCGTCCTGTCTACTGGAAACCTCCAAAATTCTACTTCTCAAATCAAACCACCTGCTGATACCTACTCTTACTGCCCTGTCAGCCTGACCCCAGCGTTCAGCAAGGTCTTTGAATCCAAACTCTCCTGATGCATCCATCAACATCCAAACCAACATCACCTCCTTCCTACTAAAGGAAATTGCTTCTGTCTCAACTTCTCCTATGATGACCGTCTCCTGTACCTCACTCACTTCCTACACCAACAGCTCAGTAACTGTAAATCCACTATTTTCGTCTCCCCCGATCTAGAGAAAGCTTATTTTAGTGCTAGGAGCGCGGAGGAAGTGGTAAGATGTTGAGCCGAAATTGCATCACACATTTCGCTTAAGGGCCTCTTGAAAGCCCTATCTTTCCCATTTTAAAATAGCGCTTATAAATTACATGTTTCCTCAGAAAGTATTTGGGCTAGAAAGTTGAAACTTTTACAGGTTATTTATTGAGGTATTGGCTGTACCTTAACACAGGGATTTTTAAAAATATGAGTTTAGTTATTAGAGATTAATTTTTACCATTGTAACGAAAATTCACTACTTCTTGTGCCATCATATGTTTGTACATTCATCAATATACAGCTCTTTGGAAAAACCCTGTGTTAAGTTACATAGAAGGGACTGTGTAACATTTCCTGAACATTTGAAGCAAACTGGTTTGGTACATCCTGAGAAAACACGTAATTTGTACGAAAAAATAAAACTCTTGGGAATCGAGCGACAAAGTTTGGATTACCTTTTTAGTGCATTCCACGTACGTAGGATAGATTATCTTCATCTTCTGTTAACTCCTCCTCCAGTTTCCTCTTTGTCCTCCTGCTTACTCTGCCTTGCATTTCTAGGCTATTTACAGCCCTCTCAGCAGCCCGAAGACGTTCCTTCTCTAAAGCAAGCATCGTTCATACCATGTTGAAACGTGTGCTAAGTCTCTGAAAATAGGTTTTATAGCCCCAATTACCGCATCAGGCGGTTATGAGTGTACACTTCACCTGTTAGCAATCCCTTGCTGAACTTAAAAACGCCAACTGTTTTCTCCTTTGGGAGACTAGTAATCATGGGAACTTTCACCGATTGAAACAGTATGAAAAAAGAGCCCACACAGCGTTCTTCATTCAATCGACGCTGTGTGTGTTTTGCCTAACAGCCATTCCATAATAGTTCTTTATTTTGTCAGTTACACTGCCAGTTAACCTTCCCTTCCCATCCAACAATTTACCATCACTGAGTTTTTCTTTTTTGCACGAAACTTTTAGTCGCCAAAGTCTTGGTCCCATTCGTTTCTGTACGTGTCCAGTACATTCAGATTTCTGCACTACATCTTTATCAACAGAGGGATTCAGGTCTTAAATATGTCTGAAACTTTTAGAATCACCGTCACCAAGGTAATTCACATATCGCACTTCATCACACACAACAGAACGTTGAAATATATTAGCAATGTCAGTCACTTCCATTCCTCCACTACTGCCACCGTAGTTAGCTGTGCAATTATTTTCATGAGTACCTATATTTTTTTGTGGACACCTACAATAATTAGATATTACTGCTACATCTAAAACTTTCCCTGTATACATACTGGTGGCAGATACTACACCACGAAGAGAGGTGTGTCCCCATTTGAGAAGGTACCATCGAATGCTGCAGTCAAGTTTCTACTGCCACTGTTTTCGATTACTGCCTCTTCCACAGCTTTCTTCATGGATTGTATACAGACGTCCATAAAACATTCACACTTTTCACTAACTGAACGTAGATCTCTCTGCGAAGTACTTTTTTTCTCACTTTCACTGCAATGTGCAGGTATACCAGAAAGGTTAGGTTCACACATTTGGTTATCGTCTTTATTGTCTACTGTAATAAGACCTACCTTTGGCTTTCCTACATTTGTCCCCTTCTTAAAGGCTTCAGAGGATTTCTGGTCACTTTATGTTTACCCATGATTATCCTTCAATAAAACAGAGACTTCATTGAACAGAATTCAGGATTAGAAAATAGTAAATAAACATGAAACACACGGGAATCGAGCGGGGGATATATAGCGAAGTATCACAGGTTAGTCACAACACTTATTTTCTCGTACATCATTAAAATGTACATGATGAGCATTTACTTATAGGTACATGATTACAACCTTTGACAGCAGTTTAACAGCTCAAATGGTTCAAATGGCTCTGAGCACTATGGGACTCAAGATCTTAGGTCATAAGTCCCCTAGAACTTAGAACTACTTAAACCTAACTAACCTAAGGACATCACACACACCCATGCCCGAGGCAGGATTCGAACCTGCGACCGTAGCAGTCCCGCGGTTCCGGACTGCAGCGCCAAAACCGCACGGCCACCGCGGCCGGCAGTTTAACAGCGCCACAGTGGGTCACACTCATGGAGAATATATTTCAAATAAATTTTAGAAATAGTTGTAGTCTTCTGAGCTGAATAAATTAAGTATCGATTGAAAGGGGAACATTAATATGCAACAGATCTTATGTTAAAATAAACCCGTAAAGTATATAAATATAATAATCTAGATTCAACACAGAATGACTATACAAGCCGGTTCCAAAACGAAGTGATAAGTTGTCTCTGATTGTAATTATATTTACAAGCGGGTACCGAACAAAATAAATAACTAACTTCTGTCAGTTCGTAAATATCCGAGAGAACTGATACCACGCATGTAAAGTTACTGTGCGTTTTGCTTGTCTTCATTTTCTCCTCATTTACTTAAAAATTTTAAATTATTAACCCTTTCTGCATAATGAGTAGTCTTTGCCAGTAGCCTACGACACGGCACACAAGAATACGGGAACCAACTAGTTACTGCTAATTTCCTTACTTAGGTCCAGCTGATTTTCCAGTGCCAACTGTAACGGCTCCCACGACACCTGACGAAGATGCTGCTGTCACCCGGCAACGATGCTCGCAGGGGTCTTCCCGACTGAACCCTTGAATGAATCCTTCTGCGATCAGACGACTCACAGCGTGTATCTAACGGCCATACCAGAAACACGACAAAACACGATACAGCATTTGAAAAAATGTAATACTAAGAGTACCCGGGCAACACACCAGCACAACATGCTGCCAAAATTGAAGTGTTGATTTGGGTGGACTGGGATCTGACTGACAGTCGTGCAAACATGTGATTAATATTTCTCTTATTAAACAGTATATCCAACAGCAGAGTGCACTGAATATTAAGCCTTCCTACTCGAACTCGAGAATAACGATTTCAGGACTCTAAGGATACAAGAGCTCAAAACAATAATCCGCCTCAACAGACATACAATGAGCCATTCTCACAATGAGCAACGTTAATATCCAGCAGAAGTTATGCTAAAATACATCCACACATTATGTAAATAAAATAATGTTGTCTGAACCCAGAATGACTATACAAGAGCTCTCCAAAGGTAAAGTGACAACATGTTTCAAGTTTGGAACTAGGCACTAAATATTAGAATAAATTAAATTTTGCTACTTAGCAACATTATAAGGGTGCACTAAAATAAACCATGACAAATAAATGACTGACTGCAATTACCCACGATCTACTAACAGCAACATCTGGCGCTTATAGACAAAAGTACTGCCTAGAACAGTGTACCGTCACATCAAGCAGCTGCGTCCCTATAAAATCCGCGCCACCGGTGCGGCATATACAGTCGAGTAACTAACAAGGGAAACTCGTCATCGCATCCCCTTCATTTTTAGTGGTAAGAAGGCCCAGTGGACAGCCCGTCAAAAACCGAACACAGATGAAGTATGAAAACAGGAGGAAGGAATTGTGATCTGTGAAGAAAGATGAAAACTCGTAACAGCTAACGGTACAAGCTGAAGATAAGCAACATCGAGTGCACGGTTACAGCTCCAGCGCTGTCGTTATATGGTCACGTTGTTGGACTACGAAGCCGGAAGTCTGTGTTCTTATCTCCCTGGTGCCCAACATTCCTTTTCATAAAGTTATGAACTGTCCGTCCGGTCATTGACGTGTCTGTTCCCTGTGTTCATGTTTGCGTCTGTTCCGTGGTGTAACGTTCGTTTGCTACAGCGAGGTATAAGGAAGGGACCTACATACTACATGAATATATGATCCTTTCCAAACATAGGACATCATCGTCAAATGTTACGATATATCATAGCATCTGTGATATTCATATGTTTCTAAGGTCTTTGTATGTATCAAAACATGTGGTGCGTGGTAGAAATCTTCTCACTGACAAATCTAAACTGTTCAGTGAGAACAATTTACGTGTGCAACAATAAGAATGCAGTGGGAATGCATTTACATCTGTTTGACGAATGTTATGGAAACAAACACTCAAAACCGACGTTTCACGTAAGTCACATGCAACGAAAATCTGTAACGCAACCATCTGTGTGTGGCGTTTTTATAATTATGTATTATTTATATTTTACGACAGTTAATCTGTAAAAAACACACGACATGTCATAATGAAAGCGTGTAAACCGTCTGAGGATGAATCACAACGATTCGAAACCGGTAACGGTACCCTTTGAATAAAGGAACTGAAAGTAAATTTGTGGCCGGTTGCTGTCCTAACACCATCAACATAAATTTGTGTCTATTTATTCTTACACCTTTCACTGTACATGTAACATGTGGTGGATTTTGGGGAGAAATGGTCCCCTCAATGATGTAATCAGTCCCCCACCCACCCCACCCAGAAATCAAAAAATTCGTCCTACAAGGAACAAATCCAACCCCTCATATTTCCCTCCCCTCCTCCCCACTTTAGCTATTGCTTGTATGCTCTTCAGTCGTATGATATTGTATATTGTATATTATGTGGTCGTGAGTCGTGCACGAATAGCCAATGTAGGAAATCTTGGTTCGAGTGCTGGTCCAGCACAAATTTTTATTGACGTCATATCGTTATACAGATGATGGTTGTCCGTATGCGCAACTGTGATTACATTTCATGCATTCATATGGAAATGAAATTGTATGACTGTAGAGCGTTACTGGTTGGGAGACCCCATCGGGGGCTATTCGACCGCCAGGTGCAATTCTTTCTGTCTGACGCCCCTTCGATTTGTGCGTCTGATGAAGGTAGATTAACGATTAAGACAACATCCATTTCCAAGAAAAAATCTAAGACCAGCTTGGGAATCAAACTCACAACCTCAAAATCTAGAATCAGTGATTGATCACTAGATCATCAGCTGCTGAGATGGGCACACTAAGACATGATTTCCTAGCCGCAGATTTTTAATAGAGTACTTTCTGAAACTCGATTATTTCAAAACGATATTTTTTATTTACAACCTTCTACATCTACATCTACATCCATACTCCGCAAGCCACCTGACGGTGTGTGGCGGAGGGTACTCTGAGTACCTCTATCGGTTCTCCCTTCTCTTCCAGTCTCGTATTGTTCGTGGAAAGAAGGATTGTCGGTATGCTTCTGTGTGGGCTCTAATCTCTCTCATTTTATCCTCATGGTCTCTTCGCGAGATATACGTAGGAGGGAGCAATATACTGCTTGACTCTTCGGTGAAGGTATCTTCAAGAAACTTTAACAAAAGCCCGTACCGAGCTACTGAGCGTCTCTCCTGCAGAGTCTTCCACTGGAGTTTATCTATCATCTCCGTAACGCTTTCGCGATTACTAAATAATCCTGTAACGAAGCGCGCTGCTGTCCATTGGATCTTCACTATCTCTTCTATCAACCCTATCTGGTACGGATCCCACACTGCTGAGCAGTATTCAAGCAGTGGGCGAACAAGCGTACTGTAACCTACTTCCTTTGTTTTCGGATTGCAATTCCTTAGGATTCACCCAATGAATCTCAGTCTGGCATCTGCTATACCGACGATCAACTTTATATGATCATTCTATTTTAAATCACTCCTAATGTGTACTCCCAGATAATTTATGGAATTAACTGCTTCCAATTGCTGACCTGCTGTTTTGTAGCTAAATGATAAGGGAACTATCTTTCTATGTATTCGCAGCACATTACACTTGTCTACATTGAGATTCAATTGCCATTCCCTGCACCATGCGTCAATTCTCTGCAGATCCTCCTGCATTTCAGTACAATTTTCCATAGTTACAACTTCTCGATACACCACAACATCATCTGCAAAAACCCTCAGTGAACTTCCGATGTCATCCACAAGGTCATTTATGTATATTGTGAATAGCAACGGTCCCATGACACTCCCCTGCGGCACACCCGAAATCACTCTTACTTCGGAAGACTTCTCTCCATTGAGAATGACATGCTGCGTTCTGTTATCTAGGAACTCTTCAATCCAATCACACAATTGGTCTTATAGTCCATATGCTCTTACTTTGTTCATTAAACGACTGTGGGGAACTGTATCGAGCCCCTTGCGGAAGTCAAGACACACGGCATCTACCTGTGAACCCGTGTCTATGGCTCTCTGAGTCTCGTAGACGAATAGCGCGAGCTGGGTTTCACACGATCGTCTTTTTCGGAACTCATGCTGATTCCGACAGAGTAGATTTCTAGTCTCCAGAAAAGTCATAATACTCGAACATAATACGTGTTCCAAAATTCTACAACTTATCTACGTTAGAGATATAGGTCTATAGTTCTGCACATCTGTTCGACGTCCCTTCTTGAAAACTGGGATGACCTGTGCCCTTTTCCAATCCTTTGGAACGCTACGCTCTTCTAGAGACCTACGGTACACCGCTGCAAGAAGAGGGGCAAGTTCCTTCGCTTACTCTGTGTAAAATCGAACTGGTATCCCATCAGGTCCAGCGGCCTTTCCTCTTTTGAGCGATTTTAATTGTTTCTCTATCCCTCTGTCGTCTATTTCGATATCTACCATTTTGTCATCTGTGCGACAATCTAGAGAAGGAACTACAGTGCAGTCTTCCTCTGTGAAACAGCTTTGGAAAAAGACATTTAGTATTTCAGCCTTCAGTCTGTCATCCTCTGTTTCAGTACCATTTTGGTCACAGAGTGTCTGGACATTTTGTTTTGATCCACCTACCGCTTTGACATACGACCAAAATTTCTTAGGATTTTCTGCCAAGTCAGTATATACTTTAACTTCGAATTCATTGAACGCCTCTTGCATACCCCTCCTCACACTACATCTTGCATCTTGCATCTATGTCGATATGTATTCGTACTACCACATATTTATTGCTCTATTCACTTTCTTAGTACCTTTTTAAGTAAACTTCACTGTTATAGTGTAGTGTTTTCTTAAATTCTCTTTTTGATGTTTGAAGTGCTTCCCGGTGACTTCAACGATTTGACCAACAGTTACACCTCACTTCATTATTCATCAGTTCATCAAAATGTTATGAAATTCACGTTTTGTAGGTGCCATTCTTCCTGCTGATTCAGTAATTCTTGAACTCAGGTTATTTTAAAAACTATACAAAAATAAGTTAGTCTAATCGTGAAAATAAGGGAATTCCAAGTGAGGGCAATGCTAACGAAAGATTGCAAATGTTTTCTTACACATAGTTTGTCACTCGCATGCATATCGCTCGTTGAACTGTTGCCAGTTTTGCAATTGAGTAATTTGGCCAAAATTTGGGATAAATAATAAAAATGTACTAAACCGTTGACCCGGATCATCCGATATAATACACAAAAAAATATATATCACACCAAAACACACACACACACATACACAGCCCCCCCCCCACCCAAAAAAAAAAAAAAAAAATTACATAACATCAAAATACAGACAGACACACACACACAGCACAAAAAATATATATCACACCAAAACACACACACACACACATACACAGGACAAAAACAAAAATAAATAAATAAATAAAATAAAATTAAATTAATACCACACCAAAAAACACTCATACTCACACACACACACACACACACACACAAATGCATACACGAACAGACCACAGATACTTCAATAGTTACACTCATTAGTTTGGCAGTAATATTCGATCTTAGGCAAAAACATTTGACAGTCGGCAACAGAAACCAAAACATTGCATTAAAACAAGCGTTCAGTGCATAGTGCTGTGGAATGTGGAAAAAACAGCAAATTAGCGTTCATGGGAAGAAGAACAACACCAAAAATGCAACAGGAGCGTAATATGTAAGAAACTGTCTACGCAACCTGTAAGTACAGTTCAAAACATTACTACTTAATAGGAAATACCAACCACCAGAACTGTTTATAACCTATAGGCACAGTTACAAAAATGTAAATAAAATAGCTAACATACGTACATATTCCAGGCCACTGATGATGCCTTGCAGAAAATAAAGGCGGAACGCGTATGGCACTAAAATTGTGTTGTATTCTGTTGCTGTCAGACGGTCCATAAGTAAAAATTATCAATATACCGTAATATTACACGCAACTGAGGAAGACAGGACTACAAAAGTTGAAGATGCCAATACAGCTATGTCAAGCATTCCCTGTCAACGTGTACAATAGGTTCAAGAAAATACATCTGAGACTCCATAAGACGATACAGCATATAAAATTCAACAGAACATGCAAAAAGAACGATTTAATTCCAAGTTACATTAATGTAAAGGTTAAAAACAGTTCTACAGTGGCACAAAAGTCGAAATCATTTGTAGAACGATATTGGTTACTACATGAAATTAAGATGCTCTATTCGAAAAAACAGCACCTAAACATGATGCTCTATGATACTCATCTAGAATTGGCAAAAAAACGTAGGAAACGCCGCAGTTTTCATGGCACTAGAAGAAAAAACTGAGCACAACACATACACAGCAATGAAACATTTACAAAACAAACATAAACACAAGATAATGAAACTAACAGTAAAATAGACGCAAAAATACATTTACATTTTAAATGTGAAACCACATGAACACCAACACACCTTCCATCCACGCTTAGTTAACCTAACAGAGACAGAACTACACGAAAACGAAAATAATGCTCTTGGAAAAAGGTTTGAAACACTGCACCAATAGCAAAGTGAACAATCAATACATAGAAAATCTCATAGTAGAAACCGAACACATCCTTACACGTGAAGAACAACAAAATAATTGTGAAATAAACATAGGACTGACAAGAGAACTAGTAAAAGAAGAAATAAAAGGCATAATAAAACAAACACAGCAGACACACAATAAGAACAACCAAACAGAAGGAGGTACTACGAAAAGGTTAAAACAAAAGTTAACAAACAACAGCGTATTAATAACAAGAGCAGACAAGGGAAATGTAACAGTACTCATGGATAAAGAGCAATACATCACAAAAACCAAGGATTACATAAACACCAACGCAATACAAAAACTGAAGTCAGATCCAACTACACGATTCCAGGCAAATGTGAAACGAACACTGAAAAACATTGAGCACACACTCACAGACAAACAGAAATACTACTTAACACAGAAAAACCTACAAGCACGAACACTCCGCAGTCAACCGAAAGTACATAAAGATGGAATGCCAATGAGACCTGTTATCAACTTCAAGAGAGCCCCAACACACTGCATAGACAAACACCTCCAAAAGTTAGTTACAAAACACTATAAAGTAGAAAACAACAGAACAGTGATAAACACAGGAAACCTAATAGAAAACATACAGAACATACAGGTACCACACACAGCATCACTGATTTCATTCGATATAGAAAATATGTATACCTCCATCCCTATCACAGAAACAATAGAAATCATAGAACAAAATCTCTCATCCCACAGCAACCTCACCACAGACGCAATAAAAGAAATAACAGATATGCTCAGACTGACAACTGAACAAAACTACTTTCAGTTTGAGGAAGAATATTATCTACAAACTGATGGACTGCCCATGGGATTCCCAATATCAGGAACACTAGCAAACATTTTCATCAGTCACCTTGAAAATCAGATATTTGACAAGATAACCACAAATGAAAGTTTCAAAATCATATATTGGTACAGATACGTGGATGACATTATTTGTCTGGTAGATGAGCCAAGTGAAAAAATAGATGAACTCCATTCAGAAATAAACAAAGCTATCAGAACATAAAATTCACACTTGAAAAAGAAAATGAAAATCAAATAAATTTTCTTGACATTACAATTAAAAAAGAAAATGGAAAACACACATTTAACATCTTTAGAAAACCAACAGCTACGGACACAATAATACATTCCACATCCAACCACCTCCACAGCCAGAAACTTGCAGCGCTAAGACACATGTTACATAGATTAAACAGAATCCCACTTAGCAAGAGAAACTACGAACGAGAAATGAACACAATCATACAAATAGCTAGGAACAACGGGTATGACACATGTGGTACACAGGCTCAATCAAAAAATAAAAACACAAATAAAAAACAAACACAAAATTTCCACAATACAAAAGAACTCACAGGCTGAAAACTTACAAACACGCTCAACAAACACACACAATGACAACACCACACAGAAAAGAACCAGATGGTACACCATGACCTACACACATAAACTAACACACAGAGTTGCAAACATCCTAAACAGACAGGGCTTCAAAATAGCATATAAGCCTGGGCAAACCCTTCAATCACACCTAAGCCAGCCAGCTACCAAGAGGGACAAATTCCAACGATCAGGAATATATAAACTTGAATGTCAAAGTTGTGATGCAGTATACATAGGCATGACATGCAGGAATTTTGAAACAAGATACAAAGAACATATCAGATGTTGGAAGTATGAATCAAACCATTCCACATTTGCAGATCATTTAAAACACTACAACCATCATCCTACAAACATGGAACAAGAAATGAAAATAATGAGAATAAGCAACCATGACAAACATCTTATACAAATGCAAGAAAACTTACACATCCAGAACGCCATAGCAGAAAACAAACATGTGATAAATGAACAAACACACATCAGCACAGGCTCCCTACTACACTTAATAAAGGAAATGATAACATATATATATATATATATATATATATATATATATATATATATATAAATAACACCAAAATACAGACAGACACACACACACGCACACAGCACAAAAAATATATATATCACACCAAAACACACACATACACAGCCCCCCACCCAAAAAAAAAAAAAAAAATATTTACATAACACCAAAATACAGACAGACACACACACACAGCACAAAAAATATATATCACACCAAAACACACACACACACACATACACAGGACAAAAACAAAAATAAATAAATAAATAAAATAAAATTAAATTAATACCACACCAAAAAACACTCATACTCACACATACACACACACACACACACACACACACACACACACATACACAAACGCACACACAAATGCATACACGAACAGACCACAGATACTTCAATAGTTACACTCAAAGTTTGGCAGTAATATTCGATCTTTGGCAAAAACATTTGACAGTCGGCAACAGAAACCAAAACATTGCATTAAATAAGCGTTCAGTGCATAGTGCTGTGGAATGTGGAAAAAACAGCAAATTGGCGTTCATAGGAAGAAGAACAACACCAAAAATGCAACAGGAGCTAATATGTAAGAAACTGTCTACGCAACCTGTAAGTACAGTTCAAAACATTACTACTTAATAGGAAATACCAACCACCAGAACTGTTTATAACTTATAGTCACAGTTACAAAAATGTAAATAAAATAGCTAACATATGTACATATTCCAGGCCACTGATGATGCCTTGTAGAAAATAAAGGCGAAACGCGTATGGCACTAAAATTGTGTTTTATTCAGTTGCTGTCAGACGGTCCATAAGTAAAAATTATCAATATACCGTAATATTACACGCAACTGAGGAAGACAGGACTACAAAAGTTGAAGATGTTAATACCTTCTGTATGAAAAATCTGAAGAAATCGAAAAAGAAATTATAGTCGGAAGGACTGACTCAGCATATACCAAAGTCAAAACTACCTTCGGTGAAATTAAAAGCAAGGATGTTAACATTACGAGTGCAACCGGAATTCCATTGTTACATGCTGAGGAGACAGCTAGTAGGTAGAAAGAGTACACTTGAAGGCCTCTATTAGGGGGAAGATTTGTTTAATGTGACAGAAGAAGAAACAGGAGTCGATTTAGAAGAGATAGGCGATCCAGTATTAGAATCCGAATTTAAGAGATCAGATAAAGGCAGAAGGGGACGATGGCATTCCATCAAAATTTCTAAAATCATTAGGGGAAGGAGCAACAAAACGACTGTTCACGATGGTGTGTAGAATCTACGAGTCTGGCAATATACCGTCTAACTTTCGGTAAAATATGATCCGCACAATTCCGAAGACTGCAAGAGCTGACAAGTGCGAGAATTATAGCACAATCAGCTTAACAGCTCATGCATCCAAGTTGCTGACAAGAATAATATACAGAAGGACGGAAAAGAAAATTGAGGATGTGTTAGATGATGATCAATTTGGCTTTAGGAAAGGCAAAGGCACCAGAGAGGCAATTCTGACGTTGCTGTTGAAGCAAGACTAAACAAAAATCAAGATACGTTCATAGGATTTGTCGACCTGGAAAATCCTTCGACAATGTAAAATGGTGCAAGATGTTCGAAATTCTGAGAAAAATATGGGTGAACTATAGAGAGAGATGGGTAGCATACAACGTGTACAAGAACCAAGAGGGAATAATAAGAGTGGATGACCAACGGATTAAAAAGGGTGTAAGACAGGGATGTAGTCTTTCACCCCTATTGTTCAATCAGTACATCGAAGAAGCAATGATGGAAATAAAAGAGATGTACAGAAACGGATTTAAAATTCAAATTGAAAGGGTATCAATGATACGATGTGCTGAATAAAATGAACCCTTTAATGAGTACAGAATATGGATTGAGAGTAAATCGAAGAAAGACTAAGGTAATGAGAAGTAGCAGAAATGAGAACAGCGAGATAATTAACATCACGATTGATGGACACGAAATAGATGCTACCTAGGCAACAAAATAACCCATGACGGGCTGAAGAAGGAGGACATCAAAAGCAGACTAGCACTGGCAAAAAAGGGCATTCCTGGCCCAGAGAAGTCTACTAGTATCAAACATAGGCCTTAATTTGAGAAAGAAATTTCTGATAACATACGTTCGGAGCACAGCGTTGTAAAGTAGTGAAATATGGGCTGTTGGAAAACCGGAACAGAAGAGTATCGAAGCATTTGAGATGTGGTGCTACAGGTGAATGTTGAAAATTAGGTGGACTGATAAAGTAAGAAATGAGGAGGAAAGGAATATGTGGAAAACACTGACAAGGAGAAGGGACAGGATGATAGGACATCTGTTAAGACATCAGGGACTGACTTCCGTAGTACTAGAGGGAGGTGTAGAAGGAAAAAAGTGTAGAGGAAGACATAGATTGGAATACATCGAGCAGATAACTGAGGACGTAGGTTGCAAGTACTACTCTAAGATGAAGAGGTTGACACAGTAGAGAAATTCGTGGCGGGTCGCAACAAACCAGGCGAAAGACTGTTGACTCAAAAAGAATTAATTACTGTCTTGAGTATCATTTGAAAAGTACCAAGTAAAAAAGTGTCCAGCAAAAAAGTATTGGTGTCGATGTGAAGTGCTCCATACATTTTTGTGTCGCTAGCGGTTCCTAATCAAATTCGTTCCTGCTGTGTGCTGATCTACAGTTAGTTTCGTTGAAGAAGAGGAGCGTGTGTGTGTGTGTGTGTGTGTGTGTGTGTGTGTGTAGTGATAAGAAAATAATCAAGGGCAAACACAAGAACTGCAGAATTAGAGATACGGACGAAGTGAACGAGAGAGAAGTGGAATGAAATAAACAGAGATGCGGAGCGAGTGAGTAGAGAGGAAGTTAGAAGGGAGGCAGCGGCGGCGCTTGTGACGCAGTCCAGCACAGCGCGATGCGCTACGCTACGCATCCTTGACTCGCGTTTTCCGCGCCTCATCCCTAGAGCTGCTCTTGAAAGATCTCGAGGGAGCGGATCGCTGTCGCGAGGAATAATTTACGCAGAGCAGTGGAAACGCTGCTAACTTCTTCGCGCTGGGAGCTGCTCCGTGCCGGGTCGCTCATATTTCGTAGTCGTCTGGCCGGGACCCCCGGGACGGTGCGGCGTGGTAATGACTTCAAGCTCGTTGACGGGGGCCGTATCGATTGCCGAAAAGCGACGCCGATGGCTGTGGCGATGGCGATGCCATGGACGTCGCCTCTCATCCCTGCTCTTATCCTGCCTACGGAGAGCTACTCGGTGCAACGACTGTGTGGCACTCAAAATCATCGGTAATGTCAAATGAAATTTTACCACATCGCCACAATAACGCTATCCCTCCCTTGCTGGTCATTCCGAGAATTACTGCCATACTTGGAATTCAGTTTACAAGTAGCATCAAAAGTTAGAGCCTCTTTACTGTCATCTTTGCTGGCTGGTACAAAAAGAACCGTACAACCAGCATGAAAATGTTTAGCTAAATGTCTGACAAAATATTACGATGAGAAATAAAAATGAGCAATACGTCTTCAGTTTCTTATCTCTTATAAGTTCATCGAGCTATTGTCTACTTTTCTAAATGTTTTCGGCGTTATATTGTCATTGCCCAGAAACATAGTTCAATGAAATTAGGGCTATGTACAGAAAGAACAGATACCGTATCTTACAGGAGGCAACTGAAACAATTACACATTGAGGTCAACCGAAATGACACTTTGATTCGAACTCAGTATGACGCTGAAGTCACCGCAGTTCATTACAAAGGGCGGGATATGGTTCTTAGTAGGGTGTATGATCACCACTAGTGACAACACATGCTCTACAGCGTGCTTCCATGCTCGTAACAAGCTGGTAAGACGTCTTGTGGTAGGAAATTCCATTCCTCGGCCGTGCGGTTCTAGGCGCTTCAATCTGGAACAGCGTGAGAGGTGTGAGGCGCTCGGGTTCTAGAGTTCGGTCTGGAAGGATCTTCTGGTCGAAGCTCTGGCATATGTGGTTGGTGCTTGAGACCTGTCTGACTTCGCCGGCCAAAGTGGCCGATCGGTTCTAGGCGCTACAGTCTGGAACCGCGCGTCCGCTACGGTTGCCTCGGGCATGGATGTGTGTGATGTCCTTAGATTAGTTTGGTTTAAGTAGTTCTAAGTTCTATGGACTGATGACCTCAGATGTTAAGTCCCATAGTGCTCAGAACCATTTGAACCATTTTTTCCATTCCTCCACCAGTTCGGTTGGTAGTTTCTGGATATCCGCTGGCGTACGTGGAATCGCTGCAACACGTCCTCAACGCGTCCCATACGGGCTCGATGGCATTCAAGTCGGGGGAACGGGTAGGTTAGTCTGCTAGCTGAAAATCTTCTGTTTCCTGCGCTCTTCGATGCAGTCGCTCATTGTCATCCATAAAAACGAAGTTAGGGCTGAATGCATCCCTGAAAAAACGTATGTAGTGAAGGAGTATAAAATTACAATAACGTTGATAGGTGACTGTACCGTCTCGAAATATTCAGAGGCCAATACGTCCTTGGCAACATTATGACTCCCCACACAACACCGGGACCAAACTGTCATGTTCGTCAGCTCTGAACGTACCCTTATATGGTGAGAGGTAGGAACACGTGATACGCCCAGGAACATTGTCGAAATGGTTCAAATGGCTCTGAGCGCTATGGGACTTAACTTCTGAGGTCATCAGTCCCCTAGAACTTAGAATTACTTAAACCTAACTAACATAAGGATATCACACACATCCATGTTCAAGGCAGGATTCAAACCTGCGACCGTACAGGTCGCGCGGTTCCAGACTGTAGCGCCTAGAACCGCTCGACCACCCCGGCTGGCAAGGTTGTCCACGAGTGGTCTAAGGCGCTGCAGTCATGGACTCTGCGGCTGATCCCGGCGGAGGTTCCAATCCTCCCTCCGGCATGGCTGTGTGTGTTTGTCCTTAGGATAATTTAGGTTAAGTAGTGTGTAAGCTTAGGGACTGATGATCTTAGCAGCTAAGTCCCATAAGATTTGACACACACAACGTTGTCGAACATAATCGTTTTGTTGGTTCAGTTGTTATTGGACACGATTTGTGACTGGTGTAGAGAATGGCAGCTAACTCTAAATATAGATAAATGTAAATTAATAAAGATGAATAGGAAAAAGAATCCTGTAATGTTTGAATACTCCATAAGTAGTGTAGCGCTTGACACAGTCACGTCGATTAAATATTTGGGCGTAACATTGCAGAGCGATATGAAGTGGGACAAGCATGTAATGGCAGTTGTGGGGAAGGCGGATAGTCGTCTTCGGTTCATTGGTAGAATTTTGGGAAGATGTGTTTCATCTGTAAAGGAGACCGCTTGTAAAACACTAATACGACCTGTTCTTATGTACTGCTCGAGCGTTTGGGATCCCTATAAGGTCGGATTGAGGGAGGACATAGAAGCAATTCAGAGGCGGGCTGCTAGATTTGTTACTCGTAGGTTTGATCATCACGCGAGTGTTACGGAAATGCTTCAGGAACTCGGGTGGGAGTCTCTAGAGAAAGGAGGCGTTCTTTTCGTGAATCGCTACTGAGGAAATTTAGAGAACCAGCATTTGAGGCTGACTGCAGTACAATTTTACTACCGCCAACTTATATTTCGCGGAAAGACCACAAAGATAAGATAAGAGAGATTAGGGCTCGTACAGAGGCATATAGGCAGTCACTTTTTCCCTCGTTCTGTTTGGGAGTGGAACAGAGAGAGAAGATGCTAGTTGTGGTACGAGGCACCCTCCGCCACGCACCGTATGGTGGATTGCGGAGTATATATGTAAATTTAGATGTAGACGTATTGTGTGGGGGGACATAATGTTGCACGGGTGTGCTGATCTCCAAATGTTTGAGTAGTGCACACTCACTAGTCAACCTTATTGTGACACTGTACTCTTTT
Source organism: Schistocerca americana (assembly GCF_021461395.2). NCBI lineage: Eukaryota > Metazoa > Arthropoda > Insecta > Orthoptera > Acrididae > Schistocerca > Schistocerca americana. The sequence goes on along the minus strand of NC_060123.1, from coordinate 376,614,911 downwards.
TCCACGTGCTCATTTTCAAGGATGCATTCGACTGTGCCTCTATTTCTATAGATATGAACGCATGTCCGCATCGAACAGCGTAGGTAGAGAAGTTCTTGGAACAAGAGGATATTGGGCGAATCGTGTGTGTTGCGCTGGCGAGACGTATTGTCCCGCGTCCACACGCAACGACGATCACCCAGCACTTGTCGTCAGCGTTCTTTCAGGAATGGAAAGCCCTACCTCAAGAAGTCGTTACCAACCTTATGACCAGCATCAGAGCACGTGGCTGAGCATGCACTGCCGACCGTAATGAAAACAGGTTAAATAGGTGTGTGTTCCGCCATGTCCTGCCGTTTGTTACATTACAAAACGTCGTGACATCATTGTAATTATTGCCTTTGAATATAAGTCTTATCTGTGTTCATGGACTGCGTATTTCTTTCAGTTACCTTCGGTACTATATTGTAGCGGTTCTCTCTACCAATGGTCCCGGTTTCATCGAAGTTCGGCAGTGGCACGTGATGTGAACGTTACTTTCTTCGTTAAGTTTTGGACACCAGTATATATTTTACAATTACATCTTCATCTACATCTATGTGATTACTCTGCTATTCACAAGAAAGTGCCTGGCAGAGGCTTCAATCAACCACCCTCATTCTGTCTCTCTACCGTTCCACTCTCGAATGGCACGCGGGAAAAACGAGCACAAAATTTTTTTATGTGCGAGCCCTGATTTCACTTATTTTATCATTTCTCTCTATGTATGTGGGTGCCAACGGAATGTTTTCGCAATCGGAGGAGAAAACTAGTGATTGAAATTTCATGAGAAGATCCCATCGCAGCGAAAAACGCCTTTGTTTTAATGGTTGCCTCTCCAATTCACGTATCATGTCCGTAACACTATCTCCCCTATATCGCAATAATACAAAACGAGCTGCCCTTCTTTGTACTTTTTCGATGTCATCCGTCAGTACCACCAGATGCGGATCCCACATCGCACAGCAATACTCTAGAATAGGGCGGACAAGCGTGGTGTAAGCAGTCTCTTAAGTAGATCTGATGCACCTTCTAAGTGTTCTGCCAACGAATCGCAGTCTTTCGTTTGCTCTACCCACAATATTATCTATGTGATCGATCCAATTTAGATTATTTGTAATTGTAATCCCTACGTATTTAGTTGAATTTATAGCCCTCAGATTTGTGTGACTTATCGCGTAATCAAAATTTAGAGGATTTCTTTTAATACTAATGTAAATAACTTCACACTTTTCTTTATTCAGGGTCAATTGCCACTTTCCGCACCATACAGATATCTTATCTAAATCATTTTTCAGTTCGTTATGGTCATTTGATGACTTTACAAGACGGTAAATGACAGCATCATCTGCAAACAATCGAAGACGGCCACTCAGATTGTCTCTTACGTCGTTAATATAGGAACAATAGAGGGCCTCTAACACTTCCTTGGGGAACGCCGGATATTACTTCTGTTTTACTCGATGACTTTCCGTCTATTACTACGAACTGTGACCTTTCTGACAGGAAATCACGAATCCAGTCGCACAACTGAGGGGATACTCCTCCGGCACGCAGTTTGGTTAGAAGACGCTTGTGAGGAAAGGTGTTGAAAGCCTTCTGGAAATCTAAAAATATGGAATCAATTTGCTATCCCCTGTCGATAGCACTTATTACTTCATGAGTACAAAGAGCTAGTTGTGTTTCACAAGAACGATATTTTCTGAATCCGTGGTGACTATATATCAATAAATCTTTTTCTTCGAGGTACTTCATAATAGAGTATATGTTCTAAAACCCTACTGCAAATCGACGTTAGTGATATAGGCCTGTAATTCAGCGGATTACTTCTACTTCCCTTTTTGGGTATTGGGTTTACCCATAACAAAGAGCTATGTTTGGTATCTTGGAAACTTAAGCAAAACGTTTGTGTCTTGGATTATTGATACCCTTCCAGCTACTCACTCCCCGACATTTTTTTCGACTCAAATAATATTCTTTTAAAACCTGCTATATTATCTATATTTCTGAGGGCACTGATTTATGCTGATGAGATGAAACATTATGACCATAGCCATTTGGTTAATGGAGAGCCACCTGGAGACGTTGCAGGTATGTGACGCGGTAAATACAGTACATAAACAGAGCAGAAGGGAATGGGAAATAGTCGACTTCGAGGAATGGCTGATTTTTCTGGCACAGTGTCTGGAGGCGAGCATCTCGGAAACTGTGGAGGCAGTCATTTCTTCGCCTGATACCTGCACCAGAGCCTGCCTCGCCCTGTGTGGTAGGCTGAGTAAGTAACACTCCTAATCACACCTTTTTAACGACACCCAAGTAGCATGCTAGCTGGCCTCCAATTAAATACCCCTGCCTTAGCGCTGCGTACCACCCCGCTGACTGGAGGACTGGAGTCCAGCAAGACCTCTTTGCCTGTTGTTCTCAAAAAACACGATCAACCTATGCGATCTCTCCTTAACAGGGTTAATGATGGAATTAACAGTTGCCTTTCTGAGGGAAAGCTTTTGTCAATCAGACAAAATGTAAGTTTTTATAGGAAACGATACGCTTTGATGTGCGGTGTCTTCTTGTAAAACAATACGGTGAACAACACTCTTTCCCAATCAACACCTTGACCGGTACCAAAGCCGAGACAGCCACATCTTCCGCCACACGTGTCTTCCTAACTCAGAAGAACTTGCCAAATGTTACAGCACTTTACGTTAGCTATAGCGGCCCTCAACGATGTCGATTATTGTCAGGAAGACGTGATCACGAGGTGCTAGAGCGCATGACAACGTGAGACGCGAGACAAGCGGTGGAATGCATCGCGGGGGCTGCTGGAATGAACTAGCGGACGCCGAAGCCGCCCTCAGTGTAATACAGCACAAAGGAGTATCTGGTAGCTTCTCAATATACATGTCGTCATTACCTTCACAATCACTTTCAGCTACGTCGTTGTTTCCGTTGAACACTCAGTTTTCCGTCGAGTGCTCGGTCCTAATGCCTTCTCACAAAAAACAAGAATGTGGTCCCAACTCTTATAACCTCGACTCAGTGAGGAGTAATTACGATCTTTTTCTATCGATATCTACCGAGTCGTAGGGTATAGAAACATCCCGACTGCCTTGTATTCCTTTCCAGAGAGAATACGCCATTAAGTCAGTCAAACTGTCCCTCTAAACCTTCGCACCTACTCCCTCATCTGGCAAATAATTCGAGCCTAAATCAATTCCTGAAATTAATTACATGCAAATAAAATAAATGTTTTCTGCTCCATGGTCTTTTTTTAAGCTTGATCAAGTCTAGTTTACAATAGCTCATGAAATTAATTATTCAACGTCAAGGTATACTGAGGCGAAATCGTCCTCAGTGTCATTTCACATATTGTCCGAGATCATCTGTGTAAAGTGGTTGAACGACGTTAAAACCAGATGTAGGCGACGAGGTACTGCTCCCTACTCTTCGTTAGACAACATGGCGGCAGGAGGCTTTCTCACTGAGTAAAGCAAGATAGATGGCCTTTTAGAACACACTGTTCCGCGCCCATGGTGGAATATTGATCGTACAATTTTGTTATCTTGAAAACTTCATTTGTTTATTGAAACGAGTGCTTTCTTGCGTCGTAATATAATTGTAAGGAACAGCTTATGACCAGTAGGCTTCTCCTGGTATCTGCAGTGGAAAAAGTGGCTTTTATTAGTATTTATTAAATAAAGTCACTTGCTTCGGGCCAGAATGTCTGTGGTTACTCTACGTATCATATGCTGATGTAACTTTCTCACAGATAGCTATAGCGCCTTACCCTTCCGTCTACTGGCAACGCCAGATGGTCTAGTGGCTACTGCAGCCAGCATAAAAACTGAAATCTTACTCACTGCTACGCTTACTGCAGTGCTGTCCGAGCTTACTGAATGCTACTGTTACCTGCAGATGCGATATAAAACTTAAATCTGGAAAATAAGGAAATAAAATATGGTTTGCAAATATGAGTACCTTACACAGTCATTTGGTACTTTCTTTTCAGATTGTGATATCTTGTAAGCAAAATCGCAGTTTTGGAAACACTAGGATCACAATCTTACAGTTTTTGGGAGCAGCTTGAACAATTAATGTCAGTTAATTTGTTTTGAGGGAGGACAAGTTACTCTCTCACGTATTTTTCGTATACAGAAAATTATTGAAAATTTTGTTACAACCTTATGCTCCTTCAGCGAGACTCTAGAAAGTTAACGGCCTGAGCAAACATTGATGGAGCCTGGTAGGGCGCAAAAAGCATAAGGTATTCTTAAGGTTCTTAGATTGTAGAAATGGCATGTTGGATGTTGAAAGCAATTGGCAGCGACCCATCCCTCAGTAAATCTTGCCGGACAGGCCCACAGCCGCATAGGGCAGACATAGCAATCCCTAGTTGAGACAGGTCTCCAGCAGGACAATGCTGCTATACCTGCTTTGGCGCCAGCCGAAGGCTGGGTAAGGGGCGATGGACTGAAGGGATGCACCTACACAGTGGAGTCATAAACCAGACATTGTGTGCAGAGCCACATGTAACAAAAATTCATAAGTTTTCGTGTTTGCTGATACTGCAAATAGGCCTGTGACTCACTTCCATCAGCTGCCTCGATTGTATAAGAAACTCTGGCGTCTGAGAAACGTTCACAGATAGAATATTTATTACACCTCATAGCTAGGACTAACGTGCTACAAGGCACTTGTTGCCACAGGAAGCAACTCGACTTCGAAGAAAAACATCTTCTCCTTCCACCAATAAGTGGCGGTTTTTTTTTTTTTTTCATAGACGCAGGTTTCTTAACTGCTGCGCTGGTTCGACATGAGTTTGTGCTGTCGTGTAGGGAGATTTAGCGCCTCTAAAGCCCTGTGACTGGCTCAAGATGGGGTGAAGGCGGTGTCATTCGTGCACTTTGCGGGAAAACAGAAATTTCTTATCTGGAGAGGTGTGAGGCACTCGGTTTCTGGAGTTCGGTCTGGAAGGATCTTCTGGTCGGAGCTCTGGCATATGTGGTTGGTGCTTGAGACCTGTCTGACTTCGCCAGCCGAAGTGGCCGATCGGTTCTAGGCGCTACAGTCTGGAACCGCGTGACCGCTACGGTCGCAGGTTCGAATCCTGCCTCGGGCATGGATATGTGTGGTGTCCTTAGGTCAGTTAGGTTTAAGCAGTTCTAAGTTCTAGGGGACTGATGACCTGAGAAGTTAAGTGCGTGTGTGTAAAAACTTATGGGACTTAACTGCTAAGGTCATCAGTCCCTAAGCTTACACACAACATAACCTAAATTATCCTAAAGACAAACACACACACCCATGTCCGAGGGAGGACTCGAACCTCCGCCGGGACCAGCCGCACAGTCCATGACTGCAGCGCCTAAGACCGCTCGGCTAATCCCGCGCGGCTGAGAAGTTAAGCCCCATAGTGCTCAGAGCCATTTTCTGGCTGACTTCACTTGCAAGTAGTTAGACTAGAGAGCCTGTGCTGAAGTTCTTACTGTACCGACAGTGTGACTTCAAACGTCTCGGACTACTCGTTTGCTGAGAGCACACTTATTCGTTTTTGGTTTACCAGTCTTGACTTTTGGTGTACTTGTGCACTCTGTCGTATAAGTGAGCCGAACTGGTCCTTGGTACGACCAGCGAATGGATGTGTCACACACTGAAATCTACCGTGATTTCAGGGTTCTGGTGGAGATCAAATTGCGATCTGTCTACCTGATCGCCAGAACGTGAGATTTGGCATTTCTTTCGTGGCCGCGATCGATCCACAGGCGCCGCCTCACGCCTCGTCTCCGCCTCTGCAAGTTACATCGCTGCACAAAGCAAACATGGTAACGTACTGCTGCTCCGGCCTTGTGAGGGTGTACAGATCCCAATCGCCACTTGCTCTTAGCTGCACATGTACATACTTCTGTAGATTATCAATCAAAGTCTGCTCAGCGTCAGATCAATTCAGATTGCGTTATCCATATTTTCAGGGCCAGAGTACTTGACTCACTTCTGCCAGATCCATGTCCATTATTCTCTAAACCCAACTGTTAGTTGTTTACACTATTCAGTCAATAACTATAATTTGTGTCCGTTTTCCTTTTAAAAAATAAATATTGTTAGTAAATTCTACTACATTCTCATCCATAACATTATCAGTATATAGTCGGCACCATTGGTTAACTTCCATTGTGGCATCCCATGCCGGGATCACTTTCATTGTGGCTTCCTCTGCCAGGATCTCGGATTGATGGCACCCTCTGTGACCGGCAGATAGCGTTTCCTAGCGTAGTCATTCAATTTTACGTCCTTTGCGCAGGAGTTTGAATTGATGGCACCTTCTGTGACCGTCAGATCATAGAGAGTGTTGCATAGTGAAGTTTCTGTTCCCCAGGTTTAATGTGGTGCACTGGGTAGAATAGGTACGCGTTGCTGGCGCCTAGACGTAGCACTAATATATAATTATTGTATGTGTCTATTTTTATGTTGTGGTTGTGACTTCTGTGTCACCTGATTGTTTCTTTCTGACGGCGAACGGCGTTGTGCTGATTTGTTAGGGTACATTGAGATTTTTGTTTGTCAGCATAGACAAGCGTGCTGTTATTTTAATTTTTTATCAGGAACTAGGAATCAGTAGCTCACGGGAGCGTAATTTAGAGTAGAATCTGTGTGGCATAGGAATGTGCAGTGTTTAAATTCGTTTGGGGCAAAATTAGAGTGCTTGCTTACAAGTAGCAAGGCACATTTGCTACAGAGTAGTGGAAGTAATTGTGGTTTGTTAACAATGAATCCACGGCATATTATTAGCGGTGACCAGGCAGATATTACACGCGGCTCTCTGGTAAATGCAGTTGCAGACCGGGCAGAAATCTCGAACGTAGATCCTGCATAGTATGGCGACATGTCTCAGTCAGGTGACGAAAGTGAACAGGAGACCGCAGCAGAACGAAATGTAGGCGCTGCTGGTACAAGAGGCACCATCAGTGAAACTGGCAGACCAGAATCACGAACTGAACTTCACAGAATGATAGAATCTCGTTCATCTAGTCCGGAAGGTGTTAGCGGTGGATCTCAGTTTGAGGTTCTCATGCAATCCACGCAAGAGGCAGAAAGGGACAAGAGGCAGAGAAAAAGAGACGAGAGGAAGAGGAGGAAGGACACAAATTAGTCATAATAACAGTCACAGACTGTATAGATGAAAGAGATCGTAAGAATATAAGAAGAGCTAGAGAATGTCAGGAAAACGACAGCAGAAACGCGTGAGGTCGCGGACCAGGCGGAGCGCGATGCCGAAACATCGCGGTTGGTAGCGCAAGTAGCACGAAAGGACGCATCAGTGGCCAAAGAACAAGTTAAACTGGCAAGAACTGAGGTGTGTAAGACAAAAAAGGCACTTGCACTCTCCAAAAGCAAGGAAAAAAAATTAGTTCAAGAAGCGGAGGAAAAAATGAGTGAGGTGATGAAGAGAATTGAATAGATAGAAATCAAACAGGCCGAAATCTCTGCAGTTAAAGGTCAGCAGGCTCCAGTCGCCGCGCAACAAAACGAGTTGGCTAAGGACGGTCGGTAGGCACATGAGCGGGCCGCGAAATTACAAATTCGTCCGTTAGAGCGCCATCGAGGAGATCAGAGAAGTGAAGAAAATGTTTTGCGACTCTCCGAACCGCTATATGAGGACACGCGCCCTTGAAATGGTCGAATGCAGCATGAATATGCTCTTGCCGCGGCGGAACGTTTAATAGAAAATGCTCCGTCGGTACCATGCAACATGTCAGAGACTGAGACGGAAAACAATTGCTCACGTCTCCGGAGGTCAGAAACGTTTTTACGTGAATCTGACAACACGAAGGGACACCATAACAATCCACGAGGATCGTCTGGGCACGGATACATGGGATCACGCTCGGCAGACGAGAGGGAAAATTCGTACGGCGGATACGTCGAACCTTTCGACCACAAACTTTTCTTGGCCATCCAGAATTTTCTAGTCTACAAGGAGGCAAACAACCATTACATCCAAAGACCTGGATGGCACAATACGATCACGTGCTACTAGAATCTTGGCCACTGAAGTACAAACTACAGTTTTTCTGTGGTTTCATAGAAGGGTCGATTGCAGAATATATGTGCAAGTTGTCGCTCCTACCAAGAATTTAAGGACGCAATCATTAGCACATATTGGTCGCAGGATACGAAAGAGAGGATAAAACAGGAGATCATGTAAGGAAATGACTTAGAAGCGTCAGGATTCCGCAGTCCTGTCAAAGCCTTCGAATTCCTGGTCAAGAAGAACAGATTCTTGGATCAACCGTACAGGTACTGCTACATTAAATTACCTTTACGTCACCAACAACTGCTAATCGGTAGATGCAGCGATTCAATCGAAGCTTTCAAAAGTGCACTGTGAGAACTTGAGTATGTGAATGAAATTCGCAACTCGCGCTAAAGGAGTTGATATAATGATTGTAACTCGCCAGATTCGCCAGAGAGGAATGACGATGGACGAAATGAGGGAAAACATCGATCGAATCGAAACAAAAATTCAAACTACAATGGGAATAACAAGCCGTCATGGGAGAATAGAAGAAGACGAGGAAATTATAATCATAAGAACAACTGTTGTGCTCTCCAACAGTTTGTTTAACGTAACTTCTTCTACACTACAATAGCTGGCTGTGCAATAGATGTAGACGTCCGTCGATCTAGCGGGAGATGTGGTTCCTCTCGGTCGGCTGGTACTTCGATCGGTGGTGCAGTACAGCACTTTGGTGACATCTTCTCGGAGACTCTGCTATAGCGGTTGCTATTAGCAGCGGACGGAGACTGGTCTGCCTTCGACCGGCGGGGCCTATATAGTGAGCTAGAGCCAACAGAAACCCGGCGTAGGAATCCGCGGCCGGATATGTCGCGGCGACCTCTGCAAGGAAAGGTTCCTATTAATCGACTGGAATCTTCGGCGTGTTTACCTGATGTCTTCGCCTGTTTGGCTGTTGGTTTGTTTCCCTCATAGCGTGGGTGTTACGCAGGGCTGCCTACCATTTAGGGGAACCCGATGGCGGACAGTACAAACCTCCCTTCCCGGAGGGGGGGGGGGGGGGGGGAGGGGAGGGCGACGACATCCTGCTCGGCCTTGGCGGCCTCGTGGAGGAGGCGGTGAAAACTCCCCCCACAGAGTAGGGCACGGCGTGGCGGGCCAGACGGGCGGAACTGCGTCGCGGAGAAGGCAGGGAAGCCGGCCGCGACGGCGCCAGGGCCATAGGTTCATCGACGTCTGCGGGATGCTGCCCAAAAAGTGGACCGTGCGGGCGTCGCTGGCTAGGCTGCGACATCGGCGGCGGCGGTGACAAGGGCATGGGGGCATCGTCAGCGATGGCGGATGGCGCAGCCGGTCGGGCCGGCGGAGGAGCCTGTAGAACCTGCAGCCGCTGTGGAGACGACGGCTCTTGCTGCTGGACGGGGTCTGGGGCCCCTGCACGCCGACCATGGGTGGAAGGGAGCATATCCGGGCGGCCGGAAGAAGGCGGTGGAGCAGCTTGCCGGAAAGAAGAGGAGGTCGGGAAAGCCGGTGGACCACTGTGTCGGCGATGCGGACGTCAAAGGGCTGACGGCCTCGCGGGCGGACGATCACCGCCTGAATCCATCCGGCTCTTGGGCCGAAACCTCACGCCAAGATAAGGGATGCCGGAACAAAGGGAGCCTGTGCAGTCGGAACCCATTGTTTGGGTCCGGCCCGGAGGAGGTGCAAAAGGGTACAAGGTTGCCGGCCATGCAAAAGTTCCGGTGGACTACTGGAGCCGATGGGCGTTGACCGATAGGAACTGAGGAACAACGTCAGCGACTCGTCCAAAGTGTGGGCGGAGGCATATTTTGTCATTTGGGCCTTAAATGTCCGAACGAGGCGTTCGGCCTCGCCGTTTGATTGCAGGTGAAAGGGTGGAGTGAGAATGTGTTGGATGCCGTTGGCAGAACAAAGCATCATGAATTCCTGGCTCCGGAATTGAGGGCCGTTATCGGTAACAATTGTTAGCGGCAGCCCTTCCAAGGTAAAAACTTTCTGGAGAGCAGCGAGGGTCGCTTCCGAAGTGGTGCTGGTACAACCGATAACGAACGGAAAATGTGAAAAGGCATCGGTGACGAGAAGCCATTGGTAGCCGAGGAAGGGGCTGGCGAAGTCCAAATGAATGCGATCCCAGGGACCCGCCGGCTTAGGCCAAGAGAGAAGAGAGGAAGGTTTGAGGGAGCCGGGACAGCTGTTGGGCTCATGTGGAGCAATTCTGAACCATGTGAGTGACGTCCCTAGTAAGCCCGAACCAAAATACGTGACGCCGACCAACGCCTTGGTGAGAGCGATTCCCCAATGGCCTTGATGTTAGAGACGCAAGACTTTGATCCGTAGATGCTGGGGAACTACCACACGCGGAGTGGACGTAGGGTCTACCCACAATAGGACACCATCCACCACGGACAGCTGATGGGAGATACAAAAAAAGAACCGAAGGTGCTGCTGGTCACAGGTGGGGGCACAGCTGGGCCACGCACGCTGAACATAGGAGCGGACATGGCGCAACAATGGGTCACATGTGGTCGCAATTGCCACCGTGGAAGCTTTGATGGGAAACCCTCACAGGGTGTCGTGGATCGCTCCATCAATTTGGAACATGTGGACGTCCGAAGAGTCAAACGCAGGGTCAGGACCAAGAGGAAGGCAGGAAAGAGCATCCACATTGGCGTGCTGGGAGGTGGACTTAAATGCAAGGTGTAACGGAATTGCGAGAGGAACAGGGCCCTTCGTTGAAGCCTCTGAGACGTCTTCGTAGGAAGCTGGGCCTCTGGGGAAAACAGGGAGAGGAGGGGCTTGTGGTCAGTGATGATATGAAAGGCCCGTCCATATAAAAAAGGCATGAGTTTGGAACAGGCGAATACGATAGCCAATGCCTCCTTTTCGATCTGAGAGTACTTCAGCTGGGTGGCAGTTAGGGCCTTGGATAGAAAAGCCACCGGACCTTCTGTCCCATCCAGAAGATTGTGAGAGAGGACAGCCCCGACCCCGTAATCAGAGGCGTCCACGGCCAGGAGCAATAGCAGAGATGGATCATACCGCATCAGGCAGGAGGCCGATTGCAACTGGCGTTTGAGGGTGGAAAAGGCCATCTCACAGGCCTTGGAACAACTGAAGGCGACATTTTTACAGCATAAGTGATACAAGCGGGCCGCCACCTGAGCGGCCAATGGAAGGAACTTTCGGTAATACGATATTTTTTCAAGGAAGGGTTTCAGCTGATGGATGTCCCGTGGGGAATGCAGGCGGTGTAAGGCGTCCACATAGGAAAATGACGGAGAGATGCCTTAATGTGAAATAACATGCCCTAAATAGGAACTAGAAGGTTGAAAGAAGGAACACTTCTCCTTATGGAATTTTAGCCCAGCCTGGCGGAGGCGAAGAAACAGCTGACGCAAGTTGGTAAGATGGGCTGCAGCAGTAGGGCCCATAACGACAATGTCGTAGAGGTAATTGATGCAACCAGGAATGTCCTGCAGAAGTTGTTCCAAGAAGCGTTGGAAAATGGCTGGGGTGCTAGCCAGGCCAAACATGAGGCGTGTGACTTGGAACAGGCTGGCAGGCGTATTCAGAACAGTGAGGGCTTGAGAAGCTTCATCCAAAGGAACCTGGAGGTGCACCTCAGCGAGATCAATTTTGGTAAAGTAACAGCCACCAGCCAATTTACAGAAGAGATCATCAGGCCAAGGGAGCGGAAAGTCGTCCACCTGGAGCTGGGGGTTGAGGGTCGCCGAAAAGTCCCCACAGAGACGGAGACGCCTGCCTGGCTTCTTGACGATGACGAGAGGCGTGGCCCAGGGGCTGAACTGAACAGGCCACAACACCCCTTCCTGTTGCAGACGATCCAGTTGGTCGTGCAGCGGCTGCTGGAGAGCGACGGGGACCTGCCTCGCCCGGAAGTATCAAGGGCAGGCTGACGGCCGGAGGTGGAGGGTCGGTGCAAAGCCCTTGGCGCACCCGATGCTGGGGGAAAAGAGATCCTGGAATTCGGTGCAGAGAGAGTCAACTTTGGGAAACAGCACCTGTGGAGAAACCAGATGTACATGATCGTCGATTGTGAACCCGAACATTTGGAAAGCATCCAACTCAAACAGTTCGGTAGCATCGGAATTGTTGACTACCAGAAAAGAAATCGTATGACTGACAGATTTTTAAGAAACCACCGTCGTGAACTGCCCCAACAAAGCGATTTCCTGTCTGTTGTACGTGAGGAGGCGTCGAGGAGCCGGTTGAAGGCTTGGCGCTCCTAAAACGGTGTAGGTAGATTAATTGACCAGGGATACTGCAGCCCCTGTATCGACCTGCATTTGAACTGACTTACCCAATATGGTGACATCAATATATAGTTTGGGGGATGCCGAAGACACAACTTGGTTGATGTCCATGGACGCCTCGGTGTCGGAGCGCCTGGAGATCGGCGCCGTGACAGAGCGACAGACAGATGCAAGGTGCCCGTCCTGACCGCAACGGCGACACGTCTCCCCTCGGTCAGGACAATCCTCGCGTTCATGCTGGGAGTAGCATCCCGGACAAGTTGGAAGGCGCAGGGGTTCCCTGCGGCGGTGTCGCTGGCCCGGCGGCGGCTGCTGGTTGTCTTCCTGGAACGACCGTCTTTTTTTCCTTTCCGTACGCCGAGAAGATGCCGGGGTGTTGCGTTGGGAGTGCGGCGTGAGGAGGGTGTGTATATGGCCGCGACATCCTCCTGGACGTCGGAAGTCTCTTCTCGGATGGCTGCGACGTCGGCCCACGTTTCCAATCTGCGGTCAGCTGCAGCGGAAACTTCAAACTTGAATGCAAGTTCTATGATTTGATCCAGCGATGGGTCCTCCAACTTTAAGGCGTCGTGGCGGAAAACCGCTTCTGGGGTTGCTTGGATCAGGTGATCCAGGACCATGTCATCTGCGTAAGATTCCCAGGATATGCAGGTGACAAAGTTGCACTTCTGAGCGAGACCTTAGAGTTCAACAGCCCATTTTCGGTACGTCTGATCGGGTTTCTTTCGACTCTGGTGAAATTCCATTCTTGCTGGCATGACGTGATATCTGCGGCGATAGTAGGAGGTGAGACACTCACATATGGCGGTGAAGGTAAGACTGTCAGGATCACGTGGCTGGAGTTTCGTCTGGAGCATGTATATACGGGAAAAATAGGCTCTCTGATCATTTTCCTGGGATACCTGATGAATCCGGAAATGTTGACGAACTCTCTTTTCGTATATTTCCCAATCTTCAGCGTCTTCATCGAATACCGGGAACGCTGGCGGTGTCGGTGGACGGTGAAGACTTTGAATTTCGGCAATCAGTTGCTGCTGCAGTATCGCGAACTGTTGAAAAAGTTGATTCAGTACCTGCTGCACTGATAGATTCTGTTGTTGCAGTTGTGGTTGTCCGCGCGCGATTAGCCGAGCGGTCTAGGCGCTGCAGTCATAGACTATGCGGCTGGTCCCGGCGGAGGTTCGAGTCCTCCCTCGGGCATGGGTATGTGTGTTAGTCCTTAGGATAATTTAGGTTAAGTAGTGTGTAAGCTTAGGGACTGATGACCTTAGCAGTTAAGTCCCGTAATATTTCACACAAAAAAAAAGTTGTGGTTGTGCTTGTTGTTGTTGTTGTGGTTCCATCTTCTTGGGGTTGTCGAATCCTTACTCGTCGCCACTCTTGTGTTCCCCAACAGTTTATTTAATGTAAATTCTTCTACAATACAGTTGCTGGTTGTACAATAGACGTGATGACTGGGTGTTGTGTGATGTCCTTAGGTTGGTTAGGTTTAAGTAGTTCTAAGTTCTAGGGGACTGATGACCATAGATGTTAAGTCCCATAATGCTCAGAGCCATTTGAACCATTTTTTTTTTTTTTTGTACAATAGATGTAGACGTCCGTCGATCTAGCCGGAGATGTGGTTCCTCTCGGTCGGCTGGTACTTCGATCGGCGGTGCAGTACAGGCCTTCGGTGATATCTTCTCGGAGACTCTGCTATAACGGCTGCTATTAGCAGCGGACGAAGACTGGTCTGCCTTCGACCGGCCGGGCCTATATAGTGAGCTGTAGCCAACAGAAACCCGGCATAGGAATCCGTGGCCGGATATGTCGCGGCGACCTCTGCAAGGAAAGGTTCCTATTAATCGACTGGAATCTTCGGCGTGTTTACCTGATGTCTTCGCCTGTTTGGCTGTTGGTTTGTTTCCCTCATAGCGTGGGTGTTATGCGGGGCTGCCTACCATTTAGGAGAACCCGATGGCAGACAGTACAACAATTACCGACGAAACGGAAACTGGAGAGAACCAGGATCAACAGTATTCTAGGGACCAACAGTAAAGCAATAGCAGGACATGCAACGATCAAGGTGAAAGGGATGACCAACGTAGCGAATGTGTGGAATTGAGGCCATCCAAACCCTTCACAGGGGTCACGCAGAGAAAATTCAACCAGGAATTGATACCATTCGTAGAATAAGTGTAAATAGTAGATTTATAGATCAGAGAAGTGCAGCATGTAAATAGTTTCCTTGGATGAACTGTTCAACGTAATTTAATGTTGATGTTGTGTTACTTAGCATGATTTTCCAGTTATTGTACTTCGGTGTTATTTTGTTTGTTTGTCATTTCCATTAGTTTTCAGCATCAGTCCTTGTTGAACATGGTCAAGTGAGTTGAATATTTGTGATATCTTCACTTCAACATTTACTGGAGGGTGTCAGATTGAATTAAAATTCCAGTTGCCAGTTATATTTAATCACCAGTTTGCACTTTTTCTGGCATACCAAACCAGGCACGTTGCGCTACTGAGTACTCCCAACAACTCAATACTGCTATTATTTCTTTGGGCCTGACAATTTTGTCCGATTTCCGCAACTGAGCGTCGTATTCTGTCATAGCATTCTCGTAGAAGAGAGTTAACCGTTATCACCATGGTCGTAGACATTGTTTCCGCTGTTTCTTGTACTCTGTCCAAGGGACGGATGTACGTCACTTTATGTTTTTCGTTGTGTCTAGACGGTATATCGTGCCATAGACAATGCGCGTCTCGATTTTCGGATGTTTTTCGTATGATGTTAGCAGTCCACTCGTTGTGTTATGAGCACGTGAGTCTCGATTTTCGGATGTGTTAGCAGTCCACGCTTTAGGCGCGTGTCGATGCTAAGACTCGGTGTGATATGAACCATCACCTGTCGTGCGATGTAGCCTGTCTCGTGGAGGAATTTTTCCGGCGCAATGTGAGTCCCGTCGGCGAAATATTGTGTTTGGGAAATTAGCATTGACAAGTGCAAGTCATGGTAGAGTGGTGAACTGCAGAGCCGGATATAGAAAGCTGAAACGAAATGATAGACCATGAATGAGAGTTAAATTAGAAAAATATTTATATATAGATATAAATAATACATAATGCTCATGTTTCATTTCAGTAGCAGTGATCCTGACAGAGGAGACAGGAGGCATTCTTGTACTATGTACGATTACGTGTACACAATCATGAAATGCCACATCATAGTTTTCAGGTTTGTTGTTGGGCCCATCTGTACCGCGCTGCATGGTGTCGTGGTTGCAAATATGGACCTCGCCCTGGACGTCGGAAGTGAAGTTGCGCATCATGCAGCCTATTGCGCGCAGTTTGAGTTGTAACATGACGTCATTTGGCTGCACAAAAAGCATTATTCAAGATGGTGGCGTTGCTATCAGGGTTCCTCCGACCCATAATCCGTAAACAGCGGTCATCCACGACAGTAGTAATCTCTGGGGGGCCTGAGCGAGATATGTCATGGATAGTTCCTGTTTCTCTGTATCTCCTCCATGACCGAATAACATCGCTTTGGTTCACTCCGAGACACCTGGACACTTCCCTTGTTGAGAGCCCTTCCTGGAACAAAGTAACAATGCGGACGCGATCGAACCGCGGTATTCACCGTCTACGCGTGGTTGAACTACAGAAAACACGAATCGTATACCTCCTTCCTGGTGGAATGACTGGAACTGATCGGCAGTCGGACCCCCTCCGTTTAATAGGCGCTGCTCATGCATAGTTGTTTACATCTTTGGGAGGATTTAGTGGCATCTCTGAACAGTCAAAAGGATTGTGTCTGTGATACAATATCCACAGCCAACGTCTATCTTCAGGAGTTCTGGGAACCTGGGTGATGCAAAACTTTTTTTGATGTTTGTATTTTAGAAACTAGATAATACCAGTCGCTACATTCCCGTAAGATCTTATTCCGCCCAAGTGGCACATTCAAAAACTTTTCAAATGATAATTACATTAACTAACGAACTCTTTGCGTTTAAATGCGCTTTTTTCATTAATTGTGCATTGTAAACAAATAACACGTTATGTAATTCACTGTCTCATTCAAATGTTTTTCAATTTTTAAGTCCATTAATTAATGATGCCATTAGATATTTTTCTTTAATTGATCGCTCAGCCATAAATGATAATCCCCTAAGTGAAAAAGATTATGTGTGAGGTACTTTATCCACATTCCTTGAGGTCAATACTATTTACCTGGTTTGTTTTTTAATGTACATACTGTGATGCGTCCTTGATTACGTCAGGTCGGCATTCATTCATTCCCACACTCTGGCCGCGTCAGCTGTCGGCCACGCCCTTCAGAGGCCATTACCGCTGCAGAGGCTGTCCGGGCGCTTTAAATGGCTCGCGGACGCCACACGACTAAGCTCTTGAGGAGTTCATTCAGCTCCTGCTGCTTATTTCATACAAATAAAGAATCAAACTCACGTTATCTAAACATTCATAGAACTATTGTTTCTCCTAATTCCTTACACACTTGCTGTGCTACTACGTACAGTGAATTACGTGACCCATCTTGGTCGCTTAAGTACGCTTCACATATTTGTTTATTAAAGAGAGACATTCTCGTTACTAGCTCGTATCAGACTAGGCAGCCTTCCCCTTGACTACCACGTTATCTCTTATCTCATCTACTTTTCCTGCTCGAACCTCATTTTGATATTGATTCCTCCTTTTTTTTCATCTTTATCCACCTCCCTTTGATACCACCAGTGCATTATGTTCCGATAGCATGATCCACCACCTTCTCTTTACGTCTTACTATATTATCAATTGCTGGCCGAAGTGGCCGTGCGGTTAAAGGCGCTGCAGTCTGGAGCCGCAAGACCGCTACGGTCGCAGGTTCGAATCCTGCCTCGGGCATGGATGTTTGTGATGTCCTTAGGTTAGTTAGGTTTAACTAGTTCTAAGTTCTAGGGGACTAACGACCTCAGCAGTTGAGTCCCATAGTGCTCAGAGCCATTTGAACCATTTTTATATTATCAATTAATTTCGCTTTGAGTAACATTTACTATCAGGGTGATGCTACCCTTCCCCGAATCTATACCAGCTGCGTGTTCCACCAATAAATCAGTTCCTATTATCAGTCCAACTCTAAGATCTAGAACCACCACAGCACTAACGCCCAGCACTACTCCTTGTACAATATACACTAGTGGCTATTAAAATTGCTACACCAAGAAGAAATGCAGATGATACACGGGTATTCATTGGACAAATATTTTACACTAGAACTGACATGTGATTACATTTTCACGCAATTTGGGTGCATAGATCCTGAGAAATCAGTACCCACAGCAACCACCTCTGGCCGTAAAAACGGCCTTGATACGCCTGGGCACTGAGTCAAACAGAGCTTGGATGGCGTGTACACGTACAGATGCCCATGCAGCTTCAACACGATACCACAGTTCATGAAGAGTAGCGACTGGCGTATTGTAACGAGCCATTTACTCGTCCACCATTGAGCAGACGTTCTCAGTTGGTGAGAGATATGGAGAATGTGCTGGCCAGGGCAGCAGTCGAACATTTTCTTTATCCAGAAAGGCCCGTACAGGACCTGCAACATGCGGTCGTGCATTATCCTGCTCAAATGTAGGGTTTCGCAGGGATCGAATGAAGGGTAGAGCCACCGGTCGTGACACATCTGAAACGTAACGTCCACTGTCCAAAGTGCCGTCAATGCGTACAAGAGGTGACCGAGACGTGTAACCAATGGCACCCCATACCATCACGCCGGCTGATACTCCAGTATTACGATGACGAATACACGCTTCCAATGTGCGTTCACTGCGATGTCGCCAAACACGGATGCGACCATCAGGATGCTGTAAACAGAACCTGGATTCATTCGAAAAAATGACGTTTTGCCATTCGTGCACCCAGGTTCGTCGTTGAGTACACCATCGCAGGTGCTCCTGTCTGTGATGCAGCGTCAAGGGTAACCGCAGTCATGGTCTCCGAGCTGATAGTCCATGCTGCTGCAAAGGTCGTCGAACTGTTCATGCAGATGGGTGTTGTCTTGTAAACGTCCCCATCTGTTGACTTAGGGGTCGAGACGTGGCTGCACGATCCGTTAAAGGCATGTGGTTAAGATGCCTGTCATCTCGACTGCTAGTGATACAAGGCTGTTGGGATGGAGCACGGCGGTCCGTATTACCCTCCTGAATCCACCGATTCCATATTCTGCCAACAGTAATTGGATCTTGACCAATGCGAGCAGCAACGTCGCAATATGATAAACCGCAATCGCGATAGGCTACAATCCGACCTTTATCAAAGTCGAAAACGTGATGGTATGCATTTCTCCTCCTTCCACGAGGCTTCACAACAACGTTTCACCAGGCAACGCCGGTCAACTGCTGTTTGTCTATGAGAAATCGGTTGGAAACTTTCCTCATGTCAGCACGTTGTAGATGTCGCCACCGGCGCCGACCTTGTGTGAATGCTTTGAAAAGCTAATCATTTGCATATCACAGCATCTTCTTCCTGTCGGCTAAATTTCGCGTCTATAGCACGTCGTCTTCGTGGTGTAGCAATTTTAATGGCCAGTAGTGTATTACAGCGATCCACTACTCATTTAGTGCCACCAGTAACTGCTAGTTTTGTCATACTCGAAATGAAGAGTTGCCGTGTTGAACACTGCGCCACGTAACCAGAGACGGTGGGACCAAAGCTGCAGCATCCCTCGCCACCTGCCTACGCCGCCGGGTGGGAGGAGCTCCGTGCAAAGCAGTGAGATTCCCCTCTTTTATTTGGTAAAACAAGCTACCTGTCCAGAAGTATTCTAACATCAGTAACTACACGAACATTTGTATTTACTCGATCGTTCCAGACTAAAATTTATATTGCAGCATACAAATTAATATCATTTATCTTGGGAGATAATTAGCTGATTTCGTGGCTAGCTACCAGCTACTATCAAATTTTAGTAGCTAGCAATAAAATCATCAACTACAGTATATGGAGCTTTAAAACCATGCTCTCAGAAACTGATATGGGAAACTCAATATACCTCATTAACATACAACTAAACGATAAAACAAAATATCAACATAAAATTTTGGTGGCTTTGTTATACGGCTAACTGATTTAGCTGCTGTTTCCTGTTATGAAAATTTCACTTGTGTCCGTGTTCTTTATTTGAACGAGTGTATACGTGCCATGATGATGATCGTGTTTGGTTTGTGCAGTCCTCAACAGCGTTGTCATCAACGCCCGTATAAGGTCCCAATCTTCGCACAGTCCAATTTTTTATATCTCCAGTCTAGCCATCGTCACGAATGATGATGATGATGACGAAATGATCAGAGCAACACAAACAACCAGTCTTCAGGCAGAGAAAATCCCCAACCCGGCCAGGAATGGAAACCGGGACCCTGTAATCCAGAGGCAGCAATGCTAGCCACTAGAACACGAGCTGCAGATATATGTGTCGTGAATATAGTTTTGCTGCCGAATTCGAAATCAGCAGTGGAAGCACAACAATAATACGGCAACTAAGAAACAGTAATAGATATAGGGTAATACCCACTCAGGTAGCCTTTCCTGTTCCTTCAGCTTGATGTTTGATTTTCATATCGATTTAATTATTTTATAAGCTTACTGTGGCCTACACAGGAATACTACGTTCTAACTATTTGAGCAGCCAGTTGCCCTCCTTACACACACATACACACACACACACACACACACACACACACACACACACACACGCAAGCACGCACATACACACACACTGTCTCTCCCTCTCTCACTCTCTCTCTCTCTTTCTCTCTCTCTCTCTCTGTCTCTCTCCCTCTCTCCCTTTCGTGTGCACGTGCTTTATCGACTAAGCTATTCAAGCATGACTGACGACTCGCCCTCTTGCTTTCACTCCCGCCGGTACCTCTTGTTCTACCTTCGAAACTTCACGAAAGTTCTCCTGCATATATGATGGTACTAGCACTGTTGGAATAAAGGTTTTTGCAGAGACATGGGCTAGCCACAACCTTTGGGATTATTTCCAATTATTTCCAAAATGAATTTTCATTATGCAGCTCAGTGTGTGCTGATTTGCAATTGGCAGATAAAAACTGTGTGCCGGTCCACGTCTCGAAACTGACTGGCCCTTCGTGTCGCCAGCACTCTCCACCCCCTACCCCCAAAGGACGGAATTTACTTGCCCCACCTATGTGCGTCTAGTGCCATTCAACGTGGAAGTTCGAGTACATTTTTCTTCTAAATGTTTGCGAAGAGTTTAACTGAGGCAAAGTGTGGGAAACAACCCAGCACTCACCTCGTCTGATATGGGGAACCGCCTAAAAACAACATACAGCGTGGCCGGCACGCTAACCCTCGTCGTTAAATCACTGGTCAGATTCGATCCAGGGCCGGAGCGCCTCCCCAAATCCCGGAAACGGCGCGCTAGCGCCCGCGGCTATCCGGATGGGTATATCTAGAGAGACATTGTTATCCATGAAAACACAATTCCTGTTTGACTTTCCCACACGTTTACAATTCGTTCATTGTTCAGTGTATAGTCAAAAACTAGAGTTTATTCGCATTTTGTCCCTGTTGATCCATAACTCAACCGTGCCGTTATCAGTTTACCGTCTATAAAATTTAACGTCGCACGCAGTACCGCATTTCAGTGATATTAAAAGTTCCCCTGATAGTACCACCGACGCCCGCCATATCGGCCATCAGCCAAAACGATAAATACGTCGCACGCACGGTACGAGTTGTCAGTCGAAACAATCTTCCCCCCTTTCCATCACCGTCCCTGTCAGTTCTCCGAGTTCCATTCTCTTTCGCGATCTTGTATTTTGTGATAGGAAATGTCACTTGTGATGCAAAAGGAAGAGATAATGTCTGAATAAAATCTTTTCGGTTTTCAAGCCGCGTCAATTCGAATAAAATTCTCGAGCTTTCGAGGACCATCTCCGCCATTGTCGTCAGAAGTACAACTGCCAGGGCTGGCACGGTTTTCCGCTCATACGAGGAATGCGGCATCTCACACCAATCAGCAGGCAAAGGAAATGCTACTGTATTTCTGAACACTGAAAACTACCATTTGAAGGTTCCACATTTATTAGAAGATAATGCGTACCAGAAGCTTAGTTGCGATTCGACACAGGCCATCGTCAGGAAGACAGGGAAGTTATTAAAGGACTCTAGTTTACCTGATGAAGTGGTGAGCTCCCAGGCTTTATGAACTGCCGAAGTCACGTCAGGAAAATGTCCCTCTTAGCGCCATTGTTAGTGTAATCAGCTAGTCCACCTACAGACAGCCAGAACATCTTGCACGATAGTTAGTGCCAAAACTGGGACGTTGTGAACACCATGTTGTAAACTGGAAAACATCTTTGAAACCCCCAAGAAAGTGAAAATAAGCTGAAAGGACGTAATGGCTAGTCTGGACGTTGTGTCAGTTTTCACGAAGAGGCCGTACGAGACACGCTGGTTCTTTTGGTCCATTGGAAAATTTGCATATTTGTAGTAAGTGCCTATGGGACCAAACTGCTGAGGTCATCGGTCCCTAGGCTTACACACTACTTAATCTAACCCCCTCCGAAGGGGGGAGCCGCATGAAACGTGGCAAGGGGGCCCGGACCACGCGGTTACTCCGCGCGGCGTTTCCACCTGAAATCGTCAAACTGTTCCGTCATGTTCTAAAGACAACGTACCTCTTGTACCGTGACGAATATCATTAAATGACGGATGGCACAGCGACGGACTCACAACTGTCTCCAGCAGTCGCGACTTCCTTCATGGAACGCTTTGAGAAACAGGCTCTGAACTCGGCGGCGTTGCGTCCACTTTGCTTCCTAAGCTACGTCGGTGATACCTTCCTGACATGGCCTCACGATGAAAATAGACTGCAACAAGTCGTCGATCACAATAACGGTGTCCCCCCAACATTAAATTTCCAATCGAGTTGGAGAAGAATGGCAAGCTACAGTTTTTGAATGTTTTAGTTGAGTGGGAGGCAGGAAACCAACGCACACTGATCGATAATTGAACGCTGATAGTTTGCACCACCTTGTACACAAGAAAGCGGTCCTGAACACATTAATACACAGAGCAAAAGTTATTTCTGAAGACAACCACATACTGTCTCAATTACAGCACTTTAGACACGTGTTTAGAGAGAATGGTTATAGCAAGAGAGACACTGCAAACGCTTTCAGGTGCTTTGTGAATCGGCAGAAGAGGCCAAGCCGGCTGCTTTCCTGTCGTATTGTGGGGCAACGACAGGAAGTTAGGTGCTACAGAGACATGGACTGAGGCCAGTATTGGCCAGATACGAAATGCGCTGCGCCCTGTTAATGACGACATAGCTCGTCGTGTGCCCGGTGTATATGGTGTCCCTTGAGAGTGCAGTAGCATTTATTTTGGGTCAGACAGTTCATGCGGTTGCAGAGCGCTTTACTGACCACAAACGACATATTGAACAAAGGGCGCTTGACAAGTCGGCCTTAGTAGGGGCATTGCTTAGGAAACAGGCCCAAAATACTCTTTGAGAATACGAAATTCTTGGCTTACGTGTCAACACACTGGGATTCCGTTATTAAAGAGACGGCTGATATCAGAATGAACAGCAACCATTTTAACAGAGGCCAGTAGAGTGTGGGGGCGGGTTTCGGATGTCGGAAAGAAGCAATGACGAGTACTTGACGCTAGTAGGGAGGCGGGAGCAGCAGTGTCACCTGACATCACTCGGCCCCGCGCGAGGCCCACAAGAAAGACAGGCCGTGGAGCGTACGTCACAGCACGTGACACTGCAGGTCTCACGAGTGCCAGCAGCCGTCTCCGGCGAGGACGAGTAACCGTTTCAGACGAGTTTAATAATTGTTGACTGCGCGTTTAAATGCTTACAAGTTCTTGACAGCACACGACAAAATTAAGACCTTTATTAGTAACTTTTCAATTAAATATTGATTTCTCGCCGGCCCTGTACGAAGGCGAGCGTTCGCGAAGTACGGCGGCCAGGCCGACTAGTGTGACGTCACAAGTTCGTTGCAGAGCCAGATATCTCATTGGCCCCGGTCCCGCGGTTCAATCACGTTCCGCGCATGCGTCGTTTCGGCCCTCTCTGGTTGGTGTCAGACGCCGCATTCGTGGCTATATAAATGGAAAACCGTGCCAGACACGGTAGTCAGTTGTTTTACTCCTAACGACAATGGCGGGGATGGCCATTGAAAGCTCGAAATTTTTATTCTAATAAACGCGGCTTGAAAACCGAGAAGCCGGCCGCGGTGGCCGTGCGGTTCTAGGCGCTGCAGTCTGGAACCACGGGACTGCTACGGTCGCAGGTTCGAATCCTGCCTCGGGCATGGATGTGTGTGATGTCCTTAGGTTAGTTAGGTTTAAGTAGTTCTAAGTTCTAGGGGACTGATGACCTAAGATGTTAAGTCCCATAGTGCTCAGAGCCAAAACCGAGAAGATTTTATTAGAAATGCCACCGCGAAAGACTTGTAACGCACAAGACAGAATGTATGACGCATTTGCATATAGTTTAAAACTTTTATCCCTGTTGCGGTAGAAAAAAGGCTGATCCATAGAGATCTACAGGTTTATTGTGCAGAACTGATCGAAATTCTGTAACTACTAACCACATATTTGCTAATAGCAATGCTTCTAATCTCCATTCTGCCATGATGTTTTACGTTGTACCTAGTTTCAAATTAACTTTGTTGCTTCCTTTAAATCGCCAACGACCATTACCTTCACCACCACTCTCACAGTGTGCTAGTTGTTCGTCCTTAACGAGATGGATACGAGAATTGTTCGTCAATCGGAGACCATCACTAGGTGGGACTGACAGACGAGATGGAGAAGATACAACGAAGAGCGGCGGGTCCGTTTAGCAGGCACGAGAACGTTACAGAGATGCTCGACAAAGCCCAGTGGCAGATGCTACAAGAGAGGTGTGGTTTATAAGGGAGAGGTTTACTATTGAAACTTCGAGAGAGTACTTTCTGGGAAGATTTAGACAACATTTTACTTCCTCCCACATACATCTCGAGAAATGACCACGACGAGAAAATTCGAGAAGTTAGAGCCAATACAGAGGCTTACCGACAATCACTCTTCCCACGCGCCACTCACGAGTGGAACAGGAAATGAGGGATCAGAGATACCCTCCACCACACGTCGTCAGGCGGCTTGCGAAGTCTTGATGTAAGTGTAGATACGTACAATATTTTAAACTGTATAAAACATTCCATCGAGACTTTGTGCCTTCCTACACCGACGCGCCAAAACACTATGGCCACAAACCACAGCAAGAATAAAAGCTGCCTAGTGGCGCTGGTACATGAGGCCGTATGAAAGTATATAAACGAAGCCGAGAAGACTGGGGAATCATTTCTGTCGACTATGCAGCTGCTTTGACAAAGGGCAGATCTTTGTGGCCCGGCGCCTGGGAAGTAGCCTCTCGGAAATGGCGAAGCTGGTCGGTTGTTCGCGTGCTACTGGGCTGAACGTTTATGGAAAAGTGTTTGAGCGGTTCCTCGAAACACATACTGCGGCAAGGACGCATGCCACGGGTGACATTCAGCTGGACTTCCGTGGGACCTATGGTGGTAATCTATGGCACCAAGTGATCTGTGGAGTGCGTGAACACTATTGAGGACCTTCTGAACCCCTTGTTGGTTGATATCTTTCCAGACGGTGATGGCATCTTCCAGTAGGATAACTGCCCGTCTCAAAAAGGCAGAATCGTTTGTAGTGGCGCGGCCACAAACCACCGGCCCGAATTTTCGGGTATTGCGTGATCAGTGCGTAAGCATCTGGTGCCACATACCTTCGGAAACCGCCAAGGACTTCAGGTCTAGCAGGGCACTCCATTACTGCGTCCCAAGGGCAGGCACACGATAGTAAGCAGGTGTCACAATGGTTCGCCTCGATGGTGTATACTCGTATTCCTGTCACCAATACAGCTGGCGTCACATCGAAGACTCTTGGAATACAAAATGAGAATCGACTGCGCAACAATGGTGCAGCATTGTGGGTAAATGGCTCTGAGCACTATGGGACTCAACTGCTGTGGTCATTAGTCCCCTAGAACTTAGAACTACTTAAACCTAACTAACCTAAGGACATCACACACATCCATGCCCGAGGCAGGATTCGAACCTGCGACCGTAGCAGTCGCACGGTATTGTGGGTAACCTAAAGGACCAAGCACTGGAGGAAAGGCCATTCCTGACAGGCGTAAATCCACTAGTATCAAAGACAGGCTTTAATTTGGGGAAAAAATTTCGGTGAATGAATTTTTGAGCACAACATTGTATGGTATTGAAACATGGACTGTGGGAAAACCCGAGCAAAAGAGAAGCGAAGCGTTTGACATGTGGTGCTACAGAAGAATGTTGAAAACACGGTAGACTGATAAGGTAAGCAATGAGGAGATTCTCCGCGAAATCGTCACCAAGAAAGTTGACTAATTACTTTCTGAAATTATTTTAGAAAGTATGTGAAAATATAGCAACAACGTATTTTCGAAAATATTTTGGGAAAAACAGCGACTGATTTTCACAGTTTTAATTAGGAAAACAGTCTGTACTGGTTACGTGTTTCAGTCCATAGGCAGACTGCCTTCAGAGTGAACTCCGAAGTTGTTATGTGGAGAAGGAAACACGGATCAGGAACTGTAGAAGCTCTCGAAATCCTGTCAGCTGCTCAGTTCTCCACACATCAACTTGGGTGTACGTCTGAAGAAGATCCACCATTGGACTGAAACCGATCATCAACAAATGTGATTTGTACGATCTATTTTTCTAAGTACAAGAGCAACAACAGTTAATCACGCTTCTGGACACTAATATGGACACTAATCACAACAGCAAACTGGCAGTCGAAATCCGAAGTTTGCCATTGAATTCCACCTTTAATTATACGTCAAGTCAGACGGTTGCTCTTGGTGTGCAAACGCACCATCATATCCAACAACATGTGGTCCCAAATCTTAGGAGGAAGGAACAACAGCCAGCTGGCTGCCACTGTCGGAAGCAGATGCACTTGCGACAGACGGCAAGCGTCAGTGACCTCAAAGACCAGTACCCATTACAGTCCACAGGTATCAGCGACCTCAGAAATTTATCTCCCCCCCCCCCTCCCCGCTCCCCAGTATTCCATATTCTTGTACACAATGAATTCAGCACAACACCTTCCTGCCCATTGCTTTGATCAGGTCGCCATATATACGGTCTAGAGTGGGGGATTTATAGTTCTTCATATGTTGAATTGCATTCTTTATGCCGCTGCGTAAGACTGTAGGTCCGATATAAGTTGTTCAACTGCTTGACTGTTCGAACTGCTCACACTACATTACAAATTATTTCACAATGTAACATTACATACAATATTAGCTAAGATCAGCACCACAGCGACCATATTTGATACTCATGCCTATGTATCAGAACTTCCATTTGCTAGGCTGAAACACCGTGTGGCATTGTTGGCTGGAAGGCCCCATCCGGAGAAGTTCAGCCGCCGGGTGCAGGTCTTATTTCAGGTGTCGCCATACTGAGCGACTTGCGTGTCGGTGAAGATGAAATGATGATGTGGACAGCGAAACAGCCAGTCCACGAACGAAGAAAATCTCCTACCCGGTCGGGTATCGAACCCGGGCCCACTGCACGGTAGGCAAGCTAAGAGAAAATTTGAAATACGAGATTCTGATGACACTGCAACATTCATTCGGTGAGCACTAGACGGAAAAACGATGTGCACTTGGCCGGCCGCAGTGGCCGAGCGGTTCTAGGCGCTACAGTCTGGACCGCTACGGTCGCAGGTTCGAATCCTGCCTCGGGCATGGATGTGTGTGATGTCCTTAGGTTAGTTACGTTTAAGTAGTTCTCAGTTCTAGGCGACTGATGGCCTCAGAAGTTAAGTCCCATAATGCTCAGAGCCATTTGAACCATTTGTTTATGTGCACTTCGACAACACTTCCTTAAACATTGTATAGAAATGTGTGCGCTGTTCAGTAGCTTTCATTTTCGGTAGGCTTCCAGAAGAACTGAAATGAAATGAGCGAACGGCATCGTTGACTCGAGGCCCCACCGGAGAAGTTCGGCCGCCAAGCAGTCGACGCCACATGGGCGACGTGCGCACCGGTGATGAGGATGAAATGATAATGAGGACAACACAACACTCAGTCCCCGAGCGGAGAAAATCTCCAACCCGGCTGGGAATCGAACACGGACCCGCTTGCACGTAATCACCCATCTAAGCAGGCGGACAGTTGAACTGAAAATAGTGAGTGATAAAACGAAGTATTCTCATCCAAGCTGAAAAGTGTCCTGATGGCACACTCCTATTCTGTACAGGAATCCTACACAATAGTTGAGAACTTTTCTCTGTAATGTGTTATTTATTTGTATACTATCTCAGAATTTTATCGTGTTTCATTTATTGTTTCGTTTATAAATTTTCTAATCAGCTTTCTGAAAACAATGCAGTGACTCGTTTCGTGACCAAGTAGCCTTGTCTTGCATGATCCAGAAGAACTTCATAAATGATAAAATAAATAAATAAAATTACCTCCACCTTCTCCTCAGATAGGCCAAATCTCAAAGGAACTTAGTCAATTTTAGATGCTTAGGCGAAAGTGTTCGTAGATGGCTGAGCGAAGTACTGACAAGAAACATTATGTGGAGAGACATGAAAAGAATATATGCGAAGTGTTGGACTTGTGTCGGAAATACAAAATACTCTTGACCAGAAGAGCTGGAACTCTGGCCAATAAGACAGAGGTCTTGTTTCAGTTATGTACCCTTATTCCTCTGACAATCTAATTGAGTTTCTTGCTGCTGTGAGTAGAGCCAATCGATTCATACCATTCGTATCATACGATGACTTGCGGAATTCGTATGTAGATGTAGATTTAGAGGCGCTACGTCAACAGCATTAAGACCCAGCGCTAGCAGCAGGGCCACAGCTAGCAACACCAGATGCCGGTGATGGCAGCTTGAAGACTCACGTCGACTTGAAGAGTGGTCTGGATTTCCCCTCGAAGATGGTGGCTGTTGGACTGTATACTTCTCTCTAGAAATGTATAGCATTTGTACGGATTTGGCCTGTCATTATTTTGCCAAGGCTTCGATTCCTGTCACGTAAACCACAACAGAGCCAAGGCTCAGACTTGAAGCAATCAGATTTGCAGCAAGGTTTTGTCTTTCCGCTGCGTAGATGGAGTGATGACTCTTGTCCATCTGGTGGGCCGGGCTGTGTATTAATTACTCGACGCCATGGTGACAACACTTGTTTCAGCAGGTCGTTCCCGATGTTGGAGCCTGACTAGTCCCGGTCCGACTCGTTTCCATGAGGCTTTTAGCTTAACCGTGGCGGCTTCCTGATTTTATTCAGCCAAGCAAAGTAGAAAAATGGTTCAAATGGCTCTAAGCAGTTTGGGAATTAACGTCTGAGGTCATCAGTCCCCTAGAATTAGAACTACTTAAACCTAACTAACCTAAGGACATCACACACATTAATACCCGGGGCAGGATTCGAACCTGCGACCGCAGCAGAAGCGTGGTTCCGGACTGAAGCGCCTAGAACCGCTCCGCCGCAGCGGCCGGCTGAAAAGTAGATTCGTTGCGGTGCAACACACTTTCGTTCTTCAGAACATCTAAGCCACCGGACCAGTTCTTGCAATCGTGCAAAGTGTCGGCACATATCGTACACGCTGAGAATTATGTACCATACATTCAGTTTCTTCTTTACACTAGTTCAGCTTACAGCTCAGGGTTTATTGGCTGTTCCTTAATCTAAACGGTACTTTGAGTAACTAATCTACTGAACTTTTCTCACCTCTTCGCAGGAACACAATGTCATTGAATCATCACTTACAACCTACTACAATAACGTTACAAAATTCCTTCTTTGTGACGAATTCCTCCGCAATCATCTACAGCAAATAGTCCCACTCAGTCGTTCCTCTTACCACCAAGCGGACTATTTATTAATTCCTGCTTGAGTACTCATTATTCTCTACAGGTAACTCAGTTGTCCCAAGGTAGGTACGATTTTGTTTCTTGGTAATAAGGTTGGTCCCACTGTCATTCACTGAGTTGCTAGTCAGATGAAGACTTTAACAGACCGTAAATGACCGCATCATATGCAAAAATTTAAGAAGGCTGTTCACACTGAGACCGGTGCTAAAAGACTTCGGGAAATGTTGTTGTTGTTGTGGTCTTCAGTCCTGAGACTGGTCTGATGCAGCTCCCCATGCTACTCTATCCTGTGGAAGCTTCTTCATCTCCCAGTACTTACTGCAGCCTACATACCTCTGAATCTGCTTAGTGTATTCATCTCTTGGTCTCCCTCTACTTTTTTTACCCCCCACGCTGCCCTCCAGTGATTGTTGATCCTTTGCTGCCTCAGAACATGTCCTACCAACCGATCCCTTCTTCTAGGCAAGTTGTGCCACAAACTCCTCTTCTCTCCAATTCTATTCAATACCTCCTCATTACTTATGTGATCTACCTATCTAATCTTCAGCATTCTTCTGTAGCACCACATTTCGAAAGCTTCTATTCTCTTCTTGTCCAAACTATTTATCGTCCACGTTTCACTTCCATACATGGCTACACTCCATACAAATACTTTCAGTAACGACTTCCTGACACTTAAACCTATACTCGAAGTTAACAAATTTCTCTTCTTCTGAAACGCTTTCCTTGCCATTACCAGCCTACATCGTATATCCCCTCTACTTCGACCATCATCAGTTATTTTGCTCCCCAAATAGCAAAACTCCTTTACTACTTAAAGTGTCTCATTTCCTAATCTAATTCCCTCAGCATCAACCGACTTAATTCGATTACATTCCATTATCCTCGTTTTGCTTTTGTTGATGTTCATCTCATATCCTCCTTTCAAGACACTGTGCATTCCGTTCAGCTGCTCTTCCAGGTCGTTTGCTGTCTCTGACAGAATTACAGTGTCATCGGCGAACCTCAAAGTTTTTGTTTCTTCTCCATGGATTTTAATACCTACTCCGATCTTTTCTTTTGTTTCCTTTACTGCTTGCTCAATATACAGATTGAATAGCATCGGGGAGAGGCTACAACCCTGTCTTACTCCCTTCCCAACCACTGCTTCCCTTTCATACCCCTCGACTCTTATAACTGCCATCTGGTCTCTGCACAAAATGTAAATAGCCTTTCGCTGCCTGTATTTTACCCCTGCCACCTTTAGAATTTGAAAGAGGGTATTCCAGTCAACATTGTCAAAAGCTTTCTCTTAGTCTAAAAATGCTAGAAACGTAGGTTTGCCTTTCCTTAATCTTTCTTCTAAGGTATGTCGTAGGGTCAGTATTGTTCCAACATTTCTACGGAATCCAAACTGATCTTCCCCGAGTTCAGCTTCTACTAGTTTATCCATTCGTCTGTAAAGAATTCGCGTTAGTATTTTGCAGCTGTGACTTATTAAACTGATAGTTCGGTAATTTTCACATCTGTCAACACCTTATATGGAATAAACTTGGATACGCTGTCCACAGCAGTCATTACTTCACTGATTCCATGATACTGAGCCCTTAAGCGTCAAAGACGCATACTGATACTTGTTGTCACTTTTCCATTTTGATTGGCTGCAAGGGCCTGGTGTAACGAAAACATTACCGGTCACACAAAAGGGAACTGTGTTTGCCTTACATTTACATCAGCTCGCTGACATTTTACTCGCGTGTTGGTGGTGCACCGTCCTCCTCTCGTTCCGAATTTCGCTTCATTCAGCTCATGTTTCCAGGGTGCTGCAACTTTACACAGACTTAACTGTAAGTGGAGCGGTCGGTTTAGACAGCGCAGGTACACACTCCAGTATATCGCGCGAAACGTGCTGGCAAAGCGAGGCGCGACTGCCGTCGCGATGTTGACCGTCTTCCGGGTAATTACTCGGGGCGGCGCGTTTGATGTCCGCCTCCTTCCCTCCCCACCCCCGCCTCCCCTGCCACCGCAGCGCAGCAATTAGCGGCGGCAATCACCGCGGTCAGCCGCCGCCCGCGCCGAGTGGTTGCGCTCCGCTGTTCTGCGGCGCCGCTGATAGCCGTGCCGCCTGCCGGCAGCTTACGGCCCTCGCTTGCTGTCTCTCTCACTGGGCAACGCGCACCGTTTACTCCTATCGACATTCCAACGTGACACCGAGTTGTCAAGAATACTGGTCGAGAGCAGTATTAAGGCCCGTCCACACGCAACGATCTGTCTGCGCAAATGTCTGCGCACATCACATCTGCGCAGGCAGATCGTTGCGTGTGGACAGAAGATTTGCACGAACCTGAGGTGTGTGCAAACCTGGAAGTTGGAGTTGGAGGTTTGAGCGAAACCTCTCAAATCTGTGGGTTCAAACCACATCTGCGCAGACGAGTTGGAGCGTGTGGACAGGAGATCGCCGCAAATCTGGCGCGAAACTGCTGTTTGCTCAATCTAGTGTTTGAATTTGTGCGCACAGGGCTTTAAAATGGCTGATAACTCGTCAGTGCTCTCGAGGGTTTGTTAGTGAATTCATTGAAATATGTAGAAACCACCCATGTTTGTGGAAGGTTAAAGTAAAGAATATAGTGACCGAGACAAAAAGACAGCACCATACAATGCTCTAATTTAAAAATTGCGAGCAGTTGACGCCTCGGCAAACAGAGAAACAGTAATAAAAAAAAATTTCGTTGCGAACTCTTTACCGAGCAGAGTTATCCAAAGTTCAGAAATCTAGAAGATCTGGTGTAGGAGCAGATCAAGTATACCAGCCAACGTTATAGTATTTTGATCTGCTTGGCTTTCTTAAGGTTCGCCCTGCAAATCTCGCAGTAAATTTACGTGAGAAAACTGCTTTTGCTTTAGCAGCCACTGTCTACACCATTTTGACCGCTTTCTCTGTTTCCTGCGGTTGGTCTGAATGTATTTTGCAACACAAGTTGCGAACACAGACCGCAACAGAACTTCCTTCATTTCTATATTTCAGAATAACTGAATTAAATTTTTGACGTTTACGGGGAGCGTAGTCGCTTGCCACTGATTTCTTTTCTACACTGCCAGATGGGGGGCGAGTACTAGATTGGGGTTTGTGTCGTGTGAAAACGCCACATTTGCAGAGATCTTTTGCATGTACAGACATCTGCGCCGATGTCTGCGCAGACAGATCGTTACGTGTCGACCGGGCTTTACAGTTCACCATGTGACATGAATCCAAAATAGTGTGACATCCAAAAGAGTGTGGCCATATTGTCGAGCTTGGAAGTAAGTTGATTTTGATTGTTTGTTTTTAGCTATTAGTGAAACGCCCTGCTAACCCCGCAGGACAGGACAGGTAGTTGGAATTGTGGAAAGGGGCCAAAATGAGCGGCTGTCAGTTACACTCGAACACATACAACTTTATTTATTTGACCAAGCATTACAGTACAAATTCTTGAACTTAGTTATCAGCTGAATACGCCACACTGTCTTATGCCTTAAGGGCACAAGCACTTTAATTTAAAACGCAGCTAAAAGCCATTAACTCAAAATTCAGACGCCAAAAAGAATATTTAGAAGGCAGAGGGCCTCACGTTAAGTAAGTTCTATAATTTGGCTCAAGGCCCAAAAGTCTGACACTTGAAAAGCAACAACCATGATTTAAGACTCAAGGTAAAATTAAATAAAGAAACATGAGGTAGAAGGCCTTATCTTCAATCAGGCTGAAGGCCGCAAACAGTCTGATGCTCGAAGGAAAAAGATCCTTAATTTAAAAACGGCTGAAGGCCCCATGACTTAAAAATCAAGGTAAAATAAATTTAAACAACAAAGCCTTATCTTAAATTAGGTTGAAGGCCCCAAACAATCTAACACTTCACAAGCAAGGAACTTTAATTTTAAAACAGCTGAAGGCCAATGACTTAAAACACAACTATAATAATTTTTCAGACTAAGAACAGCCGACCAGTTGCAAAGGATAAAGCAATCTTTACCTAGGTTTCAATAGATATAAATCTATCTTCTTCAGAAGATGCCTGGGGACAATGAACATCGTAATATATATTAAGGTATGAAACATGAGTCAAGAATAAAGTTTAACATATATTAGGAAAATATTGTATTACAAGATGTGAGAAAGATTCTTGGTACTTACAGTATTATAACAACATGAAGTGATATGTCCTTATCGTTTAGGCAAACATCTGCATAGTTACATTAATCATATAAAATATAGCCCTGACAACAGGGTTTGTCAAACAAATAAAATAGGTACATAGAAGTTGCAGAGCGCCTAAGCGACTGAGTAAAATCGGCCAGCGTAGTAGCACAGCGGCCAGGGCAGGTGGCGCTCATGTCGCGAACTATGTGCCGATAGGCGTACTGAAGTAACATTTGAAACATCAATTTTAAATGCGTTCTTAAATAGAGTGATAATAAATAAATTGACAAGCATTTGACACTCCCGTTATGACATTGTGGGAGGTATAGGAACAATAACGTAGATACATACATCAAAAAGACAGGTGGCGCTTCCGCCGTGAGTTACATGCAGTGGTCTATATAGCCAAAATATAAAGTTATATTACCATATTAGTGAAGCCCATAGAACGTATATAAGTCAAACCATCAAGAACAATCAGTAATGGCTTTTAAGAAAATTACGAGACCTGGTCTACAATCCAGTTACTACGTAATAAGAGAAAATGACATGGGGGCCGCTGTAGTGGCAGCCATATATCGTGAAAATAACACATTATATAAACGATAGTAAACTGGAGGATTTGAAAGTGCATTATAGCTTCCTGAGGAAATAGACTACTGAGGTTACTAACATTAATGTTATACATTACACAGTACGGGTTTAAAGCCTTCAAAAAATTGTTTACAAGCAAGGTTCAACTGATCATTCAGAATATTGCCGTCTTTGAGCTCTAGATGTTTAAAAATAAATAGCTCTTCCCACAGATCTAGTCTCCGTCCTTTGACCTGTCTATGTAGGATAACCGTGTCTTCTAACTGTTTAGGCGTATGGCCGGTTATCAAGAGGTGTTCAGCAAAGGTAGAGTTGCGAATATTCGTTCCTTTTTTACCTAACAGATGTTCTTTATATCGTGTTTTCACAGCTCTGCCGGTTTGACCAATATAATAAGAGGGGCAGTTATTACAGGTTAGCTTGTAAATACCTGAATTAGAAAACCAATCGCTGGCAATCTCTACTGACTGTACAAGATTTCTTTTTAAACTGTTATCTGTAGAAAAGGAGACGTTACAGTTATATTTTTTATTCAGAAGACGTTTAATCCTATACGATAAGTTACCCAGGAAAGGGATGGAAATAAATTTTTTAGTTTCTGTGGTATCCGTGGGGAGAATATTTCTCAAAGTCGAACATTTTTGGGAGATTTTCTTATTGAGCAGGTAATCAATCATATTCTGGTTATACCCATTATTAACCGCAATCGCTTTGATGACATTCAATTCCTTTTTTTGATCCGCAGGTGATAAAGGAGTGGTTACCATTCGGTGAATGGCGGAATGAAAAAATGCCAATTTATGAGCTTTTGGATGGGTTGAGTCAGCAGGAATGACATTATCAGAATATGTTTCCTTGCGGAAGATATTAAAATGGAAGGAATTATCTTCTATAGAAATTGTTAAATCGAGAAAATTAAGTTCACGTTTATCATTTTGAAGTTCTTTTGTGAAGGAAATTTTTTCATGTAAACCGTTGAAAGTGTTAAAGAGATGCTCTAACTCATGATCAGTGCCATCAAAAGCAATGAAAATGTCATCAACATACCGTGCATAATAGCGGATTTTGTGGCGTAATTCTGAACTTGAATTGAAGAACGTTGTTTCTAGGGCGTTAATGAAAACCTCTGCTAGAATACCGGCGAGGGGGCTACCCATTGCTAGACCATCTGGTTGTACATACATTTTCCCGTTAAATGTGAAGTAATTGTATTTTAAAATGACCTTGAGCAAACCAATGAGTTCGGCAATCTGAGTTTCACTTAATTTTTTGTGTTTAAGAAGATTCTCTTTTACAAGGTCTATGGTTTCATCAACCGGAACATTTGTGTAAAGGCTGACGATGTCAAAGGACACCAGTCTAGTGTCAGGTGTACAACTTATAGATTGAATATTGTTAATTAATTCCTTACTGTTTTTTACAGAAAAATTATTTTCAAAAGTGAAAGCATCTTTAATTTTAAAATGGAGGCGCCTAGCAAGTGTGTGATGTGGACTGCCTATACCATTCACTATAGGGCGAATCGGGTGATTTTGTTTATGCAGTTAATCTGACTTCTAAGCACTGGTGGTTTAGGGTTCATATTTATAAGCCCTTTCTTTTGGAACTTATTGAACAAGCTGACGGAATTCGTTAAAGTACGCCGGATTTCATTTTGCAGTTCAGTAGTAGGATCTACAGTAACCTCAGTGATGTCGTTTTCCTCAAAAAACTTTACAGTCTTCTCTATATATTCATTTTTATAAGCCACGACCACGGTGTTCCCTTTGTCACTCTTAGTGATTAATGCGTCGTGCTCTCTAAGTTTATGATTAATGCTTTTTATTATACTATATTCGCCCGATTGCTTATTAGGAGATAATTTAATTTCTTTTTCTATTATGTTGTTACATTCGTAGGCACATTTGACTTGCTCAGTTTTCTCTAATTTCAGAGATTCTAAACCGATTTTTAGATCTACAATGAGATTACAAATAACTGGATGTTTATCGAGTTTAGCAGGCAAGTTATATTTAAGGCCTTTACACAACAAGTCATTTTCGGCCTGCGTAAAAGAAATATTGGTTTTATTTAGTACTCTATCGTAAAATAGGTGCTTAACACTATTGTCTGCTGTATTATCACTTTTACTTGTGGTCCTATTACTAAACTTTAAAAGCTTTCTTTCATGTCTGGCCTTGATTATTTCTTTACGATTAGAGAGCCATTCATTAATACTATTCCACAGGTGGTCAATTTGAAAATTACAAAGATCTTTAAAGGCTTTAGTTAAAAATAGGTGTATACAGTAGGCTTCACTATTAAGGACATCTTTTTTCTTGTACAAATTTACTGTGCTCTCGGAAATGACTAAATGCACTAGCTTCTTTTTAATAGAAGGCACCCTGTTACACTGTTTAAAATTTACGTACGCCTTCACATAATCAGGGATAATGTCTTTCTCTAGGCACTGGTGATTAAAGTCAATAGCCATACCTGCTTTCACAATTTTTAATTTGATGTCCATATACCTGGATGCAGCTTTTGATACCTCGGCAGGCAAGAATTTCAGTACTTTAAACATAGCTGCGCTACAGCAATGGTTCCACGTAAATCAGACTAAGAACAGCCGACCAGTTGCAAAGGATAAAGCAATCTTTACCTAGGTTTCAATGGATATAAATCTATCTTCTTCAGAAGATGCCTGGGGACAATGAACACCGTAATATATATTAAGGTATGAAACATGAGTCAAGAATAAAGTTTAACATATATTAGGAAAATATTGTATTACAAGATGTGAGAAAGATTCTTGGTACTTACAGTATTATAACAACATGAAGTGATATGTCCTTATCGTTTAGGCAAACATCTGCATAGTTACATTAATCATATAAAATATAGCCCTGACAACAGGGTTTGTCAAACAAATAAAATAGGTACATAGAAGTTGCAGAGCGCCTAAGCGACTGAGTAAAATCGGCCAGCGTAGTAGCACAGCGGCCAGGGCAGGTGGCGTTCATGTCGCGAACTATGTGCCGATAGGCGTACTGAAGTAACATTTGAAACATCAATTTTAAATGCGTTCTTAAATAGAGTGATAATAAATAAATTGACAAGCATTTGACACTCCCGTTATGACATTGTGGGAGGTATAGGAACAATAACGTAGATACATACATCAAAAAGACAGGTGGCGCTTCCGCCGTGAGTTACATGCAGTGGTCTATATAGCCAAAATATAAAGTTATATTACCATATTAGTGAAGCCCATAGAACGTATATAAGTCAAACCATCAAGAACAATCAGTAATGGCTTTTAAGAAAATTACGAGACCTGGTCTACAATCCAGTTACTACGTAATAAGAGAAAATGACATGGGGGCCGCTGTAGTGGCAGCCATATATCGTGAAAATAACACATTATATAAACGATAGTAAACTGGAGGATTTGAAAGTGCATTATAGCTTCCTGAGGAAATAGACTACTGAGGTTACTAACATTAATGTTATACATTACACAGTACGGGTTTAAAGCCTTCAAAAAATTGTTTACAAGCAAGGTTCAACTGATCATTCAGAATATTGCCGTCTTTGAGCTCTAGATGTTTAAAAATAAATAGCTCTTCCCACAGATCTAGTCTCCGTCCTTTGACCTGTCTATGTAGGATAACCGTGTCTTCTAACTGTTTAGGCGTATGGCCGGTTATCAAGAGGTGTTCAGCAAAGGTAGAGTTGCGAATATTCGTTCCTTTTTTACCTACCTTTTTTACCTATAGTGAATGGTATAGGCAGTCCACATCACACACTTGCTAGGCGCCTCCATTTTAAAATTAAAGATGCTTTCACTTTTGAAAATAATTTTTCTGTAAAAAAACAGTAAGGAATTAATTAACAATATTCAATCTATAAGTTGTACACCTGACACTAGACTGGTGTCCTTTGACATCGTCAGCCTTTACACAAATGTTCCGGTTGATGAAACCATAGACCTTGTAAAAGAGAATCTTCTTAAACACAAAAAATTAAGTGAAACTCAGATTGCCGAACTCATTGGTTTGCTCAAGGTCATTTTAAAATACAATTACTTCACATTTAACGGGAAAATGTATGTACAACCAGATGGTCTAGCAATGGGTAGCCCCCTCGCCGGTATTCTAGCAGAGGTTTTCATTAACGCCCTAGAAACAACGTTCTTCAATTCAAGTTCAGAATTACGCCACAAAATCCGCTATTATGCACGGTATGTTGATGACATTTTCATTGCTTTTGATGGCACTGATCATGAGTTAGAGCATCTCTTTAACACTTTCAACGGTTTACATGAAAAAATTTCCTTCACAAAAGAACTTCAAAATGATAAACGTGAACTTAATTTTCTCGATTTAACAATTTCTATAGAAGATAATTCCTTCCATTTTAATATCTTCCGCAAGGAAACATATTCTGATAATGTCATTCCTGCTGACTCAACCCATCCAAAAGCTCATAAATTGGCATTTTTTCATTCCGCCATTCACCGAATGGTAACCACTCCTTTATCACCTGCGGATCAAAAAAAGGAATTGAATGTCATCAAAGCGATTGCGGTTAATAATGGGTATAACCAGAATATGATTGATTACCTGCTCAATAAGAAAATCTCCCAAAAATGTTCGACTTTGAGAAATATTCTCCCCACGGATACCACAGAAACTAAAAAATTTATTTCCATCCCTTTCCTGGGTAACTTATCGTATAGGATTAAACGTCTTCTGAATAAAAAATATAACTGTAACGTCTCCTTTTCTACAGATAACAGTTTAAAAAGAAATCTTGTACAGTCAGTAGAGATTGCCAGCGATTGGTTTTCTAATTCAGGTATTTACAAGCTAACCTGTAATAACTGCCCCTCTTATTATATTGGTCAAACCGGCAGAGCTGTGAAAACACGATATAAAGAACATCTGTTAGGTAAAAAAGGAACGAATATTCGCAACTCTACCTTTGCTGAACACCTCTTGATAACCGGCCATACGCCTAAACAGTTAGAAGACACGGTTATCCTACATAGACAGGTCAAAGGACGGAGACTAGATCTGTGGGAAGAGCTATTTATTTTTAAACATCTAGAGCTCAAAGACGGCAATATTCTGAATGATCAGTTGAACCTTGCTTGTAAACAATTTTTTGAAGGCTTTAAACCCGTACTGTGTAATGTATAACATTAATGTTAGTAACCTCAGTAGTCTATTTCCTCAGGAAGCTATAATGCACTTTCAAATCCTCCAGTTTACTATCGTTTATATAATGTGTTATTTTCACGATATATGGCTGCCACTACAGCGGCCCCCATGTCATTTTCTCTTATTACGTAGTAACTGGATTGTAGACCAGGTCTCGTAATTTTCTTAAAAGCCATTACTGATTGTTCTTGATGGTTTGACTTATATACGTTCTATGGGCTTCACTAATATGGTAATATAACTTTATATTTTGGCTATATAGACCACTGCATGTAACTCACGGCGGAAGCGCCACCTGTCTTTTTGATGTATGTATCTACGTTATTGTTCCTATACCTCCCACAATGTCATAACGGGAGTGTCAAATGCTTGTCAATTTATTTATTATCACTCTATTTAAGAACGCATTTAAAATTGATGTTTCAAATGTTACTTCAGTACGCCTATCGGCACATAGTTCGCGACATGAGCGCCACCTGCCCTGGCCGCTGTGCTACTACGCTGGCCGATTTTACTCAGTCGCTTAGGCGCTCTGCAACTTCTATGTACCTATTTTATTTGTTTGACAAACCCTGTTGTCAGGGCTATATTTTATATGATTAATGTAACTATGCAGATGTTTGCCTAAACGATAAGGACATATCACTTCATGTTGTTATAATACTGTAAGTACCAAGAATCTTTCTCACATCTTGTAATACAATATTTTCCTAATATATGTTAAACTTTATTCTTGACTCATGTTTCATACCTTAATATATATTACGGTGTTCATTGTCCCCAGGCATCTTCTGAAGAAGATAGATTTATATCCATTGAAACCTAGGTAAAGATTGCTTTATCCTTTGCAACTGGTCGGCTGTTCTTAGTCTGATTTACGTGGAACCATTGCTGTAGCGCAGCTATGTTTAAAGTACTATAATAATTTTTATTAGGCAGAAGGCCCACGGCTTTATCTTTAAACAATATATTAATCAGGCTGAAGGCCCAAACAATCTAACACTTGACAAACAAAGAATTTTTAATTTTAAAATGGCTGAACACAAATGACTCAAAACACAACTAAAATAATTTTTAGTAGGCAGAATGTAATGCATATATGCATTCCCTTCGCGTGTTTAAGCCAAATATTAAGCACATTTATGCGATCAGGAATGCTCAGTAGCAGCCAGGCTTTTTTTTTTTTTTTTTTTTTGGTCGTCAGTCTACTGACTGGTTTGATGCGCGGCCCGCCACGAATTCCTTTCCTGTGCTAACCTCTTCATCTCAGAGTAGCACTTGCAACCTACGTCCTCAATTATTTGCTTGACGTATTCCAATCTCTGTCTTCCTCTACAGTTTTTGCCTTCTACAGCTCCCTCTAGTACCACGGAAGTCATTCCCTCATGTCGTAGCAGATGTCCTATCATCCTGTCCCTTCTCCTTATCAGTGTTTTCCATATACTCCTTTCCTCTCCGATTCTGCGTAGAACCTCCTCATTCCTTACCTTATCAGTCCACCTAATTTTCAACATTCGTCCTTAGCACCACATCTCAAATGCTTCGATTCTCTTCTGTTCCGGTTTTCCCACAGTCCATGTTTCACTACCATACAATGCTGTACTCCAGACGTACATCCTCAGAAATTTCTTCCTCAAATTAAGGCCGGTATTTGATATTAGTAGACTTCTCTTGGCCAGAAAT
The DNA here is from genome assembly GCF_021461395.2 of Schistocerca americana. Classification (NCBI taxonomy): domain Eukaryota; kingdom Metazoa; phylum Arthropoda; class Insecta; order Orthoptera; family Acrididae; genus Schistocerca; species Schistocerca americana. Next base: position 376,573,989 of record NC_060123.1, on the reverse strand, counting down.
GCCTTTTTTGCCATAGCGAGTCTGCTTTTGATGTCCTCCTTGCTCCGTCCGTCCTTGGTTATTTTACTGCCTAGGTAGCAGAATTCCTTAACTTCATTGACTTCATGACCATCAATCCTGATGTTAAGTTTCTCGCTGTTCTCATTTCTACTACTTCTCATTACCTTCGTCTTTCTCCGATTTACTCTCAAACCATACTGTGTACTCATTAGACTGTTTATTCCATTCAGCAGATCATTTAATTCTTCTTCACTTTCACTCAGGATAGCAATGTCATCAGCGAATCGTATCATTGCTATCCTTTCACCTTGTATTTTAATTCCACTCCTGAACCTTTCTTTTATTTCCATCATTGCTTCCTCGATGTACAGATTGAAGAGTAGGGGCGAAAGGCTACAGCCTTGTCTTACACCTTTCTTAATACGAGTACTTCGTTCTTGATCGTCCACTCTTATTATTCCCTCTTGGTTGTTGTACATAATGTATATGACCCGTCTCTCCCTATAGCTTACCCCTACTTTTTTCAGAATCTCGAACAGCTTGCACCATTTTATATTGTCGAACGCTTTTTCCAGGTCGACAAATCCTATGAAAGTGTCTTGATTTTTCTTTAGCCTTGCTTCCATTATTAGCCGTAACGTCAGAGTTGCCTCTCTCGTCCGTTTACTTTTCCTAAAGCCAAACTGATCGTCACCTAGCGTATTCTCATTTTTCTTTTCCATTCTTCTGTATATTATTCTTGTAAGCAGCTTCGATGCATGAGCTGTTAAGCTGATTGTGCGATAATTCTCGCACTTGTCAGCTCTTGCCGTCTTCGGAATTGTGTGGATGATGCTTTAACGAAAGTCAGATGGTATATCGCCAGGCTCATATATTCTACACACCGACGTGAATAGTCGTTTTGTTGCCATTTCCCCCAATGATTTTAGAAATTCTGATGGAATGTTATCTATGCTTTCTGCCTTATTTGACCGTAAGTCCTCCAAAGCTCCTTTAAATTCCGATTCTAATACAGGATCCCCTATCTCTTCTTAATCGACTCCTGTTTCTTCTTCTATCACATCCGCCAAATCTTCACCCTCATAGAGGCTTTCAATGTATTCTTTCCACCTATCTGCTCTCTCCTCTGCATTTAACAGTGGAATTCCCGTTGCACTCTCAATGTTACCACCGTTGCTTTTAATGTCACCAAAGGTTGTTTTGACTTTCCTGTATGCTGAGTCTGTCCTTCCGACAATCATATCTTTTTCGATGTCCTTACATTTTTTCTGCAGCCATTTCGTCTTAGCTTCCCTGCACTTCCTATTTATTTCATTCCTCAGCGACTTGTATTTCTGTATTCCTGATTTTCCCGGAACATGTTTGTACTTCCTCCTTTCATCAATCAACTCAAGTATTTCTTCTGTTACCCATGGTTTCTTCGCAGCTACCTTCTTTGTATCTATGTTTTCCTTCCCAACTTCTGTGATGGCCCTTTTTAGAGATGTCCAATCCTCTTCAACTGTACTGTCTACTGCGCTATTCCTTATTGCTGTATCTATAGCGTTAGAGAACTTCAAACGTATCTCGTCATTCCTTAGTACTTCCGTATCCCACTTCTTTGCGTATTGATTCTTCTTGACTAATGTCTTGAACTTCAGCCTACTCTTCATCACTACTATATTGTGATCTGAGTCTATATCTGCTCCTGGGTACGCCTTACAATCCAGTATCTGATTTCGGAATCTCTGTCTGACCATGATGTAATCTAATTGAAATCTTCCCGTATCTCCCGGCCTTTTCCAAGTATACCGCCTCCTCTTGTGATTCTTGAACAGGGTATTCGCTATTACTAGCTGAAACTTGTTACAGAACTCAGTTAGTCTTTCTCCTCTTTCATTCCTTGTCCCAAGCCCATATTCTCCTGTAACCTTTTCTTCTACTCCTTCCCCTACAACTGCATTCCAGTCGCCCATGACTATTAGATTTTCGACCCCCTTTACATACTGAATTACCCTTTCAATATCCTCATACACTTTCTCTATATGTTCATCTTCAGCTTGCGACGTCGGCATGTATACCTGAACTATTGTTGTCAGTGTTGGTCTGCTGTCGATTCTGATTAGAACAACCCGGTCACTGAACTGTTCACAGTAACACACCCTCTGCCCTACCTTACTATTCATAACGAATCCTACACCTGTTATACCATTTTCTGCTGCTGCTGATATTACCCGATACTCATCTGACCAGAAATCCTTGTCTTCCTTCCACTTCACTTCACTGACCCCTACTATATCTAGATTGAGCCTTTGCATTTCCCTTTTCAGATTTTCTAGTTTCCCTACCACGTTCAAGCTTATGACATTCCACGCCCCGACTCGTAGAACGTTATCCTTTCGTAGATTATTCAATCTTTTTCTCATGGTAACCTCCCCCTTGGCAGTCCCCTCCCGGAGATCCGAATGGGGGACTATTCCGGAATCTTTTGCCAATGGAGAGATCGTCATGACACTTCTTCAATTACAGGCCACATGTCCTGTGGATACACGTTACGTGTCTTTAATGCAGTGGTTTCCATTGCCTTCTGCATCCTCATGTCGTTGATCATTGCTGATTCTTCGACCTCTGGGGGCAGTTTCCCACCCCTAGGACAAGAGAGTGCCGTGAACCTCTATCCGCTCCTCCGCCCCCTTTTACAAGGCCGTTGGCAGAATGAGGCTACATGTACATTTAACAATTAAGCGTCAGCAAGAGCATTAGTGATGAAATCATAGGAGGCAATGTTGTAGGGACAGGATCCAACTATTCGGGAGTAGGATCTTACAATTTGAGACAGTGCTCCGAGGCAAACTTCCGTCACAATGTCTGCAAACGTGACGTCAGATCCGCCTAGCAAAAGCGATCTCAGGGTCCATTGGTTGAAGGTTTGGATACATATATATATGTAGGAAACGAGATAAGTACCCTTATTGGCTGAGGGAGAAAGGTGGGGTGGTCTCTCTTGTCCTTCGGTAAGACAGGGAGAGTTTGTCTCGAGGAGCCACGCAAAACGCACTGTCGAGTAACCGGGGCGGCTCTAAAAGAACGGGTGAGTTCATACTTCAGATGTTAAGCAAGATATAAAGTAAAGTTATTAGTTATAAGAACGCCACGTGTCGTGGGCAGTGTCTATCATTATGTACAGTCAGAAAATGGTGTTAATGTGTGGAAAGGGTCGAATACAACGGCGTAGTCTGTAACCTCGTCCTCCTTTATCGGCGTTAATGACAGCGAAAAATTAAACCGCGTGTACCTAATGGAAATTTGGTAAAATGAATCGTCACCGAAGTTAATCTGTCAGTAAAGAGGGAGGAAGGGTTTCATCTAAATGAAAGGAAAAATGCAAATGAAATTGGTAGAAATTAATTATGAAAAAGGTATGACACACGTTGTGTGAAAACTGAACGTTTGCCAGAAGTAATAAATTTCTCTATACTCTGACTTAATTTAGCAAAAGAATTAGTAAAACCGGAAAATTGAAAGTTAATTTAGTGACTGAAATTAATAGTGAACTTTGTTTCTGAAGCACTACGAAATTAAATAAAATAAGGTTAGTCTTGGGCTACGTCAACACTCATTTCAAAAGCTACTTAATCAACGCAATTTAGAAATAAGAGATTTAACATCGAACTTGAATTAAATGATTCTGAACAATTAACAATAGTAAAATTTAGTACGTACCAAGCTGAGCTGCAGTCACAGGTAAGCTAAAATATGGTAACAAAACTCGCACTCTTAATTTCTGCTTGTGTAATCTAAATATTGTAGCCAGCTATGAATACTTTAACTGAACTTTGAAATTAAAGCAGTGAAATGGAATGATATTACTTTAATGCTGGCGTATGAATTTCAACGACACTCGGGTTCATTCCAGAAAAGGAAGGGACCCTGCTTGGTAATGTAATTGGGACAATGTGCAACAAAGGTTCATGCTAAGTTGCTGTATTTTAGTGATGCAAATGGAACAATGTGAAAACCTGAGTTCTGCCATACAGTTCTAAAACTTGACGTGCTTTCAGTCTTCCTTGTTGGTTGATTGGAGGTTTGAAGTCGTCGATCGAGGAGGTGGCGACAATCACTTATTGTCAGCTGTCGCTGTAGCAGAAGCTGGATGTTGGCGCGCCTTCTTCTCGACACGGTCACCAGGCGAAACGGGCTCTTGATGTGTGCCAGCTAATGTTTCCCGTCCGCGACACCGTGCCAGAAACTATCATAGCAAGTCGAGCGCAATTACATGCTTCCAAACCCCGAAAGCGCGGCAACTCGCTGGAGCGTCACTCACACACCTGCTCCAGCAATGGGAACAACCCCACACACTCCGACACTGCGTAGAGACCGCCAGCGGACCCGACCAAACTATGCCCCACAGAGATTTCATCGCTGCTCCACTCCAACTGACCGACTCCCACACATCAGCAAGGAGAGAGCACTAAAATAACTGAGCATTCGATATCACAGGCTACACACAGTTTCACGAACACTTGCACGAAGGTCTAGACAATACCAACGGCAGCGACTGTGCAATAACAAGGAGGAATGACGAGTCGGCGCACGCAGGCAAACCATAAGCGATCGCCGGCCAACATACACGTCGTCCGACAAGGCGACCGACCGACGACCAACCAAGGTGGTCCGCACTCAAGTGACATGTATCGGCAGCCGTCGGGCGAGCCACGGCTGTCCGGACCTCACTGCAGCCGCGCCCCGACTGAACTTCTGCCGCGTCCTAAGCCAAACACTGCCACGTCCGAACTGCTCTGCTAGCGCCTCCCAACTCACTGGCAGATCCGAACTAACTCCGAATACACGACAACCGGGAAGTAATAGCAGTCAGCAAAGATAATACGCCAGGGCTTATAACGATAAGTGCCGCTGCTGCCGCTCACGGCAGGCAAGGCGGCAACTCAGTGCCACCAGTAATTGAAATTAACATAATGTGGTGGTAGTACAGTAAAAACAGGAGTCAAATGAGATACGGCACGAACACGAGTCACACAAGGCTCAATTAGTGTTCGTGCTGCTCTACATGAACACTTTTTCTGTCCCATCATCTTCATCTCAGAATAGCACATCCACCCACGGTTCTCAATTATTCGTACAACTACGAGGGCCGCTCAGTAAGTAATGCAAAACTTTTTTTTCTCGCCCAGTTTCGATTGACTAAATGCGGAATTTGTCGTGGGAAATCCTGAAATATTCTGCTTCAGCCCCTACAGCTTCATGAAGTTCCGAATGGGTGAGGCGCTATACGTAGCATTCAAAATGGCGTCAATAACGGAGCCGCGTTCCAATCACAGAGCTGTCGTTGATTTTCTTTTGGCTAAAATCAGGGCATCGCAGATATTTATAGGCGATTGCAGAATCTGTAAGGAGACCTGGCAGTGAACAAAAGCAAGGTGAGTCGTTGGCGAGCCTTTTGTCATCATCGCAACAAGGTCGCACAAAACTGACCGATGCCCCGTATGCTGTCCGGCCGCACACAGCTGTGACTCCTGCAGTGTTGGAACGTGCGGACACTCTCATTATATATTATAGATAAATAGTCTGCATTACAGAGCACCACATAGCTAAGCAATCATTATTTGCAGAGCAATTCTAACGCTTTATTAATTATGGAGCTTTCACACACTGCCGCTAATACCGTTGCGTATGAAAGCAGTGCTCACAACATTTGTGAAGAAAGGTAGAGACATCTACCTATTTTTGGTTTAACGCAAGCATTGTTCACTGTTGCCACTTGCTATCCAGGAGTGAAAGAGGTGATACGGCTGAATATGATATAATATTTTCGGCTAGGAGTAGCAAATTTGGATAAGCGCACTGGCGAAGAATGTTGTGACTGGCAAGAACGACACATGCACGTATGATAAGCGACCATTTGTCTGCAACACATGTCAGCCTGAGAGTAGTTTGGATATCGACATGCGGAAATGCCAGACAGGTTTCTCATCTGAGTGTTATAAATGATATCCTATGCATTTCTCCGTGTTTTGTTTCCAGGAAGTGTAGCTCAATGTTCCTGATAATTTTCAGTGAATCCAATCACACTGCAGCAGTACCAATACGTTATATGGAATGCTGCCTCGAGCCTCAACCTGTCAGTGACTATGTAGACCGATATCACGCCGAGAAAAATAAAATGCCTAAAACTATATGGAAAATTTATCGATTTCGTAGAAATAGACACAACTGATTTACTCCCCACCCATACATAATCCTTATTTGTGATACCTCTACTGTTTCCAATGCTTTGTATGTTCTATAAAGCTTTGCCAAGACGATACCGTTGTCCGTACGAGGACTGCACCGAAAATCATATGTGTAATAGCTGCTTACCACCTTACGACGTGTGGTCGAGAGTACGCCCATCATTTAACACCCATCCCTACTCCATTCGCGTGGGAAGAATGACTGCTGGTAAACCTCCTTATTATCTCCAGTTCCTCGGATTTTCTCGTTGTAATCATTTTCGCGAGACGTATATGGCAGTAATAAGCTGCCCAACTCTTCCCGGAATCTGTTCTCTCGGACTATTTAAACAGTAAAGTTCTCCATGACGCTCAACGCCTCTCTTGTAGCGTCTACAACTCGGACCTCTTTAGCATCTCTGTAATGCTCAGGTGCATTCCATTATGCCCTGATTCTTTTCTATTTCTTTCATTAATGTATTCCGTAATAGCCCGAGACTGGTTAGCAACACTAAAAAAAGTATCGATAGGACAAGCGGTTTGTAAGCCACAACTAGAGTGGATGAACGACATTTTCTTAAGATTCCTCCAACGAATCTGAGCCTGGCGTCTGCTTGGTTATTACTGATTCCAGTGATTTGTTGTCAATAGTGTAATAGATTTGTATTGGGTCTCTTTCTGTGTTTATAAGTAGTACGTTGTATTTACTTGCGTCTTTGTCCAACTCCAATCCTTGTACAAATCATCAAACCATTCGAGAAATTTCTGAAATATTCTACAGTCTCCTGGTGTTGCTGTCTCCTTCTTACTGACAACCACGTCATCTGTGATCAGTCTCATGAAGTTTCCGGCTTTATTCATTGGATCATTTATGTTGGTGTTTGCTGCTTTATCAGTCAGTCACAACCAGTAAATCACCTAACTTGATTTTATCAGTTGTTCCAACATATGATCCTTATGTGCTTTCCATCGCTATATAAAAATTAGTCACATATATTATTCACCCGAAATTTTGTTTATTTTGCTGCTACGGGTGCAGGTTCGAGTTCTCCCCCGGCCATGGATGTGTGTGATGTCCTTAGGTTAGTTAGGTTTAAGTAGTTCTAAGTCTAGGGGACTGATGACCTCAGATGTTAAGGCATATAGTGCTTAGAGCCATTTGAACCATTTTATTTATTTCGATAAATAATAATACAGACAATTTTCATTTCGACTAAAGACTGAATTTTTTTTAATCTGTTATGAGACATCTGTAACCATACGTGCACATGGAAAATCGCTGAAAATAATAACAACCAAGCAGATGCCACACTCAGCTTCATTGAATGAATCATAAGGGAATGTAATTCATCCACTTGAGAAGTGGCTCACATAACATTTGTTCGACCCACTTTTTGTGGTATTGATCATCAGTGTCGGATGCTTACCACGTAACATTATTAGAGCAGGTAACCAACACACAGCGGCATGTACACGAGCAATACGGAGATGCTAAACAAATTCTAATGTCAGAAGCTACAACAGAGGAGTTGTGCATCATGGAAACGTTTACTGTTGAAAAAAATCAGAGTGTACATTCCTGGAAAAGTTGCATGACATATTACTCACACATACCTGTTGTGAAAATTAGTGCAACGATAAAATCCTAGAACTTATAGCTAACACAGAACTTTACCAATGATCATTCCCTCCACCCAAATGGTGCAGGAATGGGATTACATGATGGAAGTACTCTCAACCACACATCGTAAGATGGTTCGCGGGTGTAACACATTTGTTTTTCGGTTTAGCCCTTGTACAGACTATAGCATCACCTCAGAAAAGCGTCAAGGAGCTTATACTGCTATCTACTGTAAGCATTACATGGAACAGGTAGGGACGGTTTATTAAATCGGTCTAAGGAAACAGTAACTTCATTATGCAGCTTCAGCATTTCATTTTTCACACTGTGGTATTACTATAGATAGCCAGGAAGAGGTTGAGGGTCGAGGCAGCAGTCCATCTAATCGATAGGTACTGCGTCATTGTGACTAAAAATATTTAGCTTCACTACATTCAAATAAAACACTTAAAAATACACTCTAACACAAAAAAAACAAGCATCACGAAGGAATCATCCGAATGGAACAGTAATCGCTAGATGTAGACAAACAAATGATTACAGTTGCATAAAAATTTTATCATTTATTCAAGAGAAAGATCTTCACAAATTGCGTAAGGTGATAACGCGTTGATCTACCTCTGGCCATTATGCAAATAGTTATTCGGTTTGTCAATGACTGATACAGTCGTTGGGTGTCCTCCTGAGGGAAGCTCTCGTGATGTGTGAGCTGACATTATCTTGCTAAAATTTGAAGCCAGGATGGCTTGCCATGAAGGGCAAAAGAAAATGGGGCGCAGAATATCGACGACTTACCGCTGTGTTGTACGGGAGCTGCGGATAACAACCAAAGGGGTGTTGCTATGAAAAAAAATCAACAAAAATGGCATCCCAGTCATCACTCCTGGTTGTCGCTGTCTGGGAATCCCCAGACATGTCTTCCGCCTGTAACCTCACTGACAGGAGTAGAATTATAATTGCGTAGGCTTCCGCTGCCAGAGTCAGTCGACATAAAAGTTTTCTGGGTATGGTACCGCATCATAATGTAAAAACAACTGTTGCTGGAGGAAAAAAAAAAAAAAAACCTTTCGGCCACGATTGCAGTGGCCTTCTGGGTATAATGGTGCGTTCTAGCTATGCAGTGTCCGTTATATTTTGTTCTTACTGTTCACTGCACCTGCCATTAGGTCATAATTTAAAAAAGCTAGTTAGTTTCATCGGTCACTTAAGGAAGAAGGAGAGGTAACTTTATTTCAATAGGTTATTGCGGTGGAGGGAGAATGTGACCTCTGTTTATAACACCCCCCTGCTTCCCGGGATTTGCGAAATTACAAGTTGACAATGACCGTGAATTATGAATTTTGACCCGCGTCGGGATGAGGCATCCGAATCCGAAGTAAATAATGATTATTCCGCGGGAAACAGGAGACGTTATAACTTTACCGTTATTGAATGAGTAATTTCATTCAATAACGATCGGTAAATGAAATAATGGAAATAATATGGAAATAAATTTTGCCAGTGGAAATTTTGCCGAAAGAAATGATTAAGTTGTAAAAGCAATTAAAAAATCGGTCGCCAGCTCAACTGATGGGCGACAGTACTGTTAAGTACGTGAATAATTGTGTCAAAAATGAAGTTTACGTGTTTGTAGCGCAGCAGGTGGAACGGGAACTTTTACGTAAGTGTTGGGTCAAGCTCAGTAGTCATACAAAACAATGTCATAACTTTTTTTGCCGGCCAGTGTGGCCGAGCGGTTCTAGGCGCTTCAGCCTGGAACCGTGCGACAGCTACGGTCGCAGGTTCTAATCCTGCCTTGGGCATGGATGTGTGTGATGTCCTTAGGTTAGTTAGTAGTTCTAAGTTCTAGGGGACTGATGGCCTCAGATGTTAAGTCCCATAGTGCTCAGAGCCATTTGAACCATTTTGAACACTTATTTTGCTCATAATTTGTCAGCTAAGAGCAATGCTGACAACACAGATAATTATCTATCGAAATTTCTAATAATGGACTGTCATTCTGTCTTTAAAATTAGGTACTTAGCACAGTTCATACTACTGATAATGAAATATATTGCCAATAATTGATTAACTATGTTTTGAATGATAATAATTCATTGATTGGGGGATTGTCAGGTGGAATAAGCTTTATAGTTTCACGAAATATCCTTGAATTAACTTCAGCTGAATGTGCATTGAAATAAATCTTAATAATCAAATTTATTGCTTCAGTCTATTATTAAGTTACTACAGTTGGCGTAAGCTTATTAAGTCCAACAGTTAACTACGATAACCAGTCTGAAATTTACTCTTCACCGTCTATGCGAATAATTTGATAATTAACATATTTTCTCTTGATAATGGCGTGACACACTCGGTTCAATAAGGTAAGGATTGGAAGGAACCTACTTGGTGTTATTGTTGGGTGGAATGTAACTGTAACACTTCGATTATAAAGTGCTTGTTATTAATTGTTCAACTTCAAAGAAAAGCACAGTCAGTGGCAAGCCTTCTACAATTTTATCCTACGAAAATTACGTAGATCTTACTTCCCTCGTTGTCGGTGGATCGACGGAAGTCCACGGCAGCGACACAATGTAGCATCGGGCTTTTACTGTAGCGACTTGGACCCACAGTGCGCTTCATATTTAAGTCCTCGTTTCTTCAGCACTATGCCCATTAATTCATAATAACTTGCCCGGTCATGCTTCCAGATATGCCGACCTTTACTTTACCGTCGTACTTAGATCCACACACTAGCCGTTAGATGTAACACAGCTAGGACTAGCAGCACTTCTCTGTACTTCTTACTCCGAGCACGGCGTCACTGCTACTACTGCCCGCTGGCGCACTCCCGCGCCCAGAGGCACGACAAAACAATCTCTCTGACTTCAACGTTAATTAAATATGCCCTGACTTGCCAGTGTTAAATATTACATAATTTTAACATAGTATTTACAATACATATTTATACTAGACAATACATTGTATACAAACAGTTTCATGTGTTAAGTAAGCGAAAAAATTCGTAGCAAGGACTGCGTTGTAGCGTCACATGTTGTCTATTGGCCCTTGTGTTATGTACCATGATTGGTGGTCACCGTCGAATAAGAAGTTTGCTGCTGTTTACCAACTGCTGGACGTCGGCCGCGCGGCGGCAGTTACTCACCGGTAGTGCTCCTGCCTCGTCTTAACAGTGAAGTCTGCTGGGCTCTGATTGTTGGCAGCCTAGATGGGGCAAGCCTGAGTCCATCCCAGAGTACCAGTCTCTCCTAGAATTTACGGTGTTCCAAAGATACATAAGGAAAGTTGTCCTTTGAGGCCAATAGTGAATGGGACCAATTCGCCTACTTACAATTTGGCGAAGTACAGTACCTAGCCTGCAAATTAAGACGTCTAGTTGGCAAGACGGACTCTTATGTGAAGAACTCGACGCACTTTATAAAACGCCTAAAGGGAGAAACAATTTTACCTACGGACATCATGGTCAGCTTTGACGTGAAAGCACTGTTTACGAACGTGCCAGTAGATGAAACTATCCGCATCCTTCAGGAGCATGTCCCGCCAGACATATGGGACCTGGTTGTGTTGTGCCTGACTTCAACGTACTTCAAAGGGCAAGGAAAATACTACAAGCAGACAGACGGGGTAGCAATGGCGTCTCCCCTATCTCCGCTGGCACCCGACATATTCATGGAAGCCTTTGAAGCAACAGCTCTCGGTTCGGCTCCTTTACGCCCACGTTGCTGGTTCAGATACGTGGACGACACGTTCGCTATATGGCCCCATGGTGAAACGGAGCTACACAAGTTTCACGAATATTTGAACAATATGCACGGGAACATACAGTTCACGCTGGAAGTAGAAAAGAATGGTGCTATCCCATTTCTAGACGTCGAAGTGTACAGGAGAACGGAGGGCACACTGGGGCACAGAGTATATCGCAAGCCTACACATACAGACAGGTATCTGCACGTCCAGTCCTACCACCATTCAGCGCAGAAGAACTCTGTCATCCGTTCTTTGGCAATCCGTGCGCAGTGCCTAAGTGATGCTCAAAATATCACACCTGAGCTTAAAAGGTTACGCACAACGTTTCTAGCCAATGGCTACATCCATAAGTCGATAAACATAGCACACAGCCTTGTCGACGAACACAAGCAAGAAAGATAAGCAAGAAATCGACAAACTGCAGCCAACAGTGCGCTTACCTTATGTGAAGAACGTTACTGACCGAATACGCAAACACCTTCGCTGCGTTGGGGTTCAGCCTGTCTTCTATAGTGGTCGCAGGATCCAGGACATGCTAGGCTCCACTAAGGACAAGGTGGATGCATTACACACTGCAGGCGTTTACAAGGTGGAATGCGAATGTGGAGAGGCATACATCGCCGAAACTGGTAGGCCAAAAGTAACGCACATTCGGGAACACGAGCGTTATATTCGTCTAGGGCAACACAACAAATCCGCAATGGAAGAACACCAGCGAGACTGCGGAAAAAAAATAAAATTCAGCGAAGCCTGTGCGTTGGCAAAGCAGCCAATTATGACGAAATGCAAAATCAGAGAGGCCATCGAAATACTTAAACACCCTAACAACATGAACAGGTCCCCCTGCGGGTTCGGGGGTAAGAATAGGCCCGCGGTATTCCTGCCTGTCGTAAGAGGCGACTAAAAGGAGTCTCAACTGTTTCGGCCTTTAATGTGATGGGCCCCTAAGGGGTTTGACTACTACCTTTCCAAACTTTCCGTTAGTGCGTACCATTTGGGCAAGGACGCCTTACGTGGTACATCTTAAATCCATCTTGCCCTAAGATCTGCAACACCCGATATTTTCTTGGAGTTGGACTTACATCGAGCTTCCGGCCACATCAGCTGTAATGTGTTCTGGGTAGCATACATTCCCTCCATTGTGCACTTCAATCTTTGCCCTCGTGATATACATGGATATTCGACACCCGACATCCAGCATGGTAGCCAGTCCGTTGTGGTGGGGTCGTCATGTACCCTCTTGGTGGTAGCCCCCTGACTACATAGGGACCGCACTGATGATGCCTGAGCTGCTACCTCCCCACGTATGCCAAGGAGTCGATGCCTATCTCTCTGGTGCATCAGGACTCCCGGCAAAGGCCATCCTGCCAGGTGGCCTTTGCTGTGGCTAGGTGGCGCCCGTGGGGAGAGCCCCTGGTCGGAGTGGGTGGCATCAGGGCGGATGACCCGCAATGAAGCGTGGTACATCATCTCTTGCTGGTGGGCCTCCACCAGCAGTCTCTAAGCGATCGAGATCTACCCTCAATGGCAAGAAATACGATCCGACATCATTTCCCTCCCTGGCCACTCCATGGGAGGAACATATGGCTAAATAAGGCAGTGGAGATTATTCAGACCGGTTCCTCGTCTGTACGCGAGTTGATGGTGAATCATTTACGTCAACCAAGCCTCAGTTTTTGTGGATCATTTAGAGGACAAGTTCGATGAGGTGGAGGGCTTGTCCAAAATGCGCGCTGGGTCAGTTCTAATCAAAACAGCATCCTCTGCCCAGTCACAGAGGTTGCTCACTTGCGATAAGTTGGGGGACGTTTCAGTTACCATCACGCCCCATAAGAGTTTAAACATGGTCCAGGGTATTATATTCCACAAGGATCTTCTTCTGCAGTTGGATGATGAACTACGATCCAACCTAGAATGACGAGGTGTTCACTTCATCCGGGCGGGTCCATCAGAGTCCGAGGGATAATCAGGTAGCCACTGGTGCCTTCATCTTCGCCTTCGAGGGTGACGTCTTACCCGAAAAGGTCAAGGTGATGGTTTACCGGTGTGATGTGAAGCCCTATATCCCTCCTCCGATGTGGTGTTTTAAATGCTGGAAGTTTGGGCATATGTCATCCCGATGTACTTCCGGCATCGCGTGTCGAGATTGTGGACGTCCTTCACATCCCAATACTCCATTTGCCCCGCCTCCCTGCGGAGAACACCATTCCCCCTGCTCGCTGGACTGTAGGATATTCCAGAAAGAACGGAAGATCATGGAATATAAGACCCTGGACCGCCTGACATACACTGAGGCTAAGTGGAAATATGAGAAGCTGCATCCTCTGCCAATGACGTCAACCTATGCTGTTGCTGCAACAATGGTTCTCCCATCTCCCGTGTCTTCACGTACAGTTGGATCTATGATCCGTCGGGATCCACCTGCCCTCTTGATTGTGGGGGGCACTTCACTCCCTGTTGCTCCTGCTCCATCTACTTCAGGAGCAACACTCCCGCCCCCCCCCCACCCCATCCATTGGGGACACCATTCCCCCTTCCCAGCCAGAGAAGCGTAAGACTTCTTCGGCTCCTCTCGCCAGGAAGGGGTCCCTTGGGGACCTCCCTTCACAAGTTCAGACCAGTGGAAAAGCGGATACCCGCAAGTGGCTGAAACAACCACCGGTCACTGGTCGTAGGGCCTCATGGTCGTCGTCCATCCCTGAGACTGACCCAGGGAAGATCTCCCAGCCAGAACCACCGAAGGCAAAGCGCGAGAAGCAGAAGAAGAAAAAGGTTCACAAGAATCTTGACATTGCGGTGGCACCCGTCCCACCGCTTCCTACAAGCTCAGCATCTGAGGATGAGGTCGAGATTCTGGCGTCTGCTGAAGACCTGGATCTCGCCGGTCCCTCAGACGCAATGGATATCACTCGCGCGGGTACTGAATCAGTGGCAGCAAGTAACCCAGTGGTGTAAACTCCCTCCCCAGTCCCTTCACGCCTTTCTCAGCCATGGGCAACACCATCCTCCAGTGGAACTGCAGCGGTTTCTTCCACCATCTAGCTGAGCTCCGACTACTTCTCAGCCTTCACCCTTTCCTCTGTACTGCTCTACAAGTAACTTGGTTTCTGGCAATGCGAACCACAGGCCTCTGTGGCTATCGGGGTTATTATAGGAACCGGGCAACTTATGAAAGGGCATCTGGTGGCGTCTGCATTTATGTCCTTCACTCCTTTCACAGCGAGTCTGTCCCTCTACTAACACCTTTAGAGGCTGTCGCTGTTCGTGTGTGGACGCGACAGGCTGTTACTATCTGCAATCTTCGACCAGATGGTGATGTCCCACAGCATGTCCTGGCTGCGCTGATAGCCCAATTGCCGCCACCTTTACTGTTACTGGGCGACTTCAACACCCATAACCCTCTGTGGGGTGGGTCAGTGGCAACAGGTCGAGGCGCCACCGTTGAGCATGTATTGACACAACTCGACCTTTCCATTTTAAATGATGGTGCCTTCACACATTTCAGTGTGGCGCATGGCATGTACTCCGCCAACGACCTTTCGATCTGCAGTCCTAGCCTCTTACCATCTGTCCAATGGCGTGTGCATGACGACCTGTGTGGTAGTACCCACTTTCCAATCTTTCTGTCACTGCCACAGCGTCACTCTTCTGGGTGCCCTTGCAGATGGGCTCTGAATAAGGCTGACTGGGACTTGTTCTCCTCCATTGCCGCCATTGTGTCTCTTTCTAATGAAGCCATTGATGCAGTGGTTCACTCAGTCACCACCGGCATCGTTACTGCTGCCGAATCTGCCATTCCCCATTCTTCTGGGTCCCCTCAGCGGAATCTGTGCCTTGGTAGTCGCCTGCGATCGCCGAGGCGATTAAAGATCGCAGGCGGGTGCTCCAGCGTCACAAGCGGCATCCCTCCTTAGAAAACCTCATTGCCTTTAAACGGCTCCGTGTGTGGGCCCACTGCATCATTCACCAACACAAGCAGGAGTTCTGGGAACGGTATGTCTCCACCATTGGCCTCCATATCTCTCCATCGCAGGTTTGGGCCAAGATTAGGCGCCTCTATGGCTATCGGACCCCTGTCAGCGTCCCTGCCCTCTCACTGAATGGAGTAGTTTGTACTGACTCCGACATCATTGAAAACCGCTTAGCAGACCATTTTGCTCTCAGTTCCGCTTCTGTGAATTACCCACTCCATTAAAGAGCAGTTGGAACGTCGGAGCCTTTCATTTCACACCCGCCATCCTAAATCCCACAATGTTCCATTCAGTGAGTGGGAATTCCACAGTGCCCTAGCTGCTTGCCCTGATACAGCTCCTGGGCCAGACTGCATCCACTGTCAGATGCTGAAGCACCTCTCAGTGGACTGCCAGCGACGCCTCCTCGACCTTTACAACCGTATCTGGGTCGAGGGTGAGTTTCCGACGCAATGGCGGGAAAGCATTGTTATCTCCGTTTTGATACCTGGCAAGAACCCTTTGGAGGTGGACAGCTACCGCCCCGTTAGCCTCACCAATGTTCTTTGCAAGTGAGCCAGTGGTTGATTTGGGTACTCAAGTCTCGGGGCCTTCTGGCTCCATCTCAGGGTGGGTTCCGTAAAGGCCGCTCTGCCGCCGACAATCTGGTGGGCCGGCAGTCAGCCATCCGTACGGCCTTTGCCCGCCGTCATCACCTCGTTGCTGTCTTTTTTGACATGTGGAAGGCGTACGATACGACGTGGCGCCATCACGTCCACTCTACGCTTCATGGTTGTGGTCTTCGGAGTCCACTGCCGCTTTTCCTACGAAATTTTCTGTCGCATCGTACCTTCCGCGTGCAAGTCGCGGCCTCCCCTATCCTCCCGAGTTCAGGAGAACGGGGTACCACAGGGATCTGTCCTAAGTGTCTACCTGTTTTTAATTGCAATTAATGGGCTTGCTGCGGCGGTGGGAACGTCTGTCTCAACTTCCTTGTATGCTGCCGACTTCTGCCTCTACTATAGCTCCATTGGCATGCCACAGCTGAACGTCAGCTGCAAGGCGCTGTCTGCAAGGCGCAGTCTTGGGCTGTAGCGCTTGGCTTCCAGTTTTAGGCTGCCAAGACCTGCGTTATGCATTTTTGCCGGCGACGAACAGTTCGCCCTGAGCCGCGGCTTTATCTTGCCGGCGAACTTCTTGCTGTGGTGGCGACACATCGTTTTTTGGGTGTGGCTTTTGACGCCCGGTTGACTTGACTCCCACATATTCAGCAGCTTAAACAGATGTGTTGGCGGGATCTTAATGTGCTGTGGTGCTTGAGCCACACTAGCCGGGGCGCCGACTTATCTACCCTCTTACGGCTCTACCAGGTGTTAATCCGGTCCCGTATGGATTATGGGAGCCTGTCTTATGGTTCAGCATCCCCATCTGCATTGCGGGTGCTGGACCCAATCCTTCACAGCGGGATCCGACTTACCACTGGTGCTTTCCACACAAGCCCTGTGGACAGCATACTTGTGGAAGCAGGTGTCCCTCCACTGCTGTTACGGCGCCAATGTTTACTGGCCGCTTACGCTACGCATGTTTGTAGCTTGCCCGGGCATCCTAATTAGAGTCTCCTGTTCCCTCAGTCGGTCGTCCATCTCCCAGAACGTCGATCCCGGTCAGGCTGTACGATCACGGTCCACGTAAAAGAGCTTCTCTCCGGGCTTGGGATTTTCCACCTCCTTTCCGGGCCCCTCTGTGTACACCCCCGTGGTGTGTGCCCCGCCCTTGCCTTCGGCTCGAATTGGCACAGGGCCCAAAGGACTCAGTCCCTCCGGAGGCCTTACGCTGCCGCTTTCTTTCCATCCTTGGCACGTATGAGGGCTCTGGCGTTGTTTACACTGACGGTTCGATGGTTGCTGGTCGTGTCGGTTATGCTCTCACTTAAGGGACCATTACGAACAACATTCATTGCCAGCTGGCTGCAGCGTTTTCACTGCTGAGCTGGTCACCATCTTTCGTGCCCTAGAGTATATCCGCTCCTTCTCAGGTGAGTACTTCGTTATCTGTAGCGACTCCCTGAGCGATTTACGAGCTATCGGTGTTTCCCTCGCTCTCGTCTGGTGCTAGCTATCCAGGAGTCCCTCCATACTCTTGCCCGTTGCGGCCGCTTTGTGGTCTTTGTGTGGACCCCAGGACATGTTGGGATACCAGGCAATGAACATGTAGACCACCTGGACAAACAGGCCACCAGTAAACCATCTCTGGACGTTGGCCTCCCGGAGACTGATTTGCGAGCGATTATATGCCGCAAAGTTTTCGAACGTTGGGACACTGCATGGCGCAACCTGACCACACCAAACAAACTCCGTCCTATCAAGGAGACGACGAATGTGTGCGAGCCTCTTGCAGGGACCCAGTATTCCTTTGTCGGCTCTGCATTGGCCACACCCGCTTGACACACAGCCATTTACTGCGCCATGAGGACCCGCCTCTATGTCACTGCGGGTCGGCTTTGACAGTGGTCCACATTTTGTTGGCCTGTCCCCTTTTAACTGTGCTCAGGCAGACGTTTGCGCTGCCTGATACGCTCCCTGCCCTTTTAAAAGATGACACTGCTATGGCACGCTTAGTTTTGCGTTTTATTTGGGCAGGGGCTTTTATCACTTAATCTAAGTGTTTGTCCTTTTTGTATTGATTCTGGCCTTTGGCCTACGATTTTAGTCTGAGTTTTTAGTGTGTTTCTCGGTGCTTGGCTTTTCCTTTTTTGTCTCTATGGTCGGCCAACCACTGTCACCCTCTGTGTGATTTTAATTCCTTTTGTCTGGTCTCTGTCTAAGACTTTCTTGTCCTGTGTCGTCTGTCGTCTTTTCCATTGTTCGTTTTTATTCTGTGTGGGTGTTTGAAGGTTTTGGAATAAGGGACCGATGACCGTAGCAGTCTGGTCCCTTTAATCCAACCAACCAACATGAACAGGGAGGCTTTCCCCATCTTGGCTGCCAGCAATCAGAGCCCAACAGACTGCACTGTCAACACGAGGCACGAGCACTACCGGCGAGTAACTGCCGTCGCGCGGCCGACTTCCAGCAGTTGGTAAACAGCAGCAAACTTCTCATTCGACGGTTACCACCAATCATGGTACATAACACAAGGGCCAATGGACAACAGAGGTCACATTCTCCCTCCGTCGCAATAACCTATTAAAATAAAGTTCCCTATCCTTCTTCCTTAAGTGACCAATGAAACTAACTACCTTTTTTAAATTGTGACGTGATGGCATGTGCAGTGAACACTAACAACAAAATACAAAGGACACTGCATAGCTAGAACGCACCATTAGACCCAGAAGAAGGCCACTGCAATCGTGGCCGAAACGTTGTTTCTTTTCCCCCTCCAGCAGCAGTAGTTTTTACATTATGACGCGGTACCATACCCAGAAAACTTTTATGTGGAGTAAAATTGTCTTCAGTGATGAGTGCCGTCTGGAACTGAGCCCCGATGGCCAGTAAAGAAGTTTCTGAAGAAGAACTGAACAGCGGTGTGTTATCAACATGTGTGTCGCCACCATATGGCCCGACTCCCAGGAGTGATAGTCTGGGGCACCATTTCTTTTCATAGCATGAACGCTTTGGATGTCATCTGTAGCACTCTTGCGGCACAGTGGTACGTCGACGATGTTCTAATCTCCAACATGTAACACGTCAGCCTCAGTTGCAAATAGAAAACAATCTTCACTCCTGTTTCAGTCAAAATAATTTGGCTTCTTCAGAAGCCAGTGACACTAAACTATTGCATGCCAAAGTTTGACCATGTCAAGCACAAGGCTTTAGGACCGTAGTAACCAGTCATAAATCTACATTACTTGGGTTGAATAGAAACAACAGGCCCCACTGCGCGCACGAGGTCGGTAGGCCGCGAAAGTTCCGGCGCAGCTCTGGTTACTACGGTGCTAAAGTGTCACTAGCTTCTGAAGAGGGCCAAATTATTTAGGCTGAAACCTGGCTAAAGACTATTTGCAACTGAGGCTGACGTGTTAAATGTTCAATTATCACAATTGCTGACAGGGCTCCACGAAGTTATAAATTCTTAAATACTACGCTCTGTTTTATGGCCCTTCATGGCAAACCATCCTGGGCTTACATTTCAGTAAAATGATGCCCGCCCGTATATGGCGAGAGTTTTGTTGTGCTTGTCTTCGTGATTGCCAAACCCTACGTCGGCCAGCAAGGTCACAGGATCTCTCCCCAACTGCGAACGTTTGGATCATTCTGGACAGGGCCCTCCAAACAGCTCAGGATTTTAACGATTTAACGCGTCAGTTTGACGGAATTTGGCACCATATCCCTCAAGATGATATCCAACATCTCTATCAATCGATGCCAAGCCGAATAAATGCTTGCATAAGGGCCAGTGGTGGACAAAAGCGTTGTTGACTTGCTCAATATGTGAAGCTCTTTCTCTTGAATAAATCGTCCAGTTTTCCTGAAACAGCGATTTTTTGCTTGTCAGCACATGTGCATCTCATCTTTCGTGTGTACATAGGACACAATTTATGGTGCTGAGATGCGAAACCTGTTCAATATTTTCAATCGTGGATGTCCAAACAACCGCCAGGCCGACCTAACTACCAAACAAATGCTCGAAAATCCCACGTCAGACTGTCACCCTTATCAGCCTCAATTTTCCTGGCCAGTGCACTTGTCCAAACTTGCTACTCCTGGTCGAAAACATATATCATATTATTTGAATGTGTGGTGTCTCTTCTTTCGGACATGCCCGAAAGACATAGCCATATCAACGCTTCCACTCTTGGATAGAAATAGGAAAAGCGAACAACGCTTGTGTTAAACAAAAAGTTGATGGCACCATCTTCCTTTAATAATTTATTCTTCACTGTTTTTGGAACCAACTGAATCATGGGTAGCGTGTGAACGCTGTGGAAATAATTAATTTCTCGTGATTAAATAAATGTGTAGGCGCGAGACATTTTAATGATTGTGATTTGGATTTGATTTTGAATTGAATTGAAATTATTTTTGAGATTTTATTTACTCCTTTAAGTTTATGCTTTTAATAACTGGCTGATTAATAAAGATTAAAATGAGCAAACTTTTTGCTCACGTTAAAGTTACTTTAATATGAGCCAGTCTAGAAACACATTTCATTTACACTGAAAACTGTAACAATATTTTTGTATTTTCCTCAGTTAATATTTTTAACGAACATGAGTTCTTTGTTATAATTTGCAACTGCCCACACACACGCAAGAGAATCGTTCTTAACGCCGTTAAAAAACAATTGAAGTCCTAGTCGTGGCTGTGGATCTCGGCGAGTAGCTGAAAATAAAAATCTTAAAAAATTATATTTTCTTCCCCTTGTCAGGTGGCTGTGGAAAAAATATTTGTTATGTTTCGGGCGGGTGATCTCTTCGCTTCCGCTAAATTCGTGAATTTAAAATGCCACGTAATGGCGTCTGTTGCTGCAGTGGCGGCTGCGACTGTTGAGCTGTAAATTACTCAATAATGATTTTAAAAGGAAACGGGCATGACACAGGGCTCACCTTCTACAAATAATGGTGAACAATAACTTTAAACTATTATATTATTGAATTAATATCACAAATGATCTTACATTCGTCAGCAATTAACAAACATGTCCGACCTCTACCACATCAGACAAGAGAAGGAGAAATAGCAGAACAACTGAACCCTGTTCTTCTTAACATTACACTTTCATAGATTATATTGTGTATAATTAGTAATCTTTGCAGTCAAATGTTGTAATTAACATTTTACATAATAATAATACTCATGAGAAAAGTTTATGCCAGTATCGCACTCAATATAATATTCGCATCGAGATAAAACCTCTTGTCTATATTCAATTTTTTAAATATTTTTTTCAATATTTTCACTGGAGACGTCACAACGTTCCCTGAAATGTTCATGACACAAAATTTATATATATATATATATATATATATATATATATATATATATATATATATTTGACATTAACATTTCAATCCGTGCGTCCACAGTCAGTATTAGCACATGCAGTTTTCCACACTTTACGCAAGTCACATTTTTGGTAACAGTTTCAACACTTCGTCACATAGACTGATCACTTTTTCTTTTCCATAGACGTCATCATCGTTCTGAAAAATGACATTAAGTTATGTTGTTTCTCGACAAAGCAATACAAATGAAGTTATGTACAAATGGAAATATTATGCCATTGAACTGACATTTTATAACATGGAATTTAAATCTCTGTGTAGGCTGTATTGCTATACAGAGGTCATACTGTACCTTTGGCTGCTTGCTTTTGACTGTTGCAGCTTGTGTGGTGCTCGGAGGCACACAATTATGCGTTAGTCCGAGGCATATTGGGATTTCGCTCCCCATTCGGCAAGGTCTGAGGGAATCCCCGGGTGAAAACCTAGGCGGAGACATAGACTAACCCACTTTGACTATCATCAATTAATTATTCGTGGTATGATCTCGGTAAAGCAGTAAAATGTGTATGTTAATTAGTGATTGCTTGTTAAAACATGCAAGAGAGTTGTATGTTAAAGTGACAGTTGGTAAATCGTAACCATATTTTGTGCATATGAAAGTTTGTTTTTTTTATAACAGTTTATGTTCCTCTTGATCGATAGGTTGTTATCAATTCAGTTGTCATTTGTTGTGGAGGTGATAGTTGCTGTTCGACGTTGCGACGTTCAGCTCCCGACGGTGTCGGTAGGTGTGGTGTGCGTCCGCCATGGCGACTGAAGGGTCGACGTCCGCGTAACGTAGGCGTCGTACCCGCCGGCGTTGAACGTTGGAATCAGCTGATCCACCGCACGGCTGGCGATGCGCCTTTCTCAGCAGCCGGGTGGGTCGGATCCCGTATCCGACATTGTACTTGAAACAATACACACGCACAAAGTAATATTCCTTTCCCGCTGCAGATGTTATGGCTAGTGGGATAGGAAAGTTTATTACTACGACAGCTGATGTGAAATTTTCACCGGGTCTGGAGTATCAAGTCAGCACTGTTTAGCAGAAAAACATGACATGGCTCTTCTTCTTAAAATGGAGTTTATACGTGACACAGTTTTGGTTACACGTCAAACTTTGGTTCTGTTAAGGATACTTTGATTTCTCCGTTGCACTCGCAGGCACTTTAGAGCGTCCAAATACGAGTACGCTTCATTGCACGAACATTCGTTGTATCTGCGTTCGCTGTGTTTATAACAGTCCGCGCATAGCGTACCGAACTCATATTGCAATACTTAATGAAAACGTAGTCTGTCTCAAAAACATGTTGTGGATTCGTTTTCGGTTAAAAATTTTACACATATAACACTCACAGTTCCTCGTGCACAATATTGTCGTTTAGCGTGTCCACAGCTACTGAAGGTTCAGTATTTGCTCTTCACTGTCGGTTATCAAAGTTTCACTTTCACAGTTTTACATTGTCCAAAAGTAACTGTCTCGGCTAGCTAACAAGCACTAACACACTTAGCTCAGTTCAAACTGGATTTTAGTTCATATTGTGTTCTACCAGTTTCTTTCACCACATACACAGTTCAAACTTTCATTTACACATTCATACCTTCCATCAGATTTTTGACAATACCATTGTATTTTCGTCCGATATGAGGTAAGTCCCATGTCATGTCTGCTTATGGATTGCCTACTTGCCTTCCAGAGGCAGGATCGACTTTACAAAAACTTTGCCTAAATTATTATTTATTCATTTTGCAATCCAGGCCTAACGTGCAACTTCCTAGGCTGTCAGTTGATTATGAATTGAATTGACTCGATAAACTCGTGAAAATATCTCTGCTTCACAGGAAAATTACACCTTATCAGGGTTTAGCATTACTCGCGTTTACTAATTATAAGTCATTCTTTCCCCACAACACACGAGGTACCTTTGGTGTTACATAAACCTTAAACTCATGTTCTGTAGCAAATTAGGACCAATTGGTGTCTCAAGTTTGGAACACACATAGACACTGAGAACACAATATACGATATTTGTTTCTACAAGCCTCATTTTATACACACTAATAGAAATTCATTCTGCTTTGTATGCTGTTACATATCTTTGAATAAGATTTTAAAACATTCTTTAACCTACTTTTACTATTCCTTCAAAATTGAAATTATATTCATGGTAATGGTAATTTTAACCTCTACAGAAATGGATCATATGACACAACTCTTTGTGCTTAACTTTTCTTACATACTACATTTAAATATATGTCATTTGCATACGAAAAATATACCACAAACTTAATCTACTATTTACAAAGTTGAACACTGCTCTATTGAGCAAATCTTTTCAGATCTTTATACGGATATAGTCCTTTTACATCCTCTGATAGAACATCGCCCAACAAATAACTACATCCGTGATGTATATCTATTATTTTATAAGGTCCGGCGTATACCGGTTGCTATTTTTTATACCTCTTACAGTAGCTAACATAGAACACTTTGGGTAGGTCTTCAGTAACACCAAGTTACCAGGTTTCTATAACGTTACTTTTTTTAGTTTTCTTGTCATGTTTCTCCTTCCTCTTTTCCTCACACCTCGCTAGGTTACTGAAAGTCTCAGTTATTTTTTGATCATGTGGTGTAACTTGCCGAGGTAAAGTTGGCAATGATGATAGTCAGTCATCGGTCTCTTTTTTACCGAACATGACTTCTGTCGGAGTGTACCCAGTGGCGGAGTGTGATAACTTATTATGCAGCACCTCAAAAGCCGAAACATACTCTACCCATTTGGTACGGCGATTAGGGATATAGGTTCGCATGAACCGGTTCATTTCTTGAAACGTGCGTTCCACCAGACTACTTTCTGGATAAAAGCGAGCTACAAAAATGCATTTAACACCTTGTTCTTGCAGAAAAGTTTTCCATTTCATACCGGTAAAGTATGTGGCATTGTCTGATACAATGATATGTGGTTTACCAATTTTAATAAAGTAGTCGGTTCGTAACTTTTGAATGAGGGGTGTAGCAGTTGAAGTTTTCACTGGGTATAACTTTAAGAATTTGGAAAAACAGCATCATACACTGCAAAGATATATTTTACACCTCGTCTTCCAGTGGGTAGCGGTCCTTGGATATCCACTGAAACCAATCGTAACGGTTTGTTTGGTACAATAGGATGAAGTTCGCTTTCAGTGGGCAGACTGAAATGTTTCGCCTTCTGACAAACTACACATGTCCTCACTAGGTTCTGAATTAGTCTTTTCATATCACTGAAGTGACAATATCTTGCCAGAAGGGCTCTACACTTCTCAATTCCTACGGGTCCCCACGAGAAGTGCACGTGCCCTATCAAATCAGTAACCCATATTTCGGGTACACAGATGCACCACATACCCTTTTTAATATCCTTTCTGTAATATAATATGTCATTTTATATAGAATAATTGCTTCCTACTTTATTTCCTTCAGAAGTCTGGAGTTCTTTTTTGATTCTTCCTAAAACAGGACCTTCATCCTGTAATCTAGGTAGTTGCCTGCATACCTGCAGGAACTTTTTTCTATAATTATGCTCTATCATGATCAAGATTCTATACTCTGACACCTGTTTCAGTACTACTGTCAGTTCTGGCAGACATTGTGGCAAACGTGATAGAGCATCGGGGATTACATTGTCACTACCCTTAATATACTTTATTTGAAATTGGTATTCCTGGAGAGCAAGTCACCTAATCAATCTATCATGCATCAGCTTACACGTCAACAAGAAACTCAGGGCCTGATGATCGCAAAAGATTTTCAAATTCTTACCATGCACATAGTATCGGTACTTTTTATGGCCCACACAACTGCCAGTGCTTCGAGTTCAGTAACAGTGTAGGGACGTTCACAACACGATAACACTCGACTGGCGAAACCAGTTACTTTCATTTCCTTTCTTCCTTCCTTCTCCTCAATTTGGAACAAACAAGCTCCTACTGAGACAGCGGAAGAGCCTGTAGCAAGACAAAACTCCTTCGACATATCGGGATGCGATAATAATTTACCATTCAAAAGGGCTTGTCGTATTTGCTCGAACGCCCGCTGACGCTGGTCATTCCATATCCATGGTACATTTGTCCTCAGCAAGTTTAAAAGTGCATTCTTAATCAATAGCTGGTCGGGTGTAAACCGTCGTAAAAAAGGACACTAGTCCTAAAAATGCCTTCAATATTTTCTTAGTTCTTGGATAAGGAAGCTTCTCAGTCGCTTTCATTTTCTTTTTATCGGGTACAATACCTGTGGGTGATATTATGTGTCGAAGAAATTTAATTCTCTGTCTGCCAAACTTGGACTTCGCCAGGTTTGCAGTTTCACCTACTTCCGAAAATTGTTTGAGTACGCTTGTTAGCGTACCATTGTGGCTTTCTCAGTCTGGAGTAGCTATTAACAGGTCGTCTACATATAATGTTACACGGTCCAGTATATCTGGTCCCAACACTGTGCCAAGCGCTGTAATAAAAACACCTGCGCTGACATTTAACCAGAACGGGAAAACTTTAAACTGGTAGCTTCTCCCTGAAAATACAAATGCAGTATATTTTCTTGACGGCTCAGTAAGTGGGATTTGTCAGTAGGACGATCGCAAATCAACAGAGGCCAAATATTTGACCCCAAAAAATTTCTCTATTTGTTCATCCATGTGCTCTGGTCGTGATCTCAAAGGTACAATTATTTTATTGATGTCTCGCGCATCAAGCGCGAGACGTATACTACCAACTGCCTTTGCTACTGCAACAATCGGGATGCTATACGGAGATAAGGATGGTTCAGTTATCCCCAATTTGCATTATTTTTCGTATCTCTTTTGTTACTGCCTCCTTTTTGGACCATGAGACAATGTAGTTGGCATGGAAAAATGTATAATGAG
The DNA here is from genome assembly GCF_021461395.2 of Schistocerca americana. Lineage (NCBI taxonomy): Eukaryota > Metazoa > Arthropoda > Insecta > Orthoptera > Acrididae > Schistocerca > Schistocerca americana. Next base: position 376,547,575 of record NC_060123.1, on the reverse strand, counting down.
GCACCACCTCATGCATCATTTTTCATATCTCTTTCGTTACTGCCTCCTTTTTCGACCATGAGACAATGTAGTTGGCATGGCAAAATGTATCATGAGGCACCACCTCAATGTTATAAGTGTAGCCTTTTATAGTACCTGGTTTCTCTGAGGACGCATTCCCATAACTTGCGAGTAGCTGAGTTAATTCATTATGTTTTCTTCCACATAAGTCTGATTACAAGTCCATAACCTGTAGGCTCTCAAATCTAACCTGAAAGCTATGGCAATATTTTCTGTGCATTTCTCGTGTTCATAACATTGGCAATGTCACACGTTTACCCTTGTTCATAAAGCTCAATTCACCGCACAAGAGGTCGATTTTTGCGTCCCTCTGGAGTAAAAATTCTATTCCCAGAAAGCAACCGACCATCAAACCTTTAACAACAGGAAACAAGCTTCTTGTTGCTTAATTTCCTATAACAACTTCGACTTGCACCTGGTGCCTTATGATTTGGGATTGTGCACCAATTGCACCTGTCACTCGACAATTTTTTACGGGCCCTACAGGTATTTGATTGTTTTGGCCCATGTACTTGTGAAGTTCTAAACTCAGGACGTTAGTTAACGCACCTGTGTCTACTATTATTTGAATCGGTGCACCGTATATTTCGGCTTGTAATACCGCTTGCACGGCATCTTTATCTGTTTGTTTACATTTTTGAGATACATTTACTAATTCCTCCTCTATTTTCACCCCGCCAATATACCTCAGCATACAGATATTGTTATTGGCTTTATAGAATGTGCCCTCACTACGACATCTCACTGCGAATATCGGAGAGCGGATTGCGGCTGTCTTTAGGTTGGCAGGTGGCAGACATTGGGTTGACAGTTATATGTCACCTCCACTATCCCCACACTATGATTTTGGTTGTTGCTTCTATGGTTGGGTTGGCTGTTCTACCTCCCCGATGGTGCAATTTAATATGTCACATTGTTCTGATTATATGGCGGGTGGTTATAGCCTCCAACCATGTTTTGTTGTGGACCTGAATTTGAATTCCACCGTGGCGCTGCATTTTGTTGCCACTGTGCTGGTGTTCGTTATATCCGCGCCAGTGCTTCAGGTTATTCCGCCACTGTGTATTACCGTTACCATTGTAACCATTACTCATGCGCCCGTCATGATGCCTTTTTCTGATTTGATTAGTGTAACCGTTACTATTGTTTGGCCCCCGATTCGGTTGTCTATATTCTTGTCTGTTCCCATTAACGTTTGGTATTGGGTTATTATTACGGCAGTTGTAATCAGCTTTCTGCTGGTTACAACCTGCATGATTCCACTTATTTTCACTTTTCATATCTCGATTAACAGATCCACAGAGTCAACTATGTCCATGAATTGTTCAGTATCGTACTCGGGTACGTTGACGAAATATTTTTAATATCATTTGGTAATTTCATCTTTATCAGTCTAATTACATCACGATCAGACATGGGTTCGTCCCAATACCTAGTCTTATTTATGTATTTTTCAAAGTACTTGCGCAAAGTTCCTAATTTCGGATTGTACATGCCAGGGCTGTATAGTTCTTTACGCAGTCTTTCTTGTAGACTGTCTGACCAAAATTTCTGAAAAAATGCACACTCGAATTGATGCATAGTGTGACGATTTTGAGAGACATCTGTTGCTCACAGTGCCGTGTCACCTTGGGTAAAAGAGACTAAGAACTGTATGCGTTGCCTTTCAGTCCAACCGCTGGGAAAAATATTACGAAAGCTCTTGAAAAAAGCAAGTGGGTGGACATAACGCTTCTCACTATTAAAAGCCTGAAATGTTCGATGTTTGATCACATTATCCTCCTTCTGGTACAGTAAACTTCTACTGTCCGTTTCGTTCCTTAATTCATGTTGTGAAGTACATGGTATTGCATATTGTTCATGTCTGCTACTGACAGCTGGCTCTGTCTGCGCGTAAGCGCTTTGCACACTGTTTATGTTGTCGTAACGATCTGTGCGGGGATTCGAATGTCAGTCCCCCACTGTTTACCTGGTTCTCTAGCTCAGATAGCCTTCGTGCGACATCTCGTTGCCAAATTGGTAACTCTGCCTGTACACGTGACTTTACCTGCTCTAGTTTGACTTGTATTGCGGCAGCGCTAGCATCAGTCTTTACGCTCATAGCCGCTGACGCTAGTTCAACAGCTCACTTAACACCGCTCTCTATCTTTGATGAGATTTCGCGATTTTTAAGTTCTAGCCATTCGTCAAGTTCCTTTTCAAAATTGTGTACTTGGGCTTCTGAATACTCAACGATGTTTTGACGCGCCTCAAGCTCCACATTATCTACACGATTTGTTAGGTTCTGAACATTGTCTTTGAGACTAGTATGAGATATTTGCAATTACTGCATCTCACTAGACAAACTTTGTACAAGATCGGGTATCTTCTTACACACATCCCGCATCTCGACAAGTTCATTTTGTATACCACTTAGTTCTGATTCTATACGTTGCTCTCGCTCGCTGAGCATTTGAGCTAATTTTTGCTCTCGCTCACTGAGCATCTGAGCTAATTTTTGCTCCTTTTCTCGCTCTTTTTGTTCTAAAATTCTTTCTTTCTCCCGTTCTTTCTGTTCTAAAAGTCTTTCCTTTTCTCTATCTCTTTTCTCAAGCCTTCGCAAAAATTCTGCGAAAGGATCTGCGATAGGCGAGCACACAGGTGCCCCAACTAGTCTGACACTTGTTTGGCCCCCTGCACATGCAGAGGAGTCATAAATATTTCATTGTCATTCTGCTGTGGAGCATCATTGGACGTCATCAGACCCTCGCCACCGCTTCGGAAGGTATGTTTTCCGAGGCGTTAGCATGGGATTCGTTTACATTCTTAGTATGATTTTAATTTCCCATGTCGAGCACATTTCGGTCGTCCGGTGCAGGTGCTTTAGTCTGCCCTACTTTACCCATAGTGGATTCAATTCGACACAATTACAAGTTCAAACTCTAACACAAAAGTACATATTCCCTTCAAAAATAACCATACAAACACATACACAAATACACTCACTTCACTTTTCACTACTTACTGTTCTGAACCAAAGGTACCTCATATGCATATGGCCTGAATATTTCGCACACAATTCTTTAGGATTCTTGTACCTTTTTCTTTCTCCTTCATTCAATTTCGTTTTGTTTTTACAGTCTTTCTCCTTTCCGGCTAGGCTCAGAGTATGGTTTGGTGTACATATAAGAAAATTTACACAAACATTAATACATTACAAAGGTTATGTAAATACATAATTACGTCAGTCATAATTCGGGCCCCGAGTTGCGGCGCAAGTCTCGTGGTAAAATAAAATGCGTGGGTGCGAGACTTTTTAATGATTGTGACTTGGATTTGATTTTGAATTAAATTGAAATTAATTTTTGAGATTTTAGTTATACCATTAATTTTATGCTTTTAATAACTGGCTGATTAATAAAGATTAAGATGCAAAAATTTTGTTCATGTTAAAGTGACTTTAATATGAGCCAGTCTAAAAACATGTTTCATTTAAAATGAAAACTGAAAAAATATTTTTGTATTTTCCTCGGCTAATATTTTTAACAAGCATGAGTTCTTTCTTATAATATGTAACTGCCCACACATGCGAGAAAACTGTTCTTGCCGCCGTTAACAAATAATTGAAGTCCGAGTCGTGGCTCTGGATCCCAGCGAGTAACTGAAAATAAAAATCTTAAAAACTATGATTTCTTCGGCTGCGTCAGACGGCTGTGGAAAAAATATTTGTTACGGTTTGAGCTAAATTCGTGAGTTAAAAATGCCACGTAATGGCCTCTGCTGCTGCAGCGACGGCTGCAACTGTTGAGCTGTAAATTACTCAGGATGCCGATTTTAAAAGGAAATGGACATGACACACGGCTCACCTGCTACAAATACTGGTGAACAATAACTTTAAACTATTATATTATTGAATTAATATCACAAATGAGCTTACATTCGCCAGCAATTAACAAACACGTCCGACCTCTACCACATCAGACAAGAGAAGAAGAAAAAGTAGAAGAACAACTGAACGCTGTTCTTCTTCACATTACACTTACGTAGATTACATTGTGCATAATTAGTAATCTTTGCACTCAAATATTGTAATTAACATTGTACATAATAATAATGCACGTGAAAAAATTTTATTTCGCCTGTGCGGCTAGTATGGCATTAAAAATAATATTTTGCATCGAGATAAAAGCTCTCGTCTATATTCAATTTTTTTAATTTTTTTTCTATATTTTCACTGGGGACGGCACAAGTTTTACAATTACTCTGCAGCCCATGATTTCTTACTGATATGGCGCTCAGTACTGTTTAAGTGTTTAGTATGTATTTTATATTTGCTATGTTCAGAAAACATGAACTTTAAGATATTTACACATAATAGTGAACCTCGCTATGGAATGCCATCTCAACTTTGGAGGGAAGGTTTGGTGTCTCAGCGAGCCACTGAAGTAGGCTGGCGGGGTCTGTGCTCCTGGTAGGACCATTCATGCGAGACTGGTCGGTAGGTGAGATCCAGACAAAGAGCAGCCCCCTGGGAGGGTTCCCTTCTTGGGAGTATGTGGGCGCAAACCACATGGGCATTTAGCTAAGTCTGACTTTACTTCCACCTTTTTCTGTCAGACTTCTTCTGCTTTCATTTATGTCGACCTATATTGGCCAACACCTGTTTCTTTTCCTTTTTTTTAGGCCCTGGCGGTTTTAGGTTGTCGGGAGGAAGGCCTCCTAAGACGTGGTCAAGCCATCCTTCCTAGTTGAGCAAATCCTTATGAACACGCCTGGTTCCCGAAATCGGTGGTTGTGCGATAAGGCTGGTAACCTAACCATGTACAAATTTTTCATGGTGGTAAACTTCAAAATAAACCTCGTAAAAAAACTAGAAATGACTGATGACGAACATAAAAATTACGGAATAAAATATACACTCAATGTTTTCGCATGGAATCTTCATTATCTGGGGACACAGGAGACCGAGAGTAACGAAATACTTATAAAATCGCTACAGCAGTCATAACAGAAATCAAAAAGGTGAAAGGTATGAAATATCTAGAAGATTACCTTATTTTATACGGTGGAGTAGCATCTGAGCAACGAGAATGTAATGGAGTGGTAGTACTGACAGACAGAGAACTGGAAGATAACATATTGCAATATACACTAGTAAACAGAAGGATTATCACAGCGAGACTGAAATTGTTACTATTATGTCTGTGGCCTCGTGCAGACCACGTGTATTTATGTACTACGTCTGCTTTAAAATGAATCGGTTACTTTCAGTTCATTAAAGGTGACAAACTCTCTGAAATTTATTCCATTGTTATTAATGGTTGCCGATAAGATGGTGGATTTTGCCGATTCTTGCGTTTAGTTTTAGGACTTTCGTGCCAGAGTAAGGAAAGAAAGAAGAAACAGATTTGTATTACGAAGAGTTACGGCGACACCTCAATAAAATAAACAGCACAATTTAATCTTAGCGGGAGATCTAAATGCAAGAATAGGCAAAGATCCCCTAGTTGATCGATAACAATGCAGAGGATTGAATAAGATTCAGAGCGTGTTTCGCCTTTAATGAACTGAAAGTAACCAACACTTTTTTAAGAAAAAGACGTAGTATGTAAATATACGTGGTCTGCATGAAGTAACAGCGCTCTTATGGATTACATAATAGTAAGCAAACATCTAACTACAAGGGTGATAGAGACTCAAGTATATAGGGCGGGAGGGGGGGGGGGAGGGAGAGAGGAAAGGTGAATACAGACAACTATCTTGTTAAATCAAAGATCCAGCTGCGGGAAGGATGGAAGAAACAGATCAAGAGGAAAACACAGAACCTTCTCCAAGGAGAGATCTCAACAAATGTGTTCAAGCGAAGATTTGTTTGAAGAATGAACAAACATTAAAAATACTATAATACAGCTCGCTAAAGAAGTTGTAGGTGCAAAACCCAAAACGAGCATAAACAGGGGAACTAATATTTGGAACGAAGAGGTAGAGGAGCCGAGGAAAGAGAAAGCAGAGGAAGGAACAAATATAGCAAAAACAACCCTCCTGTTGCCCTTCTGGATCTCTTGAATTAATTTATAACCGCTTCTTTGATTTCTCAAGACAAGTCACATGTGATTCATTTAATAAGCTTCATTAATTTGTCACAAAATCACCACTGTAATGACTGCACCTCCCATATTATCCCATAATCATTTCTCTAATTTCCCAAAGCAAATCTCACATGATTTATGTATCGCTTGTGATAATCCTCTACAAAATTCACCTACTGTTATGTCTTTCAAATCTCTCGGATCACCCCACAGTCATTCCTGTTACTCGCTAAAACAAGAGTCATGTGGTGCACGTAAAGCGTTTTTTAAGCTCTCACAAAACTGGGAAATAACTTGAGCACTATCTACTTTCATAAAATAATTTTCATCAAATATGTGTGGCCTAGACCATTGGAGACGAAAAATCCTCATCGTTGCTGCACAGAGTTAAATGTCTCAATGAAGAAGAAATGCTTATCAAATGAACAGTGATATGGTTCAGCCTAACAGAATAATACATGCACTAATAGCAGGAGATGTCAAAAGACGTCAAATAGCTAAATCCTAACACAAAATCCACCAAAGATAGAAGCTTCTGCTAAACTCGGCATCATGATGATCGCCAGCATTGCAACACAGTGTATTAGACAACGGCGAGAGGACACAAGTCAGTGTAGTCAATGTTCATGGCTCTAAACCACCATCTACAGAGCCAAATCACAGATTTCTTCAAAGCTCACAAACTTCTCATATATTTACTAATCAGCCAAAATTACTAAATGACATTACATAAGTCCTAATACAGTGCAGGCAGGCCTGTTCGCGGGATCCACCTTGAACACATCTTTGAATTTCCAGCAGTCTCGGTCATAGCAAACCCACTTCAATGCTCAACGATAGCAGCAGAGCCGCTTTTTGAGTTGTGATGCTCTGATCTGCACGAATAATGAGATTTATATGATGCACCAAGCTGGGAGCAGCGGTTGTGACAGGACGTCCGGAACGAGGCCTACTATAGGGCTCAGTTCCTGCACTTCCTGACGGCTTAACTCTCTTGACCCATCGCCTGACGGTACTATCATAGGCGGATCCAAGGGCGGGGGCGGTGAAGCGTCATCGCCCCCCCCCCCCCTCAAGCCTCCAGTAGCAGTGGGACCAGTACCTAAAACGCCTGGGACTTTGTACCTCAGACTAAAACTGATGTATTTTTTCAATTTTTCCAACGGTTCTAAATGTCCTAAATACCATAAACAAAAAGTAGCAATATAAACTGTTTCAGATCACTGAAAAATTTTTGCACTGGCTACACTCTCACCTCCTCCCCCTCCCCCTGAAGTCCATCCTACATCCACCACTGACTCCTGCCAACTTCATCATTACCATACACTGCATGTGTATTGATGTTCTCCACAATTTTTTTTTTGTAACGAAGAATTCAATTACAGCACTTTGCTTGTAACAAATGTGTTGGATAGACACCATTTTCATGGTTCTTTACAGCTTTGCCATCTCTAAGATTTGTTCGAAAATTTGCACATGTGTTGAAGAAACATACAAATTAAACACCTTAAAGAATGTTTTCTTATATGTGTTAAGGACTCTAAAAATTGGAGCGTTATTTTTTGAATGGTCCTCCTATCGTGTATTGTAATTAATGTTTATTATTAAACTCTGGGTCGTCCACTGTCTGTATGTTAGCTTGTAACATATCTTCCACTCGAACCACCTACCTGCTACATGTACCATACATCGTGACACATGTACTCCTAAAACTACCACCAGTCTTGGGTACAGCCTCTTGCTACTATCTGATAGCACTGTAAGCTACTGCTCGGGACTGTAGTGTAATGTCATAATCAAAAAATCTGATAAAAAAATAAAAGACCTTTATTAAGACTCATTTCACTAAAGTGTAAGTGCCTCCAATGCTGTGTGAAATGACAGTGCACTGTTGCTGTACGCGTACACTTCCAAAAATACAATATGGACTGTTACAACATTGTTCCCATCCAAATGCAGAAAACAGATTGCCGAGGCGATAGCTAAAACTTTGCGAATACCCCTCTTACGTACACTCGTGATCGAATAAATTAGAGATACCTACCGAGCTGGAGAGAGTGAACTCCTGCTGCCAAGGCGAATAGAATAATTTGCTGTGTCGCATGACTGGAATGTCAACAGAGCTCCTGCTGGCCATCGGGATGGCCGTCGAGCTCAGGATAGGCAGTATGTATGGTTTCAGTTCTGTAATATTACGCAGCCTGACGCTCCAAATAACAAGATTCCCGTATCCAAGGTTCTCGGGTGTCCAGCCGGATCCGATCGTCAAAGTTCCACGATATTTCGGCGAATAACCGTTCCGCCATCATCAGGTGGTGCTGATCAGCTGAACGGTTATTAGCCAAAAGAACCTTGGATACAGAACATTCGCCGGGAAAGCCTCAGATCACATATAACAAGATTCCCGTTTAGCTGCACCTTGTTATTGTGAGACTTCCCCAAAGCCACAGAAAACGGACAGGTACGATTTAAAAGTGTTGTGTTTTACGATGGCTGGTTGATTGACTGATTGACGGACAGCCCTGGAATGCTGCCAACTTTCCGAAGATCCGAGACAGTTGGGTGAGGGGCTTAAGGATTACAAGCAAATAAACTTAAGTTGTAACCCTCTTGGAGACTGAGGACTGTAGACAAAGGCTGTATGTATTCACAGTAGCTTCTCAAGAAAATCCAATGTGTAACCCGCTATGGAACTTCTCACAGGCTACTGCTGCGACTCTAAAACAGCCATGGGAACATAGCTTGAGATCAAACGCCCCGCACTGACCGCCGTCCACGGTTTTTCGGAGTGAGATCGAGGAAGTTGGTATCTTGTGACTAACATTGGCACGTTGGAGTTACCCAGCACAGATTGTTCTTTGGGTGCAGTGTGCATTGAATCCACCGGTAGCAAAGTGAAATGACACGACGTTTAGCGACCCGAACGAAAAAGAAAGAAAACTCAGGGAGGTCATTCAGAGAGGGTTTGTGAAGATGTACTGTATTCAGATGTTTTGAGAGATTGCAGGGCAGTCTCACTTTTGATCCGGTGTCATGCTGCTTAATGTTGGGTTCTTTATTACTTGCTTACTACATTTGATACAATCTGACTTCATACATACGATGAAACTGTTGGTAGTAGTTAACGCTCTTGCTTGTGTGCTCTAGTGAAGGCATATTGGTAGGTTTTACCTGCGTTCGAAGGAAGAGGGTGCTGAGTTAATTGACAGCAGTAAAAGCGAATGGCTGCTGAGAGCCGAGGGGAGCTTTTTGCTGTGGAACCTGGTGAAAACGTTTGCTGACGGCCAAGTCTCGCGGTCTCATTGTGCAGACACACTGGGTGGCGCCAGTCGGTCAGCAACCGCATCCAGGTAAAGTGACTAGAGCCGAGGAGTCGCTGCTGCTATGACTGGCGCATTGTACGAACTGATGGCCGGCAATAAAGCAGAGTATGGGCGCTTGATACGTAGTAATCAGATGAGACGGCTGAGAGTTGTTGCAAATTCCTTGGGGCAGGGCAGTGGCACCCAGATGTCCAGACTCTGCTACAAAAAAAAAAAAAAATGTGTCTGAAGGCACGAGGCTTTTAGCGAGTTTATGACTGTTCTTTAGAATTCGAAATGGACACAACAGGGGAGGTAACGATCTTCTTATGGAGGGCTGTGGTTCCATCCAAGTCATGCTTTTAGCAAAGACTGGGGGTAAACATGTGGGAAAGAGGGAGCAAATATGAATCTTTTCTCATTTTCTCCAAATTACATTTGAAAGTCGCTGGTTGGTCAAATCTGTGTATTCAGAGCAGGGGGCAGTCTCCCAGCTTCGAAACCCGAGCTACAGCTGCTAAAGGCGGTGTAGTCTAACCGTGCAAATCTGCTATGCTACCGAGCAGTGGAGGGAAGCTGTGGAGAAAGAGAACGGCACTCTTGTACTGGCGATTCGCTAGTAAGAATGGCAGGTCTTTACCTAGACAGTGATACTTGTGTCCTTCGCTAGTGTGCCACTTAGAGCCTGTGTCGTCTGAACTGTCAGAGATACTGCTTCTTGCATCATGTACACAACGAGTTATGTGTGGATGTACGTACTTGTTCTTCTTTGTTGATCCATTATGGACTGTTGGACAGTGGCTGGCATGTATTTCTTGATGCAATAATTTACCAACATCCGTGTGTATTGTAGTAATTTATTTTATGAACTTCTTACGTGCTACCAGTTACGGCATTACATTGATGCCATCTTCAGGCCCCACACGTCATAGTCGTAAAATTTCTATACACGGAAGAAGCCATATAACTGGATCCGTGAATCAAATCGTTATGCAACAGCTCTTGGTGGCCAGGCGACACAGACTGTGTATAGCGATTTTACGACTATGAAGTGTGGGGCCTGAAGATGGCATCAATGTAATGCCAAAACTGGTAGCACGTAAGAAGTTCATAAAATAAATTACTACAATACATACGGCTGTTCGTAAATTATTGCATCAAGAAATTATTTGTTTTTAATCGGGCATCTAAACGTTTGACATATTCTGTCATGCTTAGTCATGTCACGGAGTCATATTAGTTTGGCAGACCAGCATACCGGTCCACCTGCATGTTGGAATCCACTGGGGTTTCAGAGGGTCATAGGGAAGTGTCTACATTCCAGATTAGCTTATGACGTCAGATAAAGCGATTAGTTCTGGTTAGTGTAGTGTGTTGATCCCCAGCTGATCACTTTGTTGACCATAGACCGCATATTATTGATAGCGATTCTCAGATGAAATGTTTGTGTGGCTTTTCTCTAGCCATCATTTGTCATGTGATGTTAAGAAAGAATAAATCAGTTGTTATTTAGACCACAACTCCTCTCAGGGTTCTGATTTACATTACCTTTGCCATTTTATTAAAGTCTTGGTTGCAATTGAAAGAGCCTGGAAGTTTGCAGTTTCATTCTGGGGATTCTAGAGTGAGATTCTGAGTGTCCTTCTCAAGACTCGTTTAGAAAATTTGCATTAGACGTCATGCTAAGTGATTCTGCCTCCGCAGCTGAGTGGTCAGTATGGATGGCTGTCACGCGGAGGATCCGGATTCGATTCCTGGTACTGTCAACGATTTTTTTCCTTTGTGGGAGGGGTGGTATGGAGTGCAATTAGCCTCATGATGGTAATTAAAAGCTACGTGACCGAGTAGTAGCGGCTCCACGGTGTGGAAGGTCGACATAGCTGCCAGGGGAGCGGTGTGTTGACCACAAGCGTCTCCATACAGCATCCGCATGACGTCCCAAGGTAGAGGATGACACAGCGACCAGTAGACATCCCTTGGGCCTCCATGGCCTGGACAAGGGGCTCGTTGTCCAAGTGAATCACAACTTGTGATGTTTTGCGTAGAACATTCTGAGTTTGCACTCAGGAATCAAGTCAGTTTTCTACTCAGGTTTTCAGGCTATGAGTCTAGTTCCTGTGTTTACCTCTACGTGTACTGTCATTCTGTGACGTCCTCAATTTCCCTTCCACGTCAGATGATCTTCCTTTCAACCGAGCGCAGTGGCCCTATCATTAACACACAGGGCTCGAATTCGGCAGTACGACGGTTCAAATCCGAGCCCGACCATCCTGATTTAGGTTGTCGGTCATTTCCCTAAATCGTTCCAAGCAAATGCCTTGATGGTTCCTTTGAAACGAACGATTTCCTTCGCCATCCATGAAACATTCCGATCCTGTGGTCCATCTCTAATGATCTCGTTGTCGACAGGACTCATGTCTTCTTTCATTCCTTCCTTCCTTCTTCCTCTCAGTTCAAATTTCGGATCTACCGAAATTCGACTGTGCTCCTGCTACATGAGATCCACCTCCAAATACAAGCTGGACACTACTTTTGCAGTTTAATTACGACAGATAAAAGATGCCGCATGTTCATTGGAAAGCAACGAATAGCTGCTGCGACAAGAACAATAGTGCTGCATGGTGTCCTGTTAAACTGCACGTAGTAAAATTTGCGTCCAGAAAATGTACAGTTAAGGTCAGCTAATCTCTGTGTCCGAACTCCACAATTTGCGCGGCAGGTAGAAGAGCCGAGGAATCTTTAAGAGGTGTAATGAAAAAAAAATGAGTGTAAATGCTCAAACAAGAACTGTAATGTTCACATTTTTACAATTGTAAGTAATCATAATTTATTTTATTTGTGTCTGACACCATCATAAATTTTTTCTTGTGACTGGAACTTCAGAAACTACAAAGCAAAACACAAAAACCAGTCGGAAACATGAAATTTAAAAAATCATATCTCTTTGTAAAATGTAAACCTTCACCGCCAGAAATGTCACAATTCATAACATGCTCCAGGCTATTATGCTGTGCTCGAACGGATTTCGTGTTTAAATCCAAAGTTTCGTCCTCATATGCAGAGGATATTTTCAAGGGGAACGTAGTTTCTCTGATTGATTCACACCCTAGCTCGCTACTGACACTCAAAGAAGGTAAGATCTTCCTTGAAAATGTCCGCCGCAGATGGAGGCGAAATGTTGGGTTTAAATGTGAAATCCATTCGATCACAGGATAATTGCTCGGAACATGTTATTAATTGTAATCGCATCTCATCTACTTGACGAAGCACACTTTGAAGTTAACATCAAACTGGTCTAGCCCAGTCAATCATCTTATGGCACATGTGAAGTACAGAAGATGCATTGTCCTACTATGTAAACGGCTTCGAGCACGCAGATACATAGGTCACATAACTTGTAGACAGCTTGTGCACACAGTCTAGTGGTACATGGCCACGACCTGCACATGTGGCTTCAAAATACCAAAGCAATTTTGTATATATTTATAAATTCTACACATGCATCTTGAGGCTGAAAGTTACTCTTGTGACGGTGTATGCCTAGAGAGAAATTTGTTTTGGATAGGTTCAAAAAGTTGGTTCAAATGGCTCTGAGCACTATGGGACTTAAAATCTGAGGTCATCACTCCCCTAGAACTACTCAAACCTAACTAACCTAAGGACATCATACACATCCATGCCCGAGGCAGGATTCGAACTTGCGACCGTAGCAGCAGCGCGGTTCCGGACTGAAGCACCTAGAACCGCACGGCCACAATGGCCGGCTGGATTGGTTCCGCCTTGAGAAAAAACAGTTTTTTTCTTCTTTTAATACAAACGTATTCCGCTGAAGTTACAGCATAAGAAGTGGAGTTTTTACTTTATTTATGTTGAATAACTGTAAAATTGCTCTTTACTGTTTGTACATACAGACGTTTCAGTTTTTAGGAAAATATATTCGCAAATTTCAAAACAGGGAAAAATTTTATATGCGCCTTGCTACCCACATGCTGTGCTTTTTATCCATATCTACATTTTGTATTACAGCTGGTGTTCTTTCACAGTTTATCATCTGAAATCACATAGAACTTAGTTTAGAATGTTACTTGCATAGAAAATTTGCGATTCGGATAGTTGTTCCATGTGGAAAGTTTGTGTGTGTGTTTTCTGATTTGCCCATTATCTTCATTGCGAAAAGCCGCACTTTTAAATTTTCTGTGTGTCTCTGCTTAAGAGACTGTAAACAAAATGGCGGACAGCTGAACGTGTTCTGGGTCTGAGTATTGAATCTTGTACTGGCCTAAGGCACTGAGAGGTGTATCTGTTAGTGTGTCTGTGCGTGTATGTCTTTATGTTTATATTGCAGAAAGGTGAGTATTCCTTTATTAAATAAAGGTGTACACAGCTCTCTACAACGGAACTCTAGGCTTTGCCCTCAAAGAACTGTCAGACGACCCAAATCCAGAAACACACACACACACACACACACACACACACACGCACACACACACACACACACACACACACACACACACATAAACACAATCTTCAACACAGAATAAAATAAAGCTGTTACTCAAAATACTTAAAATTAAAATACAGTATGTGCTAACAAAGCATATACATGGTGAATCACTTAAAGTTTGCACCGCAAATATTTCGGAAATAGAAAGTGCTATTGATGTGGGTTTTCATAGAAAGGATTGGCATCAGGATCTCGTACTTTTAGCCAATCAACAGATTGCAATAATACTTATAAAGTATTTTTTTGTGCAAAATACACTTTTTTAAGTGGAACAATACCTATTGACGTAAACAAACTAAAAGTGGGGTAAATTAGAATCTCGATGGTGTTTGTTGCAAGAGCCTAGCGCGAGTTTTTTTTACGAGATATCGTATTCTGATAAGTTTCCACATCGATACTTCTACAATACCTGTGGTAGCACACACTAAAGAACGACACAAGTGCACACACTAGTTATTTCTGTGGAGACACCTAAGCAGGCTGCAGTACAATTCGCGAAGACATGCTGTAGTATTTCGTCCACAATGGACTGAAAAGCCATCATGTTGGTACCACAGGTTTCTCCTAGTTTACAGAGGAACGTCTTCCAGCATCCGTAGAAGATGCTCTGTTGGGAGACTGCGATACTTGTGCGCGCTCAGTGTTCCGTCTATGAAAAACCCGCCTAATGAGCTGATGGTTCACTACCAAACACCAGATGTCTACGCTTGACGGACACTGACATTTCACCTCACGAAGCCAACGGGGATTGTCAACATACCAACAATGCATGTTTCGGCGGTTTACCTCACCATGATTGGTAAATGTGGCTTCTTCATCACTAAACAAGATACACGATACATCTCGAATATCCTGTCTTAATGTCCATGCAGAGAAGTTAATGCGATCCTCATAATCGTTTCCATGCAGCTCTTGATGAAGAGAGGTGGTAAGGATGGAAACTGTCGACAGAGAATGCGTTTGACGCTTGCCTGACTCATGACACTTCCTCGTGAGACTGAGCGGGAGCCAAGGCACGGATCAACTGCAACAGCAACAAGAACATTAATTTCCCCTTCTTCTGTCATCACTTGTTTCCTTCTGTTAAATTATCTATGTGCTTCACTACCACTTTCGTGTAACTGGTTAAAGAGGTTCATAAATAATTGCCGAGATGTTGTTGTTGTTGTGGTCTCCAGTCCTGAGACTGGTTTGATGCCGCTCTCCATGCTACTCTATCCTGTGTAAGCTCCTTCATCTCCCAGTACCTACTGCAACCTACATCCTTCTGAATCTGCTTAGTGTATTCATCTCTAGGTCTCCCTCTACGATTTTTACCCTCCACACTGCCCTCCAATGCTAAATTTGTGATCCCTTGATGCCTCAATACATGTCCTACCAGCCGATCCCTTCTTCTAGTCAAGTTGTGCCACGAACTTCTCTTCTCCCCAATCCTATTCAATACCTCCTCATTGGTTACGTGATCTACCCACCTAATCTTCAACACTCTTCTGTAGCACCACATTTCGAAAGTTTCTATTCTCTTCTTGTCCAAACTATTTATTGTCCATGTTTCACTTCCATACATGGCTACACTCCATACAAATACTTTCAGAAACGACTTCCTGACACTTAAATCTATACTCAATGTTAACAAATTTCTCTTCTTCTGAAACGCTTTCCTTGCCATTGCCAGTCTACATTTTATATCCTCTCTACTTCGACCATCATCAGTTATTTTGCTCCCCAAATAGCAAAACTCCTTTACTACTTTAAGTGTCTCATTTCCTAATCTAATTCCCTCAGTATCAACCGACTTTATTCGACCACATTCCATTATTCTTGTTTTGCTTTTGTTGATGTTCATCTTATATCCTCCTTTCAAGACACTGTCCATTCCGTTCAACTGATCTTCCAAGTCCTTTGCTGTCTCTGACAGAATTACAATGTCATCGGCGAACCTTAAAGTTTTTGTTTCTTCTCCATGGATTTTAATACCTACTCGAATTTTTCTTTTGTTTCCTTCACTGCTTGCTCAATATAGAGATCGAATAACAATGGGGACAGGCTACAACCTTGTCTCACTCCCTTCCCAACCACTGCTTCCCTTTCATGCCCCTCGACTCTTATAACTGCCATCTGGTTTCTGTACAAATTGTAAATAGCCCTTCGCTCCCTGTATTTTACCCCTGCCACCTTTAGAATTTGAAAGAGAGTATTCCAGTCAACATTGTCAAAAGCTTTCTCTAAGTCCACAAATGCTATAAATGTAGGTTTGCCTTTCCTTAATCTTCCTTCTAAGATAAGTCGTAAGGTGAGTATTGCCTCACGCGTTCCAACATTTCTACGGAATCCAAACTGATCTTCCCCGAGGTCGGCTTCTACCAGTTTTTCCATTCGTCTGTAAATAATTCGCGTTAGTATTTTGAAGCTGTGACTTATTAAACGGATAGTTCGGTAATTTTCACATTTGTCAACACCTGCTTTCTTTGGGATTGGAATTATTATATTCTTCTTGAAGTCTGATGGTATTTCGCCTGTCTCGTACATCTTGCTCACCAGATGGTAGAGTTTTGTCAGGACTGGTTCTCCCAAGGCAGTCAGTAGTTCTAATGCAATGTTGTCTACTCCCGGGGCCTTGTTTGGACTCAGGTCTTTCAGTGCTCTGTCAAACTCTTCACGCAGAATCCTATCTCCCATTTCATCTTCAACTACATCCTCTTCCATTTCCATAATATTGTCCTTAAGTACATCGCCCTTGTATAGACCCTCTATATACTCCTTCCACTTTTCTGCTTTCCCCTCTTTGAATTGGGTTTCCATCTGAGCTCTTGATATTCATACAAGTGGCTCTCTTTTCTCCAAAGGTCTCTTTAATTTTCCTGTAGGCAGTATCTATCTTACCCCTAGTGATATAAGCCTCTACATCCTTACATTTGTCCTCTAGCCATGCCTGCTTAGACATTTTGCACTTCCTGTCGATCTCATTTTTGAGACGTTTGTATTCGATTTTGCCTTCTTCATTTACTGCATTTTTATATTTTCTCCTTTCATCAATTAACTTCAATATTTCTTCTGTTACCCAAGGATTTCTACTAGCCCTCGTCTTTTTACCTACTTGATCCTCTGCTGCTTTCATTACTTAATCCCTCAGAGCTACCCATTCGTCTTCTACTGTATTTCTTTCCCCCATTCCTGTCAATTGTTCTATTATGCTCTCCCTGAAACTCTGTACAACCTCTGGTTTATCCAGGTCCCATCTCCTTAAATTCTCACCTTTTTGCAATTTCTTCAGCTATAATCTACAGTTCATACCCAAAATATTGTGGTCAGAGTCGACATCTGCCCCTGGAAATGTCCTACAATTTAAAACCTGGTTCCTAAATCTCTGTATTATCATTATATAATCTATCTGATACCTTTTAGTATCTCCAGGATTCTTCCATTGCCGAGATGGTTTACGTTTATTGGGATATCTTGTGGCATACACCGTACAAGAACAAAATGCATTCTTCCTACATTCTCCATACACCATGACGATGTCGGCTTTTTCTGCATTGGCAAATCCCATCGTCCACTCCTCTTCACATATGCAACACGTTCTGAGACATTGTTGTTCGTGTAAGTTAAGATTTTTCTGCAATATTCGTTATCACTTACATGTAAGAGCACACTTTCTCAGTAATGATTTCGTTATTTCTGTGTGTTTAAAAAATGAAATATGAAATAGCTGGAGATGAAATTTCTGTGAGTGAAACAACCGACAATGACCTTTATATTTTTTCTTATCAGAAATAATTCACCATTTTTTCCGAATGTGTAGCGATTTCCGGGTATGCGATTAGACAGGAATTCAAGAGCACAAGTTAAATTGCTGGGAATGTAACTAGCAGCAGTCATCTTCATAATCTGGCTTGTCACAACTGTTTATCTGAAATCGAATCCTCAACAACAGTAGACAGAGATGAAAGATGTCCGCCGTAATATTTTTAGACTGTAGCACCATATACGAAACATTTTCATTCATGAGATGCATGTTATAAACTTGGACGAACTGCAGGAGCTCCGGAAAATGCGGTGTTTCAATTTTGCTTTTAAGATCCAAATCGTTGACGTATCATATAGGGAAGTGGGCTACTTAATCATTTGGATCTCTAGGAGCGAGTTATAACCACATTCTGTTTATCTTCTTATTCTTTGAAACTCTGAGAATCAAATTTCGGGTGTTTTTATATATGTATTAGTGCAGTGTGGTACTACTCACTATTACTAACTCATATTCCGAAACTTAAAATCCAATACTCGATGTCAGTGTGAATGAGAATAAGATGATATAATGTGGCATTTACGATAATCTGCAGAATATAGTCAAATACGCTATCGTTATTATGCATGCATGTAAACATGCCGTCAGGGAGACTGTAAAAATTTCTATGCGTTTCAGCTGAGAATCGACCAAGAATTGACGGAAGATTCCATGAATAAGATTACTGATTTTAGTTACTGCGTTTTTGGCGTCCAACATGGGGCCATTCCAATCCATTTCAATTACTTTGTTTGGCGCCTGTGTGTCGCCATCCCATTACGTTTTAGTACTTCTGTTTACTATAGATCATTTGGTGTCAGATTACCGTGCGAGGTGGCGCAGTGGTAAGCACACTGGATTTGCATTCCAGACGACGACAGTTCAAAACCCCTTCCAGATTATGTCTCCCACGAATTCCCTAAATTGCTCCAGAGGAATTCCATACAGTTCTTCTAAAAGGATGGGAAGGTTTACTTCTCTGTCCTTTCGTAGTCCTAGCTTGTGTTTCTTCCCTAATGACCGCGCTGTCGAAGGGACATTAAACATATTTCTTCCTCCCTTCTTTCAGACAGATGGAGGGATGCGTTGTATACTGCCTGCATTTCTGAGTTCGTGCAGACTCTGGGCTTTCCACTTGCCACTGCAACACGGATGTACGTGGATTCAGAGGAAAACATTTCTGCCTGTATCAACTACCAAGTACAGCAACATGCTGCTAATGTGGTCGCTGTCACCTTTCATGGATTCTACAAGAAACCAGACTACAGGACAGCAAATTACTCATCAGTTCAATGCTGGACGGTAACAGCTGGTAGGCTGCCATAAAACTGAATACCATGGGTGATTCCTACTGAGTGCAAACGCTAAGTTTTACCTGCTCTTGGAGTGGTTAACTTTACGAAATGGGTGAACTGGGTGGGGTGGTCAATTGATGAGTCAACTGCGCAGAGGAAAACACTAGTTAAGTTGACACCGTAGCGTTTTCCTCCCTTTTTTCAGGGATCTAGGACTCTCCATAGCTGCTAAGGTTCAAATGGCTCTGAGCACTATGGGACTTAACATCTATGGTCATCAGTCCCCTAGAACTTAGAACTACTTAAACCTAACTAACCTAAGGACAGCACACAACACCCAGTCATCACGAGGCAGAGAAAATCCCTGACCCCGCCGGGAATCGTACCCGGGAACCCGGGCGTGGGAAGCGAGAACGCTACCGCACGACCACGAGCTGCGGACAGCTGCTAAGGTGGACCACTTATAGGTATGGTTAACATGATTGATAAAATGGTGATGCCCACTATAGGGCAGAACACTGTGAACTTCATTTAACGCTTTGGGTAACGGTGGCAAAACAGATCTTCTGGTCCTAAAAATACATTTTTTAGGAGTTAGTGACATCTTGGATAGAACTATCGATCCACTGGCTGCTATTTTTTTTGTGAATTAGTTTTAAAGTCTCCCACATTATTCGTTGTAGCCTTCCTACTGGATGTTATTTGCCTGTTTAAGTTATCAACGGCTTCATGATAGTAGCTGGCTTCATGAGTAGTTGAAGTAAGTACGTGGCTTACATATTTTTGCTGTGCGCAGCCACGTGACTTCTAGTCGTGTTTCTCTATCTTTCCTAAATTTATTTTCTCCAACAACTATCAGCTTACGGCTTCTCATACTCGTCATATGCTCCACGGGAACATTATAATCCATTTCTAACTTCATACCAGGAGTATGAACTGGCAGCAACAGCACAGCATAGCACGAGGAGAAAGTGACTAATGATGACAGTCCTACCAACAGTTTAGTGCAAAAATTTCCAAATAGCAAACAAAACACTTGCACGCTGACGACCTGTTCATGACACACCTCAGTCTCCCTGTTTGCTTAAGTAACACTGAAATTGCTCGCAACACAGTTTGGCAAACAATAAACCTTTTGCTGTACAATCTGTACGCATCCGAATATCACCCCCTTTTAGTCTTGTACAAAAGCCTCTGTCCCACATGTTTACCTGCGCACGTCATATGTTAACAGTCACAGAGATTAGCACGGGTACTGTGGACAAGGAGCAGCAGTTAGTGTGCGAGCTCCCAGTGGAGCTGTGCGCGGATAGCCGCTCACAGTACAGCAGCGGGCGGGCGGCGCAGGCAGGAACTGGCACCCCGCCAGGCGGCCTGGGCCGCTCAGTGATCACTGGCCGCCGCTGGCCACTTGAGCGCCGGCCGACGGCGACCCTTGCGCAGGTCAAAGGTCCGGCCGGGTCCAGGAGCGCCTGCTGGCTCGTTAGTGGCTGCGCAGCTGCTGCCCTTTGACGCCGTCATTAGAATGCGGCCGACCTCTCGCCGGGATCGGCCAGACGTGCCGGGCCCTTTCTACGGCAAGATATGTCTATGGGAATCCGGCCTTTTTGGCCGAAACCCCCTCTCATCGTCATTTCCGCTAGCGCAACGAGTCGATAGGTTTGAAAACGACAGGTTCTTTCTCCCCGTCGCTACATTTTCTGCCTTTATTCATTTCTGGTTTATTCGTTTAATCGATCAGAGAATAAAGAGCCTGTGATGAAGGCCTCATACGCATCTCTCAAAATAAATTGTATGTTATACAGTGCCATATATTCCTGGATATAGTGAATTCAAACCGTTTAACAAGTGCTTCATTCGAAGACTTCATAGCAACTTGAGATGAATTCACGACACCCAGGAATATATGGCACTGTGAGGATAGGTCTTATGATATAATGCTGTGTACAGGCCAAACAAAGGAAAGTTATGATTTAGAGTTCATTAGAGACAGAACACACATTGGACTAGACACAGTCAGGGTTCGAGTGTGGGGGATTTGGCGGCAGGTTTTTTTTTTTTTTTTTTTTTTGGGGGGGGGGGGGGGGGGGGGGGAATGGCATGGTTTGCTACTGGTTTTATGGCCCCCTACCTCTCCCCGCCCTTAAATATAAAGTGTCGTCATCACCACTTCTGACGTGTCACAAATACTTCGATAAAAATAACAATAATTTTTCAGCACAATAACAATTTGTTTACATCAGATCTTAGTATATTGTTTTAACATAACCTTATATAAATTAGAATTCAGTGATGTACACAATTATGCATCTGGTAGAGCTACATTGTTATCTGCAAACCTCGAAGTTTTTATTTCTTCTCCCTTCACATTAACTCCCTTTCCAGATTTCTCCTTGGTTTCCTTCACTGCTTCCTCAGCGCACAGAATGAGTAACAATGTGGATCGGTTGCAACACTGTCGCACTCCCTTTTCAACTGCTGGTTCCCTTTCACGTCTTTCGACTCTCCACCGTTCATCATTTGCCAGTGGCGTCATCGGATGCGGTATGAAGCGGCATGTGTTCAGCACACAGCTCTTCCAGCCATTCTCGCATTTCTTGACCTTGGAACCTTTACTAATCGCTCGAGCAGCTCCTGAATGCACCCCGTGACAGTCCTTCCAATAAGGTAAGATCGCTGGCAGTACCAAGAACCAAACCCAGATCCCCTGCTGGGCAGTCAACAACTCTGACCACTCAGTTACGGAGACAGACGTGGAAGACTCTGGCAAGAATAAATGTTGTGCCTGTTTTATGACAAAGTTCATTTGGTCTCACGCGCTACTTGATTAATATATTTATTGAAGGTAAAGATCCTCTATGTTGTTAAGGTGAGTTACTTCCTCTTCAATTTCTTCTTCACAATCGACGTTTCGACCTCTCTGCTGTGACCTTCGTCAGGAAGAAGAACCGGTATCACCAGAAGATCCCGAAGAAGATCCCAGCAGAAGGGTCGAAACGTCGATTGTGAAAAAGAAATTAAAGAATGACCTGACACAGCTTCACAACATAGAAGATTTTTCCCTTCCCTGATAAGGACTATGCAAGCCTGCAGCCCTAGATAATACACTTATAATTATACAGATGGGTCTATTCCATAGCGAAGTTGAGTACTTCTTACAGCTGTGATCTCAGCTACGTTTATCTCTCTCTCTCTCTCTCTCTCTCTCTCTCCCTCTCTCTCTCTCTCTCTGTCATAGTGACGAAAGTGCGTACTATCGAATCACGTTCTGCACCACCTTGTTCTTGCAAAACCTGGTTGAATTTCTCTCTCTACTTTTCTATGGTCTTCATCTGCGACAGCAGCAGTTTCTCTGCAGTGGCTGCATCCGCTGATTCCCAACCTAGGGCTGAGAGAGAATCAATGGTTCGTGGCCAGCTAAGAACTTTCATACCTGTTCACTTGAAATATCTATTTGAAAATGGTTCCAGAAGAGCCTGAATAATTTTATCGCAACGTATATGACACATTTGTTATCTGACCCCTTAGACGTGACAATCTGGGAAAGTGATTGTCGATGTCAATAAAATTCAATAACAGCCGTGTACTTTAAGATATTATTTTATTTGATTCTGAAGGCAACCAGTTTCGGCATTTCATTATGCCATCTTGAGGTCCCATATGCTTCTATCCAAACAAACGAACTTGTCGTATAGTGCCATAAATCACGTCACGTCTTCGAATTAAGCAATTGCATAACAATTGAATTCACGATATCCAGTGATTTATGGTGATATACGACAAGTTCGTTTATTTCGATGGAAACGTGTGGGGCCTGAAGATGGAATAATGAAATGCCGAAACTGGTTAACTTCACAATAAAATAAAATAATATCTTAAAGTACACGGCTGTTGGTGAATTTTATTGATATTGACAATTACTTAACCTGCCGATTTTCCCTGGCCACGATGGACCGACAGAGATCTGGGAGAGTTGTTAGAACACCTGAGTAACATTCCAGACCACATGAACCTGAGGATGGAAGTAGACATAAAAGTACTTTGCCATTCACTGAAGTCCTCTTCCCTCAAAATCGATTTGTTGTGTCAGTCCCAGTGTACAATGAGAAATCCACCCATATGTATGCTATATGTATCTGTATGCTCCGAGCCTTTCCGCCACAATGCAGCATGAAAGTGCAGTATTCTAAAGTCAATATGCAAGATTTTTGAAGAGAAAGTTGGGATGAAGAATGGAGCAAATATCTACATCTACGTCTATGTGATTACTCTCCTATTCACAATAAAGTGCCTGGCAGAGGGTTCAATGAACCACCTTCAAGCTGTCTCTCTGCTGTTGCATTCTCGAACAGCGGGCGGGAAAAACCCGCACTTACATTTTTCTGTGCGAGCGCGTATTTCTCCTATTTTATCGCGATGATCATTTCTCACTTTGTAGGTGGGTGCTAACAGAATGTTTTCGCAATCGGAGGTGAAAACTGGTGATTGAAATTTCATGAGAAGATCCAGACGCAACGAAAAATGCCTTTTTTTTTAAATGATTGCCACTCCAATTCACGTATCATGTCTGTGGCACTATCTCCCCTACTTCGCGATAATACAAAACGAGCTGCCATTCTTTGTTCTTTTTCGAAGTCATCCTTCAGTACCTTTTTACGAATTTGAATTTTACGTTGTTTTTAAAGTATGATGGCACTTCGCTTGTCTCGTGTATCTTGTCTACCAGGTTCAATAATTTTATCGTTCAATATTGATCTCACTCACAATTTGTTTTGTGTATTTGTAGCACTACATAAATGCTAGTGGAGGTGTCAGACTAAATTCAAAAGCACCTTCGAGAGTCAGAGTACATCAGTAGACTCAGAGGAAGTGAAAATAATTTTTTTACAACATGAGCTGGCTGTACAGCCAGAACATTTACTTGACGTCAAATGAAACACCTTTCAGCCGTCTAATTACCAAACTTACTTTATCTAACTACCAGTTTCGGCTATTTACTACGCCATCTTCAGGCCCCTGACTCTTGTGTAGTAAGATTCCACCTTGGTTCGGGTAAAAATAGGGGCCAGCATTCAAATACTGGTATCTGTTGATTTCTGCTTGCAATAGCGTACTAAATCTCTGAAAATGGTAGCCAAATAAAACAAGTTTGGAAAAAATACGACTGAAAGATGTTTGATTTGACATTCTGCAAGGAACAGCCGAGTCCCGCAACCTTCTCTGGAAAGATAGGCGCACAGAGAACGTTTTCAACGTGACAGGTGTTTAATCTAAAGCACGAAAATCGGCCGTAGCAGAGAAGGTCTTAGAAAATAATACCAGCTTGCTTCTGATGGAATGTGATTATGAGATCAAATGGTTCTCGAGTAGCATAATACAGAATCAGTCGAAATTGAAATATCAGAAAGGACCATAAATATGGCTGCCCGTAGTTCAGTATAACGTAGAGAGTTGCCACCACACGTTTTAATCTGGTGTAGGACACACAGGACGTAAATGTTGCCGTGTTCAAGAATGTGCTGAGAACCAGTGACGTCACAGCACGGACATATAAGAACGGCAGAAAAGTCAGCCACTAAACATTTAATCTTGGTAGTCGGTCAGTTAGACCTGACGCGACTTGATCTCCGAGAGAGTTTTATGCATGGATACTGCCGTGATAACTTCGGAGGCCTTATCAGTTAGGACTTGATAACCTCGTGACCGAAATCTAATGACAATTGAACCACATTACATAGCTCGAAACCCGAGGTGAGTTTATGGATTCATATTATTGCGAGTCTAAGTATTTCTCTCCGTCCTCGGACTTTGCCGTTGGTGAGGAGGCTTGCGTGCCTCAGCGATACAGATGGCCGTACCGTAGGTGCAACCACAACGGAGGGGTATCTGTTGAGAGGCCAGACAAACGTGTGGTTCCTGAAGAGGGGCAGCAGCCTTTTCAGTAGTTGCAGGGGCAACATTCTGGATGATTGACTGATCTGGCCTTGCAACACTAACCAAAACGGCTTTGCTGTGCTGGTACTGCGAACGGCTGAAAGCAAGGGGAAACTACAGCCGTAATTTTTCCTGATGGCATGCAGCTTTACTGTATGGTTAAATGATGATGGCGTCCTCTTGGGTAAAATATTCCGGAGGTAAGATAGTCCCCCATTCGGATCTCCCGGCGGGGACTACTCAAGAGGACGTCGTTATCAGGAGAAAGAAAACTGGCGTTTTACGGATCGGAGCGTGGAATGTCAGATCCCTTAATTGGGCAGGTAGGTTAGAAAATTTATAAAGGGAAATGGATAGGTTAAAGTTAGATATAGTGGTAATTAGTGAAGTTCGGTGGCAGGAAGAACAAGACTTTTGGTCAGGTGAATACATGGTTATAAATACAAAATCAGGTGAATACAGGGTTATAAATACAAAATCAAATTGGGGTAATCCAGAAGTAGATTTAATAATGAATAAAAAAATAGGAGTGCGGGTAAGCTACTATCAGCAGCATAGTCAACGCATTATTGTTGCCAAGATAGACACGAAGCCCATGCCTACTACAGTAGTACAAGTTCATATGCCAACTAGCTCTGCAGATGATGAAGAAATTGATGAAATGTATGATGACATAAAAGAAATTATTCAAGCAGTGTAGGGAGACGAAAATTTAATAGTCATGGGTGACTGGAATTCGAGAGTAGGAAAAGGGAGAGAAGGAAACAGTGGGTGAATATGGATTGGGAGAGACAAATGAAAGAGGAAGCCGCCTGGTAGAATTTTTCACAGAGCATAACTTAATCATAGCTAACACTTGGTTCAAGAATCATAAAAGAAGATTGTATACATGGAAGAATCCTGGGGATACTAGAAGGTATCAGATAGATTATATAATGGTAAGACAGAGACTTAGGAACCAGGTTTTAAATTGTAAGACATTTCCAGGGGCAGATGTGGACTCTGACCACAATCTATTGGTTATGAACTGTAGATTAAAACTGAAGAAACTGCAAAAAGGTGGGAATTTAAGGAGATGGGACCTGGATAAACTGACTAAACCAGAGGTTGTGCAGAGTTTCAGGGAGATCATGAGGGAACAATTGACTGGAATGGGGGAAAGAAATACAGTAGAAGAAGAATGGGTAGCTCTAAGGGATGAAGTAGTGAAGGTAGCAGAGGATCACGTAGCTAAAAAGACGAGGGCTAGTAGAAATCCTTGGGTAACAGAAGAAATTTTGAATTTAATTGATGAAAGGAGAAAATATAAAAATGCAGTAAATGAAGAAGGCAAAAACGAATACAAACGTCTCAAAAATGAGATCGACAGGAAGTGCAAAATGGCTAAGCAGGCATGGCTAGAGGGCAAATGTAAGGATGTAGAGGCTTATCTCACTAGGGGTAAGATAGACACTGCCTACAGGAACATTAAACTGACCATTGGAGAAAAGAGAGCCACTTGTATGAATATCAAGAGCTCAGATGGAAAACCCAATTCTAAGCAAAGAGGGGAAAGCAGAAAAGTGGAAGGAGTATTAGAGGGTCTGTACAAGGGCGATGTACTTAAGGACAATATTATGGAAATGGAAGAGGATGTAGATGAAGATGAAATGGGAGATAGGATTCTGCGTGAAGAGTTTGACAGAGCACTGAAAGACCTGAGTCCAAACAAGGCCCAGGGAGTAGACAACATTCCATTGGAACTACTAACGGCTTTGGGAGAGCCAGTGCTGACAAAACTATACCATCTAGTGAGCAAGATGTATGAGACAGGCGAAATACCCTCTGACCTCAAGAAGAATATAATAATTCCAATCCCAAAGAATGCAGGTGTTGACAGATGTGAAAATTATGAACTACCAGTTTAATAAGTCGCAGCTGCAAAATACTAACGCGAATTCTTTACAGACGAGTGGAAAAACTGGTAGAAGCCGACCTCAGCGAAGATAAGTTTGGATTCCGCAGAAATGTTGGAACACGTGAGGCAATAAGGACCCTACGACTTATCTTAGAAAATAGATTAAGGAAAGGCAAACCTACATTTCTAGAATTTGTGGACTTAGAGAAAGCTTTTGACAATGTTGACTGGAATACTCTCTTTCAAATTCTAAAGGTGGCAGGGGTGAAATACAGGGAGCGAAAGCCTATTTACAATTTGTACAGAAACCAGATAGCAGTTATAAGAGTCGAGGGGCATGAAAGGGAAGCAGCGGTTGGGAAGGGAGTGAGACAGGGTTGTGGCCTGTCCCCAATGTTATTCCATCTGTATATTGAGCAAGCTGTAAAGGAAACAAAAGAAAATTCGTAGTAGGTATTAAAGTCCATGGAGAAAAAATAAAAACGTTGAGGTTCGCCGATGACATTGTAATTCTGTCAGAGACTGCAAAGGACTTGGAAGATCAGTTGAACGGAATGGACAGTGCCTTGAAAGGAGGTTATAAGATGAACATAAACAAAAGCAAAACGAGGATAATGGAATGTAGTCGAATTAGGTAGGGTTATGCTGAGGGAATTAGATTAGGAAATGAGACACTTAAAGTAGTAAAGGAGTTTTGCTATTTGGGGAGCAAAATAACTGATGATGGTCGAAGTAGAGAGGATATAAAATGTAGACTAGCAATGGCAAGGAAAGCGTTGCTGAAGAAGAGAGCCGGCCGGAGTGACCGAGCGATTCTAGGCGCTACAGTCTGGAACCGCGTGACCGCTACGGTCGCAAGTTCGAATCCTACCTCGGGCATGGATGTGTGTGATGTCCTTAGGTTAGTTAGGTTTAAGTAGTTCTAAGTTCTAGGGGACTGATGACCACAGCAGTTAAGTCCCATAGTGCTCAGAACCATTTGAACCATTTTTGAAGAAGAGAAATTTGTTAACATCGTGTATAGTTTTAAGTGTCAGAAAGCCATTTCTGAAAGTACACTCCTGGAAATTGAAATAAGAACACCGTGAATTCATTGTCCCAGGAAGGGGAAACTTTATCGACACATTCCTGGGGTCAGATACATCACATGATCACACTGACAGAACCACAGGCACATAGACACAGGCAACAGAGCATGCACAATGTCGGCACTAGTACAGTGTATATCCACCTTTCGCAGCAATGCAGGCTGCTATTCTCCCATGGAGACGATCGTAGAGATGCTGGATGTAGTCCTGTGGAACGGCTTGCCATGCCATTTCCACCTGGCGCCTCAGTTGGACCAGCGTTCGTGCTGGACGTGCAGACCGCGTGAGACGACGCTTCATCCAGTCCCAAACATGCTCAATGGGGGACAGATCCGGAGATCTTGCTGGCCAGGGTAGTTGACTTACACCTTCTAGAGCACGTTGGGTGGCACGGGATACATGCGGACGTGCATTGTCCTGTTGGAACAGCAAGTTCCCTTGCCGGTCTAGGAATAGTAGAACGATGGGTTCGATGACGGTTTGGATGTACCGTGCACTATTCAGTGTCCCCTCGACGATCACCAGTGGTGTACGGCCAGTGTAGGAGATCGCTCCCCACACCATGATGCCGGGTGTTGGCCCTGTGTGCCTCGGTCGTATGCAGTCCTGATTGTGGCGCTCACCTGCACGGTGCCAAACACGCATACGACCATCATTGGCACCAAGGCAGAAGCGACTCTCATCGCTGAAGACGACACGTCTCCATTCGTCCCTCCATTCACGCCTGTCGCGACACCACTGGAGGCGGGCTGCACGATGTTGGGGCGTGAGAGGAAGACGGCCTAACGGTGAGCGGGACCGTAGCCCAGCTTCATGGAGACGGTTGCGAATGGTCCTCGCCGATACCCCAGGAGCAACAGTGTCCCTAATTTGCGTAGGATCCTACGGTCTTGGCGTGCATCCGTGCGTCGCTGCGGTCCGGTCCCAGGTCGACGGGCACGTGCACCTTCCGCCGACCACTGGCGACAACATCGATGTACTGTGGAGACCTCACGCCCCACGTGTTGAGCAATTCGGCGGTACGTCCACCCGGCCTCCCGCATGCCCACTATACGCCCTCGCTCAAAGTCCGTCAACTGCACATGCGGTTCACGTCCACGCTGTCGCGGCATGCTACCAGTGTTAAAGACTGCGATGGAGCTCCGTATGCCACGGCAAACTGGCTGACACTGACGGCGGCGGTGCACAAATGCTGCGCAGCTAGCGCCATTGGACGGCCAACACCGAGGTTCCTGGTGTGTCCGCTGTCCCGTGCGTGTGATCATTGCTTGTACAGCCCTCTCGCAGTGTCCGGAGCAAGTATGGTGGGTCTGACACACCGGTGTCAATGTGTTCTTTTTTCCATTTCCAGGAGTGTATTTGTATGGAGTGTAACCATGTATGGAAGTGAAACATGGACGATAAATAGTTTGGACAAGAGGAGAATAGAAGCTTTCGAAATGTGGTGCTACAGAAGAATGCTGAAGATTAGATGGGTAGAACACATAATTACTGTGGAGGTATTGAATAGAATTGGAGAGAAGAGGAGTTTGTGGAACAACCTGACTAGAAGAAGGGACCGGTTGGTAGGACATGTTCTGAGGCATCAAGGGATCACAAATTTAGGATTGGAGGGCAGCGTGGAGGGTAAAAATCGTAGAGGGAGACCAAGAGATGAATACACTAAGCAGGTTCAGAAGGATGTAGGTTGCAGTAAGTACTGGGAGATGAAGAAGCTTGCACTGGATAGAGTAGCATGGAGAGCTGCATCAAACCAGTCTCAGGACTGAAGACAACAACAACAACAACATTTCTGCTGTCCCCTTTTGCTTCAAGCCATCAAGTGTGAAGGCCTCAAAAATGAAGACAATATTTCGCGAGCTGACGCTGAGTGTTTTTGTCTGAAAGATCCTTGATGTGCTGTTTTAGATTTCCAGAACGCTTTCGACACCGTTCCTCACAACCATCTTCTTACCAAACTTCGTACCTATGGAATACCGCCTCAGTTGTGCAACTGGATTCGTTATTTCCTGTCAGAAAGGTCACAGTTCGTAGTAATAGACGCAAAGTCATCGAGTAAAACAGAAGTAATGCCCGGCGTTCCCCAAGGAAGTGTTATAGGCCCTCTATTGTTCCTGACTATATAACGACATAGGATACAATCTGAGTAGCCGTCTTCGATTGTTTGCAGTTGATACTGTCATTTACCGTCTTGTAAAGTCATCAAATGACCATAACGAACTGAAAAATGATTTAGATAAGATATCTGTATGGTGCGGAAAGTGGCAATTGACCCTGAATAAAGAAAAGTGTGAAGTTATTTACATTAGTATTAAAAGAAATCCTCTAAATTTCGATTACGCGATAAGTTACACAAATATGAAGGCTGTAAATTCAACTAAATACTTAGGGATTACAATTAAAATAGTCTAAATTGGAACGATCACATAGATAGTGTTGTGGGTAGAGCAAACCAAAGACTGCGATTTATTGGCAGAGCACTTAGAAGGTGCAACAGGTCTACTTAAAGAGACTGCTTACATCACGCTTTTCCGCCCTATTCGGGAGTAGCGGTGTGCGGTGTGGGATCCACATCAGGTGGAACTGACGGATGACATCGAAAAAGTACAAAGAAGGGCAGCTCGTTTTGTATTATCGCGAAATAGGGAGATAGTGCAACAGATATGATACGTGTATTGGTGTGGCAATCATTTAAACAAAGACGTATTTCGTTGCGACGGGATCTCATGAAATTTCAATCACCAGTTTTCTGCTCCGATTGCGAAAACATTCTGTTGCCACCCACCTACATAGTGAGAAATGATCATCACGATAAAATAAGAGCAGTCAGGGCTCGCACAGAAAAATGCAAGTGCGAGTTTTTCCCGCGCCCCGTTCGAGAGCGGAACCGTAGAGCGACAGCTTGAAGATGGTTCATTGAATCCTCTGCCATGCTCTTTATTGTGAATAGCAGAGTAGTCCCGTAAATGTAGATGTAGATATAGAACACAAAATAAATTTATTACTCCACTTCCATTTGTAGCTGTATTGTATTAAAATAGGAAGGTGTGTCATCATATTTTCGAGTAAAATGTTTTCGCCGTTGGGTGAATGCCCTCTTTCCCTTTCCTTCAGACTGTAGTTGTGAACTGATCACTCTTGCCGAAGATTTTTATTTCGGTAGTATTAGCTGAATGTAGACAGTGACGAAGTATGGGTAGGCTAACTTTTGCAGAGTTTGCTAATACGCATCACGCCCTGTCCACGTCGATCAACAGAACTGTTGCGAACTTAACGGTCGATAGTCTGAAGAGATCCTGCAGCGACACATTTATGTATAACTGCATACGGACCTGTACAGTGTCAATGATTTGTATTATTCTGTGGTTGCTAAACCTATGTTTTGCGCACATGATATGTTCTAATGGTACCATTGAGCAAAGAGGCAAGATGGTAATTCACCATGATTTCAACGATGAGTAGCATGAGTCAATAGGAACGTTTCTTTAGTAACATGTCATCTATTTTATATTACAATCATTTACAAGAGAGTGCAGCCGGTTTAAGTACAATTCATTCACAACAGTTGTTATGATAATAAACCCTGCGAAACACTCTAATGGGAACAGTCCTGTTCAACACCCGTCTAGTGAAAACTCGTTCTGCAATTTTCGCACTTTCTTGTGAAAAGTTTCAAAGCAGACATTAAGAAGCGTCAAACCAGTAAGCTACCATAAGAGTTGCTGAATAATATTAAAAATTTCTCATTATGCCATAATTGCTATACTGTTGTTTCGAGCACTGATTGTACAGCAAAACACTACTTATTTCTGTAAAAAGTATGACTTCTCCCTAGTGAGATGACGCCTCAGCAAGACAATGAACTCGGATTCCGAAGGATAGTGGTTCAAATAGCCGTCCAACCACACGGATTTAGGTCATACATGGATTCACAGAGGTGAAAGCCTAGGTGATTAGTGAGAAAAGTCACGGCCGATTTCCTTTACCAGATTGTGCTTCTTCTCTAATAATGATAAACTTCTTTTCTAGTCGCTTTGGAACTTCCGCTGCTGTAACAGTCTACGCTACACTGCTGCTAGAAAAGGAGCAAGCAATTTCACATACTCTCTGTAGAATCTTTAATTTATCCACTAGAAATGACTGGGGGAAACCTAGAACTATAACAACAATAGGTTAGTTAGTAAAATAACTTTTTCCCGTTTACAGTACGGATTTTCTTTTATTTTTGTCTTTCACGCCACGTTTTGGGAACTGATTTCCATTTTAAAGTGCCTTTTCCGCGTATTATGACATTTATATGCCACATTTCCTATGTATGATGTGTTGCATTGCTCTGTTTCTTTTATTGTGTTGTATAAACACGACCCGTCTAATAATTAATGATGGATTTTTATAAATAGAATAAGGTAAGTAAAAGTTTTTATTTTTAAAATGCCTCCTTGACTGTAAACCAAGATCTATCTTTCATTACAAAATTGCGTCTGTTTGTTTATTACAGTAATGGTAACAGAATAATGCGGCACACGTGCATCGAAATCATCACACAAAAACGCTGTAATATACTGAAAAACGCCCGTTTCGTAGCAACGGAAAAAGTTACTTTATAAACAACGCAATTCTGTACTATCTCACAGGTATCTTATTCACGACTGACCGATTTTAATTGAAGCTCTATTCCGCAACAACTTATCTCGGTATCTGTCATTTCGGCGTTCAAGCGATTATTAAATGGGGGAAGTTTATTATGATCTTCTCCAGTGAAACAATCTGAGAAGACCGAAATCAGTATTTCCGCCTTTTCCTTGTCATCTTCCGTTTTGGCACCAATATGGTCTGTGAATAACTGAATAAATTATTTCGATCCCTTACTGACTTTACGTACTATCAAAAAGTTTTACACACATCTAAAAACGTTTTGCATCACCCCAATCCCCATAATTCGATAGACATTGACTGTGGGTGCTATATCACAGATACAGTCCATTTGACTGTTCAGAGATGTAACTAAATCCGCCCAAAGATGTAAACAACCATGCATGAGCAACGCCTATTAGACGGAGGGGGTCCGACAGCCGAACAGGTCATTCCGATAGGAACGTGGTACATGGTTCGTGTTGCCTGTAGTTCAACCCTGCCTAGACGGTTAATACCGCGGTACGATCGCGGTATTGTGCCAGGAAGGCACTCAGCAAGGGAGATGTCCAGGCGTCTCGGGGTGAATGATGTTTGGACATGGATGGGATACAGGGAGACATAAACTGTCGATGACATGCCTCGCTGAGGCCGCCCAAGGGCTACTACTGCAGTTGATGACCGCTACCTACGGTTTATGGCTCGGAGGAACCCTGACAGCAACGCCATCATTTGAATAACGCTTTTCGTGCAGCCACAGGACGTCGTGTTATTACTCCAACTGTGGACAATAGGCTTCATGATGTGCGGCTTCACTCACGATGTCCATGGCGAGGTCTATCTTTGCAGCCACGACACCGTGCAGCGCGGTACAGATGGGCCCAGCAACATGCCGCATGGACCGTTCAGGATTGGCATCACGTTCTCTTCACCGATGAGTGTCGCATATGCCTTCAACCAGACAAACGTCGGACACGTGTTTGGAGGCAACCCCGTCAGGCTGAACGCCTTAGATACACTGTCCAGCGAGTGCAGCAAGGTGGAGGTTCCCCGCTGTTTTGCGGTGGCATTATGTGGGGCCGAAGTATGCCGCTGGTGGTCATGGAAGGCGACGTAACGGCTGTGCGTGAATGTCATCCTCCAACTAATAGTGCAACCAATCGGCAGCATATCGACGAGGCATTCGTCTTCATGGACGACAATTTGTGCCCCCATCGTAGACATCTTGTGAATGACTTCCTTCACGATAACGACTTCGCTCGACTAGAGGGGCCAGCATGTTCTCCAGACATGAACCCTATCGACATGCCTGAAATAGATAAGGGCTGTTTATGGACGAAGTGACCCACCAACCACTCTGAGAGATTTACGCCGAATCGCCGTTGAGGAGTGGGACAACCTGGACCAACAGTGCAGTGATGAACTTGTGGATAGGATGCCACGACGAATACAGGGATGCATCAATGCAAGAGGACGTACTACTGTGTATTAGAGGTACCGGTGTGTACAGCAATCTGGACCACCACCTCTGAAGGTCTAGTTGTATTTTGGTACAACATGCAGTGTGTTGTTTAATGACCATCAAAAAGGGCGTAAATAATGTATATGTTGATCTCTATTCGAATTTGCTGTACAGGTTCCGGAACTCTTGTAACCGAGGTGATGCAAACCTTTTTTTCATGTGTGTAGAAAGTTTTGTGATACCAGTTGCCCAGATTTTATTTAACAATTTATTGAACACTTCTCACATTTGTTAGCCTACCAATGTTAGTTCAGCTTCAGTTTCTCAATTAGACTCTGACTTCGCTTAAACCTGGGAAGAAATCCATTTGTGTTCGTATCAACGTTATAACATGCCTATTATACCACAGTTGTTCTTTCCCATCCCTCAGAATATTTTTGATAACCTCAATTCCATGTTATCAAAATCTATGGACATAGTTGAGGTTAAATACACTGATGATTGAGTCTGTATACTGTCAATCGGTATAGTGCGCTTATATTTGTTCCTTTGCTAGTAATCGCAACCCTCTATGCTTACCCAATAAAGGTCTAAGTACTTCTTACTATGGTACTGCAGCCGACCCAGAGTGCTGCTGTTAAGCTGAGTGGACGGCAGATAGGCACCTATCGTTGCACTTGTTGTTGTGCGACCCAGAAAAAACAGAGAATTTTACACTTGTAGAAAGCACAGCGGAAACGCACAACATTGTCTTACAGGAGCGGACGACTGTATATTAGACTAGCGGACATTTTACTGGCGGATAAGTTTCCGCTGCTGGAAGTAGCGCGGTCATTACGTTCGGCTTGCGGTCGTCTGCTTCCGCAGCCGCTGAAGAGGCGGCGTTATTCTTTTCTGTTGGTGCACCTCATTCAGCCGCCAAGGAGGACCTCAAAGGGAGGTTCCGCTCAGCAGAAACATCCAATTACGCGCAACCTGAATCTGCGCCCATATCTGCGACCGCTCCCCTCCTCTCCATTCCTTTATACGGCGCCTCGTCCTTTGAGAATATACACTGCAAGGATGGAAATTCCGATGCATCTAGAGCAGAGCGCAGCCCTTCTTGAAAGCCTCTGGATACGCTCCCGAGGAGTGATACACTATTCAGACGCAATTTCGCAGGCAGTAAAATGTTCACTGCTGCAAACAAGCATGCGTCCCTCGAGTGGTCTAGCTTTAAGCAGACACGAGTCTCATCCCAGAGGAAATAGCCTCGAAACGTAACACGCTCTATCACCCTCTATCTTTGAGTTAATAAAGAAAGTTTCTTGTTTGTTCGAATAACATAAAGATATTCTGTTTTCTGGTGAGCACGACACTGAAGAAAATTGAAGATAATCTGTATTTTGCCGGCTTTCGGCATCCTTTGTCTTGGTTGCTTACAAATATATCAGAGGATGAAATCTCTTTAGACTGAAACTTTGAGAATATTAAACTGCCAGGATCAAACGAAAACTAGCTTAATATCGTTAGAAGTAGTTCATACGTATTCATCTGGATATTAAAGTCGGCATCTGTTGACATGGGAAAACATTAAGGAACATCAGCAAAAAGATATAGACATTTTTCAACTCACTCTACCTCCTCACATTTACAATTAGGGTAGCCGAGTCGAAAATATTATAGAGGAGCAGCCATACCGTCTCACACTATGCGTTCCTCTCAATAATTTCAATATCCGTTTTACTTCGTGGCGAAAGAAATGGAAATTGCACGGCCCTATTCTTCGTCGTGCAGTGTCAAGGATTTTAATTTAATTATACCAGCATTCGACGACGAAAGATTTGAGGATCAAACAAAAACACTGCAGGCTGATATGACTACGAAGTCTTTCGCGACGGAATCTGATATTGAACATAGCAGTGAAAAAGAACGCGCTTAAAAATCAACTTCTAAACCATCTACTCCGCGATCGATGCACCACCACAGCTAAAATTGTCGTGCATGGCAGTCACAGAGCAAATAATAAGTAAGACAATGAGTCTCATACTAGTATTTTTAGATAAGTGGTTTGGTGAATGTCGAGCGAATCTTCGAAAAATATTAACAGAAGGAGTGCTGAAGAAAGACGCATTGTAGTGTAACCTCTTTCTGGTGATTCACTACAGATTCATTAATTCAGATTCATGAAACATTATTTGTCACTTATTTTAATCTCATTCAAGTCCTGGATTTTTAAACTTCTCCAATGGAATAAGAATATAATCTTTCTTCCAACGTCTAAGCTAACAACACTCTGAAATACATGTAATCAATAGGTATCCACAAGAGCAAAAATCTCCTAGTGACAAACAGCACATTTTCAAATCGAAATTTACGTCCTTTCTCCTGGAAAATTTCTTCTCTTGCCGGTACGAATATTTTATGTCTACTTACTTGTGTTACGAAATTGTAATCCAACGATATTAATGAAATATTTCATTGTGCTTATCATGTATGTTCAGTTCTTGTCCACTTTATTTTGTTATTGTAACTATTATTCACTATACTGAACTCTAAACGGTAAAAATTGCTTTTCTAAAGAGGATTCAGGCTTCTGCAATCATCCAGCCTCCCTTACCTGTTTTTTTCCCCTTTAACAGTGTATTCCAGTTAAATTCAATTGTTCTACTGTTACTAATGCGCCACAATCGACACCTTCTCATTTCAGTGTAAAGATTGTAAATTGAAAACAGTTCTCATGGGGTATGTTCATGTTACTATTATTATCTTCATTTTGGTGTTCATCTAACGTCATTTTCAGTTTCAACAGTACGTTAAGTAAGTGAGTAAAACCTATAGTCGCCGTGTCTCTGTTTCCATAATAAACTACAGTTGGTTGTGTGAGCTTAGTCTCGGGTTGGAAGAATGCAACGGCAAACATCTCTAACAGGAACATGTCTGGTAAAGCTGCATGCTGTCATTCAAGCGTTTGAATTGAAGTACAGTAGTAATAGAACAGGCATAAAGTTTTCTATAGTTCTAATAAAGAATAAAGACATCATTTCCCTTACATAGAATGCATAGAAATTGTTACCTGAAGCAAACACTGGGTCTTTAGAACTCAAGAACTTTTTGTCGTGAGACGCATGTCGATGTCACAGCATCTGTAACACACCTCTGTTGTGGCACTGTTCTTTCTCTTTCAGTCATCATCTTCGTGCGTTTGAGCTCATGTGGTCCAAGCACTCTTCACTAAGTGAGTTTTAACAGTCGTCGAATAACCGTCTTTTCTTGCAGATTTTTACATCAAATATGAAACCTTCCAACAGCAGACGATTATTTTCACACCTACAGATATTGTTTCGTTTCTATACGTCATTTTTAGATGTGCAAACATAAAATATAAAATTATCGTTCTCCTGATATCTGTTCTTGCTGTAGGGCACAATCATCCCAAAAGTTCACTACAACTGTGACCTGACGCCATGATCTGACGACCACAACGTAAATGACCTACGTAAATTCAGTTGATATATGACGGAAACGGTCGATTCGAACCGAAACGGCGCTATTCCAGATAAATAAAATAGTTAACAAATTCTGACAGCTGTTTTCACCATCTATAAAAGCCACACAACCGTTCTATTATTATGCTCTATTTTAACAAACGTGTCAATCACTGGTTTGTTTGCTTGCCTTTGTGTATTCTCTGCTTTGTTCTTGTTCACATTACACCTGCACCTGAAGGATGGTCATGTTATCTACTTTTCCTTGCAAACAATTTACTCTTCTGCTGCTTGATGAGTTATAGCCACAAAAGAACAGAGCTTACACTATAAATCTCTTCTTTGTAAGTACATTTGGAATACCGTTATAATCAACGCGTGGTGGTAGAAGGAAAGGAGAAACATTTATCAAATGCATACTTGAAAAGTCCGTTATTGAGGGCTTCGAAGCAGGGACATTCCGTTTATTTAATCTATAGATTGCACAGGTCAGAGGTCTCGGATCGTTTCATCTAGCCCTTGAAGTGTATCTTCGAGTATTTAGTTAATAATCGATACACACAACAAATGAATCGGTTAAGTACTGAACACATCTTAATAGGGACTGAATTAGGCTAATTCCGAGCTCTGAATTGGTGTTTCTGCCTTGTACTGATAACTATCCTTATTCTTTTTCTTCTCACTGCTCTTTGCCGTATTGACTCCTGAAGCAGTCTTCCTCTCTACTGTATTCTACGCGATGCACTCCTACCTTACCCTCTTTCCACAACCAGAGTGTCTCGTCCACTCGTTGTCTCAGACTCACTTCCGCTCTGTCGCACAGTGTGACTCTGAAGCGGTAATAAATTCCGTCACGCCCCATGAACAGTCGGTACCGTAAATTTCACTGCCCTGCCTCCAGTATTTCTAGCCATACCCGCGTCCACAATAGCAGTGTGTTACTGCCTGTCGCAAGGGAGACCATTAAACAGGTAGTCTGACAGATACCCGCTCCCGGCCAGCGGCGAACAGCACCAGGTTTTGTGCAGCTCTGATAATGAGAATAAATGTATACCTAAGTGACCGAGCATTCGCTCTGCGGTATTTGGCATTTTGCCAGCTCTCCCTAAATAGACGATACAGTTACCAGCTGCAAGCAAAGTTCTTTCCACTATTAGGAAGAAAAAAGTAGCGAAGATATTAGTGATTCTCTGTGCACTGTCTAACAAGAAACCCCTTCACTGCGATATCTAAAGTTCAATGTATAACAAGGCTTATTTGAAAATGTTATGTTAACAATTACGACAGAAAATTTTAGCTGCTAGTGAGTCATCACGAGGGCGACAGAAAATAATTGTCCGGGAGGTTCAGAGATCAACCTTCAATGGGATGTGTACATTACACTTCACAAAATGGACTTCGTCGACATTCAAGAAATGTTCAAAACAAACCATTAGCTTGCACCATGAACCTCGAATGGAAATGGTACGCCGCACTGACCACAAAAGTTCGCACCATCAAGATCGAAGGCGAACATCTTCAGTGTTACAAACCGTGCAGCACTTCAGGCAGGTTCCCACTCTTAAGGAATACATGTAGGACCATACTGGTGTAACGAGGTGATGAAATTTGGTGAAATGTGATGGCCTACTACCGATTGCAAAACAGTTTGTCGTAGAGCCATCGAGAAACTTGGTATCCTTTAAGGTGTAGTTGCAGATAGTGCGATAATATGTTTTATAAGCACGGAAAAATCAAACATCCAGAGCTTGAATTTGTCAAGTGGTGTGAATTGTAAAGTCACATACTTTTCAGGAGGGGTACTATGCTCTAAGGAAGTATGATTTTTATACGCAGACCAGGACTCAAGCGAAAGTAAGTTACTTTGACCAGCTATTGGCCAAAAGCAGTGCTCTTACAGTAGTTGTAGTTTTCTTACGCCCATTCCGCGAAGGTTCCCAGAACACAATGTGGTGCATGCTTTAGCTCTACATGACCGTGTGATTAACAATTACCCACTCACTGGTGTTGCGCAGCGAGATGTATAAATGAAAAATGCTGAGTATTTCGCAACGGCATCTCAAGGTGCGAACATCGTTGCAGACGTTCTGGGTTCCTATAACAGTGAGCGCAGACAGTTCATATTTAAAGATATTACATTCATATGTTATACAGAAAATGCTCGTCTAATAGAGACATTCTCAGTGAGCGTTGCATCGCCGAGACCTTTCAAGGATGTGAAGTGTGCTAACGCAGGGGGAAGTGCAAGGTGCTTAACACATTTGCACCACAGAATTCACTGGGATGATCCGGGGAAACCCTATAAAGATATGGTGACATCGCTTTGATTATTCGACCGCATAGATAATACCGTCTACGTCAAAGGCGAGAAGAAGCTCACTTGGATGCGTCGAATCTTTAAATACGCAGCTGTTGAAGACCTGGAATTCCATGGGTGCCTTGCTCTCCATCGAAAGAAGAGAAAGAATGTGTGTGTCAAAATAGTGCTGTGTCTGCTTATGAAAATGTAAAATTACTTTTAAGTTGGATGAGAAACAAATGAAGTTCTTTACCTCACATTCTGTGTAATTTTTTCTCCTCATGATGTAACTTTATCCAAATACCACGTCTGAGGTTCTCCTCAAGAAATGGAGATATAATATTAGACATGTTTGCTGTATGTCTCTGGGAGCAGACACAGTCACGTGCCTCCTGCTCGCACAGCGAAATACGTGCTGCTTGATAGGCATATTCTGATGCAAACAATACATATATTCTGTTATTCGCTAGCTTAAACCTTATATTCTTAATTCCAGTCACGTTAAAAACTAATGTAATTTCTGTCAAACACACATACATTACGGGAAGGTTTTCTGTAAACAACAACAACAAGACGTATGGTAACTTTTGTTTATCCAATTACCATAGATACACTTTGATTCTTTAGATAGAATCAGCTTCTTCTTTCACAAGATGAGAAACAATTCGGTTCTTGAGATACTGTTTAGTTCTTGAGATACAATTTTGTTCTTGAGAGAGACTTTAGCTGTTCAGATACAGTTTGGTTCTTGAGGTAAAATGTAGTTCTTCAAATACAATTTAGTTCACTAGATACGATTTAGTTCAATGCAGAGGTACTTTCTTATTTACTAATATGACTCCAAACAAAAATGGCTCTGAGCAGTATG
The DNA here is from genome assembly GCF_021461395.2 of Schistocerca americana. NCBI lineage: Eukaryota > Metazoa > Arthropoda > Insecta > Orthoptera > Acrididae > Schistocerca > Schistocerca americana. Next base: position 376,506,915 of record NC_060123.1, on the reverse strand, counting down.
GTACTTAACATCTGAGGTCATCAGTCCCCTAGACTTAGAACTACTTAAACCTAACTAACCTAAGAACATTACACACATCCATGCCCGAGGCAGGATTCGAACCTGCGACCGTAGCGGTCGCGCGGTTCCAGACTGAAGCGCCTAGAATCGCTCGGCCACATCGGCCGTCCGTTTTCTTTACAGAAATAATTTTACTATTACTAATAACTATGACTAGAAAAAGAAACCTTCCACAGTCCACCCAACATTAGCATTTCTCGAGAGTATTTTTAGTTTTCAGTAGCATCAGTTGAGAACACTTTACAATTTTCAGTAGCACTAGTTGAGAATATTTACAATTTTACTCGCATAAAGTGAATAGCGTGAGCACAGGGGAGTTTCAATCACACCATCATCACAAATGGCTCGCTTATCGTCATGAGCCGACAAACTGCACTTCATGCTCTTGATACCGAATACTAGTTTGCTGCACCACGTGCGAGGGCTGAAGTGGAACACCTTGAACACCTCTGTACAGACGCTGCAAATAGTCTTCAATCTCGAGGGCTTAGATGCCACACAATGCACGCCCTTTGCCCGTACTTGGTCGCATCTTTCAATGTGCGATATGCATACATTTTGTATCTTAGACCCATAAATCCACAGCTGGATGACCCATTCTCCTCGTTTTTCATCAGACCGATAATCTTCTTGTTCTGTGGAACAGTACCATAAGGATTATCGACTGTGTATCAAGACACATAGAATTCTTTACCATGGACCTCATAACTTCTTATGGATCCTAGTTCGTCACCCAATAAATGAAGTTAACTGTATCCATATAAAGTAACTTAAGATCAGCGAAATGAGGTTTCCCAAACGGATAATGGAACCGGTACGTGTCGAATATTGGTAAGTCTAGTACGCACATCCCCACATAGACGGGATTCATGAACTCTACGTTCATCCCAGCACGACCTAAAAAGAATTTCGCGATGTTTTCTCGAATTTTCCATTGTCTTGCCGGAAACTCCGTTGTTCATCAGTTTACAAAAGTGTTTTTCGAAGTCATTTTTTCCCTATGCCCTGTGTTTCGTATTCAAATCAAAATTCTCCTTCAAACAGGATGACTGCTTGATGGAGACACCGCGCCTAGTTGCAGTTAACTCGATCTCTAAATCGAGGCATTGCTGGAGATGTCTGTAGTGCATAACGTATCTCTGCTTTCATACCCTACACAATTCCGTATAATAGAATCAGCCGCCAAATCCTTGATTTTTCCACCTAATCCCTTACATTCGTTTTCAGGCACCCATCGAAACTTAACAATTGGTAGCGGGTATTACATGGCATGCCCGTATAGATTATTTACATCTAAATACATGACTTAGCTCGAATCAACGGATGCGTTGAACCTCTTACTTATACGTGGGTTATTCTACTTGCATGTCTATGCACACATTGGCAAATTTCGCTACGGATCCCTCGCTCAAAGGAAGGAAGCATGTCAGCGTCAGTTAAAAGTTCGAGGTTGCCTTTCGTTTTCTTGAGTATGGCATCCCAAGACAACCCTGGTGCTACTAACAGAAGGCCAGATCCAGAGCACAAGTGGCCATGTATACACTCCAGAATTTCTCGAAAACATCCGCCAGCAAACGGACATCCGAGTCCGTATAAAATCTTGCATACTCACCGAAATTAGGGATGTTTAACTCCTGCCACACATTCACAGTATGGTTATATCCTGCATCCGATATGGCATTGCATGTGAAGTTACTGGAGAACGCAGCTGCGTCGGTTAATCTGGTTTCGCTGTTTCACCATACAATCCAGATCGTCGCCGGCGGGTGTGGCCGAGTGGTTCTAGGCACTACAGTATGGAACCGCGCGACCGCTATGATCGCAGGTTCGAATCCTGCCTCGGGCATGGATTTGTGTGATGTCCGTAGGTTAGTTAGGTTTAAGTAGTTCTAAGTTCTAAGGGACCTCAGAAGTTAAGTCCTATAGTGCTCAGAGCCATTTGAACCATTTCTGAGTTCAGATCCTCATATGGGAATACCCCCCTCCCTTGTGTCATCGCAATACGTATATTCTCCTGAGGCAGAATTTCAACAAGTTTCTGGAGTGGTGCCTGCATAAAACGTAGCGAGTCCAGGAAACGGATCGTAAATCTTGGCGTTATTCGTTTGGCGACTGAGACAAATTTCTCGACACTGCCAGGCAGAACGCTGACCTGATCATTCTTCACATCGAAATTAGCCAAATCCTCAATGATAAAGTAGCATCATACACGCTTAGATTGCGAAAAAGACAAGAATGTGTCGCGGTAATTGATACTACAGGTTGCAAACGGTATGGGCAGTACAGTTAGGTGACAATTACCCTTACGAAAAATTTCCGCTTTCCAGTCTAACGGCTGCCCACAGAGATGACAGTTAACCGCTTTCTCGAACAAATAATCATTCTCCATTGAGACTCGGTCATGGGAATGATGGTGCTGTAAAGCTTATCAGCCTCCCATGAAAGTTTCTTGAGTTCATCGAGCACCCAAATCGCAGGATTATCCCCGAAGAATGATTTGTGATAGTTAAGATTTGAATCATACGTATATAGGAGCTGGTACGCTGCAACATATGGTACGTGATTTTCCGTAAAGGTTTGTATGTGAGGCTATTATAGGATCGCCTTCACAGTGTATCACACGAGTGAGGAGGTACTCAAAATCAGCATAAGCTACAAAGTGGCATCGCTCCTGATGGTGGGCGTTCTTAAACATGGAGAATTTTTTTTTCTCGGTAGGCATTAGAACATGTATCAGTTTTCTGGCAGAACACCCAACATGATGTTTTACTAAAAAGTCACTTGTGGAAAAGGCATTCAGACACCTTGGGGAGAGGAGGCGGAGCATTTCCCTCATCCAACAGTAATGGTAATTGTCTTTTTCTCTTATTTTCTACATCTTACGCTGACCTGAAAATTCTGAGAAATGGATGGTCTAACGAAATGCATCATCATCTGACTTACACTTATCTATGGTATAAACATGAACTAATATCTGAGTATTCTGTGCCTCGAATTTAGCTGTGTCCTGGGCTTTAACGGGGAAGCCGATAACGTCAAAATTATAAAACCTAAAGAATGGCAATACTTCCGCGGTATTGACAGAAGCCCTCTGGAGGCACCTTGTGATTTCACTCGCAAGCCAGGATTGACCAGGAAAAGCAATACTGATGGTCAGTTTTTCCTGTTAGCCATATCATCAGGATGTTTGATATATCTGGACGTTCTATTCACTAGGTCATGGACTTGCGTATGAACAACGAGGTGTGTTACTCAGTAAGGTGCTTTACATGAGCTTCTGACCTGGGTATCAGAAAACTTGTCTCATATGGTACTCAAGGTAAAATCTTCAAACCATATGGCGATTGTGGTGCTCCGTGATATCACTCCATTTCTTCCCCAAATGTAAACCATGCTGGTCTCCTCTGCAGCACCACCTTGTTTGGGGGAGGTGGGGGATGCATAAGCTCGCAGCACAGCAGTGCACAGCACTTAATGGAGGGGTACCACGGATGATTGATAAGCCGAGTGAGTTCTCCCTCTAGCAGTGGAAGGCACGATTTCAGAAATCCTACGGGCTCTTTGTACAACCCCGCTGAGCTGTCAGTTGGCGAGGATGATATTCACTCTTCAAAAGTGTCCTCAACCACCACATAGTTTAGCTCTGGTATCGCGTTACTAACCTGATACGGGTCACTATCGAGGCGGGAGAGGGAACTGCTGTCCGCCCCCGGTAGCTGAGTGGTCAGAACGACAGAATGTCAATCCTAAGGGCCCGGGTTCGATTCCCGGATGGGTCGGAGGTTTTCTCCGCTCAGGAACTGGGTTGTGTGTTGTCTCAATCATCGTCATTTCATCCCCATCGACGCACAAGCGTCCGAAGTGGCGTCAAATCGAAAGACTTGCACACGGCGAACGGTCTACCCGACGGGAGGCCCTCGTCACTCGACATTATTATTAGGGGACTGCTGCCAAACGTTGATACACTATGAGTAGTGCTCGTCGGCGCTGGGCATCATAGACGAGGGTTCGCGTGGTACCAGTGTCAGCAACCACGCCGTGGAGGCGCCCAACACTGAGGAGCATCCGTGAGACGGCCCCAGAGGTGCCGGCTTGCTGCCGCTGCGGAGGCGGGCGAGAAGTGGGCCGCCATGATGCAGATGAGTTTTGGTTTGTGCGGCGCTCAACTGCGCGGCGATCAGCGCCCGTACGTCGCAATTTTTACACAGTCCAATTTTTTTACACAGTCCAATCTACCCACTATCATGAATGATGATGATGACGAAATGATGAGGACAACACAAACACCCAGTCCCCGGGCAGAACAAAATCCCCAACCCAGCCGGGAATCGAACCCGGGACCCTGTGATCCAGAGGCAGCAACGCCACCCACTAGACCACAAGCTGCGGGCGCCGGCCGCCACGGAGTCTATTGGGTGCTGGCGACCTGTTGTGCGGGGGTAGGTGACATCGACGGCCGCCAGAAAGGCGCTGTGGCCGCAGTGATGGTGGGTACGCTGACAGTGTCGGAGGCAGCATCGGTGGCGAGGATGGCGGAGGTGGTAGAGGGGGCGGCGGCGGCGGCGGGGGTGACGGAGGCAGCGGTACGTGTGGCGGCAGCTGAAGTTGCGGTTCGCGCGGTAGCTGGTGGCATCTGGGCAGGTGATGCATGCCTCACAGGTACTCGTCTCACTCTCGCCTGCCCAGGAAGTCATGCCACAGCGTACTGTGATAGAAAGAGAATAAGCGCACACACCTGCTAGAGAGAACACTGATTTTATGGACACTGTTGCAACCGCAGGAAAAAGCCAAGTCTAATTACAAACGTTCTCAGGCAGTACGACGGAAATAGTACGTAAACATTAAGTGAGGTAAAATGTAAAACTGGACGCTGAGCGTGGCAGAAGGGTCATGAAGAAGCACGACGCAGCTAGATAGCCGAGGCGGAAGTCCAAACTGCCGGGCACCTGCCCGTGATAAGAAAGTAAACAGACTCCAATTTATAAATACACAAAAGAAGCTCTGTGTAGGGGACCTGTGATAAGCTGACAGTTAGGAGTATCAACAGAGAGCACTTCTAGTTAGAGAAGTCTGGGAGCGGAGAGAGAAGGAAAGAGGGCCCTTGGTGGGGACAGCACTACGTCATGAGGAGCCAATGAAGGGCTCAGGACACAGTGCGTGACCTTATAGGGAGTGGCACATCTATCCCTGCACCCAGCTTCTGAAGAAAAATAATGAAATTAATATTTGAACAACACCAAATAAGGACAAGTTGCAGTTGGTAACCGCGGAGGTTCGAGTCCTCCCTTGGGCATGGGTGTGTGTGTTTGTCCTTAGCATAATTTTGGTTAAGTAGGGGGTAAGCTTAGGGACTGATGACCTTAGCAGTTAAGTCCCATAAGATTTCACACACATTTGAACATTTTGAAAAGTTGCATTCTACGCTATGTCATGCCAATCGCTGGCGGGTTCGAAGGGAGAAAACTAACAAAACTCGAGAGCACGTCGCTCCGGACACTCTCTCGAGGTTAGGCTCCCAGTAGCGACAGTAGTCAGGGTGGATAGCAGCAGCCGACTTGGCCTGAGGAGCGGGCTGTAGGCGGGCAGCCGGAGATAGTCGCTGATGAGCTCTTAGGGCATAGCCGTGGGACTTTGACATAGGATGCTAGTGTGGACAGAGAATACTGCAGAGCTTCTGTCAGGCAGTCGGAATGGTGAAGTTAGTCACCGTCTGTGCATTAGACTTGCCCATTCTGTAGGTACAATCACTACGCAGTTAGGGTGATCTGTATTTCTTTCTGAATAAACTAGAACTTATGTAACGTTCGCAAGAGTTTAATTCCACCCACTTCCTAGCCTTGTACGTTCACACCAGGGATTCCAGCATCTTAGCCAGATAAAAGTCCCCATCTCACTAAGGTCAACTTGCTTAATCCCTTTCACGAACCGTGTCACTCAATCCCTTGCAAAATCCACGCTTGGGACGCAACACGTGAAATAATTGCCGAAGTCGTCCCCCTCCTCATACTCCTTCTGCCATGCCAGCATCTCCTCTGCGCAGCCGAAACTCCATCTCCTCTGCAAAAGCTCCAACAACAGAAAAGACGAACTGTAACATTTACTTACGACTTTTTTCTCACAGAAGCACACATGCTGCGAAACAATTACACTATTACATTATATACACTTATGTGACTGATCCAAGGAGCGTGTAGGCTCATTAGCCTGGTGCTGTAATTCAGCCTTCACTAGCCGATCAGTCGGAGTCAACATGCCCACTATAACAGGAAGAAGACATGGTATTCATGAGGCACTCTTTTTTTATTCGAAATATACTGCTAATACTAAATTCACTTTATTGAGAAATGTACTAGTACAGGAATTCGACCAAGCAGTTTGAAATGCAGCGGAAAATATATCACTAAATTCACGTTATCGAGAAATATGCTACAGAATTCGACCACATGATTGAAATTCAGCATAATCTGAAATATACTAATTTCATTTTATTGAGAAATTTACTACGGAAATTCGACTACATGGTTTGAAATGCAGCGTAAATATGTATCAAACATAGAAACAAATGCTAGGAATAGGAAGCTACTACTAAAATTGAACAAGCAGTTTGAACTTTAACAGAATTCGAACACACTTGCTACTACTAAATTCAATTTAATTTGAAAATGCCACTACGAATCCTGTACGCTGAAAATGTTTACTTACATGGCTGCTGTAATGCTGCTGCTGGTGCTGTCGGCTGTGGAGGCTTTTCTTCCACACGTGGAAGAACAGATGCTGTTGCCAGTTTTCTTCTTCCAGCTTCCGATCTAAGGCAACTAGTGTCTCCGGCATAAACGATGCAACGACAAAGAAACTTTTGTAACGAAATTCGAACTCGTGCTTTGGAACGCAGCGGAAAATATACTATGACACTTGCTGTCAAATTCGTTTTAACGAGAAGTACGTTACTAAATTTGAGCACGTGGTTTGAAATGCAGTGAAAAGTTTACTACGAACATAGTTGATGTACTAAAATCGGAACCCATGTGCTACGAGCAGAAATATACTAGGAATAACATATGATAGAAATAAACCCTAAACATATACTTGCTGTAAAATCCGTTTAAAAACGAAAAACGAGAATCTACTACAGGGTGCTTTGTTCAAGTCGTGCGTTGAATGTTTCGCTGCCTTGTTGACGGTGACTGCTGTGGGTCACTTCATGAGGAAAGATGAACACACGCAGTCGAAGATTGGATGATAAAAATTCTGAATCCATTGACGAACTCGAGCAGAGTGACAATGGTTGGTTGGTTCAAATGGCTCTGAGCACTATGCGACTTAACTTCTGAGGTCATCAGTCGCCTAGAACTTAGAACTAATTAAACCTAACTAACCTAAGGACATCACACACATCCATGCCCGAGGCAGAATTCGAACCTGCGACCGTAGCGGTCGCTCGGCTCCAGACTGTAGCACCTAGAACCGCACGGCCACTTCGCCGGCTGTGACAATGGTGGTGTGGCGGTTGGGGATTATATAATTTGTCCCACCCCGAATTTTCATGCAGGAGTGCAATAGGAATGCTTTCATATGAGTTAATTTTTGCGTGGGGGCCCTGAACTAGCCACTCGGCGTCGAGCTGCTGAGGACGTTGTATCTTCCACTTCCTGACGCTGTTATTGGTTCAAATGGCTCTGAGCACTATGGGACTTAACTTCTGAGGTCATCAGTCCCCTAAAACTTAGAACTACTTAAACCTAACTAACCTAAGGACATCACACACATCGATGCCCGAGGCAGGATTCGAGCCTTTGACCGTAGACGTCGCGCGGTTACAGACTGTAGCGCCTAGAACCGCTCGGCCACTCAGGCCGGCGACGCTGTTATTAACTGAATTGTAGCTTTGTGAACTAGTTTGGAGATGAGGGGTGTGTGTTCTTTTTTTCAATAAGGCACGGTATTTCCACTTCTCGGCGGAGAAAAGGGAACAAGTGCTCTCGGGAGAACATGTGAGATACTATCGCTTTCTTGCTGCAGAAAGCGGGTTCAGGCACTTGTGCCATCTGAAACAGGGTGTGATGTTACACAAACTGAACTCACGCCATGTGTTGTTGCTGCTCAACTCATAGTAGATGTTTCACATTGCTCTTTTGTGTAGCTGAGCTGTGAGAGAAAGCATTAACCCATTACCTAGCATCGTGAGCGCATGGCCCCAGAATCCACACATCATGTGTGCTGGAGACGTCACACATGTGCTGACACAACGATGACCTGATCCACACCAGTGGATAGCACTAGTGTAACATGAGCAGAGCATGTGCTGGCAGCAGCAGCTTGTGGACAACACAGAGAGTAGGACAGGCACAGTGCACCAGGTCAAACACAACACTGCATGCTTGGTGCTTGCGATTTGTATCGGATATGTCTTTTTTTAACTGTTCCGTGAAATATGCAATGTAAGTTCAATTTTAAGTGGTACTTTCCATATGTAGCGCCCCACGTGGGGATCCAGAGCGTTGAATGCTCATGATGCGTTTCTTCTTTTTTTTTTAACCGCAATACGTATATTTTGTGTGTGTGTGATATGTGACTGTATTTCACATCGATTTGTATTCGTGTAAAGCGACACAAGTTTAGTTTTGAGTCCTATTTCGACGTGGGAACACAATCACTCACGCAAGAGGTTGGGAGAAGGTCCTTTCATACCGATTTCCATGCAGGACAACTTAATTTCACCTCGGTTTCTACTTTAGTTTCATGATGATTTTCAATGCGAAATTAGAGCAGTGTCAAATTCCATAGCAGCAGTTTAATGATCTGTGATTAGTCGAGTGTTTCCTGCCAAAAGTTTTAATTTCATGTCGAATTCTCTTTAGTTTCGCGATTATTTCGAGGTCTTTTTAAATTTCATTGGATAATTAGAGCAGCGAAAATTTCCATGGCAGCGTGTGTTGATGTGTAATTGGATAAGTGTCTCCATACACAACAAAAATAAAATAGAGCTCCCTGTGAAAATTAAGTGACTAGCTTCGTCAGCAGCAGTTCATCACAGACTGAGTTATTTTTCCTACCATTTTCCAAGCGGGAGTGGGGAAGGAAGGCAAAGGAGAAAGTGGGGGAGGGTGTGAATTCAGCAAGTGATGTCATCAGATGAGCCGGCCGGGGTGGCCGAGAGGTTCTAGGTGCTACAGTCTGGAACCGCGTGACCGCTACGGTCGCAGGTTCGAATCCTGCATCGGGCATGGATTTGTGTGATGTCCTTAGGGTAGTTAGGTTTAAGTAGTTCTAAGTTCTAGGGGACTGATGACCTCAGAAGTTAAGTCCTATAGTGCTCAGAGCCATTTGAACCATTTTTTCGTCATCAGGTGACATCATCAGTGCGAGGAGGTGGAGGAGAGTCCGACATTTTCAATAAATTTGGCAACGATGTAGACTGTCCATATAGGCTATCAGCTGTAATGTCCTACGGCCGTTTGGACTGGCAATAGAAAATGGCCCTTACCCTAACAGTGTTTTCATTACCGAGTTGTTAAGTAGGACCCACCAGGGTCACTCGACCCCACTTTTGTCGGTGTCCTGCCGCAGCCAACAAGTAGCTCCAGCATAGTCAGTATCTATCACAAAAGAACTAACAGCAGACGCCACATTGGCAAAGTCTGGCTCTAAGGTCTCACGCACTGATACGCGGAGTAGTGAGAACCTTTGAGAAATGAGAATGACATTTATCATTCGCGAAACATAAATTATCTACGCGATTCGCATGGCGATTCTCATGATCGGAAGACCGACCGCTGACTGCAGAACACGGCGAGATGCTACGGCCGACAAGATAGGTAACTGCCACTATTTCTCTCTCACGGTAGCCTGTACCAATAGTGCCTCCCATGATATCATTTTGTAACTTTTAATTTTTATTCGGACCTGGTAACCCATTTCAAAAGCTTGTGTTCCCCTCTCGTCTGTACACTTTTTCGTCTTCCATATAAGGCTATACTTCAAACAAATACTTTCAGAAAAGGCATTTACATTTATGTTCGGCGATGATCTTAATATCACGCCTTTCCGGCAATATGGAAACAGATTTATGAAGTGGTGACAATGACATCCGTGCATCATATAGGTCCACTTTAGGCAGCCAAGATCCAGGTGTTGCAAAAAACACATTACTTGGGGATGACTATTGCTCCAATAAAAGGAAGAAATATGTATACTGAGGGAAATGGAATGAGTACACCACGAAGCACCATTTCGATATTTACCGACCATTGTGGAGATACGCATCATAAGACTGGTACTAAATGATTAAACCCCCATTCAATTCTGAACTGTTCTCGATCATCATCATCATCATCATCATCATCATCATCATCTTGTCTAACGGATCTTTCCCCTTCAGGCCGCGTCATTTCATGAAGGCCATTGGCTGGAGTCTGGTATGAAAGTATATCTTTTCCCGTCGCATCCTAGACATGCTCTACGGATGGCATCAGGGACCAAACTAGCCAGTCAACATCCGTACATTCCACATTGCATTGGTGGCGTGAACTTCAATGTGAGATATTGCGTTATCCTGCCGGAATATGCCATTTGGTACCCTGGTCAGTGTTTACCATTATTGACGCGTACTGAATCCCATCAACAATTACGAAATCAGTCCTGTTGTGATATCCAATAGATCCCCGTATCATGAATCCAGAGGTTGGAAAGGTATGGCTCTCGAAAATCGCTGCTTCCTCTTACCTTTCACTACGTCTACGTCGTCTACGGACACGATGGCTTCGTTCTGACCACTAGAAATAGAAGTGATCCTCATCGCTGAGCGTCACCGAATGCCACTCAACATCCCAGATGAGTCTGACTACACAACACGCAGTTCTGACTTGTCTGTGATGTGCTGTCAATGGTTCTTACCACAACTTCCAGTTACCTGTTTCCAAAATTTGGTGGTAGACTCTTCTTGCAACCCTTCTCCAGATTTCAGCTGTTATCTTTCATATACTCGTAAAAGCAAGTCGAACAATCGTACGATAATCTCGTCGCGCTATCCTTTTGGAAGAGTTCATGCCTACACTTCTTGCCATGTTGTTGCCCTGAGTGCATCTCGTCACAGTTACTGCACTACTGCTATCTGTCTCTTTACTGTTCCTTCATAATTAAGATTCGTCCTTTCTCAAAGTCTGCAATATGTTGACACGCTGCACGTGCAGGTCCTCTAGGCAGACTGTGTTGTGATTTCCACCTGAAGATTTCCAGTAGCGTTAGACACATCCAATAGCCATTAGGTAGTCAAACCGTCCTTCATCTGTGAGAATTTTGTCTGTATTGAAAGTAAGCCCAGGAAAAAGGGAAATTTTAATCAGAATACCCAATGGGAAATACCGCTATTTAGTTTCTTGGCGTTCGGTCTAGGCTTTCATAGTGTCATCTTTTCTGCCAGTGTAACTGACTCGGTTGCTGGATCGGCAGTTCGTATCTTCTCGATGTTATTCTACACACATTCTCAAAAGCCTCATTTTATGGATCTCTACTTTGAATTGGAACTCCAAGCGCATTTGTTGTGTGTGATGAATTTTACTTTTTTCATTGCTTCTCATTTGAGTTCACGCCATTTCCCGTCGCAACGTTTGCTAACTACTACGTTTTCGGCCATCAACTTAGCTTAAACCTAGGTATCCACATGGCACATGGTTCGCGGCAGTGCCTGCCTTGTTTGTGTCAGGCGTCGATATGAAAGTGGTGGCGATTAACTCAAATCTTAATGTGTGGACCAGTAGAGCATCGAATTGTGGCAGTAGCGGCCGCTGCTATAACAACAACGGAAACTAGGGCAACACAGAAAGTTCCAGATACTACATACACACACACACACACACACACACACACACACACACACACACACAAAGGGAGAGAGGGAGAGAGAGAGAGAAAGGTTTATTAGAAGGAACCATCATATAAACATCTTTGTAACGTTTCTCCAGCGCTTTTGTATTGGTTTCATTCCGTCAATACTTATACAATTACTCAAATGGTTCGAATGGCTCTGAGCACTATGGGACTTAACATCTAAGGTCATCAGTCCCCTAGAACTGAGAACTACTTAAACCTAACTAACCTAAGGACATCACCACACACATCCGTGCCCGAGGCAGGATTCGAACCTGTGGCCGTAGCGGTCGCGCGGTTCCAGACTGAAGCGCCCAGAACCGCTCGGCCACTGAGCCCGGCACATATGTCTGTTTGGCATCAATTAAAAGCAACCTAGGATTTCCAGCACGTTGTACTCCGTACAAAAGGCACGCGTCGCTCTAGGTATGTCTTGGCTGTTTGCTGTCAGATTCACTATGCGTCTGCTTCCTTTGTCTGTTTTCCAATACCTAAACCGATCAGCTAATACTAAATCAGCCTCTTTCGATCCATAGGACACCTTCCAATGGAGGAACTAATATTCCATACCTTTAAGATGGTAAAAATAGAATTATGTCAACGTCTAATATAAATTTAATTCTGATGAAGTGTTTTGTTCAGAGAAGGTCAATGTACTGAAGTGAAACATGGACGATAAACAGTAAAGACAAGAAAAGAATAGGAGCTTAATAAATGCGAAACTACAGCGATGTGCTGTAGAACTGATAGATAAACCGGATAATTGATAAATAGGTAGTGAGTGTAATCGATAAAAAAATAATTTTTTTGCCGACGTTAGCTTAGAAAAGGGATAGATTGACAAGATACATCCTAAGGCACCAATCAATAGTCAGTTTGGTGATTCGGGGTAATAATTGGCTCTAAGCACCATGGGACTTCACATCTGAGGTAATCAGTCCCCTAGACTTAGAACTATTTAAACCTAACTAACCTAAGGACAGCATACACATCCATGCCCGAGGCAGGATTCGAACCTGCGACCGTAGCAGCAACACGGTTCCGGAATGAATCGGCTAGAACCGCTCGGCCACAGCAGCTGGCAGGGTAATAATTGTAGGGGCCTGAATGTAGTAAGCCGCTTCAACGGATTATGGGCTGCAGTAGCTACGCAGAGTTCTAGAGATTTGCGCAGAATACAACTGCGTGGAGAGCTGCATCATATCAGTTTTTCAACTGTCCGAAGCATTCAAAGCGGTAATTTTTGATCTTTAAAACAATGCACTACTAGATATGCTCATCCACATCATTTACACCTGAAATGCTTGATGTAGAGTCTAGATAGCTGAGGTGGTGGAAGTAAATACAAAATTATGCTCTGGTATTTGAAATACGCAGTGGCACTAAAACCAATTTCTTATAATCGTCCTTTGCCTAACCTTTTCATGTCATAAGCAACTTAAATCAAGATATCAAGAAGCTGTATGGTCACTTCCCAAGCTACACAGCAAATTATTTTACTTGTCGTCTGAACAGTAAATCAGTATAACCCTCCAAATAAAAACAATCTGCCAGGAAGCTCTCGTTTCCGAGGGCCATCAACTAAATTGACAACTTGGTGTGGAATTTAATTAACGGGTCTTGAGAGGCGGAAGTCGAGACGTTGTATATACCGTCTGCTGCCTCAGTTTGCTCTGCGACAGAGTAACGTTGACGAACAAAAAGCAAACTCTGTTACGCAGTACTCCCATACCAACAAGCCCACTCCAGTGCAACGCGACCTCTGTAACGCAACATGACACCGAACATCGCCGGTAGACGAGCAGGCTATGAATACTGGAAAAGCTCAGGAGACCACTGGTTAACTGCAAATGAAAACGCAGCACCTCTCGTGTTGCGCACGCGTCTCTCTCTCTCTCTCTCTGTCTCTCTCTGTCTCTATCTCTCTCTCTCTCTCTGTGTGTGTGTGTGTGTGTGTGTGTGTGTGTGTGTGTGTGTGTGTGTACGTGCGTGTGTGTAGTCGCTATCGAATATATGAACAGCCAGTCGGCCACAAAATTTCAATATTGGAAATCGGTGCAAAGAGAAACGAGAGTAAATGGTAATAAAATTTCTGGTTTCTGTGAAGAGCCCGTGTGAAGGTGTGCTTGTTTCAGTATCTGCCGCACACAGCAAAGTCATTTCGGTAATACACGCCCCGGCTACTGTGATCGATGCTTCATCATCAACGACAACGTAAACTGTAACCACGGAAAATCTGCCACACCACAGACCATTTCATCTTTCTGCAAATTGGAAAGAATATCTCGTCCACTCACAAAAGCTTGTCGTGGACCCTCTTACAGACACCAACTGTGATTCATGGTGAATTTCTTCGACTTATTTTTCTGATTAAATAATATTTAGGTTCCTGTTTTGCAGTAGACCTATATATGGTTCTATTACTTGTAGAGTTGTTTGCGGTCTTTAGAGAAAAAATTAGATCTAGTTCAGTCTTTTATTTTGTTATAATATTACTCCATTATTGTATTTGGTGAGACTAATTTCAGTTTATGACACAGAATGCGACAAAATATTTTATGCAATACGGCAATTCCAGTCAAAACATTTGTTCTTCCGGTTTCTTCTGCTCTATTAAATAATATACCCTTAAAAAAACACGAAGCAATTACCAGAATGGGCCAGAATTCGATAGACAAACAAATCATTACCATTTCAGAAACTGTGGATGGTTTAGTCAAGAGAAAGAGCTTCTGAAATTGAGGAAGTCAATAACGTGTTGGTCCAACTTTAGCCCATAAGCGAGCAGTTATTCGGCTTAGCATTGATGGTAGCGTTTTTTAATCTAATCGTGCAGGATTCTGTTCGACTGGTGAGTTAGATCGTCAAAATCCCGAGCTGCTTGGGAGACCCTGCCCATAATGCTCCAAACGTTCTCAATTGAGGAGAGATATTGCGACCTTGCTGGCCAAGATACGGTTTTGCAAGTACGAAGACAAGCGCTAGAAACCCTCACGGTGTGAGGGCGGACGTTCCCTTGTGGGGTACTCCCAGAATGACCTGCCATGAAAGGCAGGTAATGGGTCGTAGAATATCGTCGACCTGCCACAGCGCTGTAAAGGCGCAGCGTATGACAACCAAAGGAGTCCTGCAATGAAATGAAAATGGCACCCCAGACCATCATTCCTAGTTACCGGGCCTACGGCGGGTGACAGGCTGTTATCCCACCGCTCTCTTGGGCGTCTCCAGACACGTGTTCGCTAGTCGTCGGAGCTCAGTTCGAGGCGACATTCGTCAACGAAGACTATTCTACCCTAGTCAATGAGATTCCAGGCCGAATGCGCCCGACACAATGGCAAATGCGCTTGTTGGTGTACAGAGGTCAATTGTAATCGGCGGGAGTGGAAATTTGTGGTAAGTTCAATGGGACCAAACTGCTAAGGTCATCGGTCCCTAGGCTTACACACTACTCACACTACTTAATCTAACTTAAACTAACTTACGCTAACGACAACACAAACACCCAGGCCCAAGGGAGGACACGAACCTCTGACGGGGGAAGCCCCGCGAACCGTGGCAAGGCTCCTGAGACCGCCGGCTACCCAGCGCGGCGGTGCTAGGGGTGCCGTGAGGGCAGCCCCCATTCAGTGACCAGCCCAGTAACGGTCCTTGCGCTCACTGAAGCACAGATTGAACGACGGATCGATGATAATGTTGAATCTGGGGATCTGAGTGCCTTTCTGACGATTGCTCTGTCTTCACGTTCTGTTGTCTCTCTAGGTGGACTGCTACCTTAATGACCTCTGTTCGGCCACGGTACGCCCATTCCTGCCTACAATCATCGAAAAGTGACATCGCTTCTATTGAAATATTGAGCGATTCGTCGATTGCTCCAACCAGCTTCTCTGAGCCCAATTACACGTCCTCTTTCAAATGCTGACATCTGCGTATATTGTTCACGCGACTGTCTGCGAGGCTTAATTAGTCCAGCTGAGTACACGGAACGAAATTTGCAAAGACTTTATGACCTGGTATCGACGTATTGCCTGTTTATTATCTTTTCCAGATGGTCGGTGAAACTGCGCTGCAGCGTTACGCATTCATCCATCGGTCGCAACAGTTTACAATTTTTTCTTTTCTGTCGATATCTGTATGAATATCAATTTGTGACCAAATCGTGGAACTCCTTCATGGTGAGTGCGCATTATTTTTCTTTTTGCAACAATTCCAGTTATCGCAATGCTATAAATACATAACATTCGAATAATATTGTAACCATCAGCTGGAGCAAGCATCATCTACGACTGATTAGAATCTCTGTCAGTTAAAAACGCAAGGTGTGGACATTATACAGTCCTAATTTATTTCGGCAGTCAATATTTGTATTAAAAGGCCATCTGCTGATAATAGCATCAATATTTGTCTTAAAAGGCCATCTGCTGATAATAACAGACTGTCGTCATCAAAGGATATAACGCTGATGACCAACTGTGAAAGAAATGTGGTTTACAAACAAATTGCGTGTCATTTTTATCAGTTCATTTGTGACAGTAACATTGTTGAAAATGTATTAACCAAATAATAATTTAATATAGATAGAACGTGCCAGAAAATTTAGGAGTACAGCCAGAAGAAACTGTCTGTCTCTCTCGCTCTCTCTCTCTCTCTCTCTCTCTCTCTCTCTCTCTGTGTGTGTGTGTGTGTGTGTGTGTGTGTGTGTGTGTGTGAGTGTGTGTGGGATAGGATTGGGTGGATGTTGGAGAAGTGAGGACGCAGGGGGACGAACAATATAAACAAGAAGAAATCGAATTACTCGTAAAGTTGAATTTGTTGCAGTTATAAATAAAACATAGCTAACATGTTTAAGTGACTAAGTGCAAAGAATTACTTTTAACTGTAAAGATTATCTAACTGGAAAGATTGTGTTGTTTTACCAAGCATCAGAATATATAGTAATTCCATACAGTTCTGGTATATACGTCTTGTATTTATTTTACTGAGGCTATCGTTTCAATTTAAACTGCTGTCGTAGGGGTGCAGGATTTTTCTGGTGTAGGTAGGTGTGCGGGATACGCCACAGCAACTCGAAGACAGTTGAAACCTTTATTTATTTTTCATCTGTTTATAATAGTAGGCTCGTGCCCAAGACAGGCAGGTCCACGGCGGTGCACATCGAACGTATACGATCCCTACATGTACCGGGTGATCAAAAAAGTCAGTATAAATTTGAAAACTCAATAAACCACCGAATAATGTAGATAGAGAGGTAAAAATTGACACACATGTTTGGGATGACATAGGTTTTTATTAGAACAAAAAAAACAAATTTCACAAAATGTCAGACAGATGGCGCTGGACAGCAAAACGTCAGTGACTGCGCATGACAATCGTGTATAAAAGGAGCTGTAATGAGAGAGAGAATCAGATGCGCCAGCAGTCGCAGCGTCTTGACGTTACCTGAAAAGGCGCTTTTAGTGAAACTGTATTATGAGAATGGGGAATGTGCTAGTTCAGCGTTACGATCCTATCGCCATAAGAAGGGGATTCGAACGGGTAAAAGTCCGGTGACAAATGCAGCTGTGGCGAGAATGATTTCGAAGTTCGAAGCCACGAGTTGTTTAGACGATTGACCCCATAGTGGCCGACCGAGCACAAGGCGTAATGCTGCTGCGACAGTTCAGGAAGAAATGGAGACTGTAGCGGGTTCGTCTATGCACGGGGAAGTCAGCGTTCGTGCAGTCGCACGTCGCACCGGCATTCCATACACTACTGTTTGGTTGGCACTGAGGCGTATCCTCCGATGCTATCCGTACAAAATCCATCGGAATCATGAACTGTTACCTGGCGATTTAGTAAAGAGGAGGGCATTTGCGGTGTGGACGTTTCAAAAGATGGCGGGAGATGACGATTCGTTGTGTAACGTGTTGTGGACCGACGAAGCTCATTCCACGCTCCGAGGATCTGTCAACGCCCACAACTGCAGAATTTCGGCTACCGAAAATCCTAGAACTGTCGTGGAAACTTCATTGCACGACGAGAAAGTCACGGTATGGGTTGGATTTACCACATCTACCGTTATCGGGCCTTTTTTCTTCGAGGAAATGCGTGATTCTGGTTTTGTAACTGCTACCGTGACGGGTGAGAGGTACCCCAATCTGTTACAGAATCGCATCATCCCCAGCCTGGCTGATAAACACCTGCTGGAACGTACGATGTTTATGCAGGATGGCACTCCATCGCATATTACTAGACGCGTGAAAAATCTCTTGCGTGCGTCGTTTGGTGATGATCGTGTGCTCAGCCGCCACTTTCGTCATGATTGGTCTCCCAGGTCCCCAGACCTCAGTCCGTGCGATTATTGGCTTTGGGGTTACCTGAAGTTGCAAGTGTATCGTGATCGACCGACATTTCTAGGGATGCTAAAAGACAATGCCTCACCATAACTCCGGACATGCTTTACAGTGCTGTTCACAACATTATTCCTCGACTACAGCTATTGATGAGGAATGATGGTGGACATATTGAGCATTTCCTGTAAAGAACATCATCTTTGCTTTGTCTTACTTTGTTATGCTAATTATTGCTATTCTGATTAGATGAAGCGCCATCTGTCGGACATTTTTTGAACGTATTTTTTTGGTTCTAATAAAACACCATGTCATTCAAAGATAGTGTCGGAGGTTCCATGCGGCTTTTCGCGGATGATGCTGTAGTATACAGAGAAGTTGCAGCATTAGAAAATTGTAGCGAAATGCAGGAATATCTGCAGCGGATAGGCACTTGGTGCAGGGAGTGGCAACTGACCCTTAACATAGACAAATGTAATGTATTGCGAATACAGAGAAAGAAGGATCCTTTATTGTATGATTATATGATAGCGGAACAAACACTGGTAGCAGTTACTTCTGTAAAATATCTTGGAGAATGCGTGCGGAACGATTTGAAGTGGAATGATCATATAAAATTAATTGTTGGTAAGGCGGGTACCAGGTTGAGATTCATTGGGAGAGTGCTTAGAAAGTGTAGTCCATCAACAAAGGAGGTGGCTTTCAAAACACTCGTTCGACCTATACTTGAGTATTGCTCATCAGTGTGGGATCCGTACCAGATCGGTTTGACGGAGGAGATACAGAAGATTCAAAGAAGAGCGGTGCGTTTCGCCACAGGGTTATTTGGTAACCGTGATAGAGTTACGGAGATGTTTAGCAAACTCAAGTGGCAGACTCTGCAAGAGAGGCGCTCTGCATCGCGGTGTAGCTTGCTCGCCAGGTTTCGAGAGGGTGCGTTTCTGGATGAGGTATCCAATATATTGCTTCCCCCTACTTATACCTCCCGAGGAGATCACGAATGTAAAATTAGAGAGATTAGAGCGCGCACGGAGGCTTTCAGACAGTCGTTCTTCCCGCGAACCATACGCGACTGGAACAGGAAAGGGAGGTAATGACAGTGGCGCGTAAAGTGCCCTCCGCCACACACCGTTGGATGGCTTTCGGAGTATAAATGTAGATGTAGATGTAGATGTGTGTCAATTTGTACCTCTCTATCTACATTATTCCGTGATTTATTCAGTTTTCAAATTTATACCTACTTTTTGATCACCCGGTACATATACATGTCGAAGAGCACCTTGTACCACTACTAGTCATTTCCTGTCCTGTTCCACTCGGAAACAGATCGACGGGAAAACGACTGTCTGTATGCCTCCACACTCATGGGGTATTAGTGTTGAGGTCTTGTGAACCGGCCAGCGTGTGGGTGGTTTTAAGGCGGTTTCCTATCTACCTCGGCGAATGCGCGCTGGTTCCCCTTATTCCACCTGAGTTACACTATGTCGGCGATTGCTGCGCAAACACTGTCTCCACGTTCGCGTACGCCATAATTATTCTACCACACAAACATCTGGTGCTACATTCGGTGTGGGGTGGCGCGGTGGGGTGGGTGGACTGCTGTGGCCTGTTGTGGGGTTTTGAACCACTAAGGGCTACTGCGAGACGAAACCTATCCATTGTTTCTAGGTCCCTGGTTTAATACACAATACATAATGCCTCCATACTAGCCCTAATTTGCATTATCTTCATGGCCCTCACGCGGAATGTACGTTGGCGTCAGTAGAATCGTACTTCAGTCTGCTTCAAGTGAAAGTTCTCTAAATTTTCTCAATAGCGTCCACCGTAAAGAACTTCTCCTTCTCCGTACTGATTCCCAGTTGAGTACACGAGGCATCTCTATAGTACCTGTGTGCTGATCGCCAACAGATCTGCACTCTGCCTCTGAATTGTTTCGATGTCTTCCTTTAATCCGACCTGGTCGGGATCTCAAGCACTCGAGCAGTACATAAGAATAGGGCGCACTACCGTCCTATATGCGGTCTCCTTTACACATGAAGCACACTTTCCTAAAATTCTTCCAATACGCCGAAGTCGACAATTGGCTTTCCCTGCCACAGTCGTCACATGCTCGTCAAATTTCATGTCGCTTTGCAACGTCACACCTACAGAGTTAATCGACGTGCTTGAGTCAAGCAGCACACTACAGTTCTGTATTCGTAAATCAAGGGATTATTTCTCCTACTCATCTTCACTGACTTACGTTTTTGTACATTTAGAGCTAGGTGTCATTCATAACGTCAACTAGAAATTTCGTCTAAGATACGTTATATCCTCCTACGGCCACTCAACGGTGACACCTTTCCGTATACCACGGCATCATAAGCAAACAGGCGTAGATTGCTGCTGTTCTTGTCGCTCATATCATTTATATATGTAGAAAATGACAGCGGCCCTAACATATTTCCCTCCGGCAGTCCTGACGATATTGTTATCTCTGCGGTAGAGAATAGCGTGCTGGTTTTATTACTTAAGAATTATTCGAGTCACTCACATGTCTGGAAACCTAGCTGGTGTGCTCGGAGGTTCGTCAACAGTTGGCAGAGGGGCACCTCGTCAACGCTTTCGGGATGTCTAGGAACATGGACTCTGCCTGTTGCCCTCCATCCATGGTTTGTAGGACCATCGTGCGGGAAAAGAGAAAACTGAGTTTCGTACGAGCGATGTTTTCTAAATCCGTGCTGTTTTGTGGACAGAGGCTTTTCCGTCTCAAGTAAATATATTATTTTCGAAGTCAGAATGTGTTCGAGAATTCTGCAGCAAACCGATTTTAAGGATATTGTTCGGTAATTATGCGAGCCCGTTCTTTATATACAGCAGCCAGTTGTCCTTTTATCTACTCGCTTGTAACTTTGCGCTGGGCGAGATTGATATTCCAACTGGCGACCCGTTTCTTTTCAGCTCTTTCAGCTGCTTCTCTATGTCAGGGACACCTTGCCCTGGTGCATGATATGTAAAGCAGATGTAGCCAGCAGTCGCTAAATCCAAGTCGGCTCGATGGCGGGACTGTGTTACAATGTCCACAGTCCTTAGATTAGTTATGATCGACCACGGTAGCGCTCTAGCAGTCACATGTCTGTGCCATCCGTCCTCCCATGGCCACTTAGCACCGCATACCAAATTATCCTTCAGAGGCGGGGAAATTGATGGCACACTGAAGCGTCTGCAGATAATTAATCTTGTTCTGTGTAGCTAACCAATTGTTTGTTGAGCACTTACTTGGTAACGGTGTAAGGTACTGGCCCGTGCGTAGCAACAAATAGTATGAACAATCTTTATTAAACAACAAAAAAATTCTCTTTATCGAGACATTAATTACGCAAGCCATTGGAAACAGTACTAAACTACAGTAGCTGTGGACCATTGACCTTCAAGTCCATCAAAGACTATCGTACACGAATGTTCCAAAGTTCAGAGATGTGGCGTGTGTCACCTTAAATGAAACGGGCATTTACTGTAGCAGAAGAAAGGGTTCATCTTAGCAAATCGCGACGTATTTCGCCTAGGAGAAAGACAAGACTTTGCTTATATTGAAATCAGAATTAATACCTTCAGCTGCCGACGGGCGTTGATATATATCTACGGGGACAGGTGAAAATGTGTCCCCCGACCGGGACTCGAACCCGCGATGTCCTGCTTACTTGGCAGACGCTCTATCCATCTGAGTCACTGAGGGCACAGAGGATAGTGCGACTGCAAGGACTATCTCGCGCACGCCTCCCACGAGACCCACAGTCCCACCTTGTATGTCCACACACTACATTCATAGTGTACCACCCCAACACACTCATTACTCGTGGAAGACATTCTTACCAAGTCGTCCCGTAAGAGTTCGGGGAATATGTGTGCATCCGCACAGAAGAAGAAGGTCGTGGCCGGTATTGCCAGAACTATATACTTTTATGGATATGGTGTCTGTTCTTCCGAATATGTCCGAAGGAACAGACACCAAATCCAATAAGTATATAGAAAATGAGGAAATGAACAAGGCATAGTGTTTTGTATAGTGTTGTTTATTATATGTGTCAGATATTAACGAAAACTGTGCAGCGCTGTAGTGCCCACCAGATAATTTTGATTCAGCTGAAGTGGAACTGTCATGAGATGCACTGATAGCAAGCATAGGAGCGTTGTTGGAAGACAAGTCCGATAGGGATTTCCGTATATAATGCTCTAAGCTGGGGCGTACTGCTGATTTAGCTGCACTGTGGGAAAAGTATCAGATGTGCAAGGAACTGGTAGGGGCGGGGGAGGTGGGGGGTGCTGACAAAAAAATTTTTAGTGGAATATGCAGAAGCATTTAAACCTCATGGAACCCTTCCAGCTACATTGCAAAAGCGACATAGAATTCACACTGGAAGTGAACCGCTGGTGTACAAGAGACTATATTGGGAATTCATAAATCAACAATTCCTTGATGGGACAGTAGGAGTACCAGCCCGTGAGGGGAGCCAATAGCAGTTCTACCAAGGAAAAGAAAACTTCAGGCGTATGGAATCTGTTATGACTATCGGTATTTAAATAAATTTACAGTTATGGATGTGCTAATCATCACAGAAAATTTGGATAACTTGAGGCAACATCATTATTTTATTATGGATTAGTGAAGGTAATAACAATTGGAGGTAGCACTGGAGTATGGACCCAAAACCACATTTATGATTCCATTCACTTACTAAGAGTTCTGTCGATGCCACTTTGATTGAAGAATATGTCAGTGACATTCCAACATTAGATGGATTACTATGAGGCCTGAAACTGAGACTGTTTACGATACACTTAGATAACATTGTAGCGTTTTCTAACGATATCAAAGAGCAAGTGGTACATTCATGGGACATCTTTAGACAATTATGAGTGACATAACTTTGGAAAAATGTCATTTTTTATTGAAGGAATTTTGCTGTTTGGGCCATTTTATTGCCAGGATGATGTACAAACAGGCAACCAGCTCAATAAAATTTTTCTGGGTTGGTGACCGCATTGTCAATATATAAAACTATCGACGTTTCGGTCCCTGTTGCAAGTGACCTCCTTCAGGGTGTTTTTGTTTACTACTGAATGAGAAAACTTTGTTTTTTATATACCTGTAGACTGTCTGTTATCTGATTGTGATAGGCTGTTAGGGATGAAGAGACATTAGAAATATTTATTGGTGCTTTTATTATTTCTTTTCATTGGTGGAAACGCGACGTCTTGATTGGTGTTTGCATTACTACGTGCAACTGGTGAAATCGGCGAATGGAAAACCAGGTGGCAGCTGTGACGTGGCGTCGTTTTCCTGCTTTCTGGCGACAGCCGAGGTGCGCCATTACTATATCTACCTGCGGCCGCTATGGTCTCTGAACACAAGACATACATCGGGCTAAGACAAGTCAGCCGTGTACGGAACATCAGGATGAGCGCGGCAGACAGGTTGTTTTTGGTAAAGCTCGCGTACTGGCGAAACAGCCTCTTACTTTCAGGAGGAAGATTATGCACAGAATATTAGTTGGCAAAAATGCTCCTACATCTACCCCAATGAATATCCCTGTGTGTTTCAGTATTTTATCCCGCAGGTCGATTCTAAGGGACTGTGTACACAGATGGCATGGTTTCCTTGACGTCTTGAGTGTGTCTTTTGGCACTTTGGGTTTTTCAGCATTTCAATTTTTTTGCCGTTCCATCCACCTGTACTATCCACCATTTCTGACCGACCTTACTCAGAAAATCCTGTCCATATATAACATTGTAGTTCTAGACAACTCAAGGAAGTACTTTCCCGCAATCTTTTAAGTCTTTTCTTCCCATTCGGCTGTTCATCAATACGAAATAGACTAAATGAGCGCTGCCTCCACCTACACCACTGAGTCTATGAGGAGGTTCCTTCACACTCCTTATCCCAAGAACACTCTAACTTGCTATTGATACCTGATATCCCATATTCAGCAAGAATTCATACACCCCATCCTTCCCACGCAGACAGTCAAACAATTATCCGCCAGTGATTCCTATGCTCACAGTTGCTGATAACACCACACAGTGGCTGCACCATTACTTTTCTTCTTTAATACTAGGACGTTGACTCTAACCCATGACTACCTTCCCAGTGTCTGTGGAAACCTGCGTATAAGAAGTCACCCTCGTTCTGCCAACGGCCTTGTCAAAGACGATGGAGGAGCAGACAGAGTTTCAGGGTGCCCTCTTGCGCTTGAGGTGGGAAACTGCCCCTAAAAGCAATGATTAGCGGCAAGTGGATGCAGAAGGTAACGGAAACTACTGCGCACTACTCGTCGGAGAACAGCATACCAGAAGTTTGAGAATGGTGAGCTAGAAAATCTGAAAAGGGAAGTACACAGACACAGTCTAGATATAGCGGTAGTCACTGAAATGAAATGGAAGAATATATAAAGATTTCTGATCTGACTTTCATAGGTAATATATTCACCAGCAGAATATGGCAGTAGGATTCGTAGGGCAGAGAGTGAATCACTGTCAATAGTTCAATGAGAGGATAGTTCTAATCATAATCGATAGCAAACCAACGCCATCAACTTTAGTTTAGGTACACACACTGACGTCACAAGCAGAAGATGAAGAGGTAGAGAAAATATATGAGAATACCCAATAAGTAATTCAGTATGTAAAAGGAAATAATAGTCTAATGGAGGACTGGAACACGCTAGGAGGGAAAGGAATAGAAGAGAGGATTGCGTGAGAATTAGGGCTTTGAAGTAGGGATGAGACTGAGGAAAGACTAATAGAGTTCTGTGATAAACTTGAGGAACATACGATGGTGCAAAAACACAAGATGAGGCGGAATACTTGGAAAAGACCTGAAGATATGTGATGATTCCAAATGGATTACTTTATGATCGGATAGAGATTCCGAAATCAGACATTCGATTGTAATGTGTACCTAGTAGCAGTTATAGAGTTGGATCAGAATTTAGTAAATATGACTGAAATTTAAGAGACTCTTCTCTATTCCAGCAGATACAATGTAAAAAGAAGTGGGGTACTGAAGTACTGAGGAATTATGAGATGTGTTTGAAGTTCTCTGAGGTTATATATGAAGAAGAATAAACATGTCTAAAGAGCTTGTCTAAAGAGCACCATAATCTGAGACGTTTCTTCGGTACTACGGCACGCAGCATGTGATACCCGTGGCACCCAATCAACAACAAACTTCCCACAGCCCATGTAAATGCTGGCCGCCCGACCAGGCTAAGCTTCAAATCGATGAGTCATCGAGTCAGTATCTATTGTAGGGTGGGCTTCCGCTATGAGGCCAGGATCGTGGAACCACTATCTTGATAGGGCCACCTGCCTAGCGGTCAGCAGCATCAATGGGCCGAGGATCTAACTGAGGCCTTCCTAGCCTACAAACCTCTGGGCATCCGCGGATGCCACATGCCATTAGCCAGACATCATGGCGGAGGTTTTCATTGGTGTCTACGTTTACATACTTAAATTCGCTGAAGTTGAGGCCGGGTATCAACACGCCCCACTGTTGGCATAGCCATGCCAGACTGCCATGTCAGTTCTTGACACAGTTGTGTTAAGCTGTGTGTCCAGGAATGCTAGCATCGCCACCCCGTCAAGCCAAAGTGGGTGCAGCCACTGTTGGCTGCATCTCTTCTACACATTGTGCCTCAAGGACTGTAAGCTCGACGCCCACCATCCTGTGCTAGCCTGATATGGGCATGAATTTGTTGTTATCGTCTGTCGAGAAATAAATAAGAGTTTCAAGTGAGGTCGAGTTGCCTGTGTCCGCCAGGGGAACGTCTACACTTCTTTAGATGGTTTCTGAAATACTGGTGGAGGTTACAATGGTGGTCCGACATCTGCATCGACAAATGGTAGCAATGGCAGTAGCGGTTCAGCAGTGGTGTTCATTAGAGAGGTACAAGTATACCCAGACTTTAAACTTTTGTATATGGTCCTGTTCCCTTCCTTTTTCTATATTTGGCGATATTTCTATTTTGTGCATGCGGTAATGACAGATGGTAAGCAAAATTACAGTGGGTGAAAACATTCGATACTTGCTGGAGCATACTCAAATGCAAACTAATAATGAAGAATTACCTAAAGAACTGGAAAAATTGCAGGAGGGGAGAAGGGAACAGTCCTCACCTGTTCAAGACTCCTGCACTGCCTCGATAGTAACTGTTTTCAGGCAAATCAGAGGAGACTTTTGTAGGAAATTTACTTACAGTTCCAAAATTTGGCGGATGGATTGACGAGCAGTTGCTAAGTGTTGTTCGGTTAAAACTGCCAGGGAATACTATGGAATATGTTAGGCGTTACGAGAAGTTACGAAATGCTCTATCGTTTCAGGAATTGTAGGAAGGACTGTTGGAACGTTGAAGGTCGAAAAATACCTCTAGGGACTGCCACGAGCTACTCAATAGTTCAACAGAGAGGCAAGGGGAGTCTGGAAAGTTTTGCTGACTGAATTAGGAAACTGAATATTAATAGTTACGAAATGATGGATAACAAAAAGGCCAACAAGATCATTCATCAAAAGGAAGAGAAGAAGTAATTAGTCTCATTCTTGCATCGTTTCTTGTAAATTGCAGGTAGAATGCCTTAAGTCTTCCAATGAAGCGGTCGTACTCGTGAAAATTAAAGCAGAAATAGATGCAGTGACCAGAACTAGGGAAAATGGAGTAGTTTTTAATGGAGAAATCGTGTGCTATTGATATTACCAGCCCGGTCAGATCCGGTGAAATTTTAGGAAACCTTAGTGTGGGAGTTGTAAACAACTTCAGCACTCAGAATTCTAATGTCAGCGCAGGTTTAGGGGCAGTTTCCCACCTCAAGCGCAAGAGGGCACCCTGAAACTCTGTCTGCTCCTCCATCGTCTTTGACAAGGCCGTTGGCAGAACGAGGGTGACTTCTTATACCAGGAGTCCGGTGTTGCTGTTGTTATTTATTGAATATTTAGGCAGTGGTCGGACACGAACCTGGAACCCATGACCTTTATATCATTACTTTACTTATTTGCTATATACCCATAGAGCACGTATCACCTACACAGCACTAACTCACTATCCGTCTTTTTATATAGTGCAAATATTAACTTTAACGTGCTGCCAGGAATCATATGCCTCAAAACTAAACATTTATTGCACATGATTGCTTGTTGCTGTTGTTAGCGCAAATCAGCACGTAAAAAGGTACAAAGAGAAATATAGGCATCTTTATCAGCAGAAAGTGAAGCAGTCTTCAAGGACACAATTGGAGCACGGGGAACCTGTACGAAAATGGTATCTAAGGTGTTAATACTTTTCTTAGCATACTGTGACAACATTTAACCATGTTAACTTTACAGAATTTTCTGAAATTATTAGGATTGCTGCTGGCTCTGAAACGGTGAAGTTAATGCTGCCCTCACTCTATATGAAAAGCCAAGAATGCTCGTCAGATCTAAAGAGGCACTGCGAGATGACTTCAGGGTACCTAAGACAATGTAGATGGAAATGCTCGCTTCGGTGCAAGGCTGATTTAACGTCGAAGCCTGTCTCTCAAAATATACCTATTTCTATCTTCAGCGCTCTTTTTTCACCTTCAAAATAAGGTTCAAATGGCGCTAAGCACTATGGGACGTAACATCTGAGGTCATCAGACCCCTACACTTAGAACTACTTAAACCTAACTAACCTAAGGACATCGGACACATCCATGACCGAGGCAGGATTCGAACCTGCGACCGTAGCAGCAGCGTGGTTCCGCACTGAAGCGCCTAGAACCGCTCGTCCACAACGTCCGGCTCAAAATAAGGGGGGGGGGGGGGCGGTGGAGGGGGGGGGGGAACACTAAAGATGTTATCTCACGTTGCAAGTATGCTGTAACGTACTTTTATGTTAACAACTTTCCATGCGTTAAATTTCAAAAATATTTTTCATTATTGCGAGCATGAAAAATAAACGTGCGGCCAGGGTGATAGTGGGGTTTTATCCCCAGCTGGTCCTTTTCTGTCACTTACCGCTTCATTCTTCTGTGGCTATGATTTGTTAATGTGAAAATGCGCCTAGTTACATTGTACTTCCAAGAACATCTGGCCAACTATAACTGGATGAGTAAGTAATTTCAAAGGTCGGAGAAAGACAAGACTTGGCCGTTTAACCACAGAAATCCCATGTAAGCACCTATAATTCATAGTCATAAATCCTCTGGTGGTCAGATAATGTCACAAAAACATGTCTCTCGCTCGTGTAAATTCTATAGAAGCTTGCCCGCGCAAGGCTGTCTGTTCAAATTTACGAGGGCGTAGTGAAAAGTAATGCCTCTTAATTTTTTTTCTGTTCTCAATATCAGTTAAGGTATTGTTGGTCGACTTCCCCGCTTCGCTGGCGCAAGTCGCAACTCTCAGCTCCGATTTACAGCCTGTAACATGGCGGTGTATAAGGTAACAATGTGGGTACGTGTTGTAATCGAGTTTCTATTTCGAAGAGTTTATCCAGACAAGGGGTACCCTCTCCTTCATCATGACAATGCCAGAACACAAGTGCGCTGCGACATTTGCGAAAATCCGACACGTTGTCATCGATCGTCGTCCACAAAGTCCCGACTTGGCCCCATCCGACTTTCATATGTTTCCAAAACTTAGGTTTTGCTTGATTTCCCTAAGTAGCTTCAGGCAAATGCCCGGATGGTTCCTTTGAAAGGGCACTGCCAACTTCCTTCTCCATCCTTTCCTAATCCGGTAGGACTTATGACTTCGCTGTTTTCCCCTCCCCAAATCAACCAACCAAAAC
Organism: Schistocerca americana; assembly: GCF_021461395.2. Taxonomy (NCBI): domain Eukaryota; kingdom Metazoa; phylum Arthropoda; class Insecta; order Orthoptera; family Acrididae; genus Schistocerca; species Schistocerca americana. The sequence continues at coordinate 376,477,883 of NC_060123.1, read as the reverse complement.
TTAAAGAATGCCTTCGATAGCTTCACTCTGATAAGCGATGCAACCAGAGGTAACGTTGTGTCTCCGTCGATAATGTCAAACATTCTTCAGTGACTGAAGCAACAAACTGTTCTCTCGTGGAGAGATATGTGTTCGTGGCCAACATGACAATGTTGAGAAATAAAAATGTAAACACGAAGAATAAAGATGTAGAACGTTAATTAAGTTTATTTCATTTAAAAAAACCATAAGAAATTTCACATAAAAAATTTTGAGGCATTACTTCTCGGCACGCCCTCGTACTTTATGATTGACCCTTCGGCAGGAACATGTGGAGGCTCGGGGAATGGTTGCCAGGTCCTGAAAAGAAACACACGTAATTTCACACTGCTTTCAGTTCCCTGAAACGCGCAAATTATTTCATGTACGCAGAGAAGAAAGAGTTCAGCGTGTTCTGGAAGAGATACACTACATTTTCATTTTGGTTTTTTTGTGACAGTAAATTTCTAAGATATGATGCAAGTACACGAAATGGATTTCTTGACGACGTTATCGAATTTTCAACATATGAGAAACATTTTGTTTTTGTATTTAGATGAATACATTACGTACAAATATATTGTCGAAGCAACTATTCTCTGCTGTCATTGTCTATTCGTTTTAGTTTCATGTAAATGTCGTAAACTATCGTCCTCTTGATGTTCTTCCAAATACTTCATTTTACGCCGTCCTGTTCCCTTGTTTCGCAGCATTTTCCTTTCAAAACTATTAGTAATCAAAGTGTTGTATCTGATGAAATCTGCAATACATTTTATTTTTTATTTTCCTTTTCCTTTAATAATTTTCTCTCTGCATTGACCTGCTTTACGACTTTCAGGTTGGTTTTTCTTTCCGTCCAGCTCGTTCTTGTCATTTTACACCATATCATCATTTCAGAATATATTACGCAAACTAAATCATAAGATTACATGATGTTTTCATCAGCTCCAGATCACATCTCTGTCGGAGATCTCTTAAACGATATCTGAACTAGATGTGATGCACGATGCTTTCTAATTGAGGTAAAGAAATTTATCGGTTTCAAAGAGAGAAAATTGGTAATAAAAATTACACTGCCTCAGTGTTACTGTAATTACAGTTCAAATAGTGAGAGGGATTTCTTTTTTGGGATTAAGACAGACTTTTTGAGATCAACTTCATTCGGACTTAGTTGCTGATAAGCCGTAATAAATTCAAGGATTAAACTGATGAAATGCAAATTTCAAATAAGGTCGCCCCACACTGTGTGCCAAAATGTAATAAATTCGAGGAATTGATATGCAAATTACTATGTAGATCAAACAAATTAATTGAAATATTAAAACATGGAAATAAGGCGTTTCTTTTCATAGCATTAATTCAAATATAAATCTTAGGGCTGATCTGACTGGGCACAGACACACCTCAGTATTTCGGAATGTAGGAAGAGGTTTCACTACCCCATCTCATCACTCGACAGAGTCAGTGCTGCATGGAGGTGTGTACAGCAGATCTTTTATGTTGGCGCGTCGCGTCGGTTGGTGTTGACAACGGGCAGCTTTCGTCTTCCGTGTTCTGTGGCTTTTCGGGCTAACTCGTCCCTTCTGTCACGCTTGCTAACTGCCGGCGTTCGCCCATCAGATATGCATGGCTGGCATCCGGCGCGGTGCTTACGTTCTTAGGGACTATTACCCACAGTAACTGCCTTGTAGAAGGGGTGGTAGTGTAATGTTTGGAGGCTGAGGTCAGACAAGGAAAGCGCAGTTGGAGTCTCAGAGACCGAAACACCGGACCACAAGGGTTCGACTATTGACGATGGAGTGAAACTGAATATGTCAATAAGTGACGGTAAACACTGGAACGGAAGGAGGGATCTGACTCAGAATCCGAAGACTGAATCGACAATTGGCTACGATACCTCCAGAAGGCATGCTAATTGTCTCTTCTGTGTCTTCTGACTGCACTGTTTACTCTGCGAGTGCTCGCTGTCTGCTCACTCTCTCTTCCACATCTACATATGAACTGATGAAGCCACCATATGGTGCATGGCGGAGGGTACCATGTGCCACTACTAGTCATTTCCTTTCCTGTTCCACTCGCAAATAGAGCGATGGACAGACAGCTCTCTATAAGCCTCCGTGCGAACCCTAACTACTCTCATCTTTGTGCTCCTTAAGCGAAATGTTCGTTGGCGGCTGTAGAATCCATCTACAGCAGGCCCCAAGTGCGGGTTCTTTAAATTTACGCGATAGTGCCTCGCGAGAAGAGCGTCGTCTTCGCTCCAGGGATTCTCATTTAAGTTCACGAGGCATCTCCATAACTTTGTCCGCTGATCGAATCTACTGGTAACAAATGTAGCAGCAGGCCTCTGAATTGCTTCGATGTCTTCCTTTAATCCGACCTGGTGGGAATCCCATACTCAAGAATAGATCACAATAGTGTTCTATACGCCACCCCCCGCCTCCTGTACTGATGAGCTGCACATCCCCAAAATTCTCATAATACAACCCAGGAGAGCGTTCGTTATCCATATTACCAATCTGAAGTCCTCATTCCGTTTCATCTCGCTTTGCAACGTTACGCCTGGATATTTAATCGACGTAACTATGTCAAGAAGCATACTACTAATGCTACAGGTAATTCTAACGTTACAGGATTGTTTTTTCTAATCATCTGCATTAATTTACATTTTTCTATATTTAGACCGAACTGCCAATCATTACACCAACTTCTCTCTGCGCCAACTTGTAGCCTTATGCAGTCATTCAACTACGAATGCTTCCCATACACCACAGCGTGTGCAGCAAACAGTCGCAAATTGCTGTTCACTTTCTTGTCAGATCATTTACGCATGTGGAGAATGAGAGTGTTCCTGTTACACTTCCCTTGGGAGAGCCTGTCGATACCCTTGTCCGTGATGAACACTCGCCATCGAGAACAACATACTGAGTTCTATTATTTAAGAGGTCTTCAATCCACTCACATGTCTGGGAAGCTAATCCATATGCTCAAACATTCGACAACAGTCTGCAGTGTGGCACCGCGTCAAACGCTTTCCGGAAGTCTAGGAATATGGAATCTGCCTGTTTACCTCCCACCATGGTTTGCAGCATATCTTATGAGAAACAGGAAAACTAGGATTCACACGAGCGATGCGCTCTAAAATTGTTTTGATTCACGAAAAGACGCTTTTCTGTCTCGAGTAAATTTGTTATATTCGACTCAGAACGTGTTCAAGAGTTCTGCAGCGAAACGATATTAAGGACATTGGTGTGTGATTATACGGGTCCGTTCTTTCACCTTTCTTTGATACAGGTATCACCTGCGCTCTTTTACAGTTGCTTGGGACCTTGTTCTGGGCGCGAGATTTGCGATAAATGCAAGCTAAGTAAGTGGCCAATGATGCAGAGCACACCATCTGTAAAAAGGAATTGGGGTCCATTTCGACCTGGCGACTTACTTGTTTTCAACTCTTTTACGCCGGAGATGCCTACTTCCATGCCCTCCTTGGGGGAGTCTGTGCAGCAGTAAAACGACGGTATGTTTGTACGATTCTCTTGCGTGAATGATTTCTTAAACGTCAAACTTAAAACTTCAGCTTTCCTTTTCCTGTCCTGGACTGCCACCTCAGACTGGTCGACGAGTGACTGGATAGAAGCCTTGGACCAGCTTAATGATTTTACGTATGACCAGAATTTTCTCAGGTTCTTAGCAAGATCTTTCGCTAAAGTGTGGTGGGTGAAGTTGTATGCTTCTCGCATTGATCTTACGGTTGCACGAATTTCTACTAACTTTTGCCTGTCGACATTTGCGCGTTCTTTTTCGAAACGAGAGTACATCAGTCTCTGTTTCCTCAGCATTTTCGAAATACAATTATATTTGATGCACTTGCTTGTTGTCACAAACGTTTCCAGAACGCTTTCCACTATCAGTTTAAAATTTTTTCTTAATTCCTCTATGTTCATCATAGTGGAAGACCTGAATGACGTATCAGCTGCTTTTTTTTTACTACTCGTCTCCTTCCCTCAGTCCTCCAGTGCACTGAACTTCCCGTCACTGCGTCTCCGTCATTGGTGGGCTGAATTTGCAATTCAGCCCAATGAGTGACCGACGAATTGTAACCACACGACCCAGTCTTCGGGCAGGATTTCCGATCTTCCAATGACTGAAGATTTCCATCTCGTTATCATATGGTCCACGTCGTGGCAGCACCTAATACAGGTTGCAATCTTCCCAGCGAATTGTTTCAAGTGTTTGTCTGCATTCCTGTTTTGTTAAGAAAGCAGCTACACAACAACAAACCCGTTTCTTTCTAACGGTAAAGCGTGTGCTTCGCTCAGGTTTTTCTAGGGGATTTCGACTTGGCACTATCGCTCTTGCAATCAGTCAAACATTTTGGTTCTGTCGACACTGTCCGGCTTTGCGGAAAGTCTTGTGCACCAGTTGCAGCTTAAATGTCCCTCTTTTTCACAGTGTCCGTCTCCCTTCTTATTAATTGCCAAAACTTGTAAAGCAATCCGTCTTCAGGCCGCGAGTGGCCTACCGGGACCATCCGACCGCCGTGTCATCCTCTGTGGAGGATGCGGATAGGAGGGGCGTGGGGTCAGCACACCGCTCTCCCGGTCGTTATGATGGTATTCTTGATCGAAGCCGCTACTATTCGGTCAAGTAGCTCCTCAATTGGCATCACGAGGCTGAATGCACCCCGAAAAATGGCAACAGCGCATGGCGGCCTGGATGATCACCCATCCAAGTGCCGACAACGCCCGACAGTGCTTGACTTCGGTGATTTCACGGGAACCGACGTATCCACTGCGGCAAGGCCGTTGCCTGCCAAAACTTATGAAATGATAATTTTGCTATGCAGATACATTAACTGCGCCCATCAAACAGTCAACTGAATTCGCCTCTTCGTCTTTCTTTAATCAGTGGTGGTTGCTGTACCTACAGGACTCATGTGATAGGCTGAATGTATGTCGAGCCTCACTCTTGAGCCTCGCCCCACTAGTACCTTCGTAGTTCCGAAAATATAAAGTCTGAAGTGACGAATGAATATTTGTTTCAAGGCCAGGATTCGAGCCTGTGTCTCCTGCTTAACTATATAGTTTCATTTGATTAAAGCACCTATGCCTACATTTCGGGTAGGATCCCCCATTTCCTCGACGCTGAGGTGCTATTCCAGTACAGATGGAGAGCATCTGCCATGCTGTTTGGGTTTAATGGGAATGGCGAGTGGCCTGAGACATAAATGGGATTTTGGATTGAGAAGGGAAGCATGCTAGGGTAGTCTGTGCAGTTGTGCAAAGCCACTGTGCCAGTGTTTTGTAGTGGTTAGAGCACCTGCCTAGCGAGGAGGTGACCCAGGATGAATCCCGGCCTTGGTACAAATTTTCATTTGTCAATTTAGTCTGCGTACACATAATTTTTGGCAGACTAGCTGTTGATCTTAGACTAGTACAAAATATAAATTCAGGTTAAGCTGTACTCGAAAATCTGTGTTGCTTAAGTAATAATCTCAGGTTAATTTGCAGTCAACTAGGATCAACTCTGAATAGTAAAACTTCGTGGCTCAAGTCAAGTTCAAATTCGTTTGTAAGTTCACAACCTAGTAACTCTATAAAATAATGGAGTTTGTCTTGTGCTAGTACAAGTTGACAAAAATTAAATGATAAAATTGTTGTTAATGCTCCCACATTGCGTAAGTTCGAAATAATTTGTTTGCTCTGTAACGTTTGTTAAGGATAGTATCAGCGATGTAAGTAATGAAAGCAGATAATAATTGTTCCCAAAAGAATTATTGGAGATGACTCCTATATTAAAAAGTCTAAACGAAGGTGTGGCTGTCACAACAGAGTAAGAAACAGAACTTCAAACTACTTGTGGTTGACAGTTACATATATGGAGTTCGACAGCAGCCAATAATGACTGAATACCTATTACAAAAATATTGTCTAGGCTAAATAGCAATAATTACACAATTTGTATTAAGTTTTTAATATCTAATGTGTTCTTAAATTGATGGATAAAAGTACTAAGCACATGTAAGTAAATAAGCAAAGTCGTCTTCTCTTGGCCTATTGCTAACTGAAACTATCCCTCTGCATCTTTCACCACTTCATTGTCACGTAGCCCCTGCAGAGGCATTGCAACCATCTTAGTTATGCAGTGAGCCATCCGGACGAGTAATTGTAGGAATCACAGAGAATGCCAGAGTTTGTTTGCCATTAGTAATAATTGTGGCACTAATTTTTTTTCTGTGACAGAAGGACGGCAGGAGGCGTGGCCATGGCGGCAGAAGTCAAAGAAAATGCCGCAGGCTTTTCCAGGAAGGCTTCTACCAATGCGTGATCACTTTGCTGAACACAGGCAGTGGCATCTCGCCATAAAGTCGGCCCACGAGGGCGGCAAAATCTTCAGTACAACAATGGCCAGCAGCCTGCATTCAAGAGGCATGTTGTCCACCTTGAGCGTGCGATCTACAGATAACCGCTGAGCACTAGGAGCACTGGGAAGAGCGCATTGTCCACAGCAGGCGTGGAATGCACACGCGTATCTCTGGCGCAAAATTTAGTGGGGAACAGCGTAGATTTAGATGGTAAACTTTCTCGTTGGAGGAATACCGCCATGCCGTGTCTAGGCAGGAGTTCTGGCATTGTGTTATAAGTACGACATTGGGTCAATTTTCGCGGGCAGCTTGGCCATTGGAGGGGGAAATTGTGGTAATTCCATTTGGATTTGGTGTCAAGGAGGGAAGAGAAGAGAGACTTTCGTGGCTTTCGGTAGACAGTCTGTGAAGTTCGACTGAGATATGTTGTACGCTTGGTAAAGTGGTGCAGAGTCGATATAGAGGACAGTCTTGGTTTTTTCGGCGCACCATCCTGCTCTCGGCGCGAGGGTACACCGGCCGCAATCTTTACAGTTGCGCACCTACAACCAGTCTCCACATTTCAGTGGTGAGCATATCGGCTGCCGTGGACTCTTAGCAATTTTTGTCCGAGAACTTACTCTACACTCCACTGAGTCCATCGGACCTGCAGCCCCGTATTTCAAAGAACCTAAATCGTATTGATGTTCAGCTAGTGGTTCACAATCACGCTCAGTGTCTCACATACTATCAGAAACCGTTGTTACTATTACCTTGAGGGAGGCATCGTTTTGGCTTGACCACATTCCCCTTTAATAACTTTGCCAGCCATCAGCATCATCTGTCACTATTTATTTTGTTTCCCGTTTGTCTTTTTTCTTTTTAATTTGATCTGTGTGCTAATTCTGAGAAGGCACATGTTGGATTTGTAATCAACTGAGTCTGAAAGAGCAATATTTCATTTCAGTACTACATTCATCCTCATCATTTGAATTACGTAATAATGGCAGGAAACCTTTACAAACTGGTGACGCCTGTCAGCATCTTACCTTTAGAATCTAGTGATATGCTTTTTGATCGTTCATGCTTTTTAATACTCCATGTCGGAAAGAGATTTTGAGCAAACTGGATTTGTGATAATGTTAACTTGCTGGTGCGATATCTTCCAAGATATGTATCCTCTTTTCAGATGTTTAATTTATTGTATGTTTTGCACTTCTTGTTTTGTGGTTTCTGCACCACGTGCATTCTTTCATTATTGCATTTGATATCGGCATTGTGAATCTTCGCAGGGTTATTTTCCTGGTGTGTTTGTGCGTTTGAATAGCAAAGGAATTTAGATAACTTGTGTGCACTGTAGGTTCGTGTTTTGAGATGCTTGATTGACGTCAGAATGATAACCAGGAGCAAGGCGAGAGTCGTTAATGCAAAGCGAAGTACCTGTCTCTCTTACCATGGAGAACTATCAGAGTGTGGATCAGGATGAATCAAGAGGCGAGGCAGTTTTTTTTTTTTTTTTTTTCACGGGACAATCAAATTCAGAGGCAGCTAATAGACTTGATTCAGTGTCACGTTTAGAGGATTCTGAAGTCATAGTGAAATAAGCGAGGGTGAAGATACGGAAGACGCATGTCATGACGTAGTAGATCACAGTAGAATCCCATCAGTGGCGCACGATGGAAGGGTGGTCCCATCTCTAAGAGCAAATACCAAAAGTAACTTTGCAACATACAGCATCTTCGACTTTTTGAGAAGAGGAGCGGAAGAAACGCGCAAAGTAGCAGAAGAAACAAAAAGAGCGGTTGCAGAATTCGAAGGTAGGTTAACACAAAGTATCAGGGCTGTGTTAGGAGAAGTAGCCACGAGCATGAGGCAAGCAAGTGAAGCTAAAGAGGTCGCAACGGAAGCAATAAGGAATGGAGGAAACTGGTGCATGGAAAGACACTCTGGTGGCCAAGAAGTATGCTAGGCCAGCCAAAATGTTTCCCATCTAACATGGGAAGTTCTTACCGCAATGTAACAACAGGGACTCGAGATAATTTGGGAAACTCAGGAACAGATTTCACAGCACTCTAAGAAAATTAAGACACTGGAAGACCAGCAGGCAAAACTGTCACAGCTGGAGCAAGACCATGAGCATCGGAGAGCGACAAGTTGAGATCATGAAGGATATGACAGTCACATGCGGCCATATAAAACAGTTGGAAATACAGAGCGCTAATAGACAGAAGGGGACGCGGAACATCAGAGACAAACCGAACCGGATACTTGTAGGACTGCCACTCACTCTGATATTACTGAACTGGTAAATCTCAGAGCAGAGATTTACTTATGTTTGCCCACCGTGAGTGGACCACACCACAGCAGGGGAGCAGTCGCATAATTGCGTGCTGATTAGAAGTTTTGATGTGCAAATCTATGGTGAGTGCAGTGGAGTGCATGGCCATACTAGTCGAAGGGACGATGTTACGAGGAATATTGTACACCTGAGTCACAGAGAGTGGATGAGTGCACACGCAACTGAAGACCTGGGTTTCGACCACAAACATTTTAAATCAGTGCAAAATTTTCAAAACCATGAGGATAGTGGAAACACTCTACATCTCAAACCCTGGATAACTCAATACGAAAAATCTGTGTCTCCTGCTTGGCCATTACGCTAAACACCGGCCGGGGTAGCCGAGCGGTTCTAGGCGCTACAGTTTGGAACCGCGTGACCGCTACGGTCGCTGGTTCGAATCTTGCCTCGGCCATGGACGTGTGTGATGTCCTTAGGTTAGTTAGGTTTAAGTAGTTCTATGTTCTAGGGGACTGATGACCTTAGAAGTTAGGTCCCATAGTGCTCAGAGCCATTTGAACCATTACGCTAAACGCTTGAAACAATTTGTGGACACATGGCGGGTTTGGTGGCAGTTACTGTGAGAGTATTGTGATCATCAGTCAGTCGGATGAGGAATTCAAAGGGGCTTTCCTTGGATATACTGTTCGAAACAGATGCTGGATAAGATCAAGTAGGATATAACGATGTGCAACGACCTGGAGTCCAGTGAAATTTTTTGAGTCAGTGAAAAAGAAGGCTTCTAGATTCACCATGTAGCTCAAGTGGCACTATACGATTTTGTTATATGAAGCTCCTCATACGGTACCAGCAAGTTCTAGCAGTTAGATGCGGAGACGGCATAGAGGGGAGCTGGAGTACGCCTACGAATACCAAAATTCAAATGAGAAAAGGTGCAGCATGGCAAATAATAATGGTCGGCTGTCTAGGAGAGTCTGTCGGAATGGGCCATCAGTTCAACAGTGTTACTTCGGACCATCACCAGAAAGACAAGAAAACCGAAACGATTTTAACGGTGGGCATAAAAACATTAACTGACGTGATGATTGAAATTGGCGTGGAGTGAACGGGAGCGACCCACCAGCAGAGATAGTTGAGATTAGGCCCTCAAATCCAAGGAACAAGGACCACCCACGACACAGCTGACTAAATAATGGAGCGGGTTTGGATCGAAATTTCCCCACAGAAAACGTCGGAATGAGCCAGGTTAACTAGTTAGAATATGGAGATATAGGAAGACTGTTGTTAGAAAGAAAGAGGAGATCATACTGAAGGATTTATACCCCCTGATTGAAACTACAGTAGGAGGCTTACTGCTGAAAGGCATTGTGGACAGTGGAAGACACGTTACCACCATATCGAAATCAGCATTTGGAAGATGCTCTCAAGAAAACGAGGATTAACGGAGATTTAATTGGTTAACGCACTGAAGTCACACTACAATCGCGACTCGAATTTATATGTCAAGGACACACATTAGAAGACAATATCTTGGTGGTGCGACATTTGGTGATTGAATGAGCAGAAGGCCATAGACATTGATAGAGGTGAGGTCATTCTACAGAAAAGACCCTTAATTCGAATTCGGTTTGAGGAGCAAGCAATCAAGGCACAAATTCCAGAGAATTGTTTGAAACTTAGTTTTCTGACAGAACAGAAGAAGGGTAAGCGAGACAGACGCGACATGATCTGGATGTCCATCTAGCAGGCACAGAATTGTTGAGATGAGAAGTTACATTGCAGTAGAGCAGATAATTAGTCTACTCAGAACATGGAAGGGAAGAATTGCGATATATTTTATTAGAGAACGCCGACGTATTCTTACCAAAGCCTAGCACAATAAAGAACTTTCAGTATCGATTTCGAGTGAGAGAACGCCATCGATTTTTCTTGCCTCTGTACAGTGTCCCACTTGCATAAAGACGTCTGGTATTCTTAGCAATTCAGAGAATATAAGATAAGGTTACAGAGCCTGCAATGTAGATGTACAGCAGCCCTCTATATGTGGTGGAAAAGGAAGATGGTTCCATTTGACTGATGCTGGACTCCCATCAACTCAATAGAATTATTGACCCAGAAAGAGATAGGCCCAAGAAATTAGAGGCATTACAGAAAATTTTCCATGGGGTGTCAGTTTTCTCATCGATAGACTTACACCACAGTTTCTGGCAGATCGAACTTCAGCCTGAGTGCTGACAATACACCACCTTTCTAGCATTCAGACGTTGTTACAAGTTTAAATGTTTGCTGTTTGGGTTAAATTCGTCTTCATTCATTCATTATTTAGACAGTATTCTAAGTGAAGCACTGAAACAAATAATCACCTATTACGTGGATGACCATATAATAACTGTAAGGAATTGGGAGGAGCACCACAGAATCTTGAGGGATGTTTTGCTAACATTCCAAGATCGTGGAGTGGCAGCTAAAACAGAGAAATCTAGTTCTGGATCCAGGAAGGTAAAGTTCTTCAGGTACATCATTTCTGCTGAAGGTGTAGCACCAAATCAGAAAAAAATTGAGGCCATTGCTCAGTTTGCACATCCTTCTACCAAAAAGCAGCTAAGCGGTTTTTTTTTTTTTTTGGAATCATAAATTTCTATGAAAAATTTGACACCTCAGCAGTTCATCACAGGGAAGAAAGCCTCTTGGATCTGGGATAACGACATAGACAAAGAGTTTCTGTCTCACAACACTGCACTAGTTAATGCAGCGATTCTTGCCCACCCCAACATTTCCTGAGAATCTTGTATGGCCTTGGATAACGCCTATTTAGAACCTGGAATTATATTGTTCCAATAATAAAAAGAAGGGACCATCACACAGAAAAAGATCGCACTCAGAAGCAGAGAAGAGCTACTCAGTAACCGAACTGGAAGCACTGGCAATCATGTGAGTATTTCAGAAATTCCAACTCTTTTTATTCCGGAGAAAAACAAAACTGTATACCGTTCACAAGGGCTTGGAGTTTCTTCTCACTGTGAAATTAACCCATGTAAGGTTGGCTAGATGGATTCACGTCTTCCAAGAATTCGACTTTAGTATCACACATGTACAGGGCATAAGACATTTAATTGAAGATGCACTGTCTCGTTCGCCTGTTGGTTTTGTTGAAAAACACAGTAATGACGCAAAAGTAAACCATTTTAGCTTATACTATTTGTAGAAAGGTGCATTTGAGAACTGTGGGTTATCAACAGCATGAAGGATATTAAGAAGGAGCATGACATAGACCCTACGTAGTTCGCATTGAAGCGGAAGTGGAAGGACAAGACTCAAGTCGCATCCGACAGTTTTTGCTTTTGAGTAAGGGAGTTTTGTCTCAGAGGAGCAATGTTGAAGAGTCGGTTTGGCAGCTATGCATATCAAAGAAACCGATAAACAAAGTTATTTGGCGTACGCATCTCATTTATTGTCACTTCAGATCAAGAAAGTGTTACCTAAAGCTGCGGACTCTATCTTATTTTAACAATGTTGGAAGAAGGATGGGCCGAGCGGTTCTAGGCGCTACAGTCCGGAACCGCGCGACCGCTATGGTCGCAGGTTCGAATCCTGCCTCGGGCATGGATGTGTGTGATGTCCTTAGGTTAGTTAGGTTTAAGTAGTTCTAAGTTCTAGGGAACTGATGACCTCAGATGTTAAGTCCCATAGTGCTCAGAGGCATTTGAACCATTTGAACCATCCAGACTTCCTTATACACTGAACAACCAAAACATTATGGCCGCTGCCACCGCGACCCATTTGAACCATTTTTTGAAGAATGATGAGAAAGTCATTGTCGATATGTAAGTCTTTCCAGAAGGTAAAGCACACCACAGTGAGGTTGCAGTCCCCATTGTATCCGATAACGCCAAAAAAATTGAAACATTTAGCCACGACGGACTTGATGTAATTCCTCCATAAGACCTGACAGGGATTCTGCTACCTTATGGTAGTCGTCAAGCTGGCATCAAAGTATGTCATACTGACTACTCTAAAAAGGTCAACGGAACTAACGGCGCAAGGACTTTAAAAGATTTCATGACTCAGATATGCCATGTGGAGAGCATAATTTCCGACAACAGGCAACAATATCAATCCAAGACGTTGCAGGTGATGGTTAAGAGACATCGTATCGAACTGATCTATATATCACCACATCATCCGAACTCAAACCCAGAGCGCAAAACAGCACACTGTGTGGAATATCTTCCTAAAAGATTTTCAAGATGTTATGAACGAGGTACCCAATGGAATAACAATGATGTCCCCTGTTACAGTACTTAAGAACTGTCAGCGTGAGGACCTGGTGTGAGAAATCGTTTACTTCCCCCCGAGATCCTGAGAACAACGGAAGAAGATAGTAGAGGTTACACTGCACAAGATACAGATTGCAGGAAGAAGAAGGAAAGAACGCTCTGACAGGAAATCCCAAAAGCGAGAACTTTTCATTGGACAAAAAGTTTTTCTTAAAGCGTTTCACCTCTCCAAGAAACAGAAGCAGCTGTTTCACAAATTCTCTACAGTGGACCAGAACGCAACAATGCCGTTGAATGTGAAACATTAAAATCTAGGAAGTTGATCGCCTTCCACCATGGCAGCCATATAAAACGTTTCTTACAATAAGAGCGAAGATGAAAGATGGGATTATTTGTAAGTATGGTAGATTCAACAGTTTTAAGGTGTGTTGTAGCGTAAATTATTGTTCAACGAGCTTGTATGGAGTCAATTGTTTTTAAGTTTCTCCTTAGAGCATGATAAATGACACTGAGTAACTGAGTCATTAATAAATTGTGTATTTGTCCAGTGCACTAAACTCTGCACGATATTTATGAATTTTGGCTAACGAGAATGTCCATTGAATTCAGAGCAGAGAAACAGTTAGGCTGCAGAAATCGGAATCAGATGTCATTGCAGTTACTTTTTCTGGAGAGATGATTCGGGAAAGTGAGCTGGAACACTACAATCTACTCACATAAGTGTTACATTAGGCAGTTTGTTGCACTGATCCACGTTCCGTGTTCCAAACTGCTTAAGTTCCGTGACTTGGTCATCCTTCCGCAGAGAAAGTGTTGTGTTCCTTTTGTGTGGTTGCGTTTGGACACGCCACTGAAGCGCTGTGCTACAGATTTCCGTTGGTGTCTTTGGTTGTGTTTGCGCCAGGGATGTGTTATTAGAGATGGGCCCAAAGGGCTAGACTTCGTATGGTTGGTATTCCGTTTTGTCGCTATGTTTTTGGCCACCTCACTGAGGCGCTGTGCTTCTGTTTCTTTTCTCGTGGGTGTTTTGATGTATCCGCTCCGTGGGAGCGCGTATTACCCAAGGTGAGTCTAAAGAAATTGGTCTCCGCAAAGGTAGTGCCTCAGCCGGTTTTTGCTGATGTGGGAGAGATCTGTGAACGCCCCAGGTCTCAGTATGTGTACTGAGTGATCGCACTGTCGCTCTTTCTCTCGTTATAGACGTCTTTCGTCGCACACAGAGTGCAAGGTCCATTAGTTCTGACTCCATGAAATGAGGACGAAAATCACGTCGACCAAGATGGTTAGTTTCCCATGGAAGGAGCAGCATTCACTGTACTCGTATTGCGCAATTGAACACATTTATGCATGTAATGTCTGATCGCTGTATTTTAGCTTACTGAATTAGAAATGTGAAGCATTTGGTTAACGAAGCTTTGTGAGTTTCAGAAACAAAAAAAATGGGGTGAAGCCATGGTACATACAAATGGGCACTTCAGTGACGTTGCCACGTGATAGTCAAGCCAAGCCACATGATACATCCACCTTAGTCGATAACTAGCACTGAAGGAATAGAATGTAGACCAGACCCTTCGAGGCGAGTTATGACGTGTAGATTTGATTATTTTTTTGTGCCCTATTTTGTTTGCAGTGGGGCCAAGGCAAGCATATGGGCTTGCCCAAGGGAGAAAGACAACGATGAGTCGGTGAACAGAGGGGAAACGTGCGTAATTGAGATCCCAGCTACTATTACGTTTAGTTGATTTTACGCATGTTAGGCTAAGTTGCCATGCTTAATGGTCGGAGGAACAGCACATTCTTTTTTTTAAATTCATAGTGAAGGCACTAACGCTGCAGCGGTGATGTGTAGGCTACTGCCTTGTCAGACTGGTATCAGTTTGGCCCAATTGGGCTAGCAGATGGCGTGGTTGGGACTATCGGCCTCTGACACCACACACAGTTAGTCCCACATCATATTTCCTTTTAGTATTATTATTTGTATGACGTAAATCTTTCTCTTATTATAATGTATTACTAGAAATAAGTGAAACCATGGAAGTATGTATTTGATTTCCCCTTAAGAAATTTATGTTTCAGTATTCGACGTGTGATAATCTACGATATGTCTACGGGGTTTTAAGAAACCGATCGCTTATGCGGCATGCAAAAGATTTGTCTAGGTGGCGCCCAGTAGATTGTCGACATGAGAAGTCAATGCGTGACCGGTTTTCTGGAGACTGGAGTTACGCAGACATCTCACAGGGTGCGGGCGCGGCGATACGCAAAGGCCTCTGCAACAAGCGGCTCTCCTAGAGAGCGTGGCTACAGGGCATGCAAAAGATTTGTCTAGGTGGCGCCCAGTAGATTGTCGACATGAGAAGTCAATGCGTGACCGGTTTTCTGGAGACTGGAGTTACGCAGACATCTCACAGGGTGCGGGCGCGGCGATACGCAAAGGCCTCTGCAACAAGCGGCTCTCCTAGAGAGCGTGGCTACAGGGCTGTGTGGCCAGCCTATTAAGGGACATCCATAGCCACGTGCCAAAACGGCTCACCGGCTCACCGGCTCACCGGCAGATCCTAACCTGTGGCTAAGACACTAGCGCGTGCGAGGATGGCGGGAAAGGCCTCATCCCCTTTCACCACGAGAACGAGAGGGGAGCAGTGACCGGGCAGGACCCTAATGTAGTCCAGTTTCTCCACTAAAGGCCCACTGCAGGAATATTAGATAGACCAACGTGAAGAGGGACGGCACTACATCCTTACACCGAGACTGTATGCAAGTATTCATTCGGCCTGTCTGCGACTGTACCTAATATTCTTCTTGGGAGAGCGACTTGTTACTATCGTCCATAATGATATTCTTTTTGATCACCACTTTCAACTTACCTATCAAAAGGTATGGCAGTACCTTGTACCTCAAGAACTACTCGTAGTTCAGCTATCCACTGCCTATCTGCTCGTACAAGAGATATTCCTTCTCATTGTCATCTGACAGTTGAAAGTAACGCCAATCTTTCAGATAAGACCAATGACATCATCAAATAACAAGTTCTCAGTCGTACCGTTGGAAAGAGCCCCTAAGCTGAGCTTTCCGTGTTGCCTCGCAAATCGTCAGCATCGCTGCTTGCTGACGTAATGTGCGGCCCGCCTTCCTCCACATCTGAAGGAAGGATGTCCGGCACCGTTTACGAAAGTATCACGTTCTGTGGTACAAACGCAGATAACCCTGCCTCGGTCGGTCCGCAGCTCGTGGTCGTGCGGTAGCGTTCTCGCTTCCCACGCCCGGGTTCCCGGGTTCGATTCCCGGCGGGGTCAGGGATTTTCTCTGCCTCGTGATGACTGGGTGTTGTGTACTGTCCTTAGGTCAGTTAGGTTTAAGTAGTTCTAAGTTCTAGGGGACTGATGACCATAGACGTTAAGTCCCATAGTGCTCAGAGCGATTTTGAACCTGCCTCGGTCTGTGAGATCAGCACTCACTCTTCGATAACGCATCCAGGGGCAACTTTCTTCAATAGCTGGAAGTGAGACACAAAAAAATTGTTGGGTGTGACGTGTGAATGAGTGGCGTAAACCTCGTGTGTCAGAAGCATTTATCTCCATGTCTAGAGCACAGCGATCGACGAGTGTCAATTTTTCGAATAGTCTGTATTAATTACTATCTAACCATGTTATCTTTTATGCAAATCTTGTTCCTACCTGTCACGTCTGCGCTTTCTTTCTCACATGCGACGCAGTGACAGATGAGGTTCACATGTAATATTCACTATTCTTTGCATTGTTTGGTAACCTAATCTTCGTTATTCTATTGCACGATATTTGTATGTGTGTCAATCTGGGGTGAATGGAGTTCATTGGTGCCTTTGTGTAAAGTATTTGGTATGAAGGAACCTTCATTCATGGATAAACTTTGTACCGATTTGGATTTTTCAGGTAATCGTTGTCAAAGGGGTTCAGTGCTTTTGTAAACGTACTTTGTCCTATTGTACTGGAATAACTATAACAGTGACCTCAACAAGTGAGTTAGTGTTGCCTTGCTAGACACGTTTGTGTGCCCTTGTTAACTTTGTTTGTCAACAAAAAAAAATCCAGAATGAGATTTTCACCCGGCAGCGGAGAGTGCGCTGATACGAAACTTCCTGGCAGATTAAAACTGTGTGCCGTACCGAGATTCGACCCGGAACCTTTGCCTTTCGCGCGAAAGTGCTCTTTTTTTTTGAGTCTCGGTTTTTTCGTTGCATTTGTTCAGTGCGGACGTCCCATGACGCTTGTTAAAGTTCGTTGTCGATCCATTAACTTAGTTTTTTTTATTACAGATTGCTGCCAACCCTCTGACCGAACACGCTGAGCTACCGCGCTGGCTTCTTTTTATTTATTTTTTGTTTGTTATTGTTCGATCCATTTGTTCGTGGTGGACGTCACGTGTTTATCGTTGATCCATTTACTCAGTTTTTTGTTACGGAGGGCGACTAACCTTCTGACCGAACACACTGAGCTACCGTGCCGGCAACCACTAAACTACGCAAGCACGACTCACAGCTGTAAAAAAACATTTGCTAGAAGTGCTTACTGTGAATTGCAGAATCCTACGTGGCCTTCAGCCCAAGTGTTCAGAGAATAAGTGTGAAAGTAACGAGTGGATTGATCTCCTTGCGTTTGTATCTGTGTTGAGTGATATTTAGACATTAGCAGAATCAGATGATTGGCAAAGAATTCACCACCTTTTCCCCTTTTAGTTAAAACGGACAAGAATGGTTTTATGCAATTTAATTTTTTCCTTTTTCCCTGTCCCACTACTGTAATGTAAGTGTGACACTTCCTAAGCGAAAAAATTTCTGTGAGAGGTGTTGAAAGGCGGCACCCTTTGGGCACGACACCTCCCCCCCTCCCCCCTCCCCCCCCCCCCTCCCCTTGTTACTTACATAATCGCTGCAGAGGTACTGCAGCCATCTCAGTTAAGTAGTGAGCTACGCAAACGAGTAGTTGCAGGTATTTGTTTGTCGCTATCAATAGTAATTGTGACACTAGATTTTTCTGTGTCAGCAAGGGCGGCAGGGAGGCGTTGCCATGGCTGCAGAAGTCAAAGAAGCAGCCGCAGGCTCTTCCAGAAAAGCATCTGGGCTTCTACCAATGCGAGACCACCTCGCTTGTCAACACAGGCAATAGCATCTCGCCATAAAGTTGGCCCACGAGGGCGGCCCAATCTTCAGTAGGACAGTGGCCAGTGACCTGCATTCCGGAGGCGTATTGCTCATCTTGAGAGTGCAATCGAAAGATGGGCGCTGAGCTTTGTGATTTGCTCTGGGAAGAGAGCATTGTCCGCAGCAGGCGGGGAATCAACACGCGTTTCTCTGGCGCCAAGTTTAGCGGGGAAGAGCACAGGTTTTAGCGCCAAACTTTCTCATTTGAGGAATACCGCTATGCCGTGTCCAAGAAGGAGTTCTGGCGTGGCCAATTAAGTACACCATTGTCTAAATTTTCGCGGGCAGCTTGGCCACTGGAGGGGACAATTTTTGGTGACTCCCCATGGATTTGGTGTCAAGGAGGGAAGAGAGGAGAGATTTTTGTGGCTTTCTGTGAGTGTCCACCTTAGAGGACGGTCTGGGCAGTTCAGCCGAGGTAAGCTGTACGCTCGGCAAATTAGTGGAGAGTCGCCACTGGGGACAGTCTTGGCTTTTTCGGCGCGCCAGCATTGATTCTCTGCACATCTCGGCGAGTCTCCATATCACTAGTTGGACAGTTCGGTGGTGAGCATATCGGCAACCCAGGCTCATTAGTATTCTTCACTGCAGCGAGTCCATCTGACCTGTAGCCCTGTATTCTACGAACCTGTGTCGTATGGACGTTCAACTAGCGGTTCAAGTTCTCGGTCAGTACCTCACATACAGTCAGAAAGCGTTGTCAATATCACTTTAAGAGAGGCATAGTTTTAGCTTGACCCGTCTCCCCCTTTATAATATCGCCAGCCCTTAACATCATTTGTCACCGTGTATTTCGTTTCATTTTATTTTTTTTATCTCTGTGCTAATCCTGGGGATTCTCATGGTGGATTTATAATAAACTAAGCCTGAAAAGAGCAATATTTCATTTCAGTACCCTATTCATCCTGACCATGTGAATTACAATAAATTTTTACGAGCAGCATGCATGCAATAATGGCAGAAAATCTTACATCAGATATTCATTTACGATATTACGTACATGAGAGAATAACGTTTTACGCTTGAGTACTTAGAATATAATAATATGATCTGGTGTGTGCTTCTCCTTGACTTATTACATTTAAATATCTCGTGGTTTCATTTTATAATGAATAATTTCTATAAAGAATGAAAATCGTTATATCAAAATTATTTTGTGAACTATATTGTACACAATGTGTTTGTTAAAAAAAGTCATAACTAACGGAGCAACAGCAGCAAATGCCTGGAATTCGATTCCTCGCCAATCCCCGGTCTTTGTTTTCATTTTCTGCACTGATCATTTCTTTCGTCTTTGACAATTCCTGTTAATGTAAGCCGCGCGGGATTAGCCGAGCGGTCTAGGACGCTGCAGTCATGGACTCAGCGGCTGGTCCCGGCGGAGGTTCGAGTCCTCCCTCGGGCATGGGTGTGTGTGTTTGTCCTTAGGTTAATTTAGGTTAAGTAGTGTGTAAGCTTAGGGACTGATGACCTCAGCAGTTAAATCCCATAAGATTTCACACACATTTGAACATTTTTTTGTTAATGTAAAATACTGAGTTACAGCGTAGCTCGGAGTGAACTTTATAGATCCTCATATATGTGGTCATGCCTGTACAAAGGTCTGAGGGAGGCAAGGATACATCGCAGCCATTAGTGCCAACCCCAGTAAGCGGTCAAACCAATCTGCAGGTTGATGACAGCTCTACTTAAACAGACGATGAGTATTTATATTACAGCCACGTTCACTGTCGACATTTTCTTGCCTAAGAATGTCTGCACTTTATTGAAACTATCATCACGCAGAAAGCCACCTACTTCTATGGAAATCGATATTATATATCTTTCCGTAATTTTCAGGGAACGTTTGAAACCATGAAGCCACTGTAGTCTGTATGTTAGCAGCCGAATCCGCCGCGACACCTAACGGCCAAAACTAGATGGCCGTAAATTATAATGACCAACCTGTGGAACGTCTTAGTTTTGATATCACACCGCCTAAATACACCACTTGCTTCTTCCCAAGCTCTCTGGCCCGTTGCGTAAGCTGCATTCTGTGCTCAAGATCGTTAATTGCTGAGAATTACGAAAGCGTGCTCAAAAGTAATGATTCTGACCTTTTTATGTGAAAACATTTAACTTTTTTAAAAATAATGCAAACGTTACGAATATTCTACATTTTTTTACATCATGTCAACAAACACTACTGGCCATTAAAATTGTTACACCAAGAAGAAATGCAGATGATAAACGGGTATTCATTGGACAAATATATTATAGCAGAACTGACATGTGATTACATTTTCACGCAATTTGGGTGCAAAGATCCAGAGAAATCAGTACCCAGAACAACCACCTCTGGCAGTGATAACCGCCTTGATACGCCTGTGCATTGAGTCAGACAGAGCTTGTATGGCGTCTACAGATACAGCTGCTCATACAGCTTCAACACGATACCACAGTTCATCAAGAGTAGTGACTGGCGTATTGTGACGAACCAGTTGCTTGGCCACCATTGACCAGCCTTTTTCAATTGGTGAGAGATCTGGAGATGTGCTGGTCAGGGCAGCAGTCGAACATTTACTGTATCCAGAAAGGCCCGTACAGGACCTGCAACATGCGGTCACGCATTATCCTGCTGAAATGTAGGGTTTCTCAGGGATCGAATGAAGGGTAAAGCCACGGGTCGGAACACATCTGAAATGTAACGATCACTGTTCAAAGTGCCGTCAATGCGAACAAGAGGTGACCGAGACGTTGTTGTTGTTGTGGTCTTCAATCCTGAGACTGGTTTGGTGCAGCTCTCCATCCTACTCTATCCTGTGCAAGCTTCTTCATCTCCCAGTACCTACCGCAGCCTACATCCTTCTGAATCTGCTTAGTGTATTCATCTCTTGGTCTCCCTCTACGATTTTTACCCTCCACGCTGCCCTCCAATACTAAACTGGTGAGGGACTGCTACGGTCGCAGGTTCGAATCCTGCCTCGAGCATGGATGTGTGTGATGTCCTTAGGTTAGTTAGGTTTAAGTAGTTCTAAGTTCTAGGGGACTGATGACCACAGAAGTTAAGTCCCATAGTGCTCAGAGCCATTTTTGAGCTAAACTGGTGAGCCCTCAATGTCTCAGAACATGTCCTACCAACCGATACCTTCTTCTAGCCAAATAGTGCCACAAGCTTCTCTTCTCCCCAATTCTATTCAATACCTCTCATTACTTATGTGATCTACCCATCTAATCTTCAGCATTCTTCTGTAGCACCACATTTCGAAAGCTTCTATTCTCCTCTTGTCTAAACTATTTATCGTCCACGTTTCACTTTCATACATGGCCACACTCCATAAAAATTCTTTCAGGAACGACTTCCTGACATTTAAATCTATACTCGATGTTATCAAATTTTTCTTCTTCAGAAATCATCCGAAAAAATGACGTTTTGCCGTTGGTGCACCCAGGTTCGTCGTTCAGTACACCATCGCAGGCGCTCCTGTCTGTGATGCAGCGTCAAGGGTAACCGTAGCCATGGTCTCCGAGCTGATAGTCCATGCTGCTGCATACGTCGTCGAACTGTTCATGCAGATGGTTGTTGTCTCTGCAAACGTCACCATCTGTTGACTCAGGGATCGAGACGTGGCTGCACGATCCGTTACAGCCATGCGGATAAGATGCCTGTCATCTCGACTGCTAGTGATACGAGGCCGTTGGGATCCAGCACGGAGTTCCGTATTACCCTCCTGAACCCACCGATTCCATAATCTGATAACAGTCAATGGATCTCGACCAACGTGAGCAGCAATGTAACGATACGATAAACCGCAATCGCAATAGGCTACAATCCACCCTTTATCAAAGTCGGAAACGTGATGGTACGCATTTCTCCTCCTTACACGGGGCATCACAACAACGTTCCACCAGGCAACGCCGGTCAACTGCTGTTTGTGTATGAGTAATCGATTGGAAACTTTCCTCATGTCAACACGTTGTAGGTGTCGCCACCGGCGCCACCCTTGTTTGAATGCTCTGAAAAGCTAATCATTTGCATATCACAGCATCTTTTTCCTGTCGGTTAAATTTCGCATCTGTAGCAGGTCATCTTCGTGGTGTACCAATTTTAATGACCAGTAGCGTATTTGCAACCCTCCGTCACTAGAGGGCTCCAAACCGTAGCTTGTAACATAACTATGTCGGTACGTGAGGAACAGCGTGCTGTAATCGAGTTTCTAACCATACAAGAGTTCGTCCCCACATGGAACGCCCTCTCCTTCAAAATGACAATGCCAGACCACACACGAGCGCCGCGACGTCTACAACAATCCGACTGCTTGGGTTGACCATGGTCGATCATCCTCCATATTGTCCTGTATTGACCAATCCGACTTTTAACTGTTTCCATGACTTAAAAACACTCCTATCACTTCACTTTCTTAATGATGAATCGGTGCAGGCAGATGTGAGTTCTGACACCATGAAAAACTTTGTAGACTGACGGTTCAAGAAATTGGTCTCTCGGTAGCAGAAATGCGTTCGTTGCCAGAGTGACTATGTTGAGATATAAATATGTAGACATGAAGAATAAAGATGTAGAATGGTAGAAGCTTTAAGAGTTTTCACATAAAAAAATCGGAGGTATTGCTTCCCATCACACCCTAGTGTATTGTTTACTTTCGTTGGTAGAGCACTTGCCCGCGAAAGGCAAAGCTCCCGAGTTCGAGTCTCGGTCCGGCACACAGTTTTAATCTGACAGGAAGTTTCATAACAGCGCACACTCCGCTCTAGAGTGAAAAGTTCATTGTAGAAACATCCCCCAGGCTGTGGGTAAGCCATGTCTCCACAATATCCTTTCTTCCAGGAGTGCTAGTTCTGCAAGGTTCGCAGGAGATCTTCTGTGAAGTTTGGAAGGTAGGGGACGAGGTACTGGCGGAATTAAAGCTGTGAGGACATGGCGTGAATCGTGCTTGGGTAGCTCAGTTGGTAGAGCACTTGCCCGCGAAAGGCAATGGTCCCGAGTTCGAGTCTCGGTGCGGCACACAGCTTTAATCTTCCAGGAAGTTTCATAACAACGCACACTCCGCTCTAGAGTGAAAATTTCATTCTAGAAACATCCCTCAGGCTTTGGGTAAGCCATGTCTCCGCAATATCCTTTCTTCCAGGAGTGCTAGTTCTGCAAGGTTCGCAGGAGAGCTTCTGTGAAGTTTGGAAGGTAGGAGACGAGGTACTGGCGGAATTAAAGCTGTGAGGACAGTGCGTGAGTCGTGCTTGGGTAGCTCAGTTGGTAGAGCACTAGCCCGCGAAAGGCAATGGTCCCGAGTTCGAGTCTCGGTGCGGCACACAGTTTTAATCTGCCAGGAAGCTTCATATCAGGGCACACTCCGCTGTAGAGAGAAAATTTCATTCTAGATACTTTCGTTTACTTCACGGATGTGCGAGTACTTGAAAGTTTTTCGACTGTAGAGATTTCTTGTTATTATTTTTTCTCTTTTTTACACCAAGAAATTTTCTGTAGTAAATACTGTGTATCTCCCATAATCGTACTGATAACTGATGTTGCCATGTGTTTCTGAACCTAATTTAGATCAACGATAAACTTCGCTCGGATTAGTGTTATACAAACTTGAAAAATTGTAAACCATGTTCATTTTATGAGCTACTGTCAAAATTTATCTCGATTGAAGGAAGAAATGAAGATTAGGATTTAGTGTTCCGTCGGCATGACTGGCATTACAGACGGAAAATTTATCTCCACTAAGTGACGTTTATACATTCGGCCCTCAGCCTATCAGCACGTAGCCTGCATATCTTAAATAAAAAGAAACCGGCAGTGTATGGTTAAAACAGCCGGGCCCCTCGAGGTCACAGCGCTGTACCTGACCCTGCTGCTGGCCCCTTTGTCTCTGTGGGCGGTCTGCAGAGGCCTCAGCTGTCAGCGCCCTGAGCCGGGGGCGTGGTGTGTCCTCTGCGCCCCTGCGGTGCAGGCCGACATTTCCCCTAAAACACCTCCGGCCATTCCCTGTGCGTAACGGCGCGAAAACAACAGCGTGATCAGGCATACGGATGCCGTGCCCAGCCTCTCGTTCCACGCGCATACAGGCTCCACCACATACGCATCTATCACCCCCGTCACACGCGCTTCCACACGCACACGCACTGGGTGTCCGGCATGCGGATAGCGGGCGGTTGGACCGTGTTTTGTGTGATGTCAAAGGTGCGCCGAAGCGTTGTTTTTGAATTTCCGATGGAAACTTCCGTAGTGCCATTTGTAGTCAGACCGCCATAACCACTCTTTGAAAAAAAGTATAAATGCTCGTTCGCTGTGAGAGACCGCCATCCGTGGAGTTCACAGTGCGGAGGTTCACTGTCAGAGAAGCTAATACAAGGGAAGGCTGGTGCTACTGCTATTGCTCCACCCTCTCACTTGCTCCTTTCTTTTATTTCGTTACTTGTGTACTCATCTCTATGTATCCAAAACACCTAACATCCATTATCAAAATAATGTAGCATAGTCTAAATTTTGACTTTTTTTCCATCTTTTTGGTCTTCAAGATCTCAGTCGACTACTTCTAGTTGTCGTAGCAGACAACTGTCCCTTCTTTTCTCGCTTAGCCAGCCGGTGTGGCCGTGCGGTTCTAGGCGCTACAGTTTGGGACCGCGTGACCGCTACGGTCGCAGGTTCGAATCCTGCCTTGGGCATGGATGTGTGTGATGTCCTTGGGTTAGTTAGGTTTAAGTAGTTCTACGTTCTAGGGGACTGATGACCTTAGCAGTTAAGTCCCATAGTGTTCAGAGCCATTTGATTCATTTTTTCTCGCTTATTTTTTCCTGGTTCCCTTTCATTTATTCTTCATGTTCTCATTTTTAAGTTTCAACATCCTCTTGTAAATAGTGAATAATTGATACTGGCAGAGCTCTCTTCCTGATTAGAAACTTTGTCCATTGTGTCAAACACGAAAACCCATATCGTCCTTGATTTGCCCACGCTTTACCATCTTACTTCGTAGATAGGACTTTTTTTCCTTTCTTCCATTATTCTGTACCTCCTAATTTTTCATTTTAGGAACCTTCTCTATTTCAGTACTTTTCGTAATTTTATCTTAACTTTGTTGTCTTTATACCACGTCTTGTGAAAGTGGTGGCATTTATTCACCTGGTTTTTCAACACTTCTTGCTTTGGCCAGAACAGCTTTGTCGTGTGCACTGCACTGTAATCCACATCTGTAATTTTTGTTTCCGTTTTCTTCATTTGCTTCTTCTACGTACTAGGTAAACAACAGTGGTGATAAAGTACAACCCTGTCTTACACCTTGTATCATTCTTAACAAAAACCTTTATTTTTTCTTTATCCATAACTTTTATTCACTCTTCATGTATTAAATATTGCCAATTAGTGGTCTATATTGGTACTTCATCCGAATTTAGATATGAGTTTAAAAATTCTTAATTTCGCCATACGTTCTCAACTTTTTTTTAATCAGACAGATTCTGATTTTTCGTCAGTCGTCCTTTCATTACTAAACTTATCGTCAAAATTCTTTCGTGTTTCCGTTACCTTTCTATACCTTCCCACAGTCTTCATATATGTATTGTCAACGAGCGTTATTCGGTTGTACACAATTTTCTACGTATTTAAATTCTTATGATTCGTATCGGCCTAAAAAAAATCAAGTTATCATTTTGTGGCGCTAGAACTCGCATCTGCCTGCATTCAATAATCTTCCTCCATTAAGAACGCTGCTAACAAAACCAAAGAAAACCATATGACGACTCAAAGGGCAAACATTTCCGTCCGCGTCACGCAGTAATTACAAAAACTGCACGCTACACTTAATTACTCAAATTAAAATGAGAATACTTTCATTTCACTTCACTATGTAAAAATTAAACCATTTTTCACTGACTCTAAAACACAAAAACACATGAGAACTTAAGCAGTAAACAGAACAGTGGTTTGTTGGAATTTATGTTAAAGTTGGTAACTCTATTAAACGGCTAAGGCATGATGATGACATACAGTACGTGCATGTAAGAAGATTTTTCAAGTTTGTTACGTGCTGAAGGAAACTCTTTTGCTGTATACCAGTTTATATATAATAAGGCCGAAACTACATCAGTAAAAATAAATAATTGCTTCAGTCGTTGTCGACTACGATGTCTTTCCTAACAGTCTTTAAAATATTCATGATAGTTTCAATAGGCCTAGCCTGGCGCAATTATAAACATACGAGTCTAGAACGAATACAATGCAGTTACTGCCTATATCTGTTTCAAAACTGTCTTCCTCATTTTGTGTGCCGAAGTCGGGTTGTGGACGCCATGCCTCTTGCACAATTGTTAAGCGCCTCCACCACATTCCCATCGGGTCCTCGGGTACGGGATTCGTTGCAACATGAAGTTCGGTGACGGCTCTGACTTTGTAGAAATGAACGTGAAACAACCTTTTTCCAAAATTATTAATAAAAGAATTTTTCCCACTTGTCACCCTTCTGCCATCTGTCAGCGACAGTTGAATATTCATTTTCCTAAATTTATATCTGAAATTAATATCTTAGTGAGGAATAAAGAAAACGTATGTAATTGGACCATTGACTCCATCCCCACCTGGAAGAAGGAATCTGAGCCAAATTTGCTGAGTGATATTCGAAGATGGTAAAAAAAAAAAAAAAAAAAGCGACACGGGTGCAAGACGCTATAACAGCCACGTGTACTCGGATATGACTCTACCTCTCCTTCTGTGTCACTGTCTTCAGTACTAAACATCTTAGCACGTTCCATTAGTTTATAAGAGAAATATTATTGATCTGATCAGTTCGTGTCCTTACAGTCAGTTACAAAGTGAAAGCCTTCTGTAGGTATGTAGATGGTAATTATATAATAATCGCAATCCATTGGGTCCCTACAGCATTAAATTATAATATATCATATTACTAAATTACATCTTTCTCAGTCACAACCTTGATTCGTTAAGAATAAATGCCATTAGTGTGAAAAAACACTTCCCGCTCTGTGTTTTATTAATTAGCCACCATATCTGGAAAAAACTCCTTTTCAGGTTTTTTAGTCTTTCAAAATTTAGACACTCTTACTAAAGTGTTTGCGAGAAACTTGTTTAGTCTTATGGTTGCCCACACACAATGATTTAAATCTTTAATATTTCTCTGTGGCGCTTAACCGTCCACAATACTGGAACTAGCTCAAGCTGCTATTTCTAATGTAACAAATGAACTCAACTAACGTTAACTAAAGTGTAATATACATGAAATATACAATTTTAACATTCTTCTCATTTAAAAGTAAACAACTGTGTAATCAGTTCACCTTACTTAATGAATTAGTACATAAAATACTATCAAACGGATTTTAAACATAAAAATATCATTTCCAGCCTCATCACTGATACTATCAGGAAGATCGCACACTTAATGAGTTTTTATATCCTTTTTACAAATATTACTTTCTGCGCCAGACTCTGGGAAACAGGAACATTTACTGACAGTCCTTCCACAGTTTTCACCAAATAATCTACTTTTCTCCATTACACTTCCCCATCTTGCGCTCACTTAGGTCTCTGACAATTACCGTCTCGCTTACTGAGAGTAGCAGTCAGCATTCTAAATTAGGTGCAAGATGTTCAGAACTAAAAGGATTGTCCAAGAATATATTAATATTCAAATATTTTTCAAAATAATGGGCAAGACCACCATACAGTTCAGTATATTTGCCAGGTGTCAGAATTCCTAGGAACTCGTTCTGACCAGAACTGCTTTTTAAAACTTAACAGATATTCATCATACACGCAATTAAGTTGTGCATTAATCCCTATTGTTCACTATCTCCTCTTAGAAATCCCGCAATAAATCAAATTTTCTTTTTGTTTGAACACCGTGAAACTATTTCGAAAATCTAATTGGATGTAAGTAAGCAAGCCGGATCATATGGAATACAATTATATAATTTTAACTCGTCTTCTGTCATAACTCACTTAGCCACAGAAGTTCCATTAAACCCTTGCTCCTTTACTTCATTTAATTGTTTGATTACACATTGCTTGGTCTGGCACATAACACTGTCTGAAGTTACTACACTGTTATCCACTACATTTACTCTCGCGCTCAGTGTAGACTGAAAATGAGAAAGAGTTTTTCACTCTGCAGCGGAGTGTGCGCAGATATGAAACTTCCTGGCAGATTAAAACTGTGTGCCGGACCGAGACTCGAACTCGGGACCTTTGCTTTTCGCGGGCAAGTGCTCTACCAACTGAGCTACCCAAGCACGACTCACGCCCCGTCCTCACAGCTTTACTTCTGCCAGTACCTCGTCTCCTACCTTCCAAACTTTACAGAAGCTCTCCTGCGAACCTTGCAGAACTAGCACTCCTGAGAGAAAGAGACTGAAAATGTTTGGACTTACACATGTAAATCTCTAAACAGGTTTTCGCTTCATTAGCTCATATCCCTGAACAATCTTCCACCGTTTAAACCTCCTCATTCATTTCTGACTTTCCTTAGCTTAAACTATTAGTTTTGTTCTCAACTATTGTACATTGACTTTTACACACTGTCTCACAAGTGCCTCTTAACTCAGATATTTCTTTCCTTATCGAACAAATAGCTTCAGCTTGTTCCCTTTTTATTTCGGCCACTAAAGTATCAGTCTTAAAACATAAGCTACTGATTTGCTGACGTACTGTTGCCTAATCTGCAGAGATTATAAAACTTAATAACGTTTTCGTGACAAGTAATTATTATATTTTGCCTAGTTCTTTGAAATTCAGTTCTTACCTGACGAATCTCTTCGCTTTTAGACTTACGTTGGGCAGTCAGGTCTCTTTATAATCAACTGCTGTTGGTTAGTTGGTTGGTTAGTTAGTTCGCTGAAGATTTTCCGCAACCAACGTCGAGCTGTCTCATTTCTGTAACACTAAAACCACTTCTGCTATGGCCTTCCTCCTTATTTTCTACTGATGTTTGGTCATCCCTAAATTCATAATTATTACCTTCCTTTCACACTGATAACAATAATAACGGGGCAGTCTGAGATATTCACGTCCACACTTTTCTCCTTTGAACACGTTATTTACTGGTTACTAACCAAATAAATGTCTCTCAACGTAACTTCTGATAGTCTGACACACCGCTGTGGTGCACCCACCACGTAGATCAGCCATGGAGAAGAATTTAAACGCCACCATAAAGACCCACAAGATTGCGAGGAAGAAGCTTCAACGTTGGCTGCGAAGCCACCAAGATGGTGGACGATCTCGTGTGCGACTGAGACTGTAGTCCAGTGGCCACTACGCTGGTGTCTGCGCTGAGTTGTCAGTGACTCGCCTCCTTGGGTGGGATGACAACAAAACACCACTTCTAGGTCTCCTGGTCGGCTATAGGCCCACCAGACAGTGGTAGCCCTCGTGACTTACTTTACTTTTACTTTTTCGTGTCCGGAGATTTGTTTCAAAGCCTTTCAGCCCAATGTCGGGCCAAGTCCAATGTTTCTCTCTTCTCAAGCCATAGTTCCTCAAGGGTAAAACTTGTGGGGCAGATGGAACACTGTAGAAGGTGTGCCATATCCTGAACTTCACCACAGTCGCATTTGTTGTCTCCTTCGTCCTTGAAGCCCAATTTGACTAGGTTTGCTTTAACTGGTGCTACGCCTGTTCTGATGCGGTTCAGTGTTCTCCAAATCTTCCAGTTTGATGTACTGCCACTGGGTATTTCTCGTGAGGCAGGGTAGTCCTTCGGAGGCTCGTTAAATTCACTAGTGAGAAATCTCTTGCGGGATTTAAGTCTGCTACGTCCACATGAAGAACCATACAGCGTGTGGCGCTCGTCGAAAATCTGTTTAAATTTTTCTGTATGTTCGTGCGCAATTATTCGGGATTCAGGAGATGAGAATCCAGCTGCTTCGTATATTTTCCCAAGTGGAGTGGGTTTCATGCATCCTGTTGTTAGCCTGCATGTTTCATTAAGGACTGTAGTGACTTTTTTGGCATGTGTGGATCGAGACCATACAGGGCATGCATATTCTGCCGTGGAGAAGCAAAGTGCTTGAGCAGTTGTTCGTAGGAGTAGCTCCCCATTTACTATTCGTCAGTTTTCTTAAAATATTGTACCTGGCAGTAACTTTCTGGCAGGTTTTTTCACAGTGATATCTGTACGTCAGTGATCTATCCAGTACGACACCAATGTATGTTGGTTTGTCCGTATGGTCCAGTTTGTTGCCATTCCAGGTAACGTTCAGCTTCCTGTTTGCCTGTTTTGTGCGTAGGTGGAAAGCGCTAACCTGTGTCTTAGATGGATTTAGTTTGAGGGAGTTCTCTTTATAGTATTCAGACATTACGTGTAGCGAGCTTTCTAATTTCCCTTCTACTTCCTCGAAGCTATTTCCTTGCGCTGTAATGGCCAGATCATCGGCATACAAGAAATGGGTAGTACTTTCCAGTGTTGGTTGATCATTGGTGTATAGGTTAAATAGTAGGGGGGCCAGCACACTGCCCTGGGCGAGACCGTTCTTTTGTCGGCGCCATCGGCTTTTTTTTCCGTCCAGCATTACATAGAACTATCTGTTTTGCAACAGAGATTCAATGATTTTTGTGAACTGATGATCCTTAAATGTACAGTGCAGTTTTTCCATGAGCTTTCTGTGGTTGACGGTGTCGTATGCAAGACTTAAGTCCACCAATGCTACACCTGTTATTTGTTTGTTTTCAAACCCTTCCTCTATGTGTTCTGTGAGTGCTAGGATTTGACTGGTGCATGATTCCCCAGGTCTGAATCTAGCCTGTTGGGGAATGAGCTTTTGGTCTGCGATATTTGCTATGTGGTTTAGGATTATTCGTTCGTACAGTTTGTACAAATGGCACAGGAGTGCTATTGGGCGGTAGTTCTTCGGTTGACCTGCGTCTTTCCCAGGTTTTAGTAGCGCCACTACCTTTGATTTCCTCCACATCTTTGGGATCTTACACGTTTTTAAGCAATGATTAATGAGCTGCAGGATCCATTGCTTGGCTCTAGGTCCGAGCTGTTTGATCTGTTCCACGCATATATCGTCGACTTCCGCTGCTTTCCCGTTTTTCATTGAGTTCATTTCATGATTAAGATCTTTCATGGTAAATGGTATTTCGAACATGCTTGACTCTTGACTCTGAATTCTGCTGATTTTTATTTTCTGACATTTCTTGTTGGGTTTTCCATTTAGTAGGAGCTGATGGGAAATTTGATTGGGTGTTACTGAAGAGCATTGTGACAACACTAAAACTCTGTCGCCGCATCATTGCGAGCACGCCAGTAAGCTCACAGGCACTCTGCGCACATAATGACTGTGAGGCATCTATCTATCTCAAGGCATATGTTGTCGATAACCAGACCTCCACATGGGCAACCACCGTATAGTTCACAAAAATGGCCAAGAACTGCAGTAGATGCAGTGAGTGTTGAAAGGTAGTCCTACGCCTCTCATGTAGCTTGTACTCGGAGTGCCATCTCCAAGACTTAAACTGTCTCCAACTAAAAATCACTTTTCTTAGATTAGGAGATTCAGGTTTCATTCATTTTCTATTCTGGCACAACAGGTCACCAGTGTGGTGGCTTCATTTCTTAAAAATAAAGGTTTGAATTTCATTAAATATTATTCAATCTCAAGCAGTAAATCTCAGGAAATGTGATTCGCATCAACTACTGCAGTAAGTGACTTAAATAAAAAAAAATTCCTTCGATAATACTAATTTACCGTTATAAAGACCACAAATATCGCCCTGCAGTTAATATCTGACTGCATACAATTATACATCTTCCGCTGCTATTGACACCGTTGACTAAAACCAAAGAATACCAAATGATCAATCAGTACAAAACAGACATCTGTCCCCACTCGTTGCAAGTCTTTAAACGTTGGTTTTGTAGTACAGGAGTAATATAGTGGATGTTGGCAACCACATTTGAGTTACCTGATTTTAAACACTCTAGTCACTGTGCCCGTTTATTGTTGAGACTATTGACATCAATTAATCTGCAAAATATGCCAACATATTGCACATAATAATGGTTTCATATTACATAAAAAATTGATGTGGATATGTTATTTATGCGCCTCCTGACATGTTCAGAGAATCTTCCAAAGTTTTCAGATGAATAATCTCACTTTAAAAGTGTTAGTTTCAAAATGCACTGTTGTTGGTAACGGAAGAATACTGCTTACAAAATATTATCTGCTTGTGTTTACGTTTGCTATTTCTAGAGTTCCCAGTAAAAACTTGGATAAATCTTAGGCAAAATAACAACTGTATAACTTCCAGAGGTATATGTCCCCAGAATTCTCTATACAGAACTCAGAAATTATGTTGAAGTAACACTGCCACATTAGCATTAATTCCAACCTCTTAACGGGTATCGAAGCTACACACATTTTTTCAGTAAAGGTATACCGTAAAATTTAAATTAGCTTCTATCTCAGTGTTTTCTCGTTTCCACCAAGCAAGCAACATGCTATTTGATTTATTATTGGAGTGTTTTTTTAAAGTCAATCATATCTTCGCTTGCTCTCGCAAATTCAGATTCAGAACGCGACAGCTACTGAATTATCGGATACGGATTCCACATTCATTTTATGTTAACAGAGATTGAGAGTCCACTGCATACATTTTGGCGTTAAAAATAACAGAGTGAATGAATGTTGTAGCACGGAAGTAAACGTTTACATCAGTTAAACAAGATTACAGTTTGAAGAGGAGAATGTTTTTATGCAGTAACTCTGGTTGGTCACTCTTCGATAAACTTGTAGTATTTGTCTGAAGCAAGGTGAAATTTATCAACTGTAAATTTAGAGAAATGAATTGTGAAAGTTTGATCGTACTACTGAAACCAGGAAGCTAAAATCAAATGAACAATTAAAACTGTTTCATAAATTTTTAGATTTTATTTTCAAGATTCAAAACTTAAACGATATCCATAATAATCGGTGTTGATACATACAGGTTGCGGATAAGGCACCTGAAAGGTCAGCAGGTCAATGCCAGGCAGCTGAAAATTGGCTACCACTGTGCTGTCTCCACAGGCACATCCGATTACAGTTCTTAAAAACATTTAAAAACATAAGAAGTTTATTTTTGTTTAATTTATTGGCTTTGACGGCCTGCCCTTACTGCCATCTCAAGTGTGGGATGTCAGTTACGACGATACGAATGTACAATCAACACAACATCCTGTCCCCAGTCGAAGAGAAATCTCTGACCCGGCTTGGAACTGAAACCGAACCCGTTCCAAAACCAGGCCCCCACGCTGACAGCATAGCTACCGAGGCGGACTAACGTAACAAGATAGTATGTTTATAAAACATAAAAATATTAATAAGCGCTATAAAAAGACTCTCCTTGATAATAGTCTCGTTATTAAGAACGAGGGATATAAATTACTTCCACAGCCTTACAATTTCGAATCCACTATTGATGGTACACTACCGGCCATTAAAATTTCTACACCACGAAGATGACGTGCTACAGACGCGAAATTTAAGCGACAGGAAAAAGATGCTGTGATATGCAAATGATTAGATTTTCAGAGCATTCACACAAGGTTGGCGCCGGTGGCGACACCTACAACGTGCTGACATGGGGAAGTTTTTAACCGATTTCTCGTACACAAACTGCAGTTGACCGGCGTTGCCTGGTGAAACGTTGTTGTGATGCCTCTTGTAAGGAGAAGAAATGCGTACCATTTGATACAAGTCGGATTGTAGCCTATCGCGATTGCGGTTCATCGTATCGCGACATTACTGCTCACGTTGGTCGAGATCCAATGACTGTTAGCAGAATATGGAGTCGGTGGGTTCAGGAGGGTAATACGGAACTCCGTGCTGGATCCCAACGGCCTCGCATCACTAGCAGTCGAGATGAGAGGCATCTTATCCGCATGGCTGTAACGGATCGTGCAGCCACGTCTCGATCCCTGAGTCAACAGATGGTGACATATGCAAGACTACAACCATCTCCACGAACACTTCGACGACGTTTGCAGCACAGTGGACTATCAGCTCAGAGATCACGGCTGCGGTTACCGTTGACGCTGGATCACAGACAGGAGCGCCTGCGATGGTGTACTGAACGAAGAACCTGGGTGCACGAATTGCAAAACGTCATTTTTTCGGATGAATCCAGGTTCTGTTTACAGCATCATGATGGTAGCATCCGTGTTTGGCGACATCGCGGTGAACGCACATTGGAAGCGTGTATTCGTCATCGCCATACTGGCGTATCACCCGGCGTGATGGTAAAGGGTGCCATTGGTTACACGTCTCGGTCACCTCTTGTTCGCATTGACGGCACTTTCAACAGTGGACGTTACATTTCAGATGTGTTACGTCCCGTGGCTCTACCCTTCATTCGATCCCTGCGAAACCCTACATTTCACCAGGATAATGCACGACCGCATGTTGCAGGTCCTTCACGGGACTTTCTGGATACAGGAAATGTTCGACTGCTGCACTGGCCAGCACATTCTCCAGATCTCTCACCAACTGAAAATGTCTGGTTAATGTGGCCGAACAAGTGGCTCGTCACAATACGCCAGTCACTGCTCTTGATGAACTGTGGTATCGTGTTGAAGTTGAATGGGCAGCTGTACCTGTACACGCCATCCAAGCCCCGTCTGACTAGATGCCCAAGCGTATGAAGGCCGTTATTACGCCCAGAGGTGGTTGTTCTGGGTACTGATTTCTCAGGATCTATGCACCCAAACTGCGTGAAAATGTAATCACATGTCACTTCTAGTAGAATATATTTGTCCAATGAATACCCGTTTA
Organism: Schistocerca americana; assembly: GCF_021461395.2. Taxonomy (NCBI): domain Eukaryota; kingdom Metazoa; phylum Arthropoda; class Insecta; order Orthoptera; family Acrididae; genus Schistocerca; species Schistocerca americana. The sequence goes on along the minus strand of NC_060123.1, from coordinate 376,443,006 downwards.
TCATCTGCATTTCTTCTTGGTGTAGCAGAAATGGTGGCCAGTAGTGTATGTTTATACAGCCAAACGAAATATTAAGAATTGATTAATAGCACCTGATGGGAGGGTGCTCTTCGCGTTATGACATACCGGGACCTTTATACATTGGGATCAGATGACTCTCCATTGTCCTATGCGGTACATAGAGAAAATAAAAATATCTTGTGGGCTCAGGGACGTAGCTGACACCTTTTAATGGCATCGCGGTTTTATCGTAAAAGATACCATCAATGGGTACTATGACAGATGACGGAAATAAGGCCGAAATGCTGAAATCGGTCTTCCAATCTGCTTCCACCACGGAGGACGGTAATATTGTTCCTGCTTTCAATCAGTGCACAAATACCGAAATGAAAGATATAGAGATAAGCGTTCGTGAAATAGAAAATCAATTGAAACTGCTCAACAGTGGAGAGGCAACTAGACTGCACGAAATACCTGTGAAGCTCTACAGACATTATGTGAAAGAACTAGCTCACCTTTTAGTAGCAGCTTGTCGTACATCACTGCAGCAACGAATGGAATCTACCAATTGGAGAAACTCGCAGGTCATTCCTTTTTCAAGAAAGACCGATACACACCTTTATATAATTATAGGTCTATATCACTGACTTAAGTCTGTTGTAGAATTATGAAACAGCAGTCCTCAGAGTCCTCCGCGGTGGTATGACTAAATAAAATAACTCGAACTTTCGATGGCTATCTTCGCCATCGTCGTTAGTAGTAAAAATCACTGACTCCCGGGGCTAGCAAGGTTTTGCGCCTATACTGGCACGACTGCAGTATCTGGCACCGATTAGAAGGGGCAGAAATGATTCGTGCACCGAAAGGGAGTTGCACAGACCACAGAAGATCGAGTCGGCCGAGGTATCAGTGACCTCATTACAAGCGCCAAGCGTCTGTCTTAGTTTCCTCTCGGTATCCAAAGCCTCCCCGCATATATCGAAAGGATGCAAAGACGGATGCTTGGCGCCTGTAGTGAGTGGTTTCAAACGTGGCGCCAGCTCCTCGCGTAGAGGCCCACGGGAAACACAGGCCCCGCAGCGAACGAGGCCCACGCCAAAGACAGGCATCGGCCCGTACGTCACAGCACGTCACACTGCAGGTCTCACGCGGTCCAGCAGCTGTCTCCGGCGGGGAGAAAGTAACTATTTCAAACAAGTTTAATAATTCGTAACTGCATGTTGAAATACATGCAAGTTCGTGATAGCACACCACTAAATTAAGGTCTCTACTGTGTACCTTTTCAATAAAATATTGCTTTCCTATGACCTCTGCGCCACAATTCTCGAACGCTCGGCTCCATGGAAGGCCCACGAGAAAGCAACATTTAATTGAAAAGATACGCGTTAAAGCTCCTAACTTTGTCGTGTGCTATTGAGAGCTTGCACGCATTTAAACGTGCAGCCAAGAATTATTAAACTCGTCTGAAATACACACATCAAAAAAAAGTTTTGCATCACCTCGCTTCCGAGAGTTCCGGAACCTGTACGGAAAATTGGAATAGAGATCAGCGTATAAATCATTTCCGCCCTTTTTGTTGTTCATGAAAACCACACACTGCGTGTTGTACCACCATACAGCGAGACCTTCACATGTGGTGGTCCTGACTGCTGTACACACCGGTACCTCTAATACCGAGTAGCACGTCCTCTTGCACTGATGCATGCCTGTATTCGTCGTGGCATACTATCCACAAGTTCATCAAGGCACTGTTGGTACAGATTGTCCCATTCCTTGGTGGCAATTCAGCGTAGATCCCTCAGAGAGACTGGTGGGTCACGTCGTTCATAAACAGCCCTTTTCAGTCTATCCCATGCATGTTCGATAGGGTTCATATCTGGAGAACATAATGACTCCTCTAGTCGAGCGATGTCGTTATCCTGAAGGAAATCATTCACAAGATGTGCACGAAGTGGGCGCGAACTATCGTCCATGAAGACCAATGCCTCGCCAATGTGCTGCCGATATGGTTGCACTACCGGTAGGACGATGGTATTCACGTATCGTCCCCACATGATCGAAACATCAAGGAACCTCCACCTTGCCGCACTCGCTGGACAGTCTGACTAAGGCGTTCAGCCTGACGATGTTGCCTCCAAACATGTTGGTGAAGAGAACGTGATGCCAATCCTGAGCGGTCCATTCGTCATGCTGTTGGGCCCATCTGTACCGCGCTGCATGGCGTCGTGGTTGCAAAGATGGACCTCGCCATGGACGTCGGGAGTGAAGGTGCGCATCATGCAGCCTACTGCGCACAGTTTGAGTCGTAACACGACGTCCTGTGGCTGCAGGAAAAGTATTATTCAACATGGTTTTGTTGCTGTCAGGGTTCCTCCGACCCATAATCCGTAGGTAGCGGTCATGCACTGCAGTAGTAGCCCTTGGGCGGCCTGAACGAGGCATGTCATCGACAGTTCCTGTCTCTCTGTATCTCCTCTATGTCCGAGCAACACCGCTTTGACTCACCCCGAGACGCCTGGACCCTCCCCTTACTGAGAGACCTTCCTGGCACAAAGTAACAATGCGGACGCGATCGAACCGCAGTATTGACCGTCTAGGCACGGTTGAACCACAGCAACACGAGTCGTGTACCTCCTTCCTGGTAGAATGACTGGAAGTGATGGGCTGTCGGACCCCCTCCGTCTAATAGGCGCTGCTCATACATGGTCGTTTACATCGTTGGGCGGGTTTAGTGACTTCTCTGAACAGTCAAAGGGACTGTGTCTGTGATAGAATATCCACAGTCAACGTCTATCTTCAGGAGTTCTGGGAACTGGGGTGATGCAAAACTTTTTTTGATGTGTCTGGTTACTCGCTCCTCGCCGGAACGGCTGCTGGCACTCGTAAGGCCTGTAGTGCCAAGCACTGTGACGTCCTCGTCACGGTCTGTGAGCCTCGCCTCGCGCCGTCTGACGTCACAGGTCCCGCGGCGGAGTGACGCTGCTGAGAGCTCTGCAGTTTGGCTTCTGAGAAGGGTTCACTACGGCCCTCTCTGATTTGTGTTAGATGCTGCAAAGCTGGAAACATTACCGGGCCCGGAATTTAGTGGTCTTTAGCTCCTGACGACAATGGCGGAGATAGCCATAGAAAGCTCGAGCGTTCTATTCGAAACGACTCGGCTTGAAAACCGAGAAAATTTTATTTAGTTATGGAACATCTATAAATATTATCATGGATTCTGCAAACAGAAATCTTGCAAAACTCACCTGGCTCTCGTCGTCCATGAGATCCAGAGTGCTTTAGAAAAAGACGCTCAGGCTGATGCAGTATTCCTCGATTTCCGGAAGGCATTCGATACTACTGTACCTTGCCAGTTCACGAGGAAAATAGAAGCTTACCGAGTGTTGGACCAGATTTGTGACCGAAACGTAATTTCAAGAGTGCCCCAAAGGATGTTACAGGGTCGCTACTATTTACTGCTTACATTAACCATCCAGTGGATAATGTTGGAGACTCCGTGAAGCTGCTCGCGGGCGATCCTTCTGTCTATAGAGAGGCTGCAAGGTCAGTAAACTTGTTCAGTTACCCTCTATGTGTTTCTGTATGAAATTTAGCCCAAATTTACCCCCCACTCTACAAAATATCTACGTATTACTAAAACTATGCACCCACAAACAATTATCCAACTTAAACTGGTATGCTAACCTTTGACTAAACAGAACCTAATTTGACTTGAACTTTATTGGTCTGAATACAACTGAAGTAAGACAATTATCTAGCTCCAACCAAAATTTCCACTAACCTCGCGTCCTCACAGAATTGTTACAGATTTTTCGGAAGCACAACAGCGAACAGCAAGCAGACAGCGGCTAAGCTATATTTTCTATTTGTTAAATAAAGTTCCCCAAACAACATTCAAACTGTTGCATACCACAAGGTACAATGTGGTAATGCATAATGATAGCTCTTCTGTAAACAGTGGGATGGGAAGAGTAACTATTTCTATAAAATGATATTCCAAGACAATGAATTTAGAATGAACTATGTATTCAAAAAGACAGAGTAAAACTTTGCGTCGTCTTCGCTCTTAACATTGGCCTGAACAATACTACGGTTAACAAAGGCAACAATGATTTAAAAAGAGTAAAATGTTAACCGAGAATTTCTATAAAAACCAGACAGCTTAATCAATTGATATGTTAATGCTTGACTCAGCGATGTTGGGTGGTCTTTCTCTCAGCTCTGAACAAGCGAACCAAATTAACTAGCTGACAAAAAACTAATGGCGCTGTGCTGTAGTCTTACCTCAAACCATTTCTCTCCAAAAAAAAAAAAAAATCAAACGTTGTATTATTTTCGCCTTTCAATTTATACATCGTATTTATCCTTGCTGGCCTTTACAATCACTAGTCAACACAGCACTATTGAATACATCCATTACCTACCACATTTCAACTAAGAATGTATCAAACTTCGCAGAGGCAAAGACTGTGCCACAACAAGACCAAAGATTGTTTAACAGCAACATAACTTTCTCTCTCTCTCTCTGACGTTCACATCGATAACTTACAAAAGTCAAAATGACATGCCCATCTTACAGACTGTAGCGAAATGTAGAGAGACCTGCAGAGGATTAATGATCCGTGCAGGGACTGAGAATTGACTCTTAACGTAAGTAAACCTAACGTACTGCGCATAAGTAGGTGTGAGATCACCGGGTTTTCGATTACACCGCAAGCAATAAATCACTGGAAACAGTAACTACCGTAAGATATGTAGTGTGATTCCCGGAGTCAACTAAAGTGGGCTCGCTGCATAAAACAAATACACTCATAGAAAAAAATCGCAACACCAAAAAGTAATTAATATAGAGTAATGAAATTTCAGGAACTCATTTGTCTAGGCAACATTTTTAAGCGATTATCACTGCAAGATCAAAGGGTAATGCAAGCGCAAGGTAAGCGATCACAAATGTGAAATGTTAGTACATTAATAACTGGTGTAACCGCCAGAATGTTGAATGCAAGCAAGAAAACGTGGTGCTGGAAGTCAGTGTGTGGTACGGAGTGCCATGCCTGTTGCACTTGGTCGGTCAGTACAGGACGGTTAATGCCATTTGTGGATGACGCTGGAGTTGACGTCGGATGATGTCTCGTAAGTGCTTGACTAGAGACAGATCTGGTGATCGAGCAAGCCAAGGCAACATGTCGGTACTCTGTAGAGCACGTTTGTTTACAACAACGCTAGTGGGCGAGCGTTATCCTGTTGGAAGATACTCATGGAATCCTGTTCATGCCACGCGGGATTAGCCGAGCGGTCTAAGGCTCTGCAGTCATAGACTGTGCGGCTGTTCCCGGCGGAGGTTCGAGTCCTCCCTCGGGCATGAGTGTGTGTATTTGTCCTTAGGATAATTTAGGTTAAGTAGTGTGTAAGCTTAGGGACTGATGACCTTAGCAGTTAAGTCCGATAAGATTTCACACACATTTGAACATTTGAACAATCCTGTTCATGAATGGCAGTACAACAGTCGAATATCCCGACTGACGTAAAAATCTGCAGTCACGGAGCATGGGATAACCACGAGCGTGCTCTTGCTGTCATACGAAATCGCCCCGCTGACAATAACTCCAGGTGTAGGTCTAGTGTATCAAGCGCACAAAAAGGTCGGTTGCAGCCACTCACCCGGGCTCCTTATAATGAACACAGGCCATCACTGCCACCGAGACAGAACCAGATTTCGTCAGAAAACACAACACACCTCCATCCTGCCCTCCAATGAGCTCTCGCTTGATACCGCTGAAGTCGCAAATGGCGGTAGTTGGTATCAACGGAGTGCACGCTACAGGGCGTCTGGCTCGGAGCTGTCCTTGAAGTATCCGATTTGTAACAGTTCATTGTGTCACTGTGGTGTCAACTGTTGCTCAAACTGCTACTGCAGATGCATTACAACGCGCCAGAGCCATATACCAAACACGGAGGTCTTTCCTCTTTTTTAGTGCCACGTGGCCGTCTACAACCCGGCCATCTTATGACCATATACTTTCATGGCCACTGCTGCCAGAAATCATGTACAGTGGCTACATTCCTTTCCTGCCAGGTCTTGCTACAATATCGCAGAAGGAACGTACGGCTTCCCGTGGCCCTGTTACATGACGACGTTCAAACTCAGTGAGGGGTAGATAATTGCGTCTTTGTCGCCTTAAAGACATCCTTGACTAACATCAACTCACCATGTCCAATCTGAAAGGTAACTAGCGCTCACGACCATTACAGCGTGTATTTAAAGCAAATCCGATTTGCATCCTCAAAGTGATGCTACTAGCGCCAATCTTAATGTGAATGGCGCGTAATTTGAATAGACATCATCTTTCAGATGTAGAAATACGCCTACTAACTTTCGTTTGTGACGTAAAACGCACTCTCGACGTTCCGATTTCTTTTTTCTCGTCAGTGTAGAAGGAAAATCAGACGCAAGAATGAGATTCATTTGTAAAATCGTAAGGAAATACAATTATTCCACGAAAGAAGCTGAGCCGTGCGCGGCTCGCGGTCATGTCGCTTATTGCTCGTCATCATGTTTTTATGGTTCTGTCGCCTCGCCGGCCGAAGTGGCCGTGCGGTTAAAGGCGCTGCAGTCTGGAACCGCAAGACCGCTACGGTCGCAGGTTCGAATCCTGCCTCGGGCATGGATGTTTGTGATGTCCTTAGGTTAGTTAGGTTTAACTAGTTCTAAGTTCTAGGGGACTAATGACCTCAGCAGTTGACTCCCATAGTGCTCAGAGCCATTTTTTTTTTCTGTCGCCTCGTTTTCTCCTTAATTCGATTTACTGGCGTCACTAAGTTTCTGGTTTGCTTGCATGTGAGTGGCAGCAGCAATGCGTATCGATGGAGCACTGTCCTATTATCTTTGAAGCGACCGCTAGTATTTCCGGCTCGTCGTGTGTCGGGAATTCAGTCGGGGACGGAACGCCAGTGTGGTGCGGACAGCCAGCGCTCGCCGACCGCTGGCGACACACATGATCTGTCCGACGGAAGGAAATTCGACCTGGACGACCGTTGGTTGGTCGTTCGGTTGGTCGTCTCATCGGGTGACGTGTATTTGGTCTTTTGACCGTTGCTGGGCCTCGTCAGTTGGTCATCTTGCCGGATGTGGGTCGGTTCTTTCATTGAGCAGAGATGTCGTGGCCAATGGGCAAGAGTTACCTCTGCATGGCTGCGTTCAAGCCATTGTGCCCGGGTAGCCGTGCCTCCGAGTTCCGAACGTACATAGACTTGAGTCGGGTTGGAGCTGCAATCGGCTTCCGAAGGCCAAGACTCGCCCGACCGTTGCCGACACACGTAACTTGAGTGGGAACGACCTGGGTTGGTTGTTCGGTTGGTCGTCTCATCGGACGACGTGTATTTGGTCGCCGACCGCTTGTGGAAACTCCCTGTGTGTCGAATTGACTCGTCCTTGTTCTTCGACAGTGATTGCTTTTACGATTGTTCGAGTTCTTGTGCAAGTGTGTTTACATGGAACTGTGTGTAGCTGGTGTCATTTCCACTGAGCATATGAATGCTGCCTGCGTACTGGAGTAGGCAGTTGGTCGGTTGCGACAGAGGGAATTGATTAGGTTGTTGGTTGGTTCTTCTGTCGTCCCTAGGTCGTGTTGCCACCCGATTTTTTAGTGTTACGCTTAGCTGCCTGTCTCACCTAAACTGTTGTTAGAGTTTCCTCCCCAGGCCGACCATTGGGGCACTTCTGAGTATCACTGTTTGTTGTTTGTGATTGTCATTTTCTTTGGTCGCAGGTACTGTGCCAGGCCTCAGCCGTGCATTAATTTTGTCTGTTCTACGTTTAGTATACGGTCTTCAGCCGAATCTCATGTGAAGTATTTTAAGATTAGGCCTTCAGTCATGCTTTATTTAAAATTATTGTTTGCTCTGTACGTATTTAGACCTTCTGCCACGTTTGTTTTAAAATCTGTGGCGTTCAGCCGTAATATGTAAATCCCTGTATGTAAGGTTTCTCTTTAATTATCTTGAATTCTTCAAATGGATTTCAGCCATACTGTGTAAATGCTTATCTTAATGTTTGTCTTTAATTTTTTTAATAATTGTTTGGTCCTTCAGCCGTCAAGATATGTCAAGTTTTTTTAAATATAGCTTTTAGCCGAAATTTGTAAATGCTTGCCTTTTAAAGAATTTCCTTTGCTGATCTGAAATATTATTTCGGCCTTTAGCCGATAAGATATTTTAATTTTACTTAAGTAAGGCCTTCAGCCATTTCTCTGTTTTTTAAAAGGAATTATTTACATTTATTTTTGAGAAGTCACTTGGGCCGTTAGCCGTGTGTTGATCCTTGTTGTTTTAAAGAGAAAACTGTGCATTGGTTTCCGAGGAATAAAGTTGTGTGTTCTTGTCTAATTAACAGTAACTGATCTTGGCCCCTTTCCACAACCTGATCCGCTCTGTCCTGCGTAACCAGATTTCAGAAGCGGCTTGCAAACCACTCGTTCGACCATGTTCTGAGTACTCTTCATGACTCTGTGATACTTAGCAAGTAGGATTAATAAAATAAATAGAGAAGATGCAATGAAGAGCGACGTGTTTCGTCACGGGGTCGTTTACTTGTCGTAAGATGCTCAAAAACATATTACTACCCCCCACATACGTCTCACGGAATGATCATGGTGAGAAAACTGGAGAAAATAGATGTCATACGAAGTTTTACCGACAGCCATTTTCCGGACGTGTCGTTCATGAATGGAACAGGAAAGGGGTGGAAAAGACTGTAGACCAAAAAAATGGCTCTGAGCATTATGGGACTTAACATCTATGGTCATCAGTCCCCAAGAACTTAGAACTACTTAAACCTAACTAACCTAAGGACATCACACACATCCATGCTCGAGGCAGGATTCGAACCTGCGACCGTAGCAGTCACGCGGCTCCGGACTGAGCGCCTAAAACCGCTAGACCACCGCGGCCGGCACTGTAGACCAGATACATTCTCCGGAGTAGTGCTATATATGTATATGTAGACCAAAGTACGGCATGCAGAAGGGTCTAGAGTGAAAGTTTATAAGACAAACAACGAGAGTATGGCCATCGGAAGGAGGGAAGCCAAGTGGAAGAAATGAATGGAAAAAACTGAGCAAGTGAAACTACTCAAATACCTAGACAGTTGAGTCAAGAGAGTAGGGCATGCAGTCAAGGAATACAAACCAGAACTGAAATGAAGAAAAAACATTGTAACAGGAAGAAAAAGGTAATATGTGGGGGACGGGAGCTATAGACAGTAAAAGATTGATGAAGGATTATGTATGCGCTGTAGTTTTGTGTAGGGATAGAGAGTGTACGATCAGGAAGGAACACGAAAGGTTCAAAGGCTCAAATGGCTCTGAGCACTATGGGACTTAACTTCTAAGGTCATCAGCCCCCTAGAACATAGAACTACTTAAACCTAACTAACCTAAGGACATCACACACACCCAAGCCCGAGGAAGGATTCGAACCTGCGACCGTAGCGGTCACGCGGTTCCAGACTGTAGCGCCTAGAACCGCTCGGCCACCCCGGCCGGCGAACATGAAAGCAGATTAGAGGCTTCTGAGGCGGTATGAAGACCGTCAGAAAGGCTACTAAGCTTAACAGAAACAGTTAATATGCACCCCGGCCAGGGTGGACAAGCGGTTAAAGGCGCTAGAGTCTGGAATCGCGCGACCGCTACTGTCGCAGGTTCGAATCCTGCCTCGGGCATGGATGTGTGTGATATCCTTAGGTTAGTTAGGTTTAAGTAGTTCTAAGTTCTAGGGGACTGATGACCTTAGAAATTAAGTCCTACAGTGCTCAGAGCCATTTGAACCATTTGAAGTTAATATGCACAATAGCTGTGTTTACTACTTGCGATAATGTATCTACCCTGTGAATCCCCCAAACACGGTGTCTCGTTAACTGTACCAGCAAGTGAGGTCTGTCAGTGGGTAACATGCTGAATTCGCTTTCAAGAGGCATGTGACGTAATTGACTGCACTTGTGTCGGGATTCCCTATTCATGCATCTTAACATAAATTTTTCGCGTTCCCCCCAAATAATTTCGAGCGAGTGCTGGACAGATTCGTTGAAAAGGCAGAGTCTGCTTTCTTTTACTACCCTAACCGACTAACGTAACAGTGCTTTATTAACGACCTCGACGGCGAGCCATTTAGCGAAGTAAAAGTTCTCCTCATCTCGGTTAAGATTTCATTGCCGCTATCTTCGTCAATCGAGACCTGTGCACTAAAAAATAAATATTCATTTTTGCTTCAGCATCGATGCGGGTGTTAAAATCAAGCTTTATTTTTCTTCTTCGTCCTTTTCCTACGAAAAGGATTTAGACGCTCTCTTACCATTCAATTTTAAATAATCTTCTGTAATTGTACTAAAATCATGTTCAGTCTGTCACGAACAATTTTGATGACATTTTTACTGAAATTACAATCGTGGCGAATGGCTATTGACAGAGGGATTAACTTGTTACTGTTAACGATTTGGAGCTGGACGATCTATACTGGCGAAGTTTGTCCGCTTAATTAAAATTCGTTTGCATGCAGTGTGAAACAGAACAATGAAAAAATCAACTACGTGTTTTTTCCGATACACAAGTTATGTCAAAATTAAACGTATTATTTATTTGTAGGATCGTTGCAACACTTAAATAACCATCCAGATTTTCTTTGGAAAAACAACATATGTGAATGTTTTTATTGCGGATCCGACTAAAGGTATTTCCCGAAGATACGTTAGTGTAACGCTCCACATTGGCATCATTTTTTTTTACGCTAAAGTTTATTTATCAAATTTCTTAATCTAATCTCTGCTGCAATCAATATGTGACTACGTTCCTATAAATTGGTCGATGCGTCAGGACATCACGTTGAATGTGAATCAAGCCACATCTTCGTAAAATGGTAAATGTCAATAGAAGCAAATGTTTCACTGTGAATCGTAAATTAACTATTCAGATACCTGAGAGCCCTGTTGTATAAACTTAGTTCATTACTTTCGGAAGCAGTAGAGAGACAGCTATTTCTACCATGTGTCGTGATAACAAATTTAAATATCTGAAGGCACTTTGCCGTCTGTAACTAAAGTTTGGTGTAGTCTCTGTCGATGAGAGTCTCTGTACCACACACTGGATTTATCCTCACACGTGCGCCAGTGTAACGTTATTGGGTGTGGAGGACTGGATTTTAATGATTGACAGTCGGTTGAGCTCAATATTTTTTTAATTCAGCTTCTTAATAGTAAATGAGTTTGCTCGTTTCTTATGTACGTCTGCTTCGGCTGGCTGCGGCTGGAATGCAACCAAACACGGCAAACGTTTTACTCTGAAACAGAGAACTGTGTCAATAATATGGTCCTTTCTAACTGACACCTTCTTTACTGCAACATTGCACATTTTACAGGTTGAAATATTTTAAGCATTCAGTGGCACCATAACACAAGAAAATGTCCATGATTTGTAGCTATTTCAATAATTAATTAAAAAGATTTCGTCATCCATTAAAACACGCACATTCGCTTAAAAGACCAAAAATAACTGCGTTTAGTAACATAATTCAAATTTCTGATAGACGGCATCTTTAACGTCGTGATAACGAATTTGAAATCTCAAAAATTTACCGATCGGCAGGCAGAGTCACACACACAAACATACACCACCAGGCGAGACGAACGGCTTATCATAACCAGTAAGTACCTCAATAACAAGGTTGGTTACATCATACACAATAACTCGAACAGTTAAAGTTACTGATAATACACACTCCTGTCCACTAAAATTGCTACACCACGAAGATCACGTGCTACAGATGCGAAATTTAACCGACAGGAAGAAGATGCTATGATATGCAAACGATTAGCTTTTCAGAGCATTCACACAAGGTTGGCACCGGTAGCGACACCTACAACATGCTGACATGAGGAAAGTTTCCAACCGATTTCTCATACACAAACAGCAGTTGACCGGCGTTGCCTTGTGAAACCTTGTTGTGATGCCTCGTGTAAGGAGGAGAAATGCGTACCATCACGTTTCTGTCTTTGATAAAGGTCGGGTTGTAGCCTATCGCGATTGCGGTTTATCGTATCGCGACATTGCTGCTCGCGTTGGTCGACATCAATGACTGTTAGCAGAATATGGAATCGGTGGGTTCAGGAGGGTAATACGGAACGCCGTGCTGGATCCCAACGGCTTCGTATCACTAACAGTCGAGATGACAGGCATCTTATCTGCATGGCTATAACGGATCGTGCAGCCACGTCTTGATCCCTGAGTCAACAGATGGGGACGTTTGTAAGACAACAACCATCTGCACGAACAACTCGACGACGTTTGCAGCAGCATGGACTAACAGCTCGGAGACCATGACTGTGGTTGCCCTTGACGCTGCGTCAGAGACAGGAGCGCCTGCGTTGGTGTACTCAACGACGAACCTCGGTGCACGAATGGCAAAACATCATATTTTCGGATGAATCCAGGTTCTGTTTACAGCATCATGATGGTCGCATCCGTGTTTGGCGACATCGCAGTGAACGCACATTGGAAGCGTGTGTTCGTCATCGCCATACTGGCGTATCACCCGGCGTGATGGTAAAGGGTGCCATTGGTTAGACGTCTCGGTCACTTCTTGCCCGCATTGACGGCACTTTGAACAGTGGACGTTACATTTCAGATGTGTTACGAGCATTACATTTCAGCAGGATAATGCACGACCGCATGTTGCAGGTCTTGTACGGGGCTTTCTGGATACAGAAAATGTTCGACTGTTGCCCTGGACAGCACATTTTCCAGATCTCTCACCAATTGAAAACGTCTGGTCAATGGTGGCCGAGCAACTGGCTCGTCACAATACGCCAGTCACTACTCTTAATCAACTGTGGTATCGTGTTGAAACAGCATGGGTAGCTGTACATGTACTCGCCATCCAAATTCTGTTTGACTCAATGCCCAGGCGTTCAAGGCCGTTATTACGGCCAGAGGTTGTTGTTCTGGGTACTGATTTTTCAGGATCTATGCACCCAAATTGCGTGGAAATGTAATCAAATGTCACTTCTAGTGTAATATATTTGTCCAATGAATACCCGTTTATCATCTGCATTTCTTCTTGGTTTAGAAATTTTAATGGCCAGTAGTGTAACTCTGCCACCACAACCATTTGCTACTCTTTGACACAACTAGTGCATATTCTATAGTGCAGATTATATGATTTTTAATTTACTTCTAAGTACCGCTACGTAGACGACAGTTGCCATTAATACTAAGCTATCAGGCACTAACTGTTGATTCTCAGGCGGTGCTACAAATGATTCTAAATGTACCTTACATAACTGTGAGAGTAGCACCTCTTTTCCAACACAATGATTAAAGTGTGTCACTTGATTCTTAAAGGACAACCTTAGTTTGAAATTAGACAGTGATCAGCGTACTAATGCCATTTGTCACTGACAAACAGTTTGCGCTTCGGCGCCCATTCCTTAAGATCCAATTAGAGTTACACATGGCGAATATACAGCGCAAACTAACAAATGTCGTGCGTAATAATCAACCCCTGCACGTTAGATGAAACAAAGACAACAAACTAACCTACATAAAACACCTACCAGGTGGTTATAAATAAACTGACAGTTTTCCGAGTGCCGTTGCGCAGCCTGTATACATCACGGGACACCGAAATATCGTAGGTATATCCATTAATGGTGCTCTCAAATAGTATGCTGAGGAAAATAATAATTTCGCTTTCTGCCGCCAGGTGAAAATATGGAGCTGTAAACAGTCAGAATATGAAATGTTTCCTCTTTTGACGTCAGTATGGTGTTTGTCGCTAGGCGACGTGTGTTGATTTCTCTTCTGAAATGACTGTTGGTATAAAGGGTTAAGACGATTGTCATTTTCAGTACGAAACGAATTGTCTATTGAGAAGAACGACCGTGTACCACCGGTAAAGTTGTTTCATCAGAACGGCAGCAATAGAAGTAATGACAAACTGCCTATTGGCTTCTGTCCCGGGTTCCTCGGCCGTCGTTCATCTGATGCTTTTACTGACGTTTTGCCAACACGATTGGCTGGCACTGTGAAGGCTTCACCCTCCATAGCTGGTGGTGAAATGGAGCCGAGCTCGCGGCCGCAGACTATATGAAGGGCTTATTTCAATAGTGGTACAAGTCAATTTTTGTTCATTCTGAGACACAGAGTCCTGAAAAATCTGCAGTTGAGATACCAGAAATATTCAACTGCAGATTTTTCAGCGCCCTTTTAACTTTAGGACTCTGTATCTCAGAATGAACAAAAATGGACTTGTACCACTATTGAAATAAGCCCTTCATATGTACCTGGCGCGCCAACGTCCGAGGGCTTCTCCGCCGTAATTTCTGGTGCGGCTCTCCTCTTGCTACCCGCGGCGGTCGTTCGCTGCAGCGCGGGAAGCCAGGATCCGTTTACCTTAAGGCTTTCCTCTTTCTTGTTGAAGCTGTTCGTGTGTTTTTGAATTTCTACTGCTTCTATGAACAAGCGGGTTTGATAGTGATTCTCTACAGTCAGAGCTTCCGTGTCGGCGAACTTTATTACGTGGTCGGTCTCAGTGCGTCCTCTGCCACGGCCGATTTCTCCACCTGCCACAACCTGCAATGTCGCTTATGTTCATTGATCCTGGTGTTGATTGATCGTCAAGTCATTCCGACATAAACCTTTCCACATGTGCATGGTATTCGGTATATTCCCGACATTGCAAGTGGATCCCTTTTCTCCTTTGCCGATCGAAGACACTCTTTGATCGTCCTTGTCAGTTTGAAAATCGTCTTTACGCCGTGTTTGCGCAATATACGGCCGATTCTGTCCATCACTCTGGGAATGTATGGCGGAAAGGCCGTATCCGACATTTCTACATCTACATCTACATGACTACTCTGCAATTCACATTTAAGTGCTTGGCAGAGGGGTCATCGAACCACAATCATACTATCTCTCTACCATTCCACTCCCGAACAGCGCGCGGGAAAAACGAACACCTAAACCTTTCTGTTCGAGCTCTGATTTCTCTTATTTTATTTAGATAATCATTCCTACCTATGTAGGGTGGGCTCAACAAAATATTTTCGCATTCGGAATAGAAAGTTGGTGACTGAAATTTTGTAAATAGATCTCGCCGCGACGAAAAACGTCCTTGCTGTAATGACTTCCATCCCAATTCGCGTATCATATCTGCCACACTCTCTCCCCTACTACGTGATAATACAAAACGAGCTGCCCTTTTTTGTACCCTTTAGATGTCCTCCGTCAATCCCACCTGGTAAGGATCCCACACCGCGCAGCAATATTCTAACAGAGGACGAACGAGTGTAGTGTAAGCTGTCTCTTTAGTGGACTTGGTGCATCTTCTAAGTGTCCTGCCAATGAAACGCAACCTTTGGCTCGCCTTCCCCACAATATTATCTATGTGGTCTTTCCAACTGAAGTTGTTCGTAATTTTAACACCCAGGTACTTAGTTGAATTGACAGCCTTGAGAATTGTACTATTTATCGAGTAATCGAATTCCAACGGATTTCTTTTGGAACTCACGTGGATCACCTCACACTTTTCGTTATTTAGCTTCAACTGCCACCTACCACACCATACAGCAATCTTTTCCAAATCGCTTTGCAACTGATACTGGTCTTCGGATGACCTTACTAGACGGTAAATTACAGCATCATCTGAGAACAACCTAAGAGAACTGCTCAGATTGTCACCCAGGTCATTTATATAGATCAGGAACAGTAGAGGTCCCAGGACACTTCGCCCGCATCTCGTGGTCGTGCGGTAGCGTTCTCGCTTCCCACGCCCGGGTTCCCGGGTTCGATTCCCGGCGGGGTCAGGGATTTTCTCTGCCTCGTGATGGCTGGGTGTTGTGTGCTGTCCTTAGGTTAGTTAGGTTTAAGTAGTTCTAAGTTCTAGGGGACTGATGACCATAGATGTTAAGTCCCATAGTGCTCAGAGCCATTTTTGAACCAGGACACTTCCCTGGGGAACACCTGATATCACTTCAGTTTTACTCGATGATTTGCCGTCTATTACTACGAACTGCAACCTTCCTGACAGGAAATCACGAATACAGTCGCACAAGTGAGACGATACCCCATAGGCCCGCAGCTTGATCAGAAGTCGCTTGAGAGGAACGGTGTCAAAAGCTTTCCGGAAATCTAGAAATACGGAATCAACTTGAGATCCCCTGTCGATAGCGGCCATTACTTCGTGCGAATAAAGAGCTAGCTGCGTTGCACAAGAATGATGTTTTCTGAAACCATGCTGATTACGTATCAATAGATCGTTCCCTTCGAGATGATTCATAATATTTGAATACAGTATATGTTCCAAAACCCTACTGCAAACCGACGTCAATGATATAGGTCTGTAGTTAGATGGATTACTCCTACTACCCTTCTTAAACACTGGTGCGACCTGCGCAATTTTCCAGTTTGTAGGTACAGATCTATCGGTGAGCGAGCGGTTGTATATGAGTGCTAGGTAGGGAGTTATTGTATCAGCGTAATCTGAAAGGAAACTAATCGGTATACAATCTGGACCTGAAGACTTGCCCCTATCAAGCGATTTGAGTTGCTTCGCAACCCCTAAGGTATCTACTTCTAAGAAACTCATGCTAGCAGCTGTTCGTGTTTCAAATTCTGGAATATTCCATTCATCTTCCTTGGTGAAGGAATTTCGGAAAACTTCGTTCAATAACTCCGCTTTAGCGGCACAGTCGTCGGTAACAGTACCATCGGCACTGCGCAGCGAAGGTATTGACTGCCTCTTGCCGCTTGTGTACTTTACATACGACCAGAATTTCTTCGAATTTTCTACCAAATTTCGAGACAATGTTTCGTTGTGGAACCTATTAAAGGCATCTCGCATTGAAGTCCGTGCCAAATTTTGCGCGTCTGTAAATTTTAGCCAATCTTCGGGATTTCGCGTTCTTCTGAACTTCGCATGCTTTTTCCGTTGCCTCTGCAACAGAGTTCGGACCTGTTTTGTGTACCACGGGGGATCAGTTCCATCTCTTACCAATTTATGAGGTATGAATCTCTCAATTGCTGTTGCTACTATATCTTTGAATTTGAGCCACATCTCGTCTACATTTGCATAGTCAGTTCGGAAGGAATGGAGATTGTCTCTTAGGAAGGCTTCTAGTGACACTTTATCCGATTTTTTAAATAAAATTATTTTGCGTTTGTTTCTGGTGGATTTGGAAGAAACAGTATTGAGCCTAGCTACAACGACCTTGTGATCATTAATCCCTGTATCAGTCATGATGCTCTCTGTTAGCTCTGGATTGTTTGTGGCTAAGAGGTCAAGTGTGTTTTCGCAACCATTTACAATTCGCGTGGGTTCGTGGACTAACTGCTCGAAATAATTTTCGGAGAAAGCATTTAGGACAATTTCGGAAGATGTTTTCTGCCTACCACCGGTTTTGAACAAGTATTATTGCCAACATATCCAGGGAAGGTTGAAGTCCCCACCAACTATAACCGTATGAGTGGGGTATTTATTTGTTACGAGACTCAAATTTTCTCTGAACTGTTCAGCAACTATATCATCGGAGTCTGGGGTTCGGTAGAAGGAGCCAATTATTAACTTAGTTCGGCTATTAAGTATAACCCCC
This sequence comes from Schistocerca americana, assembly GCF_021461395.2. NCBI lineage: Eukaryota > Metazoa > Arthropoda > Insecta > Orthoptera > Acrididae > Schistocerca > Schistocerca americana. The sequence continues at coordinate 376,425,371 of NC_060123.1, read as the reverse complement.
ACCCATACCAATTCGCGCGGAGTATCTACTTCGACTTCACTACAAGATAAACCACTACTGACAGACACAAACACTCCACCACCAATTCTGCCTAATCTATCTTTCCTGAACACCGTCTGAGACTTCGTAAAAATTTCTGCAGAACATATTTCATGCTTTAGCCAGCTTTCTGTACCTATAACGATTTCAGCTTCTGTGCTTTCTATTAGCGCTTGAAGCTCAGGGACTTTCCCAGCACAACTACAACAATTTACAACTACAATTCCGACTGTTCCTTGATCCAAGCGCGTCCTGTATTTGCCATGCACCCTTTGAGATTGCAGCCCACCCCGTACTTTCCCGAGGCCTTCTAACCTAAAAAAACCGCCCAGTCCACGCCACACAGCCTCCGCTACCCGTGTAGCCGCCAGCTGAGTGTAGTGAACTCCTGACCCATTCGGTGATTTTTCACTTCGCCGAGTGTTTGGCTCTGTTACACTTCTAATATAATTTGTGGAGTACAAATTGCTCCTCAGAGCACTTTCCAGGTATTGCATTTCGCGTCTGAGGTACTGGGGCTCACATATTCTTCCTGCTGGCATTACGAGCGTATTAATCATGCCTCTTTTCTGGCTCGGGTGGTGGTTTGATAGTTTGTGCAGGTATCGGTCTGTGTGTGTCGGATTTAGATACACGCTGTGTCCCAGTTCTTTCGCCATTCGTTGTAACCAGCACATCTAGAAATGGTAGTTTCTTGTCCTTTTCTACTTCCATGGTAAATTTTATGTTGGCATGGAGGCTGTTCAAGTGTCACCATGGCTCCACACAACGAAAGTATCATCGATATATCTGTACCACACCTTAGGTTTACCAGTCGACAAGTCCAGTGCCCGTGCTTCGAAATGTTCCGTGAAGAAGTTGGCCACCACTGGACTAAGAGGACTACCCATGGCGACGCCTTCCAGCTGTTCGCAGAAATTGCCATTCCACGTGAAATAGCTCGTGGTGAGACATGCATGGAAGAGCTTTGTGATATCTTGCGGGAAAATGAAGCTTTGCACAGCGCGAATATCGGCGGCGGAAATAGCTGCGAAGAGGCCCATGTCAACAAACTGGCTAAATAATGTGGTCAAGAAATCTACATTATAATCTGCATTATAAGGCGTTGCAGCAGGGAGAGGGAGGCGGCCTATCCCCAAGGTAGTTGTTGATGAAATTGCTGTAGCTATACCCGGAAATTCTGCCTCCCCTGGCCAATAGTTCAAAAGATTTTGGGGCGCATTTTACACCGGTGTTCTTACAAGATTCAGAATGTCCTTCAAATTGAGCCCCAAGGTAGGCTAAAACGTCATGACTTTGCCCTTCGCTTTTGGAATGCATGGAAATGGAAGATATGTGGCCTGGGAATATTCTTAGGGCGGCCGAGGCAGATTTTACTCTGCACAGTATCATGAATGCACAGAAATGTCGCATATAGGGCTCTATCCCGCCAAATGCGTTTGCAGGAACATTCACTGCACTCAGCTTATGTGACTACGTGATGTGGTTTTACAACGCTCCTTCATTCGCAGTCCGCTTTTCTTCGTGGAGATAAACCTTGCAAGCCTTTTAAGTGTACAGTGACATTTGCACGTTGTAAGGACCTTAGTATGCAATACGTGATTTTAGCTTTGCAAGTACGCAACTGTGGCCACACCACTGTTTTCATGCAGGATGGACGACATCACATGCCGCTTGCCAGGTGGGAGATTTGCTTCGAGAAACCTTCCGTAACGGCCGCATCATCGCAATTTCAAGATGTGTGGCCTTCCAGATACCCTGACCTAAATTCGTATGACTTCTTGTTGTGGGGATATCTGAAAGACTATGTCTATCAGGGATGTATACGTGAGCCGTGGCTGGCTCATACTATGCATTGGATTAAACCTTGGATGCTATTCTGTGCTTAGTCTCCACAGTTATCGTGATTATGCTGTTATCCTCTCTTTCCGCGGGTGGCAGCAGCAGTGTGTATCGTTATTCGCACTTTGGACTATCTTCAGCCTGGCGCTTATAGTTTCCGGCTGGGCTGTGTGCAGACAGTTGTCGTGGAGCAGCGAGGAATTTTCTGAGGTGCGTGTTTTGGACGGGCCTGCTGGCAGCCTCTATGCAGTGTTGGAGTGTGTGGTGCTGTTCCCATTGCTACAAGGTTCGTGGCTCACCAATCCTGGACATAAAAGTTGAGCTTTGACCTAATCTACCAGCAAGTCACGACTGTTCACATTGTGTTGTTTGCAGTTCGTTGCCGGCTGTTGGAATATTCCCGCGAGCAACAACATGTGTTTTCAAGTTGGCAAATTTTAGCTACACTCCTGTGGAGTTTAACTGTACTAGGTTACTTGAATTGAAGTGCACCAGCGGAATCTTCTGCCTTGTGGCCGTTAACGTTCCGGGTACCTGCCCTGGCTATTGACGTAAATTCAGGCAGTGTATTTTCCTCATTGTGTTGTCGCTGTCCAACACGGTGTGTAGTTTGACAGCTCAAGGTATAATTGGTTGTGGGCGCCAATACCTTTTACGTTGTTCTATTGAACTCCCTGTTGTGTGCTGGTCGGGTGAAGTGGAAGTTATCTTGTCGGTGGGTCCGTTGACTGTCTGTCAGTTGGGTTTTCGTCGTGGCGACAATGATTGGGCGTACTGCCTGTCTCACCTAAGCGAGCATTAGTGTTTGAATTCCAGGTCGACCCTCGGAACTTCTGAGCGCCCTTCGGTGTACTGCCTTATCTTGTTTGTACTTTTTGTTTCTACTTGCATGGCTTCTAACCGCTTTTGGATTAAAGTTGTTTTGCCATTAAGCTGTTAGATTGTTTGGGCCTTCAGCCTAATTTAAGTACTGTTTTACGTAAAGCCTTTGGCATTTTAAAAATTAATGTTATTGAGTCTTAAGTGTAGGCCTTCAGCCAAGTTTGAATTTAAGTTGTTTCCTCTTAAAGTGTCAGATTCTTTGAGACTTCAGCCGATTTTGAATTAAAGTTGTTCTGCTCTTAAGCTGTTAGATGGTTTGGGCCTTCAGCCTAATTTGAGAACTGTTTTACATAAAGCCTCTGGCATTTTAAAAATTAATGTTATTGAGTCTTAAGTGTAAGCCTTCAGCCAAGTTTGAATTTAAGTTGTTTGCTCTTAAAGAGTCAGATTCTTTGGGCCTTCAGCCTAATTAAGGAACTGTTTTAAGATAAGGTTTCGCCTTTTAAATTTCTGGTTTTGGTTGAGCTTTAAGTTATTGGCTTTCAGACGTTTTAAATTACAGTGGTCTTGCCCTTAAGGCATGAGATTGTACGGTGCATTCAGCAGCTAATTAAGTTCCAAAACTAAAGCTGTTAAAGCTGTTTCTTTAAAAAAAAAAAGTTTTCTCGGCTCTTCTAATGTTTGATTAAATAAGAGGTTGTATGTTCGAGTGTAACTGACAGCCTCTTATTTTGGCCCCTTTCCACAACTTGAACTACCTGTCCTGCTCTGCAGGTTTAGCAGGGCGTGTCAATACGGACTCTTCCTGATCTGAAGGATAGTATATGACGACATATCGCTCTGATTACGCTGGATATAATGCGAGCAACTGTCAACGATGGTGTGTTACTGATGCATTCTGTTACAGAATCGAGAGACCATACTGAATACACACTGTAACTTGTGACCACATCCTAATAAATGTACCAGGACCACCGTTATCAAACGTTTGATCGTTCCTCCTCTTTTCCGCACCCACACCAGATTCTGACTGCTTATAGCGCCATATTGTCATCTAGTGGCAGAAAGTGGAACTATTTTTTTTCTTAGCTGCACACCGCGAGCACACCAATTAATGAAAGTACTTACGACGTTTCAGCGTCCTGCGATGTTTCCAGCCTGCAGTTCCGTCATAGAGTTTCCAGAGACGATGTTGAAAGTGTACAGGGCCTCATTCCGCCCAATAAAAACATCCCCCACACCGAGAGTATCACCAACATCTGTCACAATGCTGCCATATTGGCAAGCAGGATGAATCGCCTCTTGAGATTTTGGGCATTCTAACATCTTTGAGTTAAGCTGATTTATCGTGTGTCGAGATCAGTCCAACCGGCCATCTGCCATCGTTAGACCAGCCAGTGGCGTTGCTTCTTCCCCCATATTACACTCTGCGCCTTGTGACGCGCATGTATGGTGAGGTATACGTAGTTATACAGTATGGCTACTCACCAGCTGTTGTTGCAAGCACTGTTCCTCGTACATGTAAATTTGTCCTGATATTTATAAAATACAACTGCGGTAATTCGTTGTTCGAATAGTTCACGAGAATGCAGAACAGGCAAGACCTTCCAAAACAGCCAATATTTAGAGAGGTAACGTTTCTCAAAACACGTTTCACACATTTTTAGCGGGATTTATTTTCGTGAATTATTGAAATAGTCTGTACACTGGGAAAAGCTTAGTGTACATATTTAGTTAGGTATCATCTTCAATTTAACTGCACTACTGTTTCTGACAAATACTGTGCCATCATAACATTCCTCTACATATAATTCAGTGCGCCGCTTTAACGTTTTATGGTATTGCTTTGGTACCTCTAAAACAAGATAACTTTTTCTCTCTGAGTTTCCAACGCAATTTTCGGCTGCGTTAAATATTTCTCAAAATTATTCACCAGCGTAGAAACCTTTTCTCGCGCACATAGTTTGCTTTAACCTGATTACTGACATATAGGTTGCAAACTAGTGAGAAATGAAACTAAGTATTTTGTAACATTCGCTGATTTGTATTTTACTTTCTTGAAAGCTTAAAGATAAATCTGAAAAGACATCATTGGTCAGCAGTCTTAAAGGTTGAATTAGACAGAAAGTGAGCAGCATTTTTAACAGAAAGAAAGAAAACAGTTAAGGATAGGTGAATGCTACGCAACAATGTCGATATTAACATAGCACTAAATAAAGAATATCTTAAATTTCATTCACGTTGAAACTTGCTAATAAACATCAAACATGCTTTATAAAATGTTCACAGAATGACTGTCACAGTCATCCACATGTGCCTCTTAGCAAGACAAAATCAAATAAATCAAATAAGACATTGGCTTTTTGATGTTTAGTGTGAAGGTCAGGTACTTTCAGTGCAGCCTCAGTAGGCCAGTTTTGATAATGAACCAATTGGTTCGAAACTAGTCGCCAAACATATATACTGCAACTGTTGACAAATTCGTTAGTAAACGCTTCATGAAATATAAAAAAGGTGCTGGTTCCTCGCCAACAAAAGGCTGAAACTGAAAAAACAACGTTAGAAAGGAAACAGCAATCCAAGACATCCTTTGTTAAATTTGGTTTTACCAATGTTCCCCACTAATTGAAGTTTGAGGTAAATAATCTGTATGATATTTCCGTATGTTGTCTCGCCACACATTTTGGAAGGAAATGCATTTCATTCTTAACGGAGACATCTGTGACTGTTGCAGTTCTCTTCTAAATGGTTTATTTACTGGGACAATCACACATCTCCTTCTTTATCTTACACGATTATGCCGGACAATAAACCAAGAATAAAATTTTTATCAGTCACAAACGTCTCTATCACAATATGAAAAATCAAATTAACTAACATATAACTTCATTCTTAATATTTTGAACTTACTTTCAATTTTTTGTGTGTAATATACACTCCTGGAAATGGAAATAAGAACACCGTGAATTCATTGTCCCAGGAAGGGGAAACTTTATTGACACATTCCTGGGGTCAGATACATCACATGATCACACTGACAGAACCACAGGCACATAGACACAGGCAACAGAGCATGCACAATGTCGGCACTAGTACAGTGTATATCCACCTTTCGCAGCAATGCAGGCTGCTGTTCTCCCATGGAGACGATCGTAGAGATGCTGGATGTAGTCCTGTGGAACGGCTTGCCATGCCATTTCCACCTGGTGCCTCAGTTGGACCAGCGTTCGTGCTGGACGTGCAGACCGCGTGAGACGCCGCTTCATCCAGTCCCAAACATGCTCAATGGGGGACAGATCCGGAGATCTTGCTGGCCAGGGTAGTTGACTTACACCATCTAGAGCACGTTGGGTGGCACGGGATACATGCGGACGTGCATTGTCCTGTTGGAACAGCAAGTTCCCTTGCCGGTCTAGGAATGGTAGAACGATGGGTTCGATGACGGTTTGGATGTACCGTGCACTATTCAGTGTTCCCTCGACGATCACCAGTGGTGTACGGCCAGTGTAGGAGATCGCTCCCCACACCATGATGCCGGGTGTTGGCCCTGTGTGCCTCGGTCGTATGCAGCCCTGATTGTGGCGCTCACCTGCACGGCGCCAAACACGCATACGACCATCATTGGCACCAAGGCAGAAGCGACTCTCATCGCTGAAGACGACACGTCTCCATTCGTCCCTCCATTCATGCCTGTCGCGACACCACTGGAGGCGGGCTGCACGATGTTGGGGCGTGAGCGGAAGACGGCCTAACGGTGTGCGGGACCGTAGCCCAGCTTCATGGAGACGGTTGCGAATGGTCCTCGCCGATACCCCAGGAGCAACAGTGTCCCTAATTTGCTGGGAAGTGGCGGTGCGGTCCCCTACGGCACTGCGTAGGATCCTACGGTCTTGGCGTGCATCCGTGCGTCGCTGTGGTCCGGTCCCAGGTCGACGGGCACGTGCACCTTCCGCCGACCACTGGCGACAACATCGATGTACTGTGGAGACCTCACGCCCCACGTGTTGAGCAATTAGGCGGTACGTCCACCCGGCCTCCCGCATGCCCACTATACGCCCTCGCTCAAAGTCCGTCAACTGGACATACGGTTCACGTCCACGCTGTCGCGGCATGCTACCAGTGTTAAAGACTGCGATGGAGCTCCGTATGCCACGGCAAACTGGCTGACACTGACGGCGGCGGTGCACAAATGCTGCGCAGCTAGCGCCATTCGACGGCCAACACCGCGGTTCCTGGTGTGTCCGCTGTGCCGTGCGTGTGATCATTGCTTGTACAGCCCTCTCGCAGTGTCTGGAGCAAGTATGGTGGGTCTGACACACCGGTGTCAATATGTTCTTTTTTCCATTTCCAGGAGTGTAGATATGCTGATGGTCGCTGATGGCCAAAATTTATAATCTCCTCTTTAAATTGTATGTGACTGTGCTGAACAATAATCCAGTTTAAAAATAATTTTTACAGTCACGAATGAAATACCGTTCTTCATAAAAATTAAATATTCTGACAAAATTTCAAAGAGGTTTAACAGAAGAAACCTTACGCAATGTGAAACCTCTTTTCCATGTAGTGCACTAGCACATTTTAATGACTTAATGCACGGACCGATGCCTACCCTGACGCATGGATCGGTCTGAAACAACAGAGGGCTGTCTACAAAACACTTCTACTTGTCTTGCTTCTTTAGAATGAGTACTGGTCCTTGGCATACAGTTGACGGGATTTATTGACTTATTAACCTAGATGTATCAGTTGTAGGAGTGGCTAATGGGGTATGTTTTCAATAGGCTACTTTTCTATGTTAAAAATGAGTTTCGAATTGTTGTTATTCTGAGTGAACACAACATTCAAATAGCATTCACGGTCAATATTCTCACAAAATAACTGTTATTTTTATGTAATTAAGTCTTAAAAATCATTGAATATCAAGATCTGGTCATTTGAACGAAAACGCTCTGTTACTGGCTGAAGTTCTGGTGACGTCACAGACTAGGAGTAAATCGAAACTATACGTGTATTACAAGAATGTTAGCCGAAGCTATAAGGTTTTTACATACTTACGTACTTTTGCTGGAAACGGCTTAGCTATTTATTGATTAGAAATTTTAAGTGATAATGGAAGGAATTTTGTTAACCTTCCGAAAGTTGATGCGTTTATGCTGCACCATTTTACAGCGACTATATGTGCAACGACGGGCATTCTTTTCTCTGCTTCCTGCAACATCATTAGCCGGCGCGGGTGACCGAGCGGTTCTAGGTGCTACAGTCTGGAACCGCGCGACCGCTACGTCGCAGGTACGAATCTAGCCTCGGGCATGGATGTGTGTGACGCCCTTAGATTAGTTAGGTTTAAGTAGTTTTAAATTCTAGAGGACTGATGACCTCAGAAGTTAAGTCCCATAGTGCTCAGAGCCATTTGAACCATTTTTTGCAACATCATTAAACTCGCTCAAAAATAAGGTATTGTAGAATTTTTGCAAACTGCTCCGTATCTTATTACTAAATTATCAACTATCAATCATGAACTAACACCCAAAGCACAATAAAATTAGTCTTGGCAGTTCTTGATGATTTCCTCTCTACAAGACACTCAGCAGAGGGACTGATCCGAGCAGGCGCTCTGTGGCGCAACGGACAGACCATCTGAGGGCAGGTAGAGAATACGCAAAATTGAATCCTGGAAGATTCGTATATTTTTAAAAGTTTTACCCGAAATACGAAAATAACGTTAGCAAGAACGATGGTGGATGTATTATATATAGCTTCATAGTAATCTGTGTCTGAGCAATGGACGTCTGAGAATAAATACGTTTACTTGCCGTATAAACAATACACTTTTTTGGGAAGCATTGCTAGAAGTGAAGATATCACCATTCTCCCACAGTACAACGAAATGTAGAATAATGAGGTTTTTTATACAGAGAGATATTACGCATGTACAACATGCAGGCAACACAAAGGTAAGGGCTGTGGTTTGTGAATGAAAATTGACGTCAGTGTCTGAAGCAGACTTACTTTATCTTTATTTAAGATGATGGAACTCCCAAAGTTTAAGCGATAAGGAACCTAACTGCGCAGTTCTAAGGTAAAAGACATCAATTCTAATGAAGCAAAATGTGACATCACATTAACTATAAAATAACATTTGAACATGACGTATGTGAACAGCGATTGCAAATGTAAGCGTAAGTAAACGATAAGGAAAACATAATAATATTTTGACCGGTGTGGTGAAGTTTTGTAACTGTGATTTGGTTTTCATATGAGAGAACTGTCCAGTCCCAAATTCGAACCAGTGATCTATGGATATCATCACATATAATTCGAAAGTCTTCTCTCTAAGGACTGAGCTACCGAATAATGTACGTCACAATGGGCAAAACAACATTTTCCACTAACAGTTTAATTTCGTTGAATGACACTATCCTTTCTTGTAACAGTGAGAAAGCTTATCTGGGAAATAAAGTAATGTTAACTTCAGAGCGCAAGACATTTTTAATTAAGTTAGGGAACTTGTGTGTCGGCGTTGTGGCATTTTACCGGCACCGTGAAAACACATTTTACCCATTTTCTCATTCTTTTGATCACTCAGAAACAATTTTTCAAGAGGTTTTATTGATTCATGTGTACAGCGTGGCACTAGACACTATTTGTAGCCCATTTTCCGAAACGTAAATTCCGAAACAAGACATCATAGAGAATGAGCTTCATAACAGTAGGTGTAGCGAGCATGCCAATAACGTCACAGGCTTCAGATGACTCTAATGGAGAGCTTTGCACGCTTCAAAATGATTTTTAATTTCATTTCCGTTTTGTAATAGAACACAGAAATTTAAGAAGAAATGACATAATTAACCATATAAGACGATTTCCTGAAAACAGGCATAATCCTTATTGTCTCATGTATGGATAGGGTTTTCCAATTTATTTCCTTCCTTTGTGCTAGGTGGGACCTCGAAGGCCTTTGCATCAAGTTATTTATTCAAATTTCTAACTTAAGCAAGGACTTGAGAATTGTTTTTACGTTGGGTATTGAGATTTCGGAAATAACAGTTCACTGGAAACTGACATTCATTTACAGCTGCAAACCATTGAGAAGTAAATTGGAAGTATAAGTGACTGTGAGAATCTAAAGATCATTAAACAGGTCTCTTCAAAACGTGCGGTTTGCTACTTTATACAATTTATTTAAGCGCGCGATTTTAGCAAAATTAATTCGTTTCTGTTTGCCTTGAGGCGCATTGTCCGAGATGACGATTCCCTAAGACACCGATTAGTGAAAATGTAAAAATTGGTCAACTATCTTGTCGTCTGATCAAAACATTTACTATACGGCCATTAACATTTACATCTTGAAGTAGCAAGACTCTTTTTTTTAAAAAAAATTGAAATTGATCTTTTTCAACGTTAGGCCTTTAAATGTTTTCTGTGAATCCGTTGGGGACCCCTTGAGCTACCATCTGTGACTGAAAAGATTGAGTTTTTGTCGTTGATTAATGTCTTTCTGCCATCACCAAACGTTATGGTTTTTGAGTAGTCATATAAAGTCATTGGAAGATTGTTGACGGAAGTTAAGGCCAAAACTAGACCCAGTATCGCGACTTGTGCGACCCCATTCTTTGTATTTCTGAATTCTCAGCAGTGATGTTGGTTTTAATTCTATACACAAATTGTCAATGGGACTCTTTGCTTAATACGTGCAAGAGGGATGCCACTAATGCCAGAACACTTTAGTTGACTAAGTAGAATTTTGACTAGGATGCATAATACACCAGCAGAATAATTTTCTTGTTTAGCTCTAGTAGGACTTAATTTGTGAGATTTTGTATGGCTTTCTTTGTGGCGAATTCCTAACGTAAGGTAAACTGAGAAGTAGTTCACAAGTTCACAGTATCAAGAACTTTTGGAAATACTGAAAGAGCGAAATGTGTCTGCAATTGGAGGTAGGTTGTTTATTTTCAGTTTTGCGAGAAATTCAAGTCAGTCACTGAGTAATTGCAAAAACAGCTTATAGAGATACTTACCGAGTCGGAAACTATCAATATTCTGCTACAAATACCATCATATACGTAACAGTTATTTGTTTTTAGTGATCTACTACGTTATGTAATCTCTTTAGCAGGTATATTTTCTTCTACTTTAACCGGTAGTGCATGCATGTGCGCAGAAGTACATCTAATGACCTGAGTGCTTCAGAGTTTTATCTGTGACAACTTTTAGTACAACTTGTAGTACATGCTAAGAACATTTCATACGCAGAGTGTGTGTTTGTAAATGTTTCATGAGAATCTGCCTCTGTCCACGACAGCCTTTGGACGGGAATGGGGCGTTCTTTGCAAAAGTACAATAGCCTGTAGAAGACACAACGACCATTCGGAATTAAAGTACAGATAAATCGACTCATGTGGCATATTGTTTTATTTATTGCTGCGTTGTCTCATCAGACGTGAGCGCCTACAGTTATTTGTGGCAACACATTAAAGATCTAAAACTCTGCTCATCACAATCATCAACATAGATCAACACCATTAATGTGTTGCCAGTAGGTCAATGTATGTCAGAAGATGCAGTCGTACAATGAGCGAAAGTAATGATAAAGCAAACAATACGCGAGCTGTAGCGATTTTAACTCACAGCACTTTCAGCTGACGATAGTACGAAGGGAAACTTCAACCCTTTAACGCAGTGGTCCCCATACCTTTTTAACCGGGGACCACTTTGACTTCTCTACTGACAGCAAGGACCACGAGGTTCAAGACAAATAAACTGTGTCAGTGGAAAAATAAGCTTTAATCAAAACTTTTATCATATTCGTTAAATTCATAAGTAACATGCGTTAAGAGTACAATCATAACATAAAAGACAATATTTTAGTAGAAAATTAAATTCGGTTTGCTTCAATGTAATTTTTGAGCTTGTTTCTCCTATAGAAGTTTAGTAGTAGTTGTGGGGCTAACACTGTTGTTCAAACATACATACATGTGGTCTGCGGATCACTGGTTGGTAACAAGTGTTTTAACGTCTTGCGGTCAAGATCATGAATATCTGAAGATGCTCGCTTCCAATGAGCGAAACTCTGCGTCATATGACGAAAGAAGAGTGCTGTCAGCTGCCAGCATAGATGTCAGCTTTCAACTAAAAATGTGAATGTCGTGTGACTAGGGCCTCCCGTCGGGTAGACCGTTCACTGGGTGCAAGTCTTTCGATATGACGCCACTTCGGCGACTAGCGCGTCGATGGGGATGAAATGATGATGATTAGGACAACACAACACCCAGTCTCTGAGCGGAGAAAATCTCCGACCCAGCCGGAAATCGAACCCGGGCTCTTAGGATTAACATTCTGTCGCGCTAACGACTTTTTTCCATTGTTGATCGTTGGGTTTGGTCGTTGCGGACGTCACATGACATCCATTAAAGTTTGTATGTTGATCCTTCCACTCAGTTTTTTATTACAGAGGCCAACCATCTCTCTGACCGAACACGCTGAGCTACCGTGCCGGCATCACTCTAGCTATTGGGGGCGGACAGCTTTCAACTGCGAAGCGTAATAGCCTGCTGCCGATATCGAAGATACGTCATTGGAAACGTCGTATGAAGTGCTGCGGCAGCACCGAGGCTGTGCAGAGAGACCTATGCCAAATCACCTTACGCGATGGGTTGAGGCAGACCCATGAAATAGCCGGACAAGCTCATTTCAATTGTTAGCTGAGGTTCCAGACAGTTGCCGAGCGACACCCGTTCCACAGAAGTAGCAATTTAAAATCACTCTACCTCCGCTGTTGCTGGCTTAGCGGCTTTGTGAACACGTAACGGACGACCGTGTGCAGCGCATTACTTTGAAGACTGACTTTGGATGTAACCAACCCTGGTATTGAATTCTTGTATTTGACCCCAGGCTTTTCTGTGAAATCGATCTTAGAGAGGACGCAGTCGGTTGACATCAGCATAACTTAGTTTCTAACACTTTCTACGTCACTGTTGCTAGCGAAGAGAAGCGTGTAAGGATCATGTATTCAACGGACGGAACTTCAACCTTCGCACAAAGCAACAACGAGGTGAGTGCTGCGCGTTAAGCTACGCTGGTTTTGGACTGAGGACTGTGAATGAGTATAATTTGCCTTTCTCAGTTGATCATTGTTTCTAGCTTCAGGTCTTCTCTTATTATGTAACTGTCTGCAACATTCGGTGGCGACTGCTGTGTGAGAGCACGTGGACACCCTAACTTCCACCGTGTTGCGGATTTATTGGTTATTTTTCTTTGATTGCTGTGAAACGTAACACAGATGTTGCGATCTCAAGATACGGCACTGAAATCTATCGCGTTATTGCTCCTCTAGACACTGCGAAACCGCTTTGAGGAACTTTTGCGCATGCGCAACTCGCGTGACGTAATTGCCTTATGGGCCAAATACATACAGATTTGATAAACAATGTGCACGGGTCACGATGTGCACAGCTAGCCCTTGCCACTCAACTACCAGTTTACGTCAGTGCTACCAGGTGGCAGCACACTGTGGCAGACTTTCATTCCCTTTCGCTCGGTATAACTCCTGCTACATGGTAGCACACTCCTCACAAGGGGAGGCCACAACGTTGAGATCACGGATTTACTTTAAACTTTGAACACTTCTAGTGGGCCATTAAACAACATAATGTGCAAGTAATAAGGCACATTACTCCGGCAATTCCGAGAGACTCACGAGAAAATCTGTGCGAAGATAATCCCTGTGGTCAAGAGGTAACCACCACGGTAGCTCAGAGTTTTGGGTCAGACGGTTAGCTGCCCTCTGTAATAAAAAAAACAACTGAGAGAATCGATCAACAACGAACTTCAACGTGTGTCGGGGGACGTCCGCGCGGAACAAATGCAGCGGAACAATAACGAGCACAATGAGGAAAAAAAAATCGCAGCGGTTAGTGTTCGCGCTCTGCAGGCAGGTGGTGGACGAGGCGGCGGTTGTAATCCCTGTATGACTCACTTATTTAATCTAAATATTTTTCATCTCTGCTCACGTTATTTAATTTATACGATAATTGAGTGGTAATGTATTAAAGAAAACAAGTGCACTTTCATGAAGTTGCAGTGAATTTCGTATATTATTTGACTGTTTATTATTTGTAATTAAATTTTCAAGGACAAGAGACGGACTTGCAAAGGCCAAATCAAACCTCGATAAATAATGATGCGAATGACGTTACTCGCCATCAGTAATATAGTAAATCATAATGCGCCAGACCACAAGAGTAATGTACAACATAACATGTTGCAAGATGGTATTTGTCATACAAGCATGGAAAATGTATTTGTTTTGATTGATCTGCAGCATGATATTTGTCATACAGACATGGAAAACGTAAACTGAAACTTCCTGCAAATGCACGTGGTTTTTTTCATTATGTTATCTCTCAAATGTCATACAAATTAAATAATATGACCAGTGATAAAACAATTGATTAGTAATTAAGATCGAGCTTAAGTCAAACTGTCGTTTAACATACGTGTGTTTTCCCTTGCTCGAATGTTAACCACTTGACCACCAAGTACTGTAACATACAGAACGTACGTCCAGATACATAAGCCACATAACAGATGGAAAAAACTTGTCTTGCGAATTTCGCGGAATTGCTTGAGTAGTACACTTTACTACTTGCATATTATGTTGTTTTAATTGCCTACTAAAGGCGTACAAAGTTAGAAGTAAATCTGTGATCCCAGCATTGTGGCTCCCCTTTGTCAAATATGCTAGTTCACTCACTATATTTATACTGCAGTTAAATTAGATCAGACGTCAGTAACTGTTAATGTTTTACTGACAGTAGACATATTTTGTGGGTTTCTGAATGAGTTATAGCATATTAAGTTATGAACTGCATCATACAGTAATCCATTTGAGGCGCTGAGAATCATGAGAGCCTAAAGAACCTCACAAGAGATTGTGAGATTGTAGCACCTATTCATGCTTGAAATTTGTTGATCTTATGGTGAGTCAAGTTTATCTGTGCTATAGGCCCACATTGTATATTTGAAGATTCTCGAAAATCTGTTATCACTGGTTTCTCTGCTATTCACTTAAGTTTGGGACCGACGGCGGTGTGCTTCAGGCCCTTATGAATCCAGCGCCTCATTTGTATTCTAGTCAAGTGACCATTTTGGTAGACATTACTACTCGAGTTTAATCATTTCTGTTTACTTTGTGGGAATCGGCTTTTGTGTGCAGTATCAACAAGAACTATGTTGAAACTATTATAAATGCTAACAGAGAAGTAAAGTTCTGAGGATGCGCCGTCTGTTGTACTTGAGTAGTTCAATCCGCAGAGCACGTGCCTCCGAAAGGAAATGGTCCCGATCTCGAGTCTCGGTCCGGCATACAGCTTTAGTCTACCATGAAGTTTCATATCAGCGCACACTCCGCTGCGGAATGAAAATTTCATTCTGGTAACAGAAAAGTAAGTTACCAGGAAAAGTTAGCCGCAAAGCAACTGCGGCCTCCAATAACGGATCCTTCGATTCAGAGAGTGACGAAATCAAACAAGCACGACTACAAGCGAACGTTTAAGAAGGAAGTGTACAGTTAGTTGTGTTGGTGGAGCGCAAGAATTTCTTATCTGTCCAAAAAAATGGGAAAGCGCGAAAACTCCCACTTACACAAAAATGTGAAATGGAGAGTTGTGAAAGCTTAGATCTTACACTACTGGCCATTAAAATTGCTACACCACGAAGATGACGTTCTACAGACGCGAAATTTAACCGACAGGAAGAAGATGCTGTGATATGCAAATGATTAGCTTTTCAGAGCATTCACACAAGGTTGGCGCCGGTGGCGACACCTACAACGTGCTGACACGAGGAAAGTTTCCAACCGATTGCTCATACCCAAACAGCAGTTGACCGGCGTTGCCTGGTGAAACGTTGTTGTGATGCCTCGTGTAAGGAGGAGAAATGCGTACCATCACGTTTCTGTCTTTGATAAAGGTCGGGTTGTAGCCTATCGCGGTTGCGGTTTATCGTATCGCGACATTGCTGCTCGCGTTGGTCGAGATCCAATGACTGTTAGCAGAAGATGGAGTCGGTTTGTTCAGGAGGGTAATACGGAACGCCGTGCTGGGTCCCAACGGCCTCGCATCACTAGCAGTCGAGATGACAGGCATCTTATCCGCATGGCTGTAACGGATCGTGCAGCCACGTCTCGGTCCCTGAGTCAACAGATGGGGACGTTTGCAAGACAACAACCATCTGCACGAACAGTTCGACGACGTTTGCAGCAGCATGGACTATCAGCTCAGAGACGATGGCTGCGGTTACCCTTGACGCTGCATCACAGACAGGAGTGCCTGTGATGGTGTACTCAACGACGAACCTGGGTGCACGAATGGAAAAACGTCATTTTTCCGGATGAATCCAGGTTCTGTTTACAGCATCGTGATGGTCGCATCCGTGTTTGGCGACATCGCGGTGAACGCACATTGGAAGCGTGTATTCGTCATCGCTATACTGGCGTATCACCCGGCGTGATGGTATGGGGTGCCATGGGTTACACGTCTCGGTCATCTCTTTTTATCACTGACGGCACTTTGAACAGTGGACGTCAGATTTCAGATGTGTTTCGACCCGTAGCTCTACCCTTCAATCGATCCCTGCGAAACCCTACATTTCAGCATGTTGCAGGTCCTGTACGGGCCTTTCTGGATACAGAAAATGAAAATGTTCGACTGCTGCCCTGGCCAGCACATTCTCCAGATCTCTCACAAATTGAGACCGTCTGGTCAATGGTGGCCGAGCAACTGGCTCGTCACAATACGCCAGTCACTACTCTTGATGAACTGTGGTATCGTGTTGAAGCTGCATGGGCAACTGTACCTGTACACGCCATCCAAGTACTGTTTGACTCAATGCTCAGGCGTATCAAGGCCGTCATTATGGTCAGAGGTGGTTGTTCTGGGTGCTGATTTCTCAGGATCTGTGCACTCAAATTGCGTGAAAATGTAATCACATGTCAGTTCTAGTATATTTGTCCAATGAATACCCATTTATCATCTGCATTTCTTCTTGGTGCATCGATTTTAATGGCCAGTAGTGTATTTCGTTATTGCCCTAAACTGTACTTAATTATGCGTAAAACAACAAAATTCCACAGAAATTTCTTTCTGTTGTCAGATAAGTTGTGCATATTATTGCTGTTATTATTATTATTGACAAGGACTTTAGTTATATAAACTTGTTGATAAGCATAACTGTTACACAGCAGTTGCTATTAATTCTTATGAATCTAAAAATTTGTTAACACCCAGAATGTACACACGCGAGCCGCCACTGACAACATTATAATTTCTTTCTTCATTAGTGTTATTTCATCCTCCTCATCCCATATGGGCGGGGTGTGGGCTGTCAGCGGATACAATTTGCCGATCGTCAGCCACATGAGAGTAAAATTTTTTTAAAAAAGTATAAAAATTAGTCAGATGAGAGTAAAAATTTTATAACATAGTATAAAAATTTAGTATGGCAGATGTCAAAAATGGATCCTTTATACAGTGGAAGACAGATTGTCAGTTTCATAAGTTGAATACAAGAGGATGATTTGTTGATTAATTAGAATATAGATACAGGTGAATGGAAACTGAATACATTCACACGAATATATAAAACGGATTGGCAGTTGCATAAGTTAAAGATAGATTAGTAAAGTGAGTAGTGGATGATGACTGCCAGTGATAAGGGTATCATAAGAACGTAGCATTTTTGTTAGTGCATAGGAGGCTGATTATGGGGATGGATGTTTGGAGGAGGGACTTGGGAAGAATGAAGAGGGATGCGGTTCCGAACCATGACTTAGGAAGTGGGTGGAGAGGAGTGGGGGGAAAGGAACCCCGACAAGCGGAGAGCAGATACGATCTCCTAAATCTGGTTTGAAGGGTGTGATATATCAGGACGAATTTCACGTTTGGTTAATGGAAAGCGACTCAAGTTTGTTTGGAATAGGATGTGGAGGTGGCGTGTTAGAGTAATGTACTAGTAGAGACGCAGCAGAGTACCAGGGCAGTGAGCAGTGAGCGGGGAAGCTAAGGGGCCGGGGGGGGAGGGGGGGGTGAATGGTTAGTGTCGAGTTTACGGATAACGTAGGATAGGATACTCTGAGGTGTTCAAGATGAGAGATTAGGATGGGGAATTTTATAAGTTGCTAGAGGATGTGGGTGGGGTGTGGTAACGGTATCCGGAAGGCTATGCGGAAGCCAGGGCGTCCGTGGATCTGCAGCACGTGATAAAAGAAGGGAGGAGCGGAAGCCCAGGCCACATCTGCATAGCAGAGGATGGGTCAGATCAGAGATTTATAGGTGGGGAGGATCGTGGAAGTGTGCAGTCCCCATGTTCGGCGGATTTGTAGCTTTAGTCAATTGATTTACTAACCATTTTGTTGAATGGTAAGTAAACTGGGCTTCCAAATCAGTCGGTGATCAACTGTTAGTCCGAGGTACTTTAGTGTGTTATTTAGCTGGATTGGACGGTCGTAAATGGTAAGGTCGTGGGGGCGGAAGCTGCTGGTGGTTTGGTCTATAATTATTGCCTGGATTTTGGTAGGTTTGATTTTAAGGAGACACTGGTTGCTCCAGAAGGTGAACCGATTTTGATGGAACTGAAGGGTCGTTGGGATTTCTGGAGGGCAGAGTAAAGGACGAGGAAGGTGGTGTCATCGGCATACTGAAGGAGATGATCAGGAGGAGTGGGCTTTGGCATATCGGCGGTGTATAGGAGAGGAGAGAAGACAGATCCTTGGCGCACACCTCAAGTGTAATGGCAAATACCGGAGTTGTTGATGATATAAGATTGGCGGTTGGAGAGAAAGGATACGACGAGGTGGATATAATTTATGGGATGTGCATAAGTCTGGAGCTTAGAATGGAGGCGTGAATGCCATACACGGTCATATACATTTTCGAGATAATCGAACACAAAAAGGAAGTATTTGCTATTGGGATAGGAGATGAGTAAGGTACAGGAGTTGCCATCGGAATACTGCAAAAGATAAGTTTGCATCTCAATGTAGATAACGGCGTTCAAGCCATGAGTACGGTACTGATTTCCAGAAATGTATTCCTCTTATTTTTGTACTCTAAGAGATTCCGGACACTTACAACCTATGACGGGCAACCTTTTGTAACTCTACGGAACACTTGCGGGCCCAGTGCACTTGCCGTAAATTAACATTGCTGAGTGTGAAGACTAGGCTAGCGGGAGCGCTGCTGCCGTTTTGCGTCCTCCTGCTGTCGAATAGTGAACCACTTGACACAAATTTGTTAAGGCTTTCACACGGAATACGAATCGGTTAATTAAGGCGTCTTCTCTCCCGGCGGACATACAGAGGAACCTGTGCAACACAGAAGCTCTACCACCTCTGGCTGAAACCAGATGTAAATAGTAATGAAATCCTAAACTCAGATTGGAATGTATACCGCAGAGACAGGCTGGACAGTGAAGGGGGAGGCGTGTTTATAGCGATAAGAAGTGCAATAGTATCGAAGGAAATTGACGGAGATCCGAAATGTGAAATGATTTGGGTGAAGGTCACGGTTAAAGCAGGCTCAGACACGGTAATTGGATGTCTCTATAGGCCCTCTGGCTCAGCAGCTGTTGTGGCTGAGCACCTGAAGGACAATTTGGAAAATATTTCGAGTAGATTTCTCCACCATGCTATAGTTCTGGGTGGAGATTTTAATTCGCCGGATATAGACTGGGAGACTCAGACGTTCCTAACGGGTGGCAGGAACAAAGAATCCAGTGAAATTTTTTTAAGTGCTTTATCTGAAAACTACCTTGAGCAGTTAAACAGAGAACCGACTCGTGGCGATAACATATTAGACCTTCTGGTGACAAACAGACCCGAACTATTTGAAAAAGTTATCGCAGAACAGGGAATCAGCGATCATAAAGCGGATACGGCATCGATGATTTCAGCCGTAAATAGGAATATTAAAAAGGGTAGGAAGATTT
This sequence comes from Schistocerca americana, assembly GCF_021461395.2. NCBI lineage: Eukaryota > Metazoa > Arthropoda > Insecta > Orthoptera > Acrididae > Schistocerca > Schistocerca americana. The sequence continues at coordinate 376,405,685 of NC_060123.1, read as the reverse complement.
TTCTGTTTAGAAAAAGTGACAAAAAGCAGATTTCAGAGTACCTGTTGGCTCAACACAAAAGTTTTGTCTCAAGTACAGATAGTGTTGAGGATCAGTGGACAAAGTTCAAAACCGTCGTACATAATGCGTTAGATGAGTATGTGCCAAGCAAGATCGTAAGAGATGGAAAAGAGCCACCGTGGTACAACAACCGAGTTAGAAAACTGCTGCGGAAGCAAAGGGAACTTCACAGCAAACATAAACATAGCCAAAGCCTTGCAGACAAACAAAAATTACGCGAAGCGAAATGTAGTGTGAGGAGGGCTATGCGAGAGGCGTTCAATGAATTCGAAAGTAAAGTTCTATGTACTGACTTGGCAGAAAATCCTAAGAAATTTTGGTCTTATGTCAAAGTGGTAGGTGGATCAAAACAAAATGTCCAGACACTCTGTGACCAAAATTGTTCTGAAACAGAGGATGACAGACTAAAGGCCGAAATACTAAATGTCTTTTTCCAAAGTTGTTTCACAGAGGAAGATTGCACTGTAGTTTTTCTCTAGATTGTCGCACAGATGACAAAATGGTAGATATCGAAATAGACGACAGAGGGATAGAGAAACAATTAAAATCGCTCAAAAGAGGAAAGGCCTCTGGACCTGATGGGATACCAGTTCAATTTTACACAGAGTACGCGAAGGAACTTGCCCCCCTTCTTGCAGCGGTGTACCGTAGGTCTCTAGAAGAGCGTAGCGTTCCAGAGGATTGGAAAAGGGCACAGGTCATCCCCGTTTTCAAGAAGGGACGTCGAGCAGATGTGCAGAACTATAGACCTATATCTCGAACGTCGATCAGTTGTAGAATTTTGGAACACGTATTGTGTTCGAGTATAATGACTTTTCTGGAGACTAGAAATCTACTCTGTAGGAATCAGCATGGGTTTCGAAAAAGACGGTCATGTGAAACCCAGCTCGCGCTATTCGTCCACGAGACTCAGAGAGCCATAGATACGGGTTCACAGGTAGATGTCGTGTTTCTTGACTTCCGTAAGGCGTTCGATACAGTTCCCCACAGTCGTTTAATGAACAAAGTAAGAGGATATGGACTATCAGACCAATTGTGTGATTGGATTGAGGAGTTCCTAGATAACAGGACGCAGCATGTTATTCTCAATGGAGAGAAGTCTTCCGAAGTAAGAGTGATTTCAGGTGTGCCGCAGGGGAGTGTCATAGGACCGTTGCTATTCACAATATACATAAATGACGTTGTGGATGACATCGGAAGTTCACTGAGGCTTTTTGCGGATGATGCTGTGGTGTATCGAGAGGTTGTAACAATGGAAAATTGTACTGAAATGCAGGAGGATCTGCAGCGAATTGACGCATGGTGCAGGGAATGGCAATTGAATCTCAATGTAGACAAGTGTAATGTGCTGCGAATACACAGAAAGATAGATCCTTTATCATTTAGCTACAAAATAGCAGGTCAGCAACTGGAAGCAGTTAATTCCATAAATTATCTGGGAGTACGCATTAGGAGTGATTTAAAATGGAATGCTCATATAATGTTGATCGTCGGTAAAGCAGATGCCAAACTGAGATTCATTGGAAGAATCCTAAGGAAATGCAATCCGAAAACAAAGGAAGTAGGTTACAGTACGCTTGTTCGCCCACTGCTTGAATACTGCTCAGCAGTGTGGGATCCGTACCAGATGGGGTTGATGGAAGATATAGAGAAGATCCAACGGAGAGCAGCGCGCTTCGTTACAGGATCATTTAGTAATCGCGAAAGCGTTACGGAGATGATAGACAAACTCCAGTGGAAGACTCTGCAGGAGAGACGCTCAGTAGCTCGGTACGGGCTTTTGTCGAAGTTTCGAGAACATACCTTCACCGAAGAGTCAAGCAGTATATTGCTCCCTCCTACGTATATCTCGCGAAGAGACCATGAGGATAAAATCAGAGAGATTAGAGCCCACACAGAGGCATACCGACAATCCTTCTTTCCACGAACAATACGAGAATGGAATAGAAGGGAGAACCGATAGAGGTACTCAAGGTACCCTCCGCCACACACCGTCAGGCGGCTTGCGGAGTGTGGATGTAGATGTAGATGTAGATGTACCTAAGAGCCAAAAGAACAACGTTCCACTAAGACCGACTGCTAGCGGTCCTGGCTCACCGACCTATAAACTGGCAAAACCCTTTTCCCCTCGGCTCTAGCCGCACTTGGGGAAGACTGACACATACATAAAGGACTCAGGACATTTCATTGAAAACTTGCACCAAACGACATCCTTGTCAGCTTTGATATTGTTTCTTTGTTTACGAAAGTGCCTAGTAAACCTAACGTGTGGTACAGATACATCGATGATACTTTCGTTGTGTGGAGCCATGGTGAAGAACAGGTCGATGACTGCCTAAGACACTTGAACAGCTTTCATGCCGACATAAAATTTACCATGGAAGTAGAAAAGGACAAGAAACTACCATTCCTAAATGTGCCGGTCACAACGAATGGTGAAAACCCGGGACACAGCGTGTATCGAAACCGACACACACGGACCGATTCCTGCACAATCTATCAAAGCACCACCCTAGCCATAAAAGAGGCATTATTAATACGCTCTTAACGCGATCATCACCAATATGTGAGCTGCAGCACCTCAGACGCGATATGCAACACCTGGATAGTGTTCTGAAGAGCAATGGGCACTCCACAAATTACATTAGAAGTGTAACAGAGCCAAACACTCGGCAAAGCGACAAATCAGAAAAAGAAATGTCGGATACGGCCTTTCTGCCACACATTCCCAGAGTGACGGACAGAAAAGGCCGTATAGTGCGCAAACAAGGCGTAAAGACGATTTTCAAACCGACAAAGAAGATCAATCAGTGTCTTCTATCGGCAAAGGAGAAAAGGGGCCCTCTTGCAATCTAGGGAATATACCGCATACCATGCGCATGCTAAAAAATTTATGTCGGAATGACTGGACGCTCAATCTACACCAGGATCAAAGAACATTAGCGACATTGCAAGTTGTGGCAGGTGGAAAAATCGGCCATGGCAGAGCACGCACTGTAAGTTCTGGCTGTAGAGAAGCACCATCACACCCGCTTCTTCGGAGAGGCTATAGAAATACAAAAACACGGGAATAACTTCAATAAGAAAGAAGGAAGCCTTAAGGTAAACGGATCCTGGCTTCCCGTGCTGCAGCGAACGACCGTCGCAGGTAGCAAGAGGAGAACCGCACCGAAAATCACGGCGGAGAAGCCCTCGGACGTTGGCGCGCCAGGTACATATAGTCTGCGGCCGCGAGCTCTTCTCCAGATCACCAACAGCAATGGAGGGTGAAGCATTGACAATACCAGCCACTCGTGCTGGTGAAACGTTAGTAAAACCATCGAAGCGATTCGCTAAAATGCAATAATGCACAGACATGTGTGGGTCCCAGGGTTACCACTTCTTGAAATGCTCACTACCAGTTAAAAAGCGCCTTTCTCGGAATGACGAAGTTAAGGTAGGTGAGCAAAAGCTGTGTTTATTCGGTTTGAGGAGATCAAACGAAGAACATGTCTAGCGACACTGTCTCTGGCAGGTTACTTGAATTTGCCTGCAATCACCCTTATAAACTTTTGAAACTGTTTCTGAGCTTATTACCAAAATCACAAACTGAGACACTGGGCTTATTAATGTTTCCGATTACTGCCTACTAATGTTGCATTAATTTGCACCGTCAGACGGTATATCGTGGCAGATGATACTGGAAGCTAAATGTAAATCTTCTCAACGATCAAGAACTTTATGAGACCATACCGCGGAAATGGCAACAGATCCTTCACCGCAAGGACTGATATACCACCACTAGTTCTATTACGCAAAACTACAATTGTGATTTACTATTACCAACTACTCAAAACAAAAATAATTCTGGCAAAAACAGGTAGTGTAATTTTATCATCAGTGTCTTCGAGAATTGTATCAAAGTGTAAACATCCTTAATGCTGACATCTACTGCAAAATCAAAAAATACAAAGCCAAAATCACGAATATTAGACGACACCACCCGGAAGACATCATTATTAGATCCAAACCGAAAGACACGACCGTAGATGAAACTGTGTCCCTCTGCAAATGATCGACAAAGTCTATGACGAATCCGGACAACTGTTACATTACACGAAATAATGCCTCACGCACACATCTACTTCCGTGATATTTTACTGAAGGTAGGAAATAACCTCACACTGGAAGGCATAATCTTTCTTCAAGAATTCATTGTGGACAAGGAAACCAAACATCAGCTTCCAAGGCACGGCTTCCTACGGGGTTTCCGCTGACTTTTTTCAACATTTTTGACAAATTATTACTACTGGAATTGGCAAATGACATATGGCATGTTGACCACATACGCAAGGAACCAAAAGAAAGAATTATAGTTGTAGCATCCAATGAGGAACACGTCAAGAGGATGGGGCAGTTGAGGTCTATCACACTCCTCAATGCTGAGTTCAAAATACCAACGCTAGGGGTCAAACTGTGGATGGAATATCTTTTCGGTAAAAGCCTTGGGATGTACCGGCACTGGGCAAACCTGGGCGAAGTGTTATAGCGCCAGCATTTACGCTGAGCTGTTATCAGCACAGCTGCGGAAAGTAAATTCAGGGGTGGCTTACTATTCACCTACTTTGAAGAAAACTTTGAGATGGTCAGTCAGTGAGACAAGGGTGTCCTCTGTCAGTGGTGATGTCTGCTATCGACGTCGAACGGTTAGTAGCTAACATAGCATCACATATACACTACTTAAAGTCCATGACATCAAAGTGTCTTGCGTGACGTATGCAGACGACATCTGTGGAACTGTCTCACCGCCTGAACACCACACGAAGTCGGCGCATATTCTCAGAGATACCACAACAGCGAGAGGTGCCAAAACTACACGGCTCTCTTAAACATCGGACAAGCTACCAACGGTACTCACTACATTGACGGTGTAAAACTGGCACATCGCATACATCACTTGGTCTCTGTCTTAATGCAGTTCCAGCTCAGATGATAACCTACAACTGGAGATAAAAACTAAAATTCAGACCGGAACCACGCGGCTACTACGGTCGCAGGTTCGAATCCTGCCTCGGGCATGGATGTGTGTCGTGTCCTTAGGTTAGTTAGGTTTATGCAGTTCTAAGTCTAGGGGGCTGATGACCTCAGATGTTACGTCCCATAGTGCTTAGAGCCATTTGAAACTTAAAAACTAAATAAGACACGTTTTGAAAATTCACTCTAACAGCGAAGTAGACGTAATTAAAACAGTGAAAGCGACAGATTCATCAATACTAAGTAGACTATGGTACAAGGCTTATGCTGGACCCACTGGCCCACAACATCCAACGAGTCTTTTTGTGGTTTTTATCGAGTGGCAATGTGTTTAAAGTACAATTCGACACGCTGTATCAACCATTTGCAAAAGGTCTTAATTCTGTGAACGTGAGACATAAGCCCAGAACACTTTTAATTAAAAACATAAAGAAAGAGGTAAGGAAGAAAAATCAGGGCCTAATGAAAAATGTAGTAGTCGAACAGACGCCAGAAAGTAACACACCAGCGATCATTTAATTAAAAGCCTAAAGAAAGAGGTAAGGAAGCCAAAGCAGGGCCCAATCAAAAATGTAGTAGTCGAACACACGCCAGAAAGTAACACGCCAGCGATAGACCGAGCTAGGATTTCTAATTCCACGATTTATTATCATCGTCACACCTTCCCGATCTCAGAGGTATGTCGTATGATTTTTTCCTCGCTCCTAACTGATTTTTGGAACAACTGCTAGTGTCTCAATACTGTGTTGCACTCTCTTACCTAATAGCCGTCTTAGTGAACAGTTGGAATTAAATGTGGTGTCTTACGATGTTATTTTAAATAAGCTGAATTAAACTAATATGAATATTTACTTAATTCGTCTGTTATTTAATTTACTCTTTGCCCTTATCTAATGATGTTTACCAGCAAATTTTCGTTGTTGGCCGATTTGTGATCCAATGGATCGGCCGCCATTGTCGCAGTCTTAAATGTTCATAGCACGTTCCAGAAAACAGACCTGTCTATATTCAGTTGCTTGGTAACGAGACCCGTTGACGATTTATGAGCGTCATTTTATTGCAAAGTTAATGCTGAGGCACAAAACTGATTAATCATCTTTGCATGATCACACTTCACCTTGTTAAAAATGGGCCTACAACAAAGGCTTCTCCGATTTTCGTCGTTCATGTCATCATTACAATCGCCCTTTCTCTCTTTTATCTTTTATATCCACTACAACCACTGTTAACAACTTACTAAACAGGAAGACATTGTATATCAGCACATCAGGCAGTATAATCATGAGTTTAGTTAAATGATAGCAAAGTGGATAAACCAGAATTTCTTACCAATAGAGACGTTTACAATATCCTGACACCAACAGCCCACTACAAACGAATCGAACAATAATATTCTCCACTGAAATGAACGTCATCCCGATAAACATACACGTCGGACATTAAATCCAAATCACACCATCTTCCACGACAAATTTCCTACCAATGAAAAATTCCACAAAATACACAACCAGACTGACGAATGTGTTATGTCTATATATGGAAATGTTGATACATTATTGGAACGATGTAGTTTGGATCTGTGCAATTTTCTCAGTCAGTGACTGTCACTGCAGGAAATCCCTGCAAATGTATATAAACTGAAACGACCAGAAAGACTAAGACACCCGTGAACAACAAACAACGTTGGAATCTGGGTGCCTGTGGATACTGCAACGTACATAAAATATCACCAAGCAACATCTTACTGTGACCATTTATCATGTATTGGAAACGAAAGCCGGAAAACCATAGCATACGCAAAATATACGGAAACCTTTGGGAACATGATAAAAATAATGACCACGACATAAATACAAGAAGATGTTGAAGAAGAAGATGATGATGACGGCTATAAACTGCTGGTAGTGCTGATGCTGTTGCTTTAGCCTATAAAGATATGTTAATTACTGTGAAAAAGTGAAAAATACTGTGAAAAAAGCTGAAACTTTTTTAATGTGCTGAATAAGGAAGGCATTTTCTGTGTGTGCTACTTGATGTGAATACGTCTGTTACATGTTGAAAAATTGTACAGTTACTATTAATCGATTATTTTTGAAAAATCAAGTGGGAAAAAAACGTAAATAAAGTATTATGGCTGTGTTCAACCCCTCATACCTCTCTTACATTGGTTTCATAACATGTCTTTACACCATAGAGATATCTCTACGATTACGCTGATGAGTTTTAATCACAGCAGCTTCCCTGCTCATTTGTATCACTTAAAACTAAGAAATTTTATACATTTGCGATTCTATCAATTTAGATGTTTGGGACAGTAATCACCTAACCTTCGCTTGTTCTAACTTCCAGGGACGTAGAGAACAATATTCCTCTCATAAATAGTTTGGGGTACCTTTCTTCATAAGCGTTTACGAGTTACTTCTTCGATGTTTCATAATATTTACTGCAGTTAGCAATTTAGAAATTTGACCACGGGAATACAGGGAAGATGCATTAACCATCTTAACTAAAAAATTCTACGTAGCGGACAATCCTTGAGTTGTTTCTGCGAGAAAGAAGCTATGCGCTCAGTGGCGAGCACCGCTTCTCTTTCAGCTTTGCTAATAAGCAGTTAATGAAATGCAATTGGAGACTCTGGTCTTAGCTCTCTGATTGGGTAGATATTTATTGAGTATTTGTCCGAAGCTAGGTTAAAATATTGTTGAAAGTCAACCATTTAGTACAATATGGAGTTCTACAAGTTTCATGATTTGATAAAATTGTTATAAGTTCGATACGAACGATAATTGTGGTTGTTTCTGAATAATATGTTCATTATCAATAGGTAGTAACTTTATTTTAAGTGGTACAGCATATGTGAATCCCGACGTGCTGCACGTCGTAGTAGACGTTTGGACGGACGGGCTTTGACAGCAGCCCTGGTGCCTGCGCACGGTCCGAACTTTTCAGGAAGAATTTTTACTCATCGCAAAAGCGTTTTCCTCCTTATGAGGTTATTCTAGGACGGATAATGCTTACCAGACTCCATTGTAGAATCGTATCATTGCTGGGACAACTCCCGAACGGTCTATTGACTCTCCTCCCGCACAGGCCACGGAGGCCCAAAGGTACCGACCGGCCGCCGTGTCATCCTCAGCCTACAGGCGTCACTGGATGCGAATATGGAGGGGCATGTGGTCAGCACACCGCTCTCCCGGCCGTATGTCAGTTTCTGAGACCGGAGCCGCTACTTCTCAATCAAGTAGCTCCTCAGTTTGCCTCACAAGGGCTTGAGAACAGCGCTCGGCAGACCGGATGGTCACCCATCCCAGTGCTAGCCCAGCCCGACAGCGCTTAACTTCGGTGATCTGACGGGAACCGGTGTTACCACTGCGGCAAGGCCGTTGGCGAACGGTCTGTTACGAGCAGTCTATTTCAATTCTGAGATGTAGACTATGACGAACTCAGCAGCGAGACATTGGGTAGCAGAGGAGTAGATTCGCCGAGCTGCAGAAATCCAATGCCAGAAAGGAGGGTCACTTAATGAGAGCACTATTACATTGTAATATAGTTAGGACATAACATCAAACAAATATTTAAAAAAATTTTGTGGTAATAAATCTCAAAGGAGAGTGACTTTACAAGCCCGTTTGTAATCATTTTTTGTAGACAAAATCTTAATTATTACTCCTGTATTTCAAAATTAAGAATCTTTTCATTTTTTATGATAGTGAAAAATATTGTTTAATTACTGCAATGTAATATATTCATTTCTATGCTACAAAATTCAATTCCTTGCAACTGTTAACGGCTGAACGATGTACGTGTTGACACCTAAATAGTGTACTCAGGCCAAAGCCCAACTCAGGGCTATAGTAATAAATCAAATAATAACGTGATCTGTGTTTGTTTTATCTGAACACTGAGTTCTTTTTTTTCGGACTAGAATTAAAACGGGTGTATTTGGAACATTTCCCATGAGACGCTATGAGTAGGACGCACTGTAAACAGTTCTGATAAGCCTGCGAAGCAAACAGGTAACGCAGCGTTAAACAACATTATTTCAGTACTAATTCAGGAATTAATCTGGGACAAATTTCGCGTGACATCTTTTCCTGTTGGCGAAACGAAACGGGCCTCAATAGATTGTCCCAAGGTGTTTTGATATACCCTGTATACAAAGCAACAAAAATTCATCCACAGCTAAAAATTATTTTAGGCCTCTGATGCTTTGATGAAAATAAGAGCGAAACGCGAGCGGCGAAAAAGGCATGCAACGTGCTTTGTGGGCGTCCGGCGCCTAGGGTCCGGCGACGCCTGTGCTTTACGCAGGGCGTTCCCCTTCCCCTGACGCTGTGTGAGCCGCGCAGGTGATACGGCCGACAGGGAAAGGCAGTAACTCAAGAAGAGCGCCCGCCTAATAACCGAACACGAGGGCGGCAGCGCGTCAAACCCCACACAGCGCAGCAGAGGGGTCGGGGGTGGCCTTCCGGGAGCGGCTGCCGGAAGCCGCCCTCAGAGCTCTCTATCGGCCGGGCGCGGAAGCGCAGATAGCTGCCGCGGCGACCGCAGCGCGGCTGGCGGCTGGTGGCGGCGCCCTCGGAAGCGGAAGGCGTTTGTTCTGGCGTGCTGTGGCGTGGTGTGGGCGCTGCGGCCGTGATGCATGGGGCGGTCCCCGATACACCGCAGATACGCGCAGCCCTCCTGACCAGACACGAGGCCGCCTCGCCACTCGTCCCGGGCCGCTCTCCGACTGCCCCCGATTCTCTGACGTCACTCCTACAAGCCCGAAGCTCGCTTTTTGTGCACCCGTTCTAGGAAGGTCGATATAGTTAAAAGTTCGTTACTAATCAGTCATACAGAAACTTCTATTTACTATGGGCAAACATCCAGTCCAATTTTCTGCAACTGAACCGCAAAATCAGTTGCCTTCGTTTTTAATTTCTCCCTTTCAATTGCACATTCAGTGCAACTTGCTTGTATTGCGTTTTGTGTTGTGCGCTAGCTGGAAGAGAGGGTCCAATCGAACAAAAGTTTGTCTTTCTTCAGGCAGAACAACTTAGGTGTGTTTCTTAGGTGACTTTCCACATTAGTCTGAGAATGGTGTGTAAATAGCAACATGAATACATGATGCGCTTTGCACAGAGCATAGGCGTACCCAGCGAATGGCAGGGGTGGGGTGGGGGGGGGGGGCAGCTGCCCCCCCCCTAGAAGATATTCGCAGTTTTTTACTAATTTACTGTTTTATTTAGTAAGAAATGCTGCATGTTTTCTCGGATTGTACAAGTGCATTCTTGTATTTAAAATGTTTATTAAAAGCAGTTTTTTACTGGTTTACTGTTTTATTTAATAAGAAGTGCTTTATGTTGTCTCGAGTCCTTGTTTCCTGAGAATAGTATGACCTGCCCCCCCCCCCCCCCCCCCCAGTTCAGATCCTGGGTACGCCCTTGGCACAGAGTGATAATTTATGTCGTTCCCAGTGTGTTCTGTCTGTGCCCTACACCATGTACTGTAGCCATCAGCTTCCCTAGTATCTGGCAACGTTGGGATGTGTGAGGCATTGGGTCTCTGTTTTTTTGCTGCTAATGCTTTCTCGAAAAAAGTATGTTTTCTGGCATTTATCACTTCCGCTTATGACATAATACTTGTTGTGTTTCCTTTACATGTCACATTATAAACTTCGCAATGGGTAAACATTCTCTTCATATCTAAACCAACTTGAATGTCGATACAAAATATTCAATCTACACCGAAAAGTGTACTCTGCTGTCACATAAGGTGGAAAGACGATATTGGTGCAGATATATTGTGCACTGCAACTTCCTACAGCACATTGTCCCACCACACGTCTTCTTAAATGCATACCACTACAGCATATGCGAAATATCCTATTTGTATGTCTGCATCTTAGTACAACAAACAAGAAATTAACGTAGAAAAACACAGAACATAATTTACACAATTTAAATATTTTCTCCTTTTTTTAAAAAGTTAGTGGCAATGTTGCAATAAGAATAGAAACAAAACAACAAAAAATCCACAGTAAGAAGATGGTACTGCATCAAAGTTTGTAACAAACAAGAGTTGCAGTTTGTTAGAAGTTTATATTACGCTTATCAATCATTGTAGCATGATACCTCTCCTGTTAGTCTGTATCTCTATAAAACTATATTATATTGGGTTCCCACCTTTATCCAAAACACTTTTGCTTTTTTCATAAGGTAAACCCATCGGCCCAAAATTACCCTTATATGTAAGCGAATATAAAATGAGCCAATGCATTACACCTTTGTTGAGGGACTTGTTGTTACAGTGTAACGACCTTCTCCACATCAAGTGCATGGCGACATATGGGCCATTTCATTACAATTTCACTGAGGGGCTCGTTGTTACAGAGTACCAACCTACCACATGTCACATGCATGGTGATGTACGGGGCAATTTTTTTACAATTTAGGGACTTGTTATTATGGTGTAACAACTTGCCTTGTGTCAACCAATGTGTATTAAATGCACATGTTACAACTACCATTCTGTTCACTGTTTCATCACGGTGTCATGTACTCTCTGCTGGGTGATAGAGAAAGTCAGACTTCAACAAGTGTACCCTAACCCGTAAGTTAGATCAGTAGTACCAATAAGCAGCCCACACATGTGTTTATTGTGATACAAAAACTTATTACGTATTTGTCTAAATAACACAGATAGTTTTCTGTAAAGTGTGTGTTTCTGAAAGTGTGTCACAAAGACTGAGCTTTACTTACTGATTTATGTGCTTTAACCTTTAACTTAGAAGCGTGTTGCAAATGAGTAACGCACATGGGTTTATATAGTGGTCCTGCAGAGGCCATAACGCAAGAAAACGAAGAAGAAGATATAGAACAAATGTTTACGTATTTTGATAAATAACACAGAAAATTTAATTTCTGTAAGATGTAGTACAAAGATCAAAGTTCTATCACTGAAATGTGCACTTTAACCTGTAAATTTCATCAGTGGTACAATGTGCGTTTTGTACTACTAACGAAACAATAAATCAGACAATTTTTGGTTAGTTTAAGATATGGTAGTAAATTTGAAGTTTTGTCATGGTCTAGGGAACTTCTCTTTTTACTTTGGTTTTTGACATGAAGACCATACAACCAATAGTATATTTTAATCTGCTAGTTAGATCAGGAGTACCAACAAGTGACTCATGTGTTTCTTGTACTGTTATAGAAGAAAATTTTTCGTATTTTAATAAATAATATAGATAGTTTCGAGTGTTATTTATCGTCGCGCAAAGATCGAATTTTTGTTCACGATCAGAGATCTCTGTTGAACCTTGTTCATCATAGTTTTTGGCATAAGCAGACCGAGCAGTGTTTATTAAACTAACATATCAGATCTGGTGCATTTCGAAGCTATACTTGAGTATTACGAATATGTGCATATAAGTGCTACAAAGCAATTAAAGATCTTGTCAATAGGCACTATTTTAGTTTGTTTTGTTGTGCAAAGGTGTCAGGAAACGTGACTTCGTTGGATAAACATCCTATGGATTTTGGTATTGTTTAGTTGTTGATTGTGGAGATACAGTCTGTAAGCTTTTTAGAGAACCTTGGCCCCACAGTTCCGAGCAGTAAATGTCGTTTTTGTACCCCGATGTATCATAACACAGGTAGGTCCAAGATAATAAGTAATCAACAATGCTATGTTACCGGAATGAGATTTTCACTCTGCAGCGGAGTGTGCACTTGCCTGCGAAAGGCAAAGGTCCCCAGTTCGAGTTTCGGTCCAGCACACAGTTTTAATCTGCCAGGAAGTTCCAATGCTAAGTTAGCCAGTCAGTGATGACAATTATATTTTTCTAGTGTTGGTCATGATGCATTGTCTTCTTCCCCCTAAAACTGTGCGTGGTCACGTGTGAAAGTTCGTTATTGTATCAACAGTAACATAGTGCTATTTAGCTGTAAGAGGAACAGTCAACTAAAAGTATGTTTTGCACTGTTACAGAACAGTAATATAGACAATTTAGATGTGTAAATACTATTTTGATACTTAATTTGTGCCCACGGTTATGTTTACTTTGTCTTACCCAGTAAGTTACACAATAACTGCACTCTTCCAGTAGCTGACATCACTCTCAGCGTTATGGCACACAGAGCTTCTGGTGTTAGAATATTATTTGTGTTCTGAATGCCTATTTATTTGTTTTAAACTATCATTCATCACTGCCTTTACTGCTTAGCCTATTATTTTCGCTAATATGTGCTTTGTACCACCCATAGACCAACAATACAAACGATTTAAAAGCCGAAATATATGATTTGGGGTGTCATTATGCCATGACTAAGTGTGGTACATAGATGGTACTTCACTCATAGATAATTGCAGATTAACCTGTAAATTATATCAGTAATACCACACATATTTTGATAAACAGTACAGCTAATTAAGGTGTGGGATGTATTTAATTTTAGCATCCACTGATTCTTGCACCAAGTAGATTGAAAATATTTAACTTTACTCATTGCAGAATGGGAGGTATAGAGAACAAGTTTGTATACATACTGATTGGCTGTTTCGTTTTAAAAGCTAGTTTAAGCACTGTCTCTGAGTGGCTGTTGTGTGTGTGTGTGTGTGTGTGCGGGGGGGGGGGGGCGTTGATGAAACCAAGTGTTGCTCATGAAGCTGTATTAGGTTTCTGCTGACAAAGCATCCCTCCTGCCCCTGTTCTTGTATGCAGACAAGCTGTCCATTAATATCATAGGTACACTACTAAATATTGTAACTCTTCCTTGTTTGTGTCAGTGTGAATTTTTAAATGTCTTAGAACCAAAAGTAAAACACTTCCAAACAAAGTCGCGTCACATTGTCAACAGCAGGGGAACAATGAAATCATGAAAATGTAGGCTTTAGAATTAACGAGTTAAAGTAAAAGTCTCCCGCTTTGTCTATTACTTTCTTATATTTAAATTCCTGTTAGCTTTGTGAAACTGAATTAACAGGTATGGAAGTCGTTGATGGAGAGTGGAAAACCTTGGTCACACAAAACTGTGGTTCATGTTAGATTTCAGTGCGAGGAATGACTTGTAGAGTAACTGTAATAATGGTCAGACTGCATCAGCATTATAAATTGCAGGCTTGAATGATGTACACCATAACTTGGAAATGATGGCGTGCTTATGGGAGGCGATCGTTGTGTCGCCAAACCAACCACTTCTAACCAACTTAACAGGTTGCAAAATACATAAAAGATTCAATCTTTTAGAGGTTCAAAAGGTTGTATATATACAGTAAATTCAAATGAAACATAATTAAGTCACAATAACTTCTTACTGTAAACAATTCTCAACAGTACGTAAATTACATGATTTGATTGTCCAATGGCTCTGGGCAGAAAGGTGTAAAAGACAAGTCGTTGTTTGAAAAAATTCTTAAAAACAAACTACAGTCGAAAATTTAAAAAAATATATAGTAATTCGTTACACAGACATACACTCTATTTTAAGCAGAGAATTTAATCCCCGACTTTAACAAAATCCAATGGCTCGTTAAAGTATAGTGTGGAACATATTAAAAAGCGCCAAAACTGTGTGAGAGTTGACACAGAAATATTATTAGTGGTGTTTTACTGTTGGACGAAGTTCAGACACAAATACAAATAAATAAATTAGAAAGTTAAATATTTTTCCTCTCGATATCTCACTTGTTTTCATATGATTTCACTATTTTTAATTCTTTGAAGGAACTGAGTTTCCAAGATGAAGACACTCGGAGTGACGTATAAAACTAAAAACTACTTTTGTCTCAAAATTTATAAACATCAGAATAATTTGCTAATGGATGCCACCGACATGCATTTCATGTGTGAAGATTACGTCTTACATTAAAATCTTATTGTGTCAGATATTTGTGATGTAATAAGTGTTTTAACCTGGATATCTTAAATATTTCAGTATTACTCAATGTATGTCCTTTTACCTGCATTCCATTGTCTGTGCCGATTATTTCATTATCAATCAAAGCGTCGTATGTACTTTAGCAAACAGCTGGCTTCTACAGAAAGTATTACTCCAAGGATCCAGATATTTGTCGTTTTGCACACAGTACGATAGTTCAGTGAAATCTTTCATTTAGCTGACATGGCTCTAGCAGAGTGATCATTCAATATGATTGGCATGTGGGTGGTCCATGAACTCCAAAACTTGTAATTCCATTACTGATAGTTTGTAAAATGTGATAGAAATCGTCGTAAGGGTAGTCATTAGCACATACTAATGAAAATAATATCTCCATAACAATTGCAACACACGAAATCTTATAAACAGCCTGTGTCTCTTAGTGCATTGTCATGTTATCACAAATTGCTTCCTATGAGAGGTTGAGCCCTGCTGGAGGCCAGTGGAGTTTTGTATCTGCAGGCTAACTGGTTAAAAGTAAGTATTGTCAGCAGTCACTAGAGATAAATTTCGTGCCACAAGTCTGTGAGCAGTTCAGACCAGTGACAAATTTTATCTGTTGTCATTTCAATATAAAAAGTATATTCATTATATATCTGAATTATTTTGTGAGTGAATGTAGATCGTCTATAGAGGTGAACGTTGTGACGTCTCTGTGGTGGTAGTAGAAGGGCAATGTCTCTTATACCCCACTTTGCACTGTTGCGAAATTTACTAAAGAATGTGGACCCTCCCCCACCCCTCCTTTTCTTCTTCCCCTTAACCTATCTTTCTGTTAATTGATTTATGACCTCTGGTGTTCTTTTATGAGCCCCAGTGGACAATCTATTCTTCTGACAAACCCCCAACCCCTTCCCCTCCCCCTCCACCCTTTGGTAAGGCACAAGCCCTCTCCCCTCCTCCTTGCTGATACAACCACACGTTTGATATCAGATTAATTGACTAATTAATTAAATCGATATATCAGTTAACGTCAGCCGTTTGGGAAATTCTCCAGAGCCTCTCCCCTCCCCCACTTCCCTCCCCACCCCTCTCAGAAAAAATTGGTGAGAGAAAGACGCAAACTGTGCTGGATTGGAAGCATACTATGGCAGGAAACTCAACTACACTACATAGGGCATACTGTTTATCTACAAAATTCAGTTTGCAGGGATTCAATTTTAAGCTCATCACTCTCTGCTGTTTTGGAAGATGCAGGTATTGTAAAATTAGATAGATTTCTTTCTTCCTATTGTACAAGGAATACTGCCACAAAATCGACATTAACATAACCCACTGCAATTAATAACACAGCTAAAAATTTTCCGATCGCTTCTTCGCATCGATCGCAGGGCAGACAACGCCAGGGGCCATGCGTGCCATCCGTCTCGCAGTCTCCCGCACTCCCAAACGCTGATCACTTTCCCGTGATCATACCGCACACCATCATTGCCAGTTGTCTCGTGCTATTAGCAAGCCTCAACTGAGTGCTTGCTGACCCATGCCACTGCTTGGAGGAAATCTGACCAACCTGCCCCAACCTGTTGACCAAGGTATCCCAGAACACTGCGCTCATTGTTTGTAGCCGTCTGTTAACCAGATCAACTAGCAGCTGTGATCCCCTTTGTTCACGGCAGTGTACTTTGCCGCCTGAAGTGCCTACATCATGTTCGTGCATGATCCAATGTGTCCATGCAGATGGAGGTTTTCATCCCTACTGAGAATACTGCGTTCCTATTGGCTAATGACGAATCAGTGAACATATGTCAGCCACATCCCCTCAACACCCATCCTAATACTGCTATCGTCCATGGCTGGATCAGTTTGATTGTCTTCTTCTTGCTCTTGTGTGCGTTAACCGTTGGTTTACTTGCAAGATGAAGCATTTTTCAAGCAGCAGCAGCGGATGTGCTAATAGCAGCAAACACCCAATACTTTTGCGGGAATGGGAATTAGCAGGAAGCACATATTTAATTTCATAGCATGATGCCGGATTTCGTAGTGTATATTTTTGTAAAAAAATGTTTCGTAATATCAAATCCTTGTGTGTCCAGATTTCGAAGTTAAAAGAAGTGTCTTAGCATGTGTTCAGATTTAGGTGGTAATTTTTTTCCTTGTTATATCAGCATACATCCACCAAATGGTAGGTGAGTTGGAGGTGGAGAGATCGCAGCGGCAGCAACAGCGTACGCAATATGCTGCTGTTATTTAGTGGTCAGTGAGCCTTTGCTGTTGTACATGATTTCGAGAATCATAGTCGATAACTGTAATTTTTTCTCTCAGCATTTCATAGTATAGAATATATGTTCACTTATTGTGTCAGTATACTCCCAGCAGACAATTGATGAACTGGCTGCTGCAAGCCAGCATCAGTAACAGCAGCGTTGCAAATATTACATATTTTCTTCTTCATAGTAGTGTGCATATCCGTTGCTGTTAGCCAAAATTTCATTATATACGTGAAATATGTTCCATATTCTTGGTTGTTGCTGTTGTTGTTGCAGATGATTTTGAATAGCAGGGGCAGGGAGAGATAGAGGTTGTGATGCCACCACATCTTAGCTTTTTCCTTATTTTTGTGTGCATAGGTTACTTTTATAGTAAATAAATATGTTGCTGTTGTAGACGATTTCAGAGACCTCGGTCGTTTGATCCACAGTGGTTCACGTGAGGAGATGTCTGAGTGGATGGAGGAGATGGAGAGTGAGCTGCGTCGCCATTAGGAGATTCCAGATGACTTGAGGGATACTCATAGAACCAGGGCAAGATAGGTAATTCATACTCACTCTGATTACAAATAATCAGTGTTCTTCCTTTCCTTGGAGCAGCAATCGATGTATGGAACATGGTACTTAATTGTGTTTATTATTCTTTCTCTACAGCACTATCACCCATGCAACATGCAGTGGTGTAGATACTGGGGGCGGTGAAGAAACCACCAACAAAACGCAGTCTTGTACTTCATGCTCCCCTTATAAGGCGCACCTTGGCGCTGCAAGGGAAGCCACCACAGCACAAGCAGCTGCCTCTGCCCCCTCACCAGCTCCACTCTAGCATCCATGGTCAACCCTTCGCCGACAACTGGTTCAGGGATGTGGCCACAACCACCTCTGTAGCCGCAGCTGCAGCCGCATCCACAGCCACATTGCTCACACTGAGACAAAGCCCAGTCTCCTCCTTCCCACATTCTTGCCTGAGCCATAATGTACGTCCCAGCTCCTCCACACAACAGTCATCAGCAGCAGCATTGTCATAAACTAGTTTAAGTTATAGTAATAGTACTAGTAAAACTATGGCTAGCATTAGTTCCCCCTCCCGTCCTTTTAGTGAAGGACGTCAGAGTGATACCCGCCATTAAATGAAGTGCTCTTTTCTACGTGTCGAAATTTGCGCTTCCCCCCCCCCAAACAGGCCTCTGGCATTGAAGAGACAAGATACTACCTCTGGGGGAAAATGGCGTGATAACGTGAAGCTTCTCAGTCACCTGGTTTCACGAGTCCACATTGAGTGCTATACGGGACTGGAGATGGAAGTTAGAGGGTCAGCTAAAGCACTTAGCCAACTACCACACTTTGGCATTCATATATATGTCCAAGGCCCAGTAAACGGAGGGTCAAGTTACATCAAGCTTCTTAAGAATACAGCTGACAAGAAGCATGCATTAACGTCGAAAATAAGAAGGATCCAGCTTGTTTTGCATGGTCAGTCCTCACTTGCGAGATATATCCTGAGCGTCCTGGTGCATGCGACCTAACATCCCAGAGATGTTCGGGCTCACGTGCGGTTCCTCTTCATCAGAACGTCTTGGCTCAAATTCGCCTAGGGATTGAGCCACACGTGTCGCGTTACACACCCTAAATTAGACACTTGTGACCCTTTGGTTAAATTGTCTGGCCGATGGCAAGTTTGCGAAATTGATGAAACATAAAAAGATAATATAACATATAACAACAGTAATAATAAAATCGGGAACTAAAATAACGATCCATAAATGATGAAGGCCACACATTTGCGATTTGGGTAGAATAATGTTCATTCAGAAAGCAAACTAATAGCGAAAGTCGTCGTATTTAGAGTTACTGTTACCCTCGGGTGCATATCCATTTGACACAGTTCGATCATTCAAATCTCATCGCGAAATACAAATCCAATACTCCACCTCATTAACTGCTCAGAGACTAAGTCCCGCGATACCACACAACGTGAAATTTTCTAAGTCGTTTCACTTCCTAGCTACCTATAGACTGACTGTCCGCTTTCGCGCCTCAATGCGAACTGTACCATTTTGTGTCTAGACCAGAACTGTCCACTTTGGTGTCTCCAGCCAAACTGTCCGCTTTCGCGTCTCCACCACCACTGTCCCTCTGCCAGTCTCCGGCCGCATCGCCCGTGTGCCAAACATCGTCGCTCAACTGACTAGTGCAGTTCCCTTTCCTGAAGCCTGATGAATAAATAAAGAACAAAAGTAACTATTATGCACTAAACTTTTACAACAAATATTCTATTACCTAATGATTCAATAAGGTGTCATGCTGTCATCGATCAATGTGTTTTGTGTGGAGGAAATGATGATCTGATGTTTAACTGAGAATATTGATAATTTAAATTTACTATATCTTTTAAACAAATAAAGTTACATAGTTGATATTTACAACATATGTCATTTTAATGACGAGCTTTTATATGAAATGTCGATCGTTAAGATCGATCGAAGTGTTCAGATTTTAGCATTCAGGTCTTTGTTACAAAACTTGTTAATTTCACTTTAATAGTAAATCCTAAACTATTTAGATATGATCAATATTCGAGTTTTATTGGAATCATCATGAAATTTTAAGAACGGTGGTAGATTAAAATTACTGTGGCTTCATTATCTGAATTTCTATAGAATTAAATAGTTTTCATAAATGTTTCCCTTTTGGCCGATCTTAGGTCTGCCATATTTAACACTGCTAAGTCTCCCTGGGCACAAACAGCTCCTAAGGGGTTTCCCTATGACGTAGGTTCTTATATGTCTCACTCGCACACTACAGCGCTTAGGCCTGATCAGCCTGGACTCATTCAGCACAATAGACGCCTGTGAATTTTCCCATCTCGTGGCGAATCTGCGCTCTTTGTAACACACGGTCCTGGACGGCAGGATTCGTTTCACAATTCCTGGGAGGCTGCCTCTTTCGGCCATATTAGTGAAATGAGAGAGAAATGCTCGTTAACTCACATGCATACCAGGTAGGTGACTATATTCGTGGGTGTTATAACTTCGATGGTACTGACTTTGCCGTCAAGATCCAGAACATACCTAAATTTGAGGCGCAGAATACCAGTATATCGGTTCATGTTTAAGGCCTGCAGCAACGCAAGTCAGATGAGCAGAGCAAGCATACAGTAATCGGCCCCCTCTATTTCTCAAAATTTGCTGCTATTCTCCGATGAGAAAAATAAAGAGAAAGGCAATTATCATTATGTCTGAATCAAAGACATGTCACAACTCCTTTTCTCCCATCTGTCAAATATTACGTGTAATGCGTATTTGCTTAAGGTGCCTCAACGCCTTTTCAACAAGCGAGTTATTAGCAAAACATCGAGTAGACTGTGCTTCCAAGGACCCGATACGTGTTATGAAGTATACTGAGGAAAACAAAAGCATAAAGTTCAATAATGCTCACCATCAGGAGCGGTGCCCGATTGTGGTGCACACTGTCTTTAAATCCCTCCTGTCACAATACATGCAATTTGACGTACCAGTTACCAAGGCTCATATCCGGTTTCTTCTATAATTTAAGCGGGTATGACGCTCACTTTCTTGTTGAGCACCTGTCTGACTTCTGCATGGAGAAACATCAGGTCAGTGTCCTACCTGACAGCGTTGAGAAATATATTTCATTCTCCAAACGACTAACACCAAGAATTACGCCCCGCTTCCTTGACTCGCTACGTTTTATGCAGGTACCACATGAAAAACTCGTTGAAACTGTACCTAGGGAGGACATGCATGTCAGTCGAGCTGCAATTCTCGACGAATAAAAGTTTCAACTTTTGACAAGGAAGAGGTTTTCCCATACGAATATATGGATAGTATGACAAATCTCTATGAAAGTATGCTACCCAAGATGCTGCAGTCTCCAGTAACCTTACAGGCGATGCCATAATGGATGCAGAGTATGAGCATACTGTGAATGTCTGGTGGGAATTCATCGTCTCCACTTTAAGTAAGTGCTTACAGCTTTACATGGACACAGACGTGCACTTGTTTGCAGACGTTTTCAAGAAATTCTGGAGTCTAAGCATGACCACATATTCTCTGGATCCCACCTTTTATTACACAGCACCTGGGTTGTCCTGGGACGCTACTCTCAAGAAAACGAAGTGCAGCAGTAAACTATTGACCAATGCTGACATGCTTCTTTTCTTTGAGTGAGGGATCTGTGGGGGACTTTGCCATAGGCACACCAAGGCAAATAAATCCTTTATGGATGGTAGGTTCAGAGCTTCTCTTGATTCGAGTTACATCTGTAAGTAGCCTGTTTGTGTGTTGGCAGCGCTATAGACAGTGTTGATATCGCTGACAGCGCTCTGCACTCTCAGCAAGAGATTCTGTGGTTGGGCAGACTAGCAGTTAGTGAGTGGATAGAGAAGTATATGGACATGTTTTTTTTTCTTAGTGGAGACTCTTGAGTTGGTAGGCCATGCATTGTAAAGTAAAACGCAAAGAAATGTAAAATGAGGATGAATATTGTTGGTAATTTTTGGGTTGTGCAATTATTGACAACTACATAATTTTTAGAACTGGATGTCACATGAATAAGGTAAAATTTTCTAAATACATTGTTTGCTCTTCAACAAAATCTTTATTTTGCTAACCATATGCCTCCTAGTAATTTGAGTCTACAGTAGTTAGAATCTTTTTATTTAGCTGGCTGTAGTTTCTGTAGTTTGTCTGATGAAGATATTCTGTGAGGTAAGTAACTTATAAAAAAATGGGGTTTGTGACAAATGAGTTTAGGCAATTAACAGAGTTGGAGGTAGTTTCATATTTCTTTAATTTCATATTTTTTGGATTTTTATTACTGTTAGGATTTCTTGCAATTCAGGGCCATCCTTTTGTGTTAATTATTGGAAGTCATGTTGTCACTGTATAGCAGTCAGATTGTGTTGGGATTGTATATTGTGGGTAATGAATGAATAGTTTAGGCTTGAGTTGTCTTTGTCAGGGAAAATTCTGTAGGGCAGGATTTAAATGATAAAAATAGTTAAAGACATTAGTTTCACATCATGTACTTGGGTGTCTTTAACCTACAGAGGCACGCCATTCAACAATCACTGCCGATTAGAGAGTTTCGATGGGTGCCCAAACCCGAATGCAAGGCATTAGGTGGACAAATCGAGGGTATGGAGGCTGATTCTGATGGAGGAAGAACTCACATGCCCTATCAGCTTGCATGATACACAAGCCAATTTGCTGCTGTGTCCAGAGCAATTAGTTCCGTGAGGAGGCTCTACCCAAAAACTGATGATAACACTGGGGAACAAGCGGTGATACATTACTCACTATCGTAATCTCCAGCAGTGTCTCAGACTGGGCTATCTCATTCAAACAATCCCCCTGGTTGAAGAAGTACATTAATTTTAATACGACACTGAGATATTCCATGGGGTGTGAATTTGAGAAAAAATTTTTAAATTAATGAGTAATTCAGTTTTTTGGTAAAACAATGGAGAATTTGAGGCAACATCTTGAAATTTTGATTAGAACCGAGTGGGACATGCGTTGGGGCACTCGAAAGTGCATCTCCAGACCAATTTTAAATGGGTCGCAATATTCAGTGAGAACTTTGTTGCTGTGTAGATGGTGAAGTTTGTAACACAGTTCAAAAACCTGTCTGTTTTGAGATGTGCGTACTAGACCTATCCAAATTCCACAGTACCACTTTCATTATGAGTCTGCGAAACCTCATTTCGCTGATCCTAAATTACTTTATATGAATAGAGATACATTCATTTATTGGGTGTAGAACTGCAATCCATACGAAGTAATGAGGTACCACAGTAATGAATTCGACGCGTCCTCATACACAGCCGATAATCCTTATGGTATTGTTCCACAGAACAAGAAAGTTATCGGCCTTATGAAAGATGAGACGAATGGATTGGCGATTGTGGAGTTTGTAGGACTGTGAGCAGAAATGTATACACATCGCATATTGGAAGGCCCAGAGGTGGGTAAGGGTGTGCACTGTATGGCTTCGATAGCACTCTCTATCGAAGACTATTTGCGGTGCCTGTAAAGCGGTGTTTGCAGTGCTGCACCACAGCCGCTGCATATGGTACAGCAAACTAGTATCCAATCAAGAGGACATGAGTTGTACACTAGTTGTACACTGTGCGGTAATCTAAAGTCGGCCTGTTGCCTCATGGCGATAAAAGAGTCATTTGTGATGATGGAATTGAAACTCTCCTGTACGGACCGATGACCATAGCAGTCTGGTCCCTTTAATCCCCCAAACCAACCAACCAACCAATCTCCTGTACTCACATTATTCACTTGTTGGTGAATGAAACGGGTATAAATGCTGCACAATAGTACGACGCTTTTATTATAGTATAAGTAACTGTGTGTGTGTGTGTGTGTGTGTGTGTGTGTGTGTGTGTGCACGTGCGCGCGCGCGCCTGCGCCATGTATATTTGTAAATAGAATAGTTTTTAAATTTCACCCCCCCCCACTAAGCTACCCAATTCAGATTAGTTTTTAAGTGTTCGTAGTTCACTTTCCCTCAGAATTATTTTTGTTCATCCATGTAACTGCTACTACTGGAGCTGTCGTAGCGTAAAAATAAAAGTACCGGGTGGTTATAATTAAACTTTCCCTACTTAACACGTTATAACACGGAAACTAATTACCATACGAGTATCAAACTTGGTAGAATTAATGTCAAGGACATGAGGAAGAGAAATAATGCAGACTCAGTTCTATTGAAATACTTTTAATGTGCTGCTATGGTACATAATACCATTACATACCAATACCATTACTGCTACAGAAGGGACACAATATAGCGCTCATCAGTGTCCAGAAGAGTGTGAAAGCGCAGAATTGCATCCTGCACAGCAGAATGAAGCATGTCCGTAGGTTGCTGACTACCTCTCTTCATTTGCTGCGCTTTAGATCATAACATGCGTGAATTTTCCCCTGCTAAACCATGTCCTTCAAGTATCCCCACAACCAGAATTCACAGGAAGTGAGATCAGGTGATCGTGCCAACCAAGCGTTTGGAAACGTTCAGCTGATAATTCGATCGTTTCCAAATGTGTTTTTGAGAAGCAGGTGAACTCCACGAGTGACGTATGGTGGGGCCCCATCTTGCATGAAAACTGCTGAGTTCAATAGTCTCTCTCCTGTAGGGAGGGTATGACACGCTAGCGAAGCATATTGCAGTAACACTGGCCAGTCACTCTGCATGTCTTTGGTCCTTGAGAGCCAGCCTGTTCAAAAAAGAATGTGCCACTGATGAACGTAGCCGTGAAGCCACACCATACAGTTACACGTTCACCGTACACAGGAACTTCATGCACAATGACTGGAGGTGAAGATCCCCACCCTTGGCAATTCTGTGCGTTCACCTCACCTGTCAGAGAAAAATGAGCTTAGTCTGTCCATAGGATGGTCCTGGGCCAGCCCTCATCAACTTCAGTCCTTGCGAGAAAGTGAAGTCAACATGTCGTTGTGCGTCCTTGGTGCAAGTTGCTGCACGATATGGACCTTGTACAGATACCATTTGAGAATAGTTCGAAGCACCTTCCATAGAGTGGACCATGTAGTGTTCAACTGCCGTGACACAGCACGTGTTGACGATGGGAAACTGCGCGGAGCGTTGTCTCCCACCTGTGGGGCAATCGTTCGTCGGCCTCTTCTGGAGCGACGCCCATTTCTCCAGTTGATTCGAACTTCTTCATCGTGCTCTGCACAGCAGGTGGAGGAAGAGGATTCTTCTGTAACCCTATCAGTCGGCGATATTCCCGAAGTGCAGCTTCAGAATTACTGTTGTTTTGATAACAGAGCTCTACCAGTAATGCCATGCTCCTTTCGTCCAAGCTCATGTTGACACGTCAACAAGTGCACCGCGATTGATCAGGTGTGTGAGACAATGAATCACAAGGACTGATCACGACACCTGGTGACCATAGTTGGAACAAGATGGTGGCACTGTGACGCATGGATATCATGCACTCCATACTCTGGACATAAATACTACCAAGTTTGGTACTCGTACGGTAATTAGTTTCCGTGTTATACCATGTCAAATAGGGAAAGTTTAATTGTAACCACCCAGTATTTCCACATTTCCATATTGATTCAAACTGAATTGCATCTGTGAGAATTGAATAAATCAAAAAATTTCTTACGATCCGCCTTTGTTGTTGTTATTTACAAAAAAACTATTCCAATTGTGTATATAAAGGATGTGCAGGACACAAATTACGTTAGTTTTGAACGTGGAGGTAAAGTTTAACATGGAAGATATTAAAAATGTAGAATGGTGGCATATTACACCTATCGTGCAGCACGAATTGGCTCATGGGAGCAGGAGGCATGTGACTATCCCCACTCCCAAATACATATAGCAAATATGTGTAAAATTATATCTTCTGTGCTTGAAGAAAACCACAGGTGTACCATCTGGGCCAAGTTGCATACTATCAAAGCGCGACCAGAGTAAAATAAAAAAAAGTAGACACATATTATGAGGCACAAATTCATTTATGTCTAATCCAACTTAAAAATAATTTTGCATTTTGATAAGCAGACAAAAACCTATTTTCACACATCATCTTTTTCGTCTTGAGTCCGTGGAGAGTAGGACACCCATTGAATTCCAGGTCTTGAATAGCACAAAACCTGAAGATTCGACGCATCCATATGATCTTCTCCTTCCTTTTGACATATACGTGCGTGACGTCACCATATCTTCTTCATAGGGTATGCCAGGACCGTCCCAGTGAATTCCATGGTAGAAACGTGTTAACAACTTCCCACTACTCCATGTTTTAGCACACTTCACATCCTTCAAAGATCTCGGAGCTGCAATGTTTGCTGAGAATGTCTCTATTATTCTGGCACCTTCTGCGTATGTTGAATGCAACAACTTTAAATATGAATTGTCTACACTCATCATTATAGAAACCCTGAGTGTCTGCAATAATGTTAATACCTGGAGATGCCATTATCGAATGCTTTGAATATGGTGCAGCTCTTGTTCATTTATACAGCTCATTGCAAAACACTGATGAACAGCGATAGTGAATCACATGGTCATGTAGAACTAGAGCATACGCTCCAATGCGTTCTGGGAAATTTGCGAAGATAATTCAATTCGTGCATTTATAGGTCAAGGTGTGATTATCTCGTTCTCTTTTGAGCAGTCTGTTACGAAGATTGGCGCCAGCTCCTTCAATTTCCATAAGCTGAGTAGACATCCTTCGTCTTCATAGTATGAAGCACGGAACCTCGCATACATGCCATATGCTAGACTATATATATTTTCATCCCATTGCGTGTGTAAATTATCAGTAGACTCTGGCATTAGTTAACAGGCAATTATCAAGTTTGATGGAATCATTTGCTATATTCCCTCTTCTATTGGTCTGAAATACAAGTATGATTAACTAGGGCGAATCCAGTTGAGTGGAGGTTTAAATAGACCATGTTTGTCTGCTTGCAATCCGTAACACTGGGTACTCGTAAACTTCTCACGAACCGAAAGATAATGGTAGAAATACACCAGCACTTAGAACTTGTAAAAGTTCAAACGCTGCTCATCCGATACAGTGATGCGTGGCATTTTCCACATTGTTTTATTGAATGCGATCTCGTTCTCCTCTTGAGCTCCTTGAATGTATGAGTTGTTATCCGTTGCACTTTGTACCAGAACACGTCCCTGTTTAGCATTCAGAACAATTCGCCACATGTCTTCAAAGTATCCCATAAGCAATTTCAAAGGTATACATGCAATAAGTCTCTTGAACTCTTTCACTGCTGTATCCACTAGCTCATCTACGAACCATCTAGCATTTTATAAATCGTTCAAATCCGAGGAAGAAGTAGAGACATACGTTTTAAGAGTTGATTTTATACTTACATTGTGTGTACGGTCAATCTCGACCCTGTTAAGGTCATGTTGTACCTCATGAAACAGGAACGCTAAAGCATTACGTGTGAGGTCCGACGTCACTGCAGCAGTACCATCCCTTTAAGTAAATGATCCATCAAGGTATATGAAAATCTTCCACGGAAGGGTTAAATCTTCGTGATGTTGTATGACAATCCTAATTTCATCATCATTGTTAAATGTGCTTGATACGTAAGATTTATGTGAGAAGTATTCCTGGCGTATAATACACTCATCATATTCCACAGGGGTAGTTATATCGAACGACGCCACTGTGTGGCTTCAGACTTACTCATTTAAGAAACTCATAGTTTGCATGTGTTATCAACTTCATGTTCTGTTGTTTAGTGCCACGCTGTGCGTTGTACACTTTGGTTTTATATCTCACGCCCATCCTGTCTTCGTCGACAATACATGGATGCTCCGATCCATGACTGGTTGAAACTCGCCGCCGGTATTTTCGTTCCAGCAAGTTAAAGATCGTCGATTCTGCCTCCAACAGGTGCTGGCTGATTGAAAGCCGCCGCTGCCGATTCTAGGCCTCTACACGGTCAAGGTCACTGGTGGTTCCACTTTAGATGTAGACGAACAATGATTTCCTCACTGCGAAAATCGACAAGTTGATTATCCTGGTCCACAATACGCAGCTCCAGATAGTCCAGTGCCTGAACTGTTACTGGAGGTAAATAGCGTTGGCATGGGTCTCAACGATCTTATGCACTTTTCCCACTTATGGGAAGAATCCGTATATTGTATGACTCAACGTGTTGTTGAGATAAGAGTTTGTTGCAATTTTACTCTCGACACGGATTCTACTGACAGGAAGTATATCCATTGACTGGTCGAATCTACACAATGCATTAGGATCCTTCTTCAAATTATTTCCTTTGCAAAATCCAGTAGCCACCCTATTGAACCTCTGTGGCTTAAGTCATTCGTTGCACTTGTAGCCTTTATTTTAGATTTAATTGACGTTTCCACGTAGCGCAGTCCCTTTTTTAGATTGTTTTAAAACTTCGTTTAAATCGTCAGTATCGTATGCACCACGTTCTATTTCCACAATTTCTTTTCCACCATTAATTTCCAGATGAAGTTTATTGTTAGCCTCTGTTGTAGGTCTCCAGTCCACTCAGCGCAATACTCCACTCCCCATCGCTTAAATCAATCGACGGGAAGTAATTAGTGCATAATACTGACGATCGTTTTTTCAAAGTCAGGGTATACGACATGGTATTTGCATCTAACTGAAGGGTGGATGCTTAATGCACCTACTTATATATATACTTCTTCGTAAATGTTAGACGGAACATGATGCACAGACGCCTGCATAAGTAAGTATTAAAATCGTGGTAGCAATAAAAATTGTAGAACACACGTATTCTGTCAGTGAAGTATCGTTGTAACTTTTTTGGGGGCTACATGTCTCCAAATGAGCCGAAATAGTAGACGTTATTTGTATTTTTCTCAACATACACCACCCAGTGGGTTCCTTGTGTCCCACCAACATCTGAATTCACATTTCTACATTCTCCAAATTTCCACGTAGTCTTCACTAATGTGTCCCGCATAAACAAACCACGGCATCTTGGAATGCTGAATTTTTTCCTAACAGATTTGAGCAGACCGATGATGTAAGCGGTCTATCCAGTAGAATAGCTAACAGAATTTTGTTTCTTTGTGAAGAGACCTAGCCCTTTCTTGTATCTTTTCAGGTATAGCCCTTTTCCGATGGCTGCTGCTTCTATCCTGCGGTTATGTCTTCTTGCTTCCTCTAGCTGTTACCGAGAGTGCTGGGCACTGTTGACTGTTCTTGCTATAGTGGAAGCACTACCAACCAATGAATCCTTCGCTGAGAGACCTGCTAAGGCACGAATGAGGAAGGGGATAATTCCAACTGATATCTTTGCTATTGGCAGAAACATGGTTGCTTTAATTGGTCCTTTATGCTTCAGGACACTTTTAGCTGTACATCGCTGTCAGAATACAGTTTTTTAAACGCCCCTTCTTCTCCATCATCACTGTCTTCTTCTTCTTCTTCAGCGCATGACGTGCCTGCTTTCATAACTTGTTGTCACACGCAAGCCCAACTTAATTTTACCATGCATGGTTCTATCAACTACAGATGTTGCAATGGGCTGTCCTATACTTCTATCCATTCTCATACATGTTGCCTTGGCTTTATCAGCAAAAATTCGATCGTCAGCCTGACGTCCTTGGAGGTCTTTATGTTTTGCGTATGTAATGTCGTGTTCTAAGCACGCCTCGTCTACATCTACATCTGCATTTATACACCACAAGCCACACAACGGTGTGTGGCGGAGGGCACTTTACGTGCCACTGTCATTACCTCCCATTTCTGTTCCAGTCGCGTATGGTTCGCGGGGAGAACGACTGTCTGAAAGCCTCCGTGCGCACTCGAATCTCTCTAATTTTACATTCGTGATCTCCTCGGGAGGTATAAGTAGGGGGAAGCAATATATTCGATACCTCATCCAGAAACGCACCCTCTGGAAACCTGGCGAGCAAGCTACACCGCGATGCAGTGCGCCTCTCTTGCAGAGTCTGCCACTTGAGTTTGCTAAACATCTCCGTAACTCTATCACGCTTACCAAATAACCCTGTGACGAAACGCGCCGCTCTTCTTTGGATCTCCTCTATCTCCTCCGTCAACCCGATCTGGTACGGATCTCACACTGATGAGCAATATTCAAGTATAGGTCGAACGAGTGTTTTGTAAGCCACCTCCTTTGTTGATGGACTACATTTTATAAGGACTCTCCCAATGAATCTCAACCTGGTACCCGCCTTACCAACAATTAATTTTATATGATCATTCTACTTCAAATCGTACCGCACGCATACTCCCAGATATTTTACAGAAGTAGCTGCTACCAGTGTTTGTTCCGCCATCATATAATCATACAATAAAGCATGCTTCTTTCTATGTATTCGCAATACATTACATTTGTCTATGTTAAGGGTCAGTTGCCACTTTCTGCACCAAGTGCCTATCCGCTGCAGATCTTCCTGCATTTCGCTACAATTTTCTAAGGCTGCAACTTCTCTGTATACTACAGCATCATCCGCGAAAAGCCGCATGGAACTTCCGACATTATCTACTGGGTCATTTATATATATTGTGAAAAGCAATGGTCCCATAACACTCCCCTGTGGCACGCCAGAGGTTACTTTAACGTCTGTAGACGTCTCTCCATTGATAACAACATGCTGTGTTCTGTTTGCTAAAAACTCTTCAATCCAGCCACACTGCTGGTCTGATATTCCGTCGGCTCTTACTTTGTTAATCAGGCGACAGTGCGGAACTGTATCGAACTCCTTCCGGAAGTCACGGAAAATAGCATCTACCTGGGAGCCTGTATCTAATATTTTCTGGGTCTCATGAACAAATAAAGCGAGTTGGGTCTCACACGATCGCTGTTTCCGAAATCCATGTTGATTCCTACAGAGTAGATTCTAGGTTTCCAAAAACGACATGATACGCGAGCAAAAAACATGTTCTAAAGTTCTACAACAGATCGACGTCAGAGATATAGGTCTATAGTTTTGCGCATCTGCTCGACGACCCTTCTTGAAGACTGGGGCTACCTGTGCTCTTTTCCAATCATTTGGAACCTTCCGTTCCTCTAGAGACTTGCGGTACACGGATGTTGGAAGGGGGGCAAGTTCTTTCGCGTACTCTGTGTAGAATCGAATTGGTATCCCGTCAGGTCCAGTGGACTTTCCTCTGTTGAGTGATTCCAGTTGCTTTTCTATTCCTTGGACACTTATTTCGATGTCAGAAATTTTTTCGTTTGTGCGAGGATTTAGAGAAGGAACTGCAGTGCGGTCTTCTCTGTGAAACAGCTTTGGAAAAAGGTGTTTAGTATTTCAGCTTTACGTGTGTCATCCTCTGTTTCAATGCCATCATCATCCCGGAGTGTCTGGATATGCTGTTTCGAGCCACTTACTGATTTAACGTAAGACCAGAACTTCCTAGGATTTTCTGTCAAGTCGGTACATAGAATTTTACTTTAGAATTCACTGAACGCTTCACGCGTAGCCCTCCTTACGCTAACTTTGACCTCGTTTAGCTTCTGTTTGTCTGAGAGGTTTTGGCTGCGTTTACACTTGGAGTGAAGCTCTCTTTGCTTTCGCAGTAGTTTCCTAACTTTGTTGTTGAACCACGGTATGTTTTTCCCGTAAGATGTAAGTTCTGGCATTTGTTCTCTGCACTTTGGAAACTGCGAATGTCTCATTCGACCAGCTTGGTTCAAATGGCTCTGAGCACTATGGGACTTAACATCTGTGGTCATCAGTCCCCTAGAACTTAGAACTACTTAAACCTAACTAACCTAAGGACATCACACACATCGATGCCCAAGGCAGGATTCGAACCTGCGACCATAGCAGTCACGCGGTTCCAGACTCAAGTTCCTAGAACCCGCACGGCCACACCGGCCGGCCGACCAGCTTGGGCGATATGACTTCTCAAATACAATTTTCTGTTTCGAGATGCGTACCAAATCACCCACATTAAATTTCTGTTTATGTGGATCGAGCATTTTAAGGCGAAAGTACAAATCGATTTGTCTCATTTTTATTGTGCTATGTTTGGTTCGATTCTACAGTGCAGTTATTTCTGGGAGGATATCTGTCCATTCGTATATGCCACAAAGATGAAAACGCACCCACATTTCACCTTTTATTGTTCTGTTCAGACTTTCCACGATACTCCCCTTCAGGTGGAAGAATTTTGAGTAGTGAAGTAGTCCACACTGATGCATCAAGGTCTTGAAATCTATCGTAAAACTCTCCACAGTGATCATTTTGGAGGTTGTCGAGGCATCGATTCGTCCCTGTCTGCAACAAACGCTCAAACACTTCCACGCCATTTCTCCCTGTTTTTGTTTTAACAGATAATGCCCAGACAAATTTGGAGTTTGTATCAATAACCATTAAAATACATGAATCCATTTTCTCATGTGAATATTTTGTCATATCTACAAGATCAGCCTGCCATAAGTCATCCAAACTTTTACTCATAACATTCCTACAGGAGTATGCTGGTTTGTGCAGTTCTCGAACTACCATCTCCTTACTTATGCGATTATACCACTCTTTCTAGCTCTGAAATGATTGAGATAACCTCATTCGACAGAGCAGTATTGCCCTCAGCACCTGACGCCATGAGTGATCGTAGTCGATCTGTATCTCATTACAATTGTCGTAATATATAAACTGAAGGGGGCGAATTGCTGACTCTTTTATACTGAACGTCCACACAATCACCACTGCTATACCAACCGTCTAATAATAATTGTTTTATAATGTCTCAGTATTTGCACTGCGTTTATTTCCTGCTTTCCTGTGTACACCAATCAATTGTAGTATTCACCGTACTTCTCCAGATCTGTGGGTGAAAATTTTACTGTTTTGAAGGTTTCAGGAAAATGAGGTTCAGTAGACCTGGTGTTTAATGAAATTCCCTATCACCTATCTGTATTGTATTTTCATTTAAACTTATAGACTGCGTTCCCAACATTTATGGTTTTCCACCACTGACACCAAATGTTTCATCCATCCTAGCATGGCTGTGACGCTTAATGAAATTTGCGATAGCATCATCCTCATTGTTGTGTAATTTCGCTGAGAGTTCATGGAGAGATTCAGTAACTGGTTTTAAAGTTTCTCTCAGTGTCTATTTTCGATCCAAATGTCCTAACCTTAGCAGTCATCACTTTTCTCTAACAGCCTTCAGTGCAGCAATCACATTACGCATAGTCGACATCTTGCTATACACAATGCGGGCTGCTTCATAGGCTGCATTTTAAATACATTTCACTCAACCTCTACAGTTAATTCATTTACTTTCTTTTCAATTCCATCAACTTTTACAACTAAGTCATATATTTTCTTTCTCATACTGATGTGCGTGTGCATCTCTAGTTCCTTAACACCAGCATCTAATTCGTTGATCAGTCTCAGAAGGGTCTCGGCATACGTCTCTAGCACCTTAGCTTTATGTTTGAGAGACTGAAATTTTCTGTCTATGAACAGACGCATCCTCTGTGTATGCACGTCTATCCTCTCGGGCCGAGTGCCTGATATAACTGCGAACTTGTCGTTGCTGCAGTGTGTACTAACATACTCATCAGTTTTTTCATAGACGTATATACAGAAATTCCTGGAACTTCCTGCCATACCTTCCGTCATTCAGTTTTCTTGATGTATCTGTACCGAGAAACCCGTACTGTGTGTGATTCCAGCATCTGCACATATCTTTACAAAATCATTGAATGACAAGTCGGTTCCTACATGCACCTGGGAAACTTGTTTTACGTTAAAATTGTCTTGTTTGAAAGCTATAATGACATTTGATTTACCCCTAGCCAACTGTTTCAGGATTCTGGAATAAGTCTGACTCAAATAAAATATATCAATATTCTTATGATGACCAAAACAGAAATCTCGTCGATTGTGATCCTGGTTTTCCACAGCATCATGGTCAAATACAAACACTGCGTTTGCCTTTATCTTTTCCTGTGGGGGTGGGGGAGGGGGCATTTGACTGCTCTGACTGAATGTTATATACATTACACCATTTATACCCTGTAGTACCTTTTGTAGTAGCTGGTACTTGGGTTGAAACAGCCTGAAAATACATATACATGCTCATAGGGGCTCTATCCAGTTGTGTTAGTAGAGACATGATAACAGTTGTCTTGCTGCAGATTGACCTACTGTTATAGCTCGTATATTGTCGGCTATGAATATCCCATTCTTCTTCTTCTTCTTCTTCCACGCTACCATAGCACCAATCACTTACAACAAAGTCCTCATGTTTCACCCACCCTGCCATGATACTGACTACATCAGGTTTTGGTGTGCAATGGTCTTTTATAGAAAAATGAACTCTTGTAATAACAATATGGGTAGCCACTATAGCACAGTCATCTTACCAGCTGAGCTATGGCGCCTACATTATAATCAAAGGGTTATGAAGTAAAGAATAACGCAAAGGACTTGCGATTATGTATTTTTACATTTCAGCAAAGATATATTGGCTGCATTACATCAACAACAAAACCCACCGATTCGTTTAGTATTTCTCGAATAACTGTTTCTTGTGTGCAGTAAATTCTGCATGTATTTGTCTCCAACTGATGGGTGTTCCTTAAGCTTATTCTTTTGACACCACATTGATACACTCCTCTAAATAGTCTGTATGCACAGTATACGTACACAGATGGTTCACAATATCTTTATACACAGTTTGAACACACGGCAACCCATAGTTCATTGTTTCCAACACAGTGGATAGCATCATCCGTAGGCCAAACGAGTTTGTAATGATGGGTATTGCAGATAAATGGCTCGACGTCCAGATCTCATCATGATGGTCACCACATGGTACAATGATGTCATAGAGAGTATCAGGAAATTTTGTGGTAAGCTTCTATGGGACCAAACTGCTTAGGTCATCGGTCCCTAGACTTACACACTACTTAATCTATCTTAAACTAACTTACGCTAAGGACAACACACACACACATGCCTGAGGGAGGACTCAAACCTCCGACAGGGGGAGCCACGCGAACTGTGACAAGGCACCATAGAGTATCAGGCTAGCACAATAAATTTCCGGAAATGTAGAATACTTGGAGGTCATTTGGTGATTGATGTAGTGTTCTGCACGATATAGTTCATCCCATTACGACTCCATAAACCGTACTTTAAAATTATCAGTGTATTTTCAATCTCTAATGCAACACGCCATTCACTGTCCACTGATGTTTCTAATCAAATATTTAAACGCTTAGAACTGCTAGCTGTTAAATTATAAGTTGAAATAAAAGCAGTAGAATACTGGAAGAAAGCGGCAACTTCTCATCCACTACATCAACACTCTGTCCTTGCAATAACACCGGGATGTTCTTGGATGGTGTTTATGTCGGTGATCAGTACTGACCTGCACCGTGTAGTGTAGGGCCCCAAACACAGTTTCTCTGAGCGTTGGTGACTGGATGGGTGTCTTCGTTACACAAACCGATGATTGGGATAGATAATAGTAGCTCGTTGTCCTGCAAGAACATGATGGTCAGGTGCTTTATAGCGTCCCGTGATGCTGCTACCGCTGGTGGTTCTGACATGATGGAATTCACAGCAGGTCCCAATAAAAATGGTTCAAATGGCTCTCAGCACTATGGGACTTAACATCTGTGGTCATCAGTCCCCTAGAACTTAGAACTACTTAAACCTAACTAACCTAAGGACATCACACACATTCATGCCCGAGGCAGGATTCGAACCTGCGACCGTAGCAATCACGCGGTTCCGGACTGAGCGCCTAGAACCGCTAGACCACCGCGGCCGGCCAGGTCCCAACCAGCAGATGGCGGCTGCTGCTGATCCAGATGTACTGGATGTCGCTGCTGCTCCAGACACACCAAAGTCCACTGAACAAAGAAAAAGAGACAACAAGCATCCACAGAGAAGCACATGGAGTTGTACAAAGTTAGGAAACTTAACAAAGAAGAGGAAGAACCGTAATGTGTCGTAATAGTAGCAAAGAAATATAAAAAGTACTTAGTTTTATGCTTCTCCTGCATTGCAGAGGCAATGAGGATCTAACCTGCTGTTGACGCTTCATGCTTCTTCCACTCACTGAATGTGACTGAGAGCACGTATATCCCCCAATGCCATGGTCACGTGACTGGATGTAGTGTTCCCAGTTTTCTATTGGCTTCCACAAATTTTCAGATGAGGTAGGAAGTTGGTGCTGTTTTCCTATTGCTTACTGAGGGAAGTGGTTGTGGTGGAAAAAATCCATTTCAAGTGCCCTCTGTGGCAGTTTTCTGATCTATCTCAGTCAAGGCCCATACAGTAAGGTCAACAACTCTGGTTTATTCCGTCAGGGCTAGTGGAACAGGACAAAGTTGTCTCCCACACTGTGCATCAGCCCTGTGTGCAGGCCTTCTCCCGACCTGAATGCGTGATAATACACGTGGCAGCCAGTGTGGCTGTAGCCCCTGGCATGTCTGCCCTGCGGTCGGTGCCAATATGCGATCAGAAAATTTTTAACTGCATAATTACATGCAGTGAGCTATATTGGCATCGATTTCCTGACGGAATTCCTTCTTTTCGATGTATTTTACAAGACTTGCATCTTCCAAACCAGCAGAGATTGATTAGCTTTTCCCCACATAAAAGAGAGATCCAGTCTCTGCCAACAGAATTTTATAAATAAAAAATATACCCTCTGCAATGTAGCTGACTTTCCTGTTGTGGGGTCGACCCCAATCCAGCACAGACTGAGTCTTCTTCCCGCCAATTTTTTCTGGGAGGGGTAGGGAAGGAAGTGGAAGAGAGGAGGAGGGCTGAAGGATTACTCACAGGAGAGGGGTTAGTAAATTTATCGATTTAATTTATTAGTCGATTAATTTGATATCGAAAGTGTGCTTGTATCGCTGAGCGGGAGGGGGATAGGTTGTGGATTTTCCAGAGAGCTAGCGAAGTTGGAGGGGGAGGGATTTGGGGGTTACTCAGAAGGAAGGATTATTCCCAGGAGTTCATAAATCAATCCCAGGAAGTCATAAACCAGTTAACAGAGCAATAGGACAAGGGGTGGTGGAGGGGGAGGAGTGGGGGAGAGTCCGCCATCTTGAATAAATTTGGCAACAATGCAAAGTTGGGTTGAACAGACATTACTCTACTACTTCTGGTGTTATTGTAACCAACACTTACATCATGAATAAAACTATCATCCCACATGAAATTTTGGCAGTGTCACTTAACAGTCTGAGTGAGCCTGAATGTCGGAGTCACGTACAGCAGCAGTCCACTTCAGCCAACAGTGCCTGATCAAGGTCCGACGTCTCGTGTTTCACAGCAATGGGACAATTTTAGATCAGTACAGTGTACAAAGCTTTGCCATATATTATGAAGCGTTAATATCCGGTTGCGACCCTAACAAGAGCTGCAGTTTCAAAACAAATGAGACCAGACATGTGGATACAATGATAACATTTGCAGGGGAAAGTTATATCCGAGCAACTAATGAGACTATCGTTTCTCGTGCACTCAAGTTTTGCAGTGAATGTTAGAAGAACATGGTGGTGTGTACAGAGAATAGACAACTCGTTTTCTTTGGTTTCACTCATGGATATCATCACAAGAAAAGTGTATTTAATTTGACAGGTATGAAATACATCGGAAATTACAAGCAAAATTATGGTATAGTGAAAACTATGTGCGTTGTCCATCTAAATTTGACTGAAGTAATACATAAATGTAGGTTGTATTCAAAGACTTCCAGGCTGTAAGTGGTACCTTCTGCATGCAATCGATTTAATGGGTGTCCCTATAAGAGTGCATAATTTAATTCTTTTAATAAAACTCATTAATTATTTTAAAACTGTAATATTTTTAATTTAAACTGATCAGCTACAATGCAGTTACGCAAGAAAGAAAATTATCACTCAAATGGCCACAGAAACCTTTTTTTAGAAGCTTTAACTCTTTTTACAAAATTTCAAAGACATTTCTGTGTATTTCTGGATAACTTTCTGCAATGACGCGCTCATTTGTTACTGTAACTGAGGAATGGTTCTCAGTTTGTTCGCCTAAATACGTAACACTACGTACCCCAACAGGAAATAGTCACACTGAGTCATGCCTCAAGATCTTGGTGGGCAATTCTGGTCTCCATGTTATGAGAAGACACGACCCGGAAAATTTTCCTGCAACACTGTGCGTAATTTGCACAGCGTATAACAGGTGGTGCCATTTTCATGGGACCACCAGCTTTCGACAGCCAACCCTTCCAACTGGGGCCATAAAAATCGCCCTTATCATGTTGTGATAAGTTACACCATTAACCACCACTGCTTTATCAGCTGCATTTTCGAAAAAGCAAGTCCTAACCACTCAACCAGTCAGAACTCAGCACAGAAAAAATGCTCGTTGCGCAAAATTTTCAGTCACGTTATGGTTTTCCAACACACAGTCCGCCAATTGATACTGCTGAAAATGCTCCATTGGAAGTACCAGTTGCATCAGCTGAAATTCGTGAGAGTGTCTGATGAACATTCCTTATCAGAAGTCGCTGAGTGGTGCTCCACAAATTGTTCAGCTCTTGTAACAGATGACGAATCGTGGTTCGAGGACTCTGGGTTACACTCTCGTTTACTGAGGAAATATTTTCAGAATACCGGTAGGTACGACGCCGCTTTGGTGTCTTGACGTCAGCAGCTGTATTTATTTCCTCAAATTTTTCAATTACTCTTGGGATTGTCGGTGAATAGATTACGTTTCGCTGGCTGAACATTGTAACCATTTTTCCAAGTATCAGAATAGCTTACCCTATATTTGTAATACGTTTTGACAATGACAGTGCATCGTTCGACAGTAAAGCGATTCGTTTGCACAACCGCAATGTCTCAAGATGTCGACTGAGCAATAACAAGCCCTGCCAGCCGACTGGAAACAAAGTGACGTGCAATTTAAATTCTGAATTCTTGTTGGGATACCACACATAATCATAAAAATGATAATATTATTGGAGGAAGAGCAGATTAGTGTTTAATGTCCCATCGACAATGGGGTCATTAGAGACGGAGCATAAGATAGGATTATGGAAGGATGAGGAAGGAAATCGGCTATGTGCTTTCAAAGGAACCATCTCGGCATTTGCCTTATGCGATTTAGGGAAATCACGGAAAACCTATACCAGGACGGCGGGTTTGAAGCGTCGTCTTCCCGAATGCGATTCCTGTGTGCTAACCACTGCACCACCTCACTCGGTCAGATAATTGGAGTTATATCACACTATCAGTAGTCCCCTAATTCCCTATACACCATGCTATAGCAACTAGAGGTGACTTCCACAAAACCCAGCATTATTAAATGTCCTATTACTCAATTTTACTGCCGAATGGGGAAACACAATATCTGAAAATACTACCCCTTAACCAATAAAAAAACGTTAAAATGAGCAGTGTGAGTAACTTGGGATAGTATTTATCATTCTGACTACTTAGGCATGGGCATTCCAGCACACTTAGAACTTTACATTGGGGTTGTCTACACACACGTGGCGGGTTTTATTTCCCTCCCACTATCTGCAGTCACCGAATAGGATTATGTATGAATGTATCAATCAAAAAATCCCAAATGGGGAAACTAACTCAACTGAGTTAGTGGGGAATTTAAAAAATTATCTCCCTTACCCTGTCTCCTGCCAATCACAACGAAGTATTAAAAATGAAACAGACAACAAATGGGAATTTAAAGGTCCCATCCTCTCTCCTCCTCCAAACAATTAGAACGAAGTGTTAAAAAGAAACAGCCAATCAGAAACCCATTCCTCTTTTCAGCCAATCGTGATGTTGTATTAAAGTGATGTATGAAAATGACTCCAAGTTGCATAATTTCCCTAATATTGACATAAAATTGGTTGAACACACACTTCCTAAAGTACCACCTACCTCCCCTCTTATCCAATTAGAGCTCAGTATTTTAGCCATCATTAAAATGAAAGAGAGAATTGGAAAGTAGCCCCATCTTGTCTGTGCTCAAACTATCTGAATGACCAAAATTATTTACCAAAGAAATGTGTCAGACACTCAAAAAAGTATCTGAATTGCGTAAAATGAAGAAAATATTTTCAACTACATTTTCATTACTGATTTCAGTGATATTGTCAAAGACTTTTAGTTTCGAGAAATCGAGTTTGTCATTGTCTGTGAGGATAGCACATCTCTGTCACTGTCTTTTACTGCCTCCTATGTGTTTATAAACAAAGCATATTGTACTGCAGTTTAAGTGATATATTGCAATAAAACACCTTCTTCATTGCTAAAATCGAAGAGGTAAAAACATTTCCTTCCTCCTTTTTTAAAATCACATTGTGTGATCACAGGTTTTTAGAGAGTTCAGACATTCATAATACTTGGCATCTATCATATTTTTTCTAGTGACGTGTTTTATAGACACTAATTTGATAGCTATGTGTGTATGTGTAAAATAACATTGCATGACGTTAACATTGCATTATTTTTTGTTGTTCATGTTTCTTGCAGACATTATAGACTATTGTGACATTTTAGAAGCATCATAGATCTGGAAAAAATTAATTTAAGGGTCTGTTGTGTCGAACTTTGAATACTCTCACTGAGGCCAAGCAACAGGAGCTTAAACCAATAGTTGATTTTATTTCACATTTGTTTTTTGTTGTTTTTTTTGGAATAACATTAAATTAAAATTCATCTTTCACAACTACATATTAC
Organism: Schistocerca americana; assembly: GCF_021461395.2. Classification (NCBI taxonomy): domain Eukaryota; kingdom Metazoa; phylum Arthropoda; class Insecta; order Orthoptera; family Acrididae; genus Schistocerca; species Schistocerca americana. Next base: position 376,365,260 of record NC_060123.1, on the reverse strand, counting down.
CAATCCGTTAATAACATTGCATAAGCGAGTACTAGTTTTTAGCTACTTGGGGAGAATATGTTTTACAGTTCTTCTCATATGCAGTTTTACGTAAATATCGTTGAAATAACGCAACATGTTATCATTTTTAGCATATCTCAACACTTCAGTCAGATTGGATGGAAAGAGGAGTTGGAGGGGGCATCGTGTGGCATAAAGCAGAATTGAGTTACTTCCTCTATGTTGGCTTGCTGACTGGCTGTTTCATTTTTAATACTTCGCTGTGATTGATTGGAGACAGAGGGAGGAAGAGGGGCTCTTAAATTTCTCACTATTGGCTGTTAAGTTTTAATGCTTCATGTGACTGGCTGGAGATAGGGAAGGGGGGTGATGGTTTTCCAGTTTCCCACTAACACGGTTGGGTAGTTCTATCAGCTTTGATTTTTTGATTGGCTCTTTCGTTTCCAATACTATGGTTTGGTTGGAGATAGGGATGGAAAAGGGAGAGGAAGTGGGTTTTCAAATTCCAACTAGCACAACTGGACTAGTTCCACAATCGTGGATTTTTTGATTGGCTCTTTCATTTTTAATAATTTTCTGTTATTGGCTAGGATATAGGTTCAGTGGAGAGGATAGGAAAGAGTGTTGTCTTCCACTGAGTAGGATGACGAAGGCACTCATAAGAGTGGTGACATCACTTATGACATCACTTCCTTAGCCCTGAGTGTAGGTAACAGCAATGAAATGGTCTAAGTGAGCAGGAATGTCTAGACCCCTACTACTGCTGTAGCAGTTGCAAATCACGTAGCTCTTAGAAAACACTTACTGCTTACACCTGATTTTCATATCCACTATGTACGATTTTAATTTTTGTTCTTTGATAAAAATCTATTTGTTTATCAAACACTTCTACAGAGAGGCTATATTTACTCTCTTTTCCTTTAATGAAGTAATATTATTAGCTTATACTACAAAAGAGGGACTGCAGAGTCTTAACTTTCATATGGTATTAATCATTGAAGCACCTGGCCTTGTGTCAATATCTCTGACATCTTACTTCTTAGTTGAAACTCTATCGAAAGATTTCACATATGAGTGTGATCTCCCACTACTCCACCTATCAATCCATCTTTTTAATATCTATAATTGATTTTTCTTTATCATTTACGTTTCTTATATGAATATTTTTGATTATTTTCTTTCTTATGAAATTAATTTATAAAAAAATTTATAAAAAATTTATGCTTGATGTGAAATACTAGTCAAATAGAGAACAAGTTAATTCTGTTTTATACCACAAAAACAGTTTACTCATTTTCCTTTCTTATATATTGCACGTGTATGTGTATGACTGAAATCCCCTTTCTTATAATATCAGTCTACAAAAAATTTACTCTCCACTTCAAGCGCTACCTTTCTCACTAATCGGCTTCCTAATTCAAATCATACAATTCATTGGCGGTTCCAGAAGCCAGTTTAATTGAAAAAATTGCTATAACACATGAATAGTCTTGAGCTGAAGGAAATCAACTGATCATGAATAGTCTGTCTGTTAATGAATAACGTTACACCATTTCATAGCTCTGAATCCAACTACGTCTATGATTTTGCTACAAAAAAAAAATAGTTCAAATGGCTCTGAGCACTATGGGACTTAACATCTATGGTCATCAGTCCCCTAGAACTTAGAACGACTTAAACCTAACTAACCTAAGGACAGCACACAACACCCAGCCATCACGAGGCAGAGAAAATCCCTGACCCCACCGGGAATCGAACCCGGGAACCCGGGTGTGGGAAGCGAGAACGCTACCGCACGACCACGAGATGCGGGCTGATTTTGCTACAGTCCTGAACCACATTAAAACTGTACCAACGTCTAATACAAGTTGTTGGATACTTACCTGCTTAGCAGCAAGTACAGAAGTCTCCAGTGAAAACTGTTACTTGGACACATTACATTTCAGACAACTCCAGGCGAGCATCAACATCAAGTAACACTCCATTATTCACAAACTCAACACTTTCATCATCGAGTAACGTTATTGTACCAATTAAAATAAGAGTGAAACTGATCTCAGGCGGCCTTTTATATATATATATATATATATATATATATATATATATATATATATATATATATATATATATATATATATATATATTCAGAGTCTGACTGTTTCACTGTGGACTCGAGTGCTGAATATTCTTTTTCAGCCACAGGCAGTCTACACAACAACAAAGGCGACCCCCTTATGCCCACGTGCTGACATAATAGGACAACACAATTTTCAACAAATATTTCAATACAATAAATCAAGTAGTATGCTGTACCATTCTTCATTACACTGAAGTGACAAAATTCCTGCGATCGCGTTGGACACATATACAGATGGAAGTGGTCTCGTGTACGCAAGGTATAAAAGCGCAGTACATTGGCGGAGCTGTCATTTGTACTCAGGTGACTCATGTGAAAAGATTTCCTACCTCATTAAGGTCGCACGACAAAAATTAACAAATTCTGAACACGAAGTGATCCCTAGAGTTACACACATAAGACATTATGTTTTGAAAATAGCTTGGGAATTTCATATTCCGAGATCCACAGTATCAACAGAATATCGAATTTCAGACATTACCTCTCACCACCGCGCCTTCAGTTAACAGCCGGCCGCTGTGACCGAGCGATTCTAGGCGCTTCAGTCCAATTGGTGCTACGGTCGCAGGTTTGAATCCTGCCTCTGGCATGGATGTGCGTGATGTCCTTAGGTTAGTTAGGTTTAAGTAGTTTTAAGTCTAGGGGACTGATGACCTCAGATGTTAAGTCCCATAGTGTTTATAGCCATTTGAACCATTTGAGCCTTCAGTTAACAACGGAGAGCAGCGGCGTTTGTGTGGAGTTCCCAGTTCTAACAGACAATCAAAACTGTCTGAAATAACAGTAGAAATCAATGTTGGATATATGACGACAGTATCCGTAAGGAAAATGCGTCGAAACTCGGCGTTAATGGGCTATGGCAGCAGATGACTGACGCGAGTGCCTTTGCTAACAGCACGACATCGCCTTCAGCGCTTCTCCTGGGCCCGTGACCATTTTGGTTGGACTGTAGCTGTCTGAAACACCGTGGCCTGGTCATATAAGTCCCGATTTCACTTGATAAGAGCTGATGGTAGGGTTCGAGCATGGTTCACACCCCACAAAGCCGTGCACCTAAGTACTACACCAAAGCACTCAGAAAGCTGGTGGTGGCTGCGTTTACATGGAATAGACTGGGTCGCATGGTCTGTTCGGCTACTTGGAGACCATTTGCAGCCATTCATGGACTTCATGTTCCCAAACAACAGTAGAATTTTTTCATGGACGTCAAAAGGTCACAATTGTTCGCGATTGGCTTTTTAGAAACATTCTGGACAATTCGAGCGAATGATTTGGCCTCCCAGTTTACCCGACATGAATCCCATGGAGCATTTATGGGACATAATCGAAAGTTCAGTTCGTGCACAAATTCCTGCGCCAGCAACAGTTTTCCAATAATGGACGGCTGTAGAGGCAGTAGGGCTCAATATTTCTGTAGGGGACTTCGAACAACTTGCTAAGTCCATGCTACGTCGAGCTGCTGGACCACGACCGGCAAAAGGAATTCCGACTTTTGTCACTTCAGTGTATATAAGTAAGGTACTGCAACTTATAATCCCATGAGGTGCTAGAATCTTTTTTGGACCAACACTACACCTTGTAAAGGAGTAAAGATAAATAACTGTCTTCTTATCCAGAATAAGATTTTCACTCTGCTGCGGAGTGTGCGCTGATATGAAACTTCCTGGCAGATTAAAACTGTGTGCCGGACAGAGACTCGAACTCGGGACCTTTGCCTTTTGCGGTAAAGTGCTCTACCATCTGAGCTACCCAAGCACGACTCACGCCCCGCCCTCACATCTTTACTTCTGCCAGTACCTCGTCTCCTACCTTCCAAACTTTTCAGAAGGTAGGAGACGAGGTACCTTCCAAACTTTTCAGAAGGTAGGAGACGAGGTACCTTCCAAAATTTACAGAAGGTAGGAGACGAGGTATCTTCCAAACTTTACAGAAGGTAGGAGACGAGATACTGGCAGAAGTAAAGCCGTGAGTACGGGGCCTGAGTCATGCTTGGGTAGCGCAGTTGGTAGAGCACTTGCCCGCGAAAGGCAAAGCTCCTGAGTTCGAGTCTCGGTCCGGCACACAGTTTTAATCTGCCATGAAGTTTTATATCAGCCCACACTCCGCTGCAGAGTGAAAATCTCATTCTGGAAACATCCCCCAGGCTCTGACCAAGCCATGTCTCCGCAATATCTTCTCTTTCAGGAGTGCTAGTTCTGCAGTTCTGTAATGTTTGGAAGGTAGGAGACGAGATACTGGCAGAAGTAAAGCTCTGAGGATGGGGCGTGAGTCGTGCTTGGGTAGCTCGGATGGTGAGCACTTGCCTGCGAAGGGCAAAGATCCCGAGTTCGAGTCTCGGTCCGGCACACAGTTTTAATCTGCCATGAAGTTTCAACTGTCTTCTTATGTTGATATCGTCCAACATGAGGTATCAGAATCGGGGTGCTGCAGAAGAAGGAAGTGTTAAGTCTGTAGGTGTTAGCTCGTGAAGACTTCGCGGAGTGGAAGCACCTGCCGCGCGCACCTCTCACGGAGCCACGGCGCTGGCCTGAATCGAGAGGCGACCCGGCCGTCAGCCATCAGCCGGTAGCGAGTCTCACCCTTTGTGGCCACTTGGCCACTCCGGCTCGCGGCCCCACGCCAGCCGAGTACTTCATAAGTAAGGCGAGCCTTTGTGCAGCTATCACTGGCGTGCATGTTTTATGTATCGGCGATGCCTTCTGCCAGCGCCGGTCCGGCCATACATAATGCAGCGCGACGCTTTGTCAGCTGACGACTGAATCTCTCGCCGGTGCTGCTGCTTCTGCCGGCCGCTCAATAGGGGCCGGTGAGCCACCTCTGGCACGGGAAGCGAGCCAGACGGCAGCCGTCTGCAGCTCTCCCTGCGCTGCCGGCTACCGGCCACCTCACAAAAGCGCGGCTCCTCTGTTCTCAGCCAGCGCCACTTACAGGCCGTCTCTGGACCTCAGCAGCAACTTTCGAGGAACGATAGCACGCGCAACTTCTTTCCTAAGAAACACATCCTTTTTAACCTGCCGCTTATGAATTATGTCCGTCAGATGTCGTGACATTTCTTAGACCGAGTAAGTCATCTGTACGTACATTACAGACTATTAAAAGCACATTCGTCTAATTCGCTAGTGTTCAAATACAGAAATTAGAAAGGTCACTGAATATTTCGCAGCTCTTCATGATCTCATTTGTCCTACAGTACAGATTGCTTGCTAGTCTACTGAATCCATACGTATTACAGAAATGAATGTGTGTCTGTGTGTGTGGAAACATCTTCACACATGCAACTAAATGCACCTACAGAAGTATATCATTATACCACTCATAGGGCAGCAGATATGACGTCATAAACACTGGGCTGCATGAAATCTGCCGCACTCTGCACGTTCTGCACGACGTTCAAATTTATTACTTCTTTTCTACTAACTCTATCCTCAACACTTTTTTAGACAGTATTCCCATTGCCGCTGAATGCACCTACAAAATTCAATCATTTTGTGACACACATGTCATATAAACTGAGATGTGTGAAAAACTGCCGCATCATGCTTGACGTTTAAATTTATTACTCCTTCGCCACTAACTCTGTTCGCAACGTATCTCGCAGACAGTATCCACATAGAGACGTTTACAGTATCAGCTGTGCCCACCGCACAGAAACTATCCGGGAACATGTTTCTTAATTTGTATACTGTATTTATGCATTTGTACATTATACATGTTTCTCTGGAGGACTGTTTCGTAATATTACAGGAGTTTTCACGAATACATCGAATTTTTTCCATACTTCACTACAAACATAAACTTTGGAAATTTGTGGTAAGTTTCTATGGGACCAAACTGCTGAGGTTATCGGTCCCCAGTCTTTCGTACTACTTAATCTAACTTAACCTAACTTACGCTAAGGACAACACACACACCCATACCCGAGGGAGGACTCGAACCGCCTCTAGACGGAGCTACAAACATCATATTTGCGTAACCATAACGTATAAGGCCTTAGTTACGATGGCATGTCTGTTGCATGAAAGTACTTTACAAGAACAGCGTTCCGTCATTCGATTTTTAATTTTACAAAATGTGGAACTATCCGAAATGCTCTGTCAGATGAACAAACAGTACGGCAATTGTTGAATGAATCATGCAGTCTTTTACAGGTAGGTGAAAAGATTTTAAAATAGCCGCAGAAGCATAACGCACAAACACGACCTTTGACGTCTGCTAGTAGTATCGACTTTGGCGCTGCAAGTTGGTGTTGATTCAAATTTGTGACCAGCATAACATCCCCAACTTGTACATGAAATTTATCCAAAGTAGTGTAACTATGCCAGCACCTCTGGGTAATATATCGATAATCATACACAGATCATAATGTGTGATTAGCATACGCAGTAGTGAAACAAGGGCACCGCTTTTTTTTCTTTTTGCTCTGTTTTTTGTTCTTTTCTTTTTGCCATTGTACTTGTCTCTCTCGCTTAACTTCAGTGATGTTACACAATTAAATTTGCGGATTCAACGAAATGGTTGTAGGAGATCTAACTTGGACTGTTACTTCATTATTTGCAGTAAGAACTGTTATTAGAAATCAGAATATCAAGTGTGTGCATTTGAATATGGCGCGTTTCATGTAGAGGATCTTTTGTTTTAAATATTTGGAACAAAATGTGTGCTGTATGGACTAGTGTAAATTGACTTTAATTTCCTTAAATATATTGTTAAAGTTTAACCCTATTTCATTTGCAAACCTATCCTTCCTTTACAGATTCATAACTTTGTGTGTTTTCTTAAATACAGAAGAATTTTTATTGGTTATTATAGTATGCGTGCCCCATTTCAGGCACTTTGGTCATTTGTTTCTTAAATACAAGAGAACCTGCAATCATTTCAATATTACGAAGACCGATAATCAGTTTAATACTAATTTCCGCAATTAAACATATTTAAATCCACTTTCAGTAACAAATTTTACCACGAGATTTGCTCTCCGAGCCAAAACTGTGGGCCATTGCTACTTTCAGAAGAAATTGCATAAAGTTTCGTAAAAGTTCTCAATTTTGTCAGTCGTGTATTGAAGAGGCTCCCGTTTCTTTTAACGTTCCCGCCGTTGCTATCCATTATAAAATAAAAATAGTTCACAACTCGAAATTGCCTCCCATATTAATTGCAAGTAAAATAGTTAAATCCCAACTAATTGGCGGTGACCTTAAGCCAGGAGAAACTAATTTCATTGGGCCGCAACTATTAGTCCTTCGACTGATCTGGGGAAGCCTCATGACACTAGAACTCTGTCCGCAGCTCGTGGTCTAATGGCTAGCGTTGCTGCTTCTGGGTTTAATTCCCGGTCGGGTTGGGGATTTCTCTGCCCGAGGACTGGGTGTTTGTATTGTCCTCGTCATTTCATCATCATTTGTGACAGTGACTATCTTGGACTGTGTAAAAATTGGGACTTTGTACGGGTGCTGATGACCACGCAGTTAAGCGCCCCACAAACCGAGCATCGTCATCGTCACATTACAACTGATGAAAGATTAGTTCACCTTATTATATAAATCGATAAAAGATTCAGCTAACTTTGACACAGTTCTTTGGCACTCGATTACTGGATAATTTACCAGTGCTAGTAGAGAATCATTTGATGCACTTATTAACAAACTGTTCTCTTGCAGTACAATGTTAACATTTAAATAAAGAAGTTCATCAAATACTTTAACTATGTGTTGTCTTTTACTATGACGTTGCCTCCTCCAGATGAGGTCACGAACTGCGGGAAGCTCTCGCTAGCTCGACACAATACTGACTGACCTCGGCGTGAGGGCGCTGCCGTTGTTAAGAGGGTTGGCGTGGTCTTGAGGAGCGCCTCCAGCACGTCGTTGTCGATTGCAGCGTGCCCTCACTAATGTCTGTGGTATCGATGTGCGTTGCCAGCTTTCGTATGAAAGCGTGATCTCTGTACGATACCACAATTAATTTATCTATGAACGCTGATAAATTGAACCACTGTAAGACTTGTGCAAAATGGGACCAAATAGAGCTCACCATTCATCACAAAGAAGAGAGATTTCACATTTGCACCGAGCTCAAAAATCGTTTCAGTAACAAAGTCCATACTTTTTGGACAGTTTTCTAATGGGAGATGAATCATGAATACATCATTTCGAGGTGGATTCCAAACATCAAAGCACCGGGGCACTCCTAACCGCCTGTCCTTAAAGTATTCAAAAGGTGAACATTGGCTCGTAACCATGTTTGGCAGTGTTCATGGTCCGATTATCTGTGAGCTTTTGAAGGAGTAAAGCACTATAAATAGATATACTACTTAGGCATGATTAAGAAAAAGGTCAAGCCCACGCTGAAAAGGAAGTTTCTGACAGGAGAAGAAGACTTCCACCTCCTCCTCCTCCTCCTCCTCCTTCATCTTTTTCTTCTCCAAGAAAACGCTCGACCATACAGCGGAACTGGAGCTTGAAACTATTAACAAAGTGAGTTGGGCGCTCCTAAGGCATCCTCGTTACGCCTCTGACCTTTCCCCTTAGGATTCTTATTTCTTTGCTCCAAAGAAAGAAGCATTGAGTAGCATAATCTTCAATAGGGATGAAGAGTTAAAGAAAAAAGTACAAAATTGTTTTCGAGATCATGTATTGCTCGCCAAGGCAATAAGAAAGCACTTAATCAAATGGGTCAAGTAAAGACATTGGTGGTGTTTACATGGAAAACAAGAAAAGGAAGTTTTACTGATTTGACGAACCCGCCTTTGCTTTAGAGTTGTCGAGTTATTGAACGACGTTCAAATATCTTTATCTTGCCCCTACCTGCTGAGACCAACCTTTGGTGGCACTGATTGATTCCTTTGTAAATCTCATGATCTACAATGTTTGTCAAGTGCTTTCCGCCTGGGACGTAACGTCCCAGGACACCCACCAGCAGGGAATGAGAGTTGAATAGAACACGTCAGCTCGCTCATCCTGGAGAGTTGCTGAATGGATAGATGTCGGAACACTGTTGAGACTATGGTTGAACATTAAGCACATCCCAGTGTATTAACAATATCTGAACCCGATGACCTATACAGCGACCAGGCCGCTCCTCATGAGATCGTGTGAAACATTATGAAAAATTCTTGCAATAGAAACTATCTAACATCTGAATTTAAACAGGGATGGTCCGATTAAACATGACAAATGGGTACCGTATTTCACACAGGTATAGTGAAAAAGGCTTTCATCAAACTGTGGAACCGAAACAAACGACATCGTGGTCCCCTGATCGCGACATCTGCACATGGGGCTCATGCTTACCATCGTTCTGAAACTCAGATGCATAGGATGGCTGCAGTGATACCTGAGAATTACAAGTTCAGCCGCGATATCTCTGATCAGCTATAGACAAAGTCCTCCCTGTTTGCAGTTCTACGATGATGCCATCCCTCCCTCTGACGATCCATGATGAAGTGTCTATCCACCCTCCTTCTCAAACTCTTGCTGGTTCTCCTAGCATCAGCATCTCATTAGCCAATCGCTACAGATCTGAGTTCCGACCAATGACAAATCCATAAAAACTGCAACAAACTACCTTCTCCTAAAGAATACACCGTGATAAACCGTAATACACATTCCTCCTTTAGAGTGGGGCAGAAAACAGGAATTCTCTGGCACTACAAGCGTAGTATTGCGTTTTGGCCAATAGTAGCAGCTGCATGAATGCACTCGCGAGTCTTTATGCCACAACAAAAATAATTTTGGTGAACCAATCCAGAACCTCCTTACAAAATTTAAACATGAGTTTTGCTGGCCTCCTTTGGATCCAAGAGATTCTTCTCACTTTGTGCGCATTGTGTTTTTCCCACCCCGTCGCTGATCGATGTCTTTTTAGAAAGCATTCTTTAAGCTGCCTCTCACAGTGGAACTTTACAGCCTGCCGAATGCAGCCTCCTGCTCTCTACGAAGCTCTTTTTGGTATGTGGGACACCGTCTCTGACAGCGCTCTTCCTTTCGGTGTGTACCAGCTGGGACTTTGCTTTTCACTGGGGAACTTGTTTTACTTCTCATTTGAAATTGTAGCCCTGCGGTCCTCCTGCTCTCACAGTCAGCCAGCAAACCCAGCCAACACAAAAACTTTACACGCATGCTTCACTGCATAGAACTTAAATGAAGAACTTATTAGATTCGCAAACATTGGTGTTTATTTCAGTTACATTCGTATTTTCAAGCTTCACTAGTAATTTGAATTGATTTGCTAGCCTAATGTCAATAGTGGGTCATTAATTAGGTTACGGGGGTATTTTCGGAAAAACTGGCCTCTAAGAATAGCAAATAACGAAATTCGAGTGTTGTTACATACAAGTTATCTATACGCACCTGTTTAAAAAAAAGCGTGATACCGGCAAATGGAGCTTAACTCATTTGTACTCAATGAAATTACGATTAAATCAGTACCATTAGCTGCTAACGGCCGTTGCTATACATCAACGGCGACAGATGAAAATGTGTGCCCCTACCGTGACTCGAACCCGGGATCTCCTGCTTACATGGCATTCAGCTCAGCCACCGAGGGCACGGAGGATAGTGCGAGTGCAGGGACTTATCGCCAGTACGCTGCCCGTGAGACCCAAATTCTCAACTTATATAGTTCACACCCTACATTCGTTGTGCCACTGCCATTATACCCATTACTCGCTGCAGACAATCCACCGAGACCCGTAAGAGTTCAGGCAACTCGTGTGCATCCGCACTGAAGGAGGTCATCAGCCGGTTAGCCTTAACGATATGAAGATGGCATCCGTTCTTTGGGACATGTCTTCATTTGTACTCAAGTCGTGGGGAGCACAGTTTAGCAATATCAACGCACATACGATGCGCGTACGCCTGGATACGTACTGGCCACAGAAATGTATCCGCAGATCAGCCCGACCGTGCTAATTCGCCGATATTTGATGTCGTCTCTTCCGTTTCAAAAAGGACAAACAAGCACTAACAGCTTTTACTCTCTCGTAAAGATTCATGTTGGAAGTTTCAATTTCAAGGTACTTTCGTATTCGGATATATTGCAGTTAGATTCTTTTGTGAAGACAACCAAAGATGCTCGCGAGCATTACCAAACAGTCACGTGCGCAATAGCGTTAAGCATATCTCTGCTTCGCGTAGCGTAACTTTCAAAATATTTCACTTTACGCTATTAAGCTTTCAATAAGGTCTAAAAACTATCTAGAATTTTCAGTTTTATGTTAACTATTCCCGTTGTTTTCAAATCAACTCACTCACAATTATAAAAACAAATTGATCACGCCTAAAAAAAAAAAAAAAAAAAAAAAAAAGCTGAGCATTCATATGTTTTTCCAGTGTTTCCTGGTTGTGTATTTTTTAACCCTTTAGCTCTGATTTTAACTGATTAGGATCTCGATTCAGTTTTGATAACCAACTTCAAGCAAGCACACTTCCAAGAAAAAATCTTCAACAACAGGCTTTCTTCTTTTCTCAATATCTTCTCCCTTGGTTTCTTGATAGTTCTTCACAACACACATAGTATGGCATATATTCCCATGCAACGACTCACCACGATGGAATACAGACAAAATTACAATAGTAACAAATTCTTTTTCGTATTAACAATGTTATAATTTATTCTGCGTCGAATCCGCTAGCCCAACATAAGAACACAAAAAACACTACACACATTACATCTTTTACCCAATTTTAACCTGTTACATTTGTGGACATTAACCACGAAGCTCGTTAACTACATGCTGCTTCATGTATCATACACAGAAGCGCCAAAGAAACTGGTATAGGCATGCGTATTCAAATACAGAAATATGCAAACAGGCAGAACACGGCGCTGCGGTCGGCAACGCCGATATAAGACAACAAGCGCCTGGGGCAGTTGTTAGATCGGTTACTTCTGCTACAATGGCAGGTTATCAAGATTGAACGTGGTGTTATAGTCGACGCACAAGCGATGGGACACAGCACCTCCGAGGTAATGAGAAGCGAGGATTTTCCCGTACGACCATTTCATGAGTGTACCGTGAAGATCCGGATCCGGCAAAACGTCAAATCTCCGACATCGCTGCGGCCGGAAAAAGATCCTGCAAGCACGGGACCAACGATGACTGAAGAGAATCGTTCAACGTGACAGAAATGCAATCCTTCCGCAAACTGCTGCAGATTTCAATACTGGGCCATCACAAATGTCAGCATGCGAACCATTCAATTAAATGTTATCGATGTGGGCTTTCGGAGCAGAAGGCACATTTGAGTACTGCACGACACAAGGCTTTACGCCTCGTCAGGGCCCGTCAACATTGAGATTGGACTGTTGATGACTGGAGATGTGTTGCCTGGTCAGACGAGTCTCGTTTCAAATTGTATCCAGCGGATGGAGTGTATGGGTATGGAGAGAACCTCATGTTTCCATGGACCCTGCACGTCAGCAGGGAACTGTTCAAGCTGGTGGAGGCTCTGAATGATGTGGGGCGTGTGCAGTTGGAGTGATATGGGGCCCATTACACGTCTAGATACGACTCTCACAGGTGACACGCACGTAATCATCCTGTCTGACCACCTTAATCCATTCACGTCCATTGTGCATTCCGACGGACTTAGGCAATTCCAGCAGGACAATTCGACACCCCACACGTGCAGAATTGCTACAGAGTGGCTCCAAGAACCCTCTTCTGAGTTTAAATACTTTCGCTGACCAACAAACTCCCAAAACATGAACATTATTGAGCATATGTGGCATGCCTTGCAACTTGCTGTTCGGAATAGATCTCCACCCTCCCTTACTCTTACGGATCACTGGACAGCCGTGCAGGATTCAATGTGTCAGTTCCCTCCAGCACTATTCCAGACAGTCGAGTTCATGCTACGTCGTGTTGCGGCACTTTTGCGTGTTCGCGGGGGCTCTAAACGATACTAGGCAAGTGTAGTACTTTCTTTGGCTCTTCAGTGTAGTATTCTTACCGTAAGATCACATATCAAACGTCGTTCTTGAAGAAAGGCAGTGCTCATCGCCAAAAATTGTGCGATATTCACTCAAGAATATCAGCACACACAATCCACTGCAGGGCGAAAATTGATTCCGGAAACATTCCCCAGGCTGCGGCTAGGCCACGTCTCTGCAGTATCCTTTATTCCAGGAGTTCTAGTCTTTCAGTTTACACAGGAGAACTTCTGTGAAGTTTGTAATGTAGAAGATGAGGTACTGTCGGAAGTAAAGCTGTGAGGACGGATAGGGAGTCGTGCTTAGGTAGCACCTAAAAGGCAAAGGCCCCAGTTTCGAGTCCTGATGCGAGATACAGTTTTAATCTGCCTGAAAGTTTCTATCAGCGCTCATTACATTGCAGAGGAAAATTTAATTCTGGAAACATCCCCTAGGCTGTGGTTAATCCATGTCTCTGCAACATCCTTTCTTCCAGGAGTGGTAGTCTTGCAAGTTATGCAGAAGAACTTCTGTGAAGTCTGGAAGGTATGGGATGAGATACTGGCGGAAGTAAAGTTGTGAGGGTGGGTAATGAGTAGTGTTTCGGTAGCTCTATCGGTAGAGCACTGTCCCGCGAAAGGCAAAGGACCTAAGTATGAGTTCTGGTCCTGTAGACATTCTTATCTATTAGGAAGTTTTTTATTACGTCTTTTATGTTTTGTCATTTGTACGAGGTATATAAATCCGCCTCACAATTTAGGTCTAAACCTTCAAAATAAATAATGTTTTTACGATGGTATTCAAAGCAGTCCTGAATATGTTAACGTAGGATTTTCTCCTCTAAGTGTTTAGAAAGAATACTGAAGTCTAGGTATATTCTTCATAACCCTCCCCCCTCCCCCCCGGAATAGCCATAAAACGTTGCTGATCGTGGCGAGATTCTGGTTCATGTCTAAAACGCATCATTGGTTTGGGCAGTCAGGTTAGTTCTGTTGCGAATTTTCTATCAGCTCTCATTATGCTGCAGAGGAAAATTTCGTTCTGGTAACATCCATGAGGCTGTGGTTAATCGATGTTTCTGCAGTATCCTTTCTTCCAGGAGTTCTAGTCTTGCAAGTTATGCAGGAGATCTTCTGTGAAGTTTGGAAGGAGCATTGTATATTTAACAGAGGGGTCATGTATTCAGGGCGGTGGAGGCTCAAATCTTCGTCCAGCCATCCCAGTTTCGGTTTCTCGTGGATTCCCTAAATTAATTCGGGGGGATACCGATATGATTCCTGCTATAAGGCTATGGTTGACTACGTGTCCCACCGTTGTCATTCTAGATCTGTAAGTCTCTAAGTTTATTTTTCTTGTTCTTAAGCTGTAATACAGGACATGTGCAATATCCTTATAAAAGGAATCTTCGGATAAATAAAATTACCACCACTGCTGGTACTACTAGGCGCATCAGCAACTTGGTGGATAAGAACCTGCACAAATTTCATATAAGTTCTGAAATAGATTGTTAGAGTGCCGGCGCCTTATCAGCGTTGTGTACGTAGAGGTTCAACTTCTGTAATACTCTGCAGACGGATTGATGACCTGTTATAATATACGAAGGTTGGAACTTTAATAGTGGCAGCTATTTATTTACAGCTCGTACAAAATAGATATGTGTTTCAAAGTTTTACTGAGCTTCAAAGTAGTCACCAGGGTTGTGTATACTTCGTTGCCAGTAATGTGGAAATCGTAGGATACTCTTAGTAGTGCCAGTTGTGTTGACAGTTCGAGCGGCGCAGTCAGCTGCCCGACGAATTTGTAGCAGTTCTGAAGCGAATGCCGTGAAGTGTTTCCTTCAGTTAAGTAAATGAGTTGAACTTACGAGGGCTTAAGTCAGGGGAGTGCAGTAGGTGGTTTAGCACCTAGCAGCCCCATCAGTCAAACAAATCAGTAACAGCTTGCACTGTACGTGCTTGAGCATTGTCCTGCAAAATGATGGTCAGATCCTGCAGATAGTGTCATCACTTCTATCTCTATGCTGTTCATTTTTGGAACACAGTCTACTACCATCTTGCTGTTCATTTTTGGAACACAATCTCCTACCAGCTTAGCGACAGAAGTGATGATACTTTCTGCAGGATCTGACCATTTTGAAGGACAATGCTCAAGCACGTACAGTGCAAGCTGTTACTGATTTGTTTGACATATGGGGATACTAAGTGCTATACCATCTACTGCGTTTTCCTGACTTAAGCCCTCGTGAGTTCAACTCGATTTCTAAACTGAAGGAAACACTTCGCGGCATTCGCTTCAGAACTGCTATAAATTCGTCGGGCAATAGACCGCACCACTCGAAGTGTCAACACAACTGGCACTGCTAAGAGTAACCTACGACTCCCACATTGCTGGCAACGGGTCATACACAATGCTGGTGACTTCTTTGAAGGTCAGTAAAACTTTGAAACACATATCTAGTACGAGCTGCCACTATTAAAGTTCCAACCCTCGTAATTCCTCAGAGTGCGAGGGTGAGTCAAATGAAAACCTTAAATTTGTAATAACAAATCGAAATTTTGCGCCGATATCCTGTAAGTTGGTAAGCATGCTACAAACAGCGTGCAGAATGACCTGTAGGTGGCACAATAGTGCAGATGCACACATACCGTCGCAGTATCAGTATAAAGATGGCCGCCCCACTTGAGACCTGCACCAGGGAAGAAAAGTGTCCTGTTATTCGGTTTTTACGTAGTGAAGGTGTGAACCCTATTGAAATTCATCGCCGAATGAAGGATCAGAACGGTGATGCATTTTTGCCACAGCAGCAAGTCTACGAATGGAGTAGGAAGTGCGCAAATGGTGTGACTTCAGTGGAAGATGCTCCTCGTCCAGGTCAAGCACAACGAGTTGTGACTCCATAGAACATTGCAGCAGTTGAAGCCATAGTGAAGGAAAACCGCCGAGTGACACTGAATGACATTACAGCATGTTTACAGATTAGTCATGGGTCAGCAGACCACATTGTGCGTGATGTGTGCAGTTTCACAAAGTGTCTGCAAGATGGGTACCACAGCAGCTGACTGCTGAAATGAGGCAACGACGTGTTGATGCCCGTGAATAACTTCTTTGGCGCTTTGAACAAGAAGGTGATGGCTTCTTTGCAAGAATCGCTACTGGGGACGAAACGTGGATTCACTTCCACCAACCGGAAACGAAGGGAGCGAGCAAGGAATGGCGCCATTCCTCATCACAAAAACCAAAGAAGTTTCAAACAGAACCATCAGCAGGGAAGGTTATGCTGACTCTCTTTTGGGACCAAAAAGGCGACATTTTGGAGCATTACATGCCTAGAGGGACCACTGTCACCAGTTTATCATACACAGATCTCCCAAAAAATCATCTGCGGCCTGCAATCAAATCAAAGCGACGTGGATTGCTGTCAGCAGGTGTCCTCTTGCAACATGACAATGCAAGGCCCACACTACCCGTACAACAGTTGCAACAATCACAGACCTGCATTTTGAGTGTCTTCCTCATCCACCATACTCACCAGACCTTGCCCCAAGTGATTTTTATATGTTTGGACTACTCAAAGACGCAATGGGGGGAAAGAAGTTCCGTTCTTTTATAAAAGAATTTATGCACTTTGTAAGAGCTGGAGGACTTGCATTGAGCGTGGGGGAGATTATGTTAAAAGTGATACAGCTTTGTACCACTTCTGCACAATAAATAATATTTAAGGTTTTCATTTGACTCACCCTCGTACATACACTGGTTACGAGACTTCTCTTTCTCGACATTTTTGGAACGCAATCCACTACCAGCTTGCTGTTCATTTTTGGATCTACACAGTTGTGTGTTCTTGAATCACGCCTTGGACAGACAACATGGTCAGTATGAAGACACGACGCCTCTCAGTCACTTGTTACCTGCTATAATGATCCTGCAATGAGTCTTCAGTTGGAAATGAATGTTCGTAGATACGATAAGCGTCTCTTCCCTTGGCCTTCAACACTGAAGCAGGCAGTCACGTCAGCAAGCTCAGACATTTCAAAGACGATACTGGGTCCGAAACCTCACTAGTCGTAAGCCACACTGAAAAGAGAAGGAAGATATAGGTTTAATATCCCGTCGACAAAAATGGGATTCGATACGGAGCACAAGCTCGTATGGAAAAAGGATGAGAATCGAAATCGATCGTGCATTAATACGAAGAAGCAGAGCTGTAATTTCCCTTGAATTTCCTAGGGCAGTCACGGAAAATCTAAATGTGGGTGGCCCGACGTGGATTTAAACCAGTATTCTCTCGACTGCAAGTACAGTTCGTTACAAGTGCACCATCTCGCTCGGTAAGGATCGACAGAGGCTTAGAAGCAGGACAATAACTAGTTACCAGTTGGGGACACTGTGTTGTGTACCACGATTAATGCGCGTTACTCGTGAGCTACACAAACTATTGGCTAAACTACGTGTTTACCGTAACGGAAAATATGTATGTGATCTGTCGCCGCTCAGAGTTTTGATTAGGCCGTGAAACCACTGTATACAGCACACAAAAACGCCCCGTGCATTCCTATCAACTTGTTATTGTATGATCAAAACCTGAATATCAGCAACAAGGAATAAAACGTGCATGATACTGGGGGCAATGTACTCGATAGCACCGAAACAGTTGGTACCTAAAGTACGGGTTCGATAGCGGTGACAGGTAGGTTATAGAGCATTCGCCGCTCGCGGTAGAGGATTTCCATCATGCTCCTCAGTTTTAGCTCAGTGTAGTAGGGTTCAACACCTTAGAGATGTTTGACGTGTATTCATTGAAGTGTCGCGCTTCACGGCACAGGAAAGCAATATCAAAGAAACAACAGGTTTATTAGACAATCAAATGTCTGCTTCTACAGTATGGAAATAAAGGCCAACAATACAGTAACAAGAGCAACACAATAGATACAGAATATAACTGTGAATCACAATAAAGTCAGGTTAGTGCTACGCGCCAACGGTACTGGTCTGAGACACAGTTTTCCATTCGGGACTAAACACTGACCGGAGCCAAGTCGCAGACGAACACTCCCTTGACGTTAAGTTCAGCAATTATCACTGTCTGGATGCTAAGTTCATAGCCTGTAAGTCTGAGTCAGACGATGACGACTTTTCAAGAGTATGTGCAATAAGATAGCACTGAGAGTTTGGTGCCGAAAGCCGGAACGTTCAACTCAGAATGTCACTAATGATAGACACACAGCAGAAGCTAACGTCCCTGGACATCAGGCGGCGTTATTGTCCGGCAGAAGAAATGACGATGGCTTCTGACAACGGCGTTTGTCCCTAACAGCGGACTCTGAGAGCAATCCTATTCAATGAGGCGAGCTTCACCCGTTGTCTGGACCAACAAAGGCTCTCGAAACCCGACTGACTTGTGTTTTTTTTTTTTTCAGTTCCCCACAAAAGTGGAGGGCTGACAGCGGTTAGCACCGCTTTTCAGCTGAAGGTTTCAAAACTATAGTTAAATCCGGTGAAATAAAATTAAAGATGATAACCATCCTGTGATTTTTTTTTTTCTTCATCGTTATTTCAGTCGATTCGTGCTGTCCTGTCGCCGACTTGAGTAAATGGCGGGCGGACGTGAGTATGTTCCTTGTTGGGGCGCCCTCAGCGGGCGCCGACTTCGCCTCTTCGTGGCCGGTCCTGATGGTGTCGTGTCGCACCTGTGATGCTGAGGTAAGCAGGGACAATGCTAGCTGGCCGCGTGACAGAGCTCACCGAAGGGTTGCCGGGGTATTAGGCGAAAGCGCACGACACCGCCATCACTTACACATACGTTGTTTTTAAGTGTCTGTACTGCAACCTGTAAAAACTGAATCTTATAGAATCGCTTTCTTGCCCTTCTGTCTGTCTGTCCAACTGTTAAGAACCGTCTTTCCAGGAACGGGTAGACATATCAAGCTCAAATTTATGTCTCTTATTGAGGTCTTCGGTCCCTTGGCGGTATAAAAATTTTAAGTTTCTAGGTGAGTTCATTCAAAAGATGCGGCCATATATGTTACATATTTTGATACTCGAAAGCTCACTCATCTAAATCTGTAGTGTGCTTCCTGTTGATTTAGTATCACGAAATTTGGCAAGAAGCAAGGTTTCACATTATTAGTAAAGGAAAAAATCCCAAAATTGTTAATTTCTCCTACTCGCATTCGGCCAATTTTTTAACTTTTATTTATGCAGAGCCGGTACCGACGGCAGAACACACTGTTTTATACGCTTGGTTCAGCAGTAAGCGAACGGTATGTTGCCAGACATCAATTCTTATTTAAAACGAACCCTGTGCCGTGCGTGGAACCCTGCTGGAAGTTATTTTCTATTTTCCCGACTTTGTGCCTCTCTTGTGGAGTCGGTGGTGGCATAGATTCTCTTTGCCAGAGAGTAACTTACCGTATAAACGTGGTCCACTAGGCGACGCATGCGGGTCAGAGAGGAGATATTTTGTTCGCAGCGACACGAGGAGCTGGGCCAGCGCTGGGAACAGACCCATGTTTGTGTCGGAAAACGTGTTATCTCGACCTGCAGCTATAGCACAACCCCGTTAGGGTTGAGGTCCGTTTGTCTGAAAGAACCAGCCCCTTTGGCTTCAAGTGTTCGCTGGTCGCACGGGACAAGTGGTCGTAGACGTGTTGACACTGAACGGTGTCTGTGCTTTCGGGTCCTGTATCGTTGTCCGGAAGAGGTTGGCTGTTAAAGCAAAGCTGGAAGGTCCAGACCGTCTTCTCTACACTGTCGCCGTACCCTGGTGGCAATAATAGACGAGTACTTGTTCTCTTTATTTTATCTCTTCATGTTGTGTAGATTGTCATTGAGTCTGCCCTTGTGCACCCAATTTGTGTTGTGTGTATGTGTGGGAACAGTGGTAACTGATATATGTTTCGGATTTTATCATGCTAATTAAAAGATGTATACAACGTATCGCCAAGAAGCGTAAGCAGGACAGAAGTGTGAAAACAAATATGATTGCAACCTGTACGGCAGTGTAAATCCACTGAGGTAGCCGTCGGTGAATTCTAATGCTGCAGATCAAGTTTTGAGTTAAGTAATCACCTTTTGTAATTGGACAATTTGCGTCTCCTTATTTCGCATTCCTCTGAAGGCGACTGCGCCTAAGCTTGCTTTGAAATTATCTGGTACTTTCGTACAATACTTGAGCAAAGCTTAAACTGAGTCACCAGCGAAACTGGTCTGCGTAAAACGTGTGAGCAGCGGTCCCGCAGTAATTGTTATCGTGTTTTTTAAGTTCTGTTGCTAAACTGATTTTATCTAATACGGTCGCAGGTTCGAATTCTGCCTCGGGCATGGATGTGTGTGATGCCCTTAGATTAGTTAGGTTTAAGTAGTTCTTAGTTCTAGGGGACTGGTGACCTCAAAAGTTGAGTCCCATAGTGCTCAGAGCCATTTGAACCATTTTGATTTTATCTAAAGATTGTTTTGAAACCTGAGTTGATGCCAATTCACCATCGTAAATTTTCCTTAAAGGTTTACTAAATGCATTTTTCAGATAGATTTCGGGACTGAAATTTTAATGTCAAGTGGTTACCTAGTTTCAGCTGAAACTTTTAAATGAAGTTGTAAGTAGGCTGTTTAGATTTTTTTATTGGTAACGCCAACTCTGTATGAAAATCACTGGCTGTGCTGTGTGCAGTCTGTGGCTGCTTTGCATTGTTGTAATACTCGCCATTGTAGTGTTAGGCAGCTGGCTGTGAACAGCGCGTAGCGTTGCTCAGTTGGAGGTGAGCCGCCAGCAGTGGTGGATGTGGGGAGAGAGATGGCGGAGTTTTGAAATTTGTCATGAACTGCTATATTTATATATGATGATATCAAGGTAAATACATTGTTTGTTCTCTATTAATATCTTTCATTTGCTAACTATCCCTATCAGTAGTTAGTGCCTTCCATAGTTTGAATCTTTTATTTAGCTGGCAGTAGTGGCGCTTGCTGTATTGCAGTAGTGGGAGAAACGAAGATTATTGTGAGGTAAGTGATTTAGTGATTTGTGAAAGGTATAGTTTAATGTTAGTCAGGGCCATTCTTTTGTAGGGATTTTTGAAAGTCAGATTGCGTTGCGCTAAAAATATTGTGTGTCAGTTTAAGCACAGTCGTGTATAATTGTTCAAAGGGGACGTTTCATATAATTTCAAAACTCCGCTATCTCTCTCCCCACATCCACCACTGCTGGCGACTCACCTCCAACTGAGCAACGCTACGCGCTGTTCACAGCCAGCTGCCTAACACTACAATGGCGAGTATTACAACAATGCAAAGCAGCCACAGACTGCACACAGCACAGCCAGTGATTTTCATACAGAGTTGGCGTTACCAATAAAAAAACCTAAACAGCCTACTTACAAAGTTATTGTGAAAGTTTTGAACTTGAATCATTGTACCATCGCTACTTGCCATCAATATTGTCTCAAGGTTAATATTTAATCAGCGCCATTGTAATAATTACCTTTTAATAAAGGGTTTGGCAACATAATTTTTTTGTGAATGCTCAGCTGGAATTTCTTATTCATAAATTTGTTTTAAAAACATGTCTCAGTTATTTTTAACCCAGTAGCTACCTCAGCTCCTTCAATGCCAGTACCATTAGTTGACACTTCCGGGTTGAGAGGTCGTGGTCTATCTATAAAACGTATTCTTCCTGACGTTTTGTTTCCAACTGCGGGCAACAACTTTCGAGGTGAGTCAACGATTGGCTGCCAAGCCGTGTAGGTCCAGTTGATATAGAGAACATAGAGGGCACCACACTACGTCACGTGGGGTCGACTGTAAGTCTGTCTCTGGTTAACATCATTATTCTCGATTGAAGGTAAACGATTGTCACATCGCTGTTGCAAAGTCAGCCGCCACGTCTTGTCTAACTTTAAGCCTTCCTCTTATCTATTAAAATTATTGTGATATTTCTGAATCTCTATAGCTCCCCTACACACACGTGCATAATAATGCGATATCTTGGCTAGCACGCTCATGTCACTAAATTTTTTTTCATGATAGATTAGACAGGATATGCCGGTTGACTTTGCAACAATGATGTGACAATCGACTATCTTCAATCGAGAATAATGACGTTAGTCAGAGATAGACTTACAGTCGACCCTACGTGACGTATGGTGGTGCCCTCTATGCGCTCTATATAATCGGGACCTCCTCGGCCTGGCAGCCAGTCGTTGACTCACCTCGGAAGATGTTGCCCGCAGTTGGAAATGAAACGTCAGAAAGAAGAAGTTTTACAGATTGACCACGGCCTCTCAGCCCGGAAGTTTTAACTAATGAAGACGCTGGACGTGGAAGCCTACACATATTATACCAATACCAATCCGGTCCCTTGTCATGAAAAGTATCTAGTGAGGGTTCACTGACACCATGTACAGACTTTAAGGTTCTCGTTACCAATACTTTTATATCAAAATATGGCAACAATAAAAATTATTAGCCTCATGTACGTCAACTCCCAGGCTTTGAAGCATCTGTTAACCATACCATAGTAAAACTGTGTCTGCAGGAAACCCGGAATAAGCAATCTCGTTTGGCAATACTGTGGCGGTTTTTGTGTATCATCAACATGGACAAATGCAATAAATATGGATGATATGATACTCTATGGTATTCTGCGGTTTTAATTCACTCTGTTTTTTAGTAGTTGCATTGATTTGATTTTGTAAATGATACTGACAATATTATACACATGTATAATGCATTATTCATACTACAACTTCTCCCGGCTATTTATTTTGTTCAAATTGCACAAGAATTCCACCTGACGTAGTGCAATGATGTTGACTGTAAGTTGTGTTCATATCACTAAAATTACAGATCGTACATCAGAGCTTTCATAATTTTTGTCTTCGATGGACTTAATTATTCTTAGCAAATTGATCATGAAAAGGAACCACAGCATACCACCCGCACACAACACTGACGTATGCTACCAGAAATATTTTTCTCCGTGATTCGTGCATAGTTTAATTTTGGCCTCATACATCAGCAATGAAATCTTGTTGAACAATAAATAGCATCAGCACTGTTCTTAGAAAACGCAGTCTGATTCGATTATTTTTTTCTTTTATAAATAGAGTTCATTACCACCGGTGCACATTTATTTCTTACACATCGGATAATTGTTTGCAGTTTCAAGTAATTTAAATTTGCCGCTGTGATAAAAGTTAAGATGGCGCCCAACAAAAGATAGAGGATTTCTTTTTTAATTAAGATTTTCCTTTGCTCAATAAATAATTAATCATTTAAATTGATGCCACCAATAAAAAAATTATTAAATTGTTTTGCAAATTATTTTAACACAAACCCATGCTGTTATCAACTAGAAGTACAGACGAAGTTGTCATATAATCGCAACTAACAATGGCTGCGCTTCTTGCAGCTATGATAAAACAAAATTACAATTAAAAAAGGAAGTGATTTTTCAATAATTAAACATAAATAGTTTTAACGCATTTGGCACTATTTATTTTTTACCAGAAAATGAACATAAAAGTACAGTAATTTTACATTAAATGTTTTTCATTCAACAGACCTCAAATCGATTCGGGTCTTGCGTCGGCGACGTACATCAGAAGAAGACGACAAAAGGTACAAAACAAAAGAAAACAATGACATAGATTAACAAAGAATGTGGGACAAATATTGTCTCTGTTTTACATAATTGTCATCTTTTTAAGAAATAATTACATAATTGAATGAATATTATTGAGTTACGTAATTTTCCACACGTTCATATTCCACTCGTAATAATGTATATATATATCGTGGATGTTATAATACGCCGCTCTTATAGCCCAGAGGCCTGAGCGTGGGACGACATGTGCGACTTATTTTTGAAGCCTCCTCGTGTACAAATGCGGTTAACTCGTCAAATTCGTTAGCTCGGCTCCGCACTACCAGCTTGTAACATTAACTTCACCATCAGAATACCTAGTGAATATCTTGGGAATTTTCTCCGTGGTGCATTTACAGAGGTACATGATATCATCAATTAAAACGGTGTTTTGTCTTAGAAAATTTTGAAGTTAGCAACATAGCCCTTACAAATGTTATATATCCGCAAGAAATCTATCGGCATTTGCTTGCTGTGTGTTGTCCGTAATGATAACAAAGATCCACTAATTCATACTTCGTCTGTCAGCGAATCACCCTTTCTCATATGCTGCGAAAAGTTTGCAGCAAATCTGCATACAGTAGCCCAGCTGAAAACCTACCTTCACTATCGATGTCGTTTAATTGCGGACCCGCACGATCCTGAGGTCACTGGCAGGAATTCAGGTAGTGGAAGAATTTCAATTATCGGAATTTGTCGGGCCGTTCAGGAAATATCTATAAGCGTGCAGTGCCTAATTGAAGGGAAATGTGCTAACCGCTAATTTAGCGTGAATTAGTCTGATCACCTATCTGTAGTGATTTAGAATGCTCCTGATGCTGGTAAACAAGTTATTCCGTTTGTATCGCCAAAAAACTGTATATTGTATAATCTATTATTTCTTACTAAATTTATATTCTCGACTTTGAATTTAACCGAGCATACAGCAGACAACAACTCAACATTCGCTCATGCGAGTTAGCACTTTCTCCCGCCGAATCATGCTCAATTTACATATCGTGAGTCCGTGTCCAATGTGCAACTGTCGATCTCTCCGGAATATTTCTTAGAGTGTGGCCGTAGGAAACTGTTTATTTTGGTTCGTTCATCAGATTTCGACGATAAACCTAGTTAACTTTTATATGTTGGTTGACAGGACGACCGAGCTACACCGTCCCCTCTGTCAGTTTTATAGCAAGTGTGACACGGTAGGCAGAGTTACACTGTAGTTCCATGTTGAATAGGAGAATTGATAGGCAACAGTAAAATGGACATAGTTAAAAAGTGTGCAACTGCGTGATGTTTAGCAGATTTAGATAGTAGGGAAGAATGTTGTTACTTGGCACATTTACAAGAATTTCGCATCTTGCCAGCCGTGTAATAAAAGTTTGATATATCTTCTTGCAAGGATATCATCCATTATTTGTGTGCTGCAGACGTCTTCTGAAATTACAAAATTTGCTCCGACAACTTAAAGTTTCTCCCAATATGAATACATGTTCCATGGTACAATAAGTCATGTACCTAGTCATAAATATTCTACTAAAGTTTAAAAGTGATGCAATGGAGAAAATTTTGTCAGTACTGTATCCAGGCGTCTATCTGTTACATTATGACTCTGCTACACACAATAAATCACTAATTTCACTCAAATTAAGAAGCCTATCAAAAACCAGTTAGTACTGTAGATAGATACATTTAGTAACCGTATCTGTTGTAAACTAACACAAGTTAACAATTTCAAGACAGGCAAAGACATTAAGAAACTCATCTAATCCAGTAGAACATCGTCCCTGGTAATAGACCTACTTACGTTTCGAGATTCAAGATGGTGCATTAGCAAAGAAGAACAGCTTAGGTATTCGTAAGTTGTATAGCTAGATCTAAAAATATATAAAATTCTTCTTGCCGTAAACTTCTGTACCTCAATAATTAACTATGAACACTATTGGCCATTAAAATTGCTACACCAAGAAGAAATGCAGATGATAAACGGGTATTCATTGGACAAATATATTATACAAGAACTGACATGTGATTACATTTTCACGCAGTTTGGGTGCATAGATCCTGAGAAATCAGTACCCAGAAGGACCACCTCTGGTTGTAATAACAGCCTTGATATGCCTGGGCATTGAGTCTGGCGTGTACAGGTACAGCTACCCATGCAGCTTCATCACGATACCACAGTTCATCAAGAGTAGTGACTGGTGTATTGTGACGAGCCAGTTGCTCGGCCACCATTGACCAGACGTTTTCAATTGGTGAGAGATCTGGAGAATGTGCTGGCCAGGGCAGCAGTCGAACATTTTCTGTATCCAGAAAGGCCCGTATAGGACCTGCAACATGCGGTCGTGCATTATCCTGCTGAAATGTAGGGTTTCTCAGGAATCGAATGAAGGCAAGAGCCACGGGTCGTAACACATCTGAAATGTAACGGCCACTGTTCAAAGTGCCGTCAATGCAAACAAGAGGTGACCGGGACGTATAACCAATGGCACCCCATACCATCACGCCGGGTGATACGCCAGTATGGCGATGACGAATACACGCTTCCAATGTGCGTTCACCGCGATGTCGCCAAACACGGATGCGACCTTCATGATGCTGTAAACCGAACCGGGATTCATCCGGAAAAATGAAGTTTTGCCATTCGTGCACCAAACTTCGTCGTTGAGTGCACCATCGCAGACGCTCCTGTCTGTGATGCAGCGTCAAAGGTAACCGCAGCCACGGTCTCCGAGCTGATAGTCCGTGGTGCTGCAAACGTCGTCGAACTGTTCGTGCAGATGGTTGTTGTCTTGTAAACGTCCCCATCTGTTGACTCAGGGATCGAGACGTGGCTGCTCGCTCCGTTACAGCCATGCGGATAAGATGCCTGTCAACTCGACAGGCCGTTGGGATCAAGCACGGCGTTCCATATTAACCACCGATTCCATATTCTGCTAACAGTCATTGGATCTCGACCAACGCGAGCAGCAATGTCGCGATACGATAAACCACAATCGCGATAGGCTACAATCCGACGTTTACCAAAGTCGGAAACGTGATGGTATGCATTTCTCCTCCTTACACGAGGCATCACAACAACGTTTCACCAGGCAACGCCGGTCAACGGCTGTTTGTGTATGAGAAATCGATAGGAAACTTTCCTCATGTCAGCACGTTGTAGATGTCGCCACCGGCGTCAACCTTGTGTGAATGCTCAGAAAAGCTAAACATTTACATATCACAGCATGTTCTTCTTGTCGGTTAAATTTCGGGTCTGTAGCACGTCATCTTCATGGTGTAGCAATTTTAATGGCCAGTAGTGTATTTTAAATAACTTTAATTTATTATACGGCTATGTAAGGTGTGAGGCAAATCCAACACCTTCCATGAAAACCCTGACATGATAGCAAATCCGGCAGTATGTCGCATAGCTCCACATAAATTCTGACATTAAATTAACGAAAATAATACGATCAACGAGTGAGCAAATGGAATACCACAGACTAACACAAGAACGCCTAAATGCATGTCATACCTTCCCACCGTGAAACAGA
Organism: Schistocerca americana; assembly: GCF_021461395.2. Classification (NCBI taxonomy): domain Eukaryota; kingdom Metazoa; phylum Arthropoda; class Insecta; order Orthoptera; family Acrididae; genus Schistocerca; species Schistocerca americana. The sequence goes on along the minus strand of NC_060123.1, from coordinate 376,338,055 downwards.
TGCAGTTCCGAGGGGAGAAACGAGAACAGAAGCCGAGAGCAGAACCGTGTTAAGCTAGAAGGCCCTACGATAAGGGACGGACACCCACGTTGCCAGCCGACCGCCAAGACCACCCCCAGCCTATGTTAAAAGAATGAGCTCTCCAGAGGAACAGTATAGATCTTACGATAACACTAAAAGGGCCACACCAGCTGAAAGTTTTAGCGTGAGACTATACGCGTCTCTGTTACGTTGCAAACATTAAAAACATTGCCCCACCACAAAAAGTATAACGTTTCGCATTGGGTAGACAGAGTTATTGTTAGGCGGAGCTTAAGGTTAACATTGAGACCCTGATTAGTCAGTTGAAAACACAGCCAGATAGCTTTTCTTAAACCAACTTTGGTAAATTGTAGTAAGGAGAAGTTAGAGGGGAGTTGCGTCCGAGACGGCGAGGTGTGTGGAGCTGCGTCGCCCGCCGCCCCCTGACGCTGAATAACCACCGACAAGGTAATGAACGCACGTGATGCTGCATGAGAGCGCGTATGGCTTCACTCAGAACTGCAGAAGTCTCATCTATTACATCCCCTTTTTGCGTAATACTAGTGTCGATCGTCAATTAAAGTTCATGGTATTCACATTTCTACTTGAAGTTAAAATCTGAAACGCGATGATTTTTCTGTTATATAATTATTGAGAAGCCACATCAGCCACTGTAATTTACGACAAGTTAAATAAGTAATTAAAGATAATTGAGGGTCACTGTAGACCATTTTTGATAGTTATCTCTTTTATGGAATTTAATTTAAACGTAGGTTATAGATGTGATATGGCATAGGTCATCCTTCGATCCATTGTAGAACTTGGAAACCCATTCAGGGAATATTCCTTCACATTTTTGTCGAACGCAGTTGGTTTTTATCATCCTGTATTAAAATATTTCCTTTTATCAATAGTGCAATTTATAAAAAATGTCTTGTGAGTAGAATAAAAATTCCAATAGTAAACTTAACTACTTTCTCGACGTTATTTTACCAGCTAACTAAAGATAGGAAAGCCTTGAACCCCTTCCACTAAATTTAGTCAGTATTAAGATTCTTTTACAGGGAGTGCAGTGGAGCTGATGCTGAAATCATTAAGTATTTGATTATATCATCGCTAGTCTCATTGAATTCTTCTGAACTCTACTTGTCATATGTGGTCTGGCGTCTACTTACCAGCAACAGGTCCCAGGTTCAAACTAGTCAATTCCCTAAAAAACACGCTCAGAGCGTCGTTGCGCGAAAGTGGTAGGGAGACAAGACTTAGAACAAACAGACACTACGCAGAATGTTAGAGCTATTGTTCAAATAACTTACAGGAGTGCAGCTGGGTGGCGTCTTCGACAACTACCGATATTTCGACAGGACTACAACCTTACATATTAAAGGCAAAACCGCAGCAAGTAAGCGCTGTGCTAGCGTACCTCGGCTTTCATAGAAACCCCATAAAGATAACACACACACACACACACAACGTTACTTTCTAATTTAATTTAAACATATTTCTTAATAACACTATTCCAATAATTAGTGTGCATGCCAGAATCTACGTGTTGTTATATTCCCTAGGATGACTGGTGCCGAGACAATTTTCTGCAAAAGGCAGACTTTCTCAACTGTTGTGTGTGACGCTTATGCTTAGTACAGCTGTCCTCCATAGATCTGATAGCCTGACCAATATATAACATGTCACAATTGCAAGGAATACGGTAGACACCCATCTTAAGCAAACCAAGGTCGTCCTTTAGAAATCTGAAAGGGCCCTGATCTTAGATGATGGTCGAAAAATACACTTCACATCAAATTTCCGCAACTATTCGAAATGCTCCCTACGTAGGGAAAAAAGGCCGCAGACTTGGTGCCACCTCGGTATTATCATGACCCACCCGGTACACTTCAGCCTTTCTGACTTCGCGATGGACGAACTCAGCTGACAAATCCTTAGGGGCCGAGATGAATGGGCCCTGTGAACTAAGGTACGAAGTACCCTTTCACGTTGAGGAGGATAGTGATGACTGTCAGCCTGCAGATAAAACTCAGTGTCAGTAGCCTTCCTATAAACAGCATGTACCAACGTAACATCCACCTTTCTCCTCACTAACACATGAAGGAAACCATAGTGAAACGAATACTCGGGTGGGCGGGATACAGAGGTGCATTCAAATTCTCACTGTTACGAGGCCAAACAGCAAAAGTGTCGTCTTCATATCTGAAAAATCACGCAGGTATCAAAGCCGCAGCCTCCAATGCGCGTTCCTCGAAATCTTCCATAAACAAATTGGCAATAACAGGTGCAAACGGTTTCCCATCGCAACTCCATCTGACTGCTCGTAGTACTGGTCACTGTATAAAAAGTAAATGGAGGTCAACACATGTCGAAATAGGTTCGTTAATTCAGCACCAACATAAACCCTATCAACTGTAACGAATCAGACAGAGGAACACGATGAAGAGAGAAACCACAACAAAACTTACTAGACCATTGGAGTCGTTCAAACACATGATCTCTAACCGACTTAAGAAATAGTTCTTAATGTGGTGCTCACACCGACCTACTATAGGGATCAATAGTGTAGCAAGGTTTCTTGGTAAACGAAGTGTCGAAGCAGCAATCGGACAAAGAGGACCCCCGTCATTGTGAACCTAAGGGAGGCCGTATAACCTAGATGGAACAGCACAATGAGAACTGAGACTCTTGGTGGTCTCAAGCGGTAAGGATCTTTTCTTCAGGAGCTGTTAGTCTTTCTCTAATACTTTTTATGGCGTCAGCACCGATCCTGCGATACACTGAATCAGACAGTAAAAACTTCATCTTCTGAAGTAAATCCTGCATGTCCAAAACAACGGTAGCATTGTCTTTGCCCAGAGATAAAATAACAATATCCAGGTCAACTCTAAGTGAACGGAAAGCAACCCTCTCAGTCACTGTGACATTACTCTTGGGTGGACGTGCACTAATCAACAAACGACATGCCTCCCTCCGAGCCTCCTCTGCAACATTAGGAGGCAGTTTAAAAAACAGCCAGTTCAACGGAACTAATAAAAGCAACCACTGGCGAACGCTTGGGACTTGGTGCAAAATTTAAAACTTCCCTAGCACGGATAAAGCTGCGTCGTCAAAAGCCTTCTCCGTGAGATTAATCACAGACCGTCGAGATATAGTGTAAGCCTCCGAGCCACGGAAACGTTCAAACCTCGCCAAATGCCAAGCAGTTACGGAATGAAATTGACAGACAGTGACCATGAAACGCCGTCCATCCAATTCCAAGAAAAATCTGAAATCTTTGAAGCAATCATTGTCGACGACGTCTCCCGCCTATATTCCCGTAAGTTATTTGAACACTGTAAACGCCGGGAGAAACTAAGGTCTCACATTATATAGCTGTTAATTGTGTAGAATTCGCAATATTTACAAATTCTGCACAAAACGCAACCTCAACTTTGAGCTACAACAAAAACTGTAGAAAATAGTGGAGACTGTTTACAGCTGTCTCTAGTGCACGTATTTTCATGTGATTCCAAAATCCGTCACTACACTAAAGTATCGACCAAGGGCATCATGTGTTCCTAGATACACAACCCTCTACGTAAACCAAGCTCCCCAAATCCTGTTTTCCTGTATTCGTTCTTCGCCGTTTATCTGTCAGATTTTGTTTCATCTGCACAGAAACAACTTATGTCTCTTCCTCCGTTAGTCAGTTTTTGTGACATTTTATCCAAAGTCACTAGAAGGAAGGTCATACATTCCCAAATTTTCTCTTTCCTCTTATTACTTTTTCAAGCTATATATTTAAATGATTATCATTTCCACTACAAAACCCAGAAATTTATATCTAGCTGTGCTACCTAAAATTGTACATATTAAAGGGCTGGTGACAGGTACAGAATTTAATAAAGCATACGTTATTGACTCTGGATCGGTCTCTTAAGGAGATACAACAACGTTTGAACTACATCAAGAGGTTACGTTTTACTATCGAATGGCAGTCATTTCATTTACATCTACATAGGCATGTCGCAAGCCACCGTATAGCGTCTGGCGGAGTGTTCCATGTGCCGCTATTAGTTGTTTCCTTTCCTTTTGTACTAGCAAATGAACGAGGGGAGACTACTGTCTATATGTGCCCATAACAGCCTTGAGTTCTCTTATCTTGTATTCGCTACCATTGCCCGCCATATACGTTAGTGGCAGTAGAATCGTTCTGCAGTCAGCTCCAAATGACTATTGTCCAGTTTTTTACTCAGTAGTGTTTCGTGGAAAGAAGACATCGTCCCTCCAGGGATTGCTATTTGTTTCATGAAGCATCTACAAAGCACTCGTGTGTTGATCGAATCAACTGGTAACAAATTGCTACGACGTCTTCGTTTAATCCGACCCGGTGCTGATCCCAAACACTCGAGCGGTACTCCAAGAATCAGTTGCAAAGTTTTATACACGCCGTGTCCTTTGTAGATCAGCTACACTTTCCTGAAAGTCTTCCAATACACCGAGGTCATTAATTCTCCTTTCCTATTACCGTCCTTATGTGCTCATTCCATTTCATATCGCTTTGTAATGTTACGCACAAGTATTTAATCCAGATAACTTTGTTCAGCTGTACTAATACTGTATTGGAACATTACTGGATCATTTTTCCTTCGAATTTGCAATAACTCACGTTATTCTACATTTACAGCAACCTGCGATTGATCTCACCAAATATAAATTCTGTATAAGCCATTCCAGTTGGTCGATACAGTTTTTCAACACAAAAATTTCGTACTTGCTAATTAGGAACTGATTTTAGAACAAAGCCTTTGACGTAAAAACTGAAAAATTTGAAATTAAATGTCTTTATTCAATGTAAATGTTCCTTTTGTTGATCCATTGATTATTGGGTTAGTAATTACTAATAGCTTCCTTTTGGTATAATTCAATCAATACATAAGAAAGGAGAAAATACTTGTTCGAATTACCGAGGAATTTTTCTGCTAAATGTAACCCACAAAATTCTCTCAAGTATTATTCACAACAGGCAACCTCCATACGTAGAAGGGATTCTGGGAGAATATCAGAGTGGATTTCGAACTAACAGCTCGACAGTAGATCAGAACGTTGTACTGAGGTAAACGCATGAAAAGGCGTACAGCACTGAGTTTCATAGCAATGGTTTTGTGTCCTGATTAAAAACACCGTGCAGTGCTGATACGGTGTCATTACACGTTGATTTTTTTCTCAGAAATTAAATGAGAAAACTGACAAAAGTAAGCAGCTGCTGTAGCAGAAAAAATGTTGTCTTGCACATTTGTACTTAGTAAATCGACTCCTACAGTACATTTTATGTTACGTGCGAACTGCGAGCTACCTATATTACGTTTGAAAGGCATTACTTCGAATACCCCCTCCCCCCTAATAAAACGTAATCACAAACCTACAATTCCTGTAAATATACACATCTTGTAGTCCTTGGTGTCCGGCGTTGCAAGTTCACAACTACATATATTGTTTGAGGTGTTACTTAACTTTACAAATAACGAAAAATCCTCGAATAATACTTGTTTATTATTATTCAATATACAAACATACATGAGATCGATGCACTGAAACATCTCGCTGTCATGGTGTTACTCCTTCACCTTAGACAAAACTATGCAGCGCAGTCTCGCAAACATAAGCACATCTGCACCTGTAAGAGCGTCTCCTTGCTACACCCACTGATATCGTATCACGACTGCCACCATAACTACCCAAGTGTCAACTGCCCTCCTTCAACTGAACCTGCTGCTTTTATTCTAGTGACTAGTGACGTCAGACAAGCCCTACGTCAGGACTGTGTCATGTCTCATGAATAAAATTAGATATCACAGTAATCCTATTTTAAACAACGCTAATACCTAATAATACAGATTCTTCTATGCATTCAAATGACATTGGCAGTCCATCATAAATTGTTCTGTTCGCACACAAATCGTGCTTGTAATACGAGAGTTACTTTTTCTTTCTTTTTTTTTTTCGCAGTCAGATTGGTCACGAAATGGAAACCACAGTGAAAATAAAAAAAAAGTTTTATTTGCAACATTTAGCTACACCTTTAACTACACTACTGGCCATTAAAATTGCTACACCAAGAAGAAATGCAGACGATAAACGGGTATTCATTGGACAAATATATTATACTAGAACTGACATGTGATTTACATTTTCACGCAATGTGGATGCATAGATCCTGAGAAATCACTACCCAGAACAACCACTTCAGGCCGTAATAATGGCCTTGGTACGCCTGGGCATTGAGTCGAACAGAGCGTGGATGGCGTGTACAGGTACAGCTGCCCATGCAGCTTCAACACGATACCACAGTTCATCAAGAGAAATGACTGGCGTATTGTGAAGAAAAAGCTGCTCGGCCACCATTGACCAGACGTTCTCAGTTGGTGAGAGATCTGGAGAATATGCTGGCCAGGGCAGCATTCGAACATTTTCTGTATCCAGAAAGATCCGCACAGGACCTGCAACATGCGGTCGTCCATTATCCTGCTGAAATGTATGGTTTCGCAGGGATTGAATGAAGGGTACAGCCACGGGTCGTAACATATCTGAAATGTAACGTCCACTGTTCAAAGTGCCGTCAATACGAACAAGAAGTGACCGAGACGTGTAACCAATGGCACCCCATACCATCACGCCGGATGATACGCCAGTATGGCAACGACGAATACACGCTTCTAATGCGCGTTCACCGCGATGTCGCCAGACACGGATGAGACCATCATGATTACGTTTTGCCATTCGTGCACCCGGGTTCGTCGCTGAGTACACCATCGCAGGCACTCCTATCTGTGATGCAGCGTAAAGGGTAACCACAGCCATGGTCTCCGGGCTGATAGTCCATGCTGCTGAAAATGTCGTCGAACTGTTTGTGTAGATGGTTGTTGTCTTGCAAACGTCCCCGTCTCGATAAACCGCAATCGCGATAGGCTACAATCCGACCTTTATCAAAGTCGGAAACGTGATGGTATGCATTTCTCCTCCTTACACGAGGCATCACAACAACGTTTCACCAGGCAACGACTGTCAACTGCTGTTTGTGTATGAGAAATCGGTTGGAAACTTTCCTCATGTCAGCGCGTTGTAGGTGTCGCCACCTGCGCCAACCCTATGTGAATGCTCTAAAAAGCTAATCATTTGCATATCACAGCATCTTCTTCCTGTCGGTTAAATTTCGCGTCTGTAGCACGTCATCTTTGTGGTGTAGCAATTTTATTGGGCAGTAGTGTATTTCTCCACATAGTCGCCTCTCCAAACGTTCCAGCACCATCGTTATAGTAGGCAGCCGCCTTACCATTCCGATAATTCTCTACGCTGGTTTGCAGTTCGTTCTCTGTGCAAAAATGCTGTCCCCACAGCCAGCAAAAGGGAGCAAACAGTTTAAAATCAGAGGGAGCCAAGTCCGGGCTGTGTGGTGGATGACCAAACGCATCCCACTGCAAATGCCGCAGGAGCGTCATTGTTGCAGCTTAGTGAGCGGCCGAGCACTGCCGTCAAGAAGGACACTGCCTGACGGCAACATTCCTCCTCGCTTGCTCCGAGCTGTCCTTCATAGACGATTTTTAAAAAATCGCCTGATAGGCTCGCTGGACAAGATCATCGGTTAACACGCGCTCCCTTCCCTGACCGCCGGCATCATGAACGTCTGCACGTTCTGTTTCTGTCACACATGATAGTTGTTTTATGCGGGCTGCATCAATTCAGGCAGGATCCCTCAGCATGGAGAAATCGAATGACAACACACTCTTCTCACTTGACGAAAGACACTATTGCTCCAAGCAATATTACGTACTAACTGTACGGTGAGAACTGGAAAGTGCGTCGTGACACAATCGACAGGCATAGTAGAGACATTACGCAACACATCTGCGCAATGCTTCTTCATCGACTTTTCACTGGGGTTTTAATTTCGCGACCGATAAGACCTTAAAGAAAAAAAAACAGTCCTCTTTTATTGATTGAAACAGATTGAAAGGTGCCTGAAAATATACAATAATTAATGAAAACATTTCAAAAAATCTTAAACAATGTCTGTTTTAACTTCCGAGTTCTGGTCCTAGACAAGTTAGTCGGGCCCAACCGACCACCGTTTCATCTTCCGCCAATGGCGTCACTGGATGCGGTATGAAGGGGCATGCGGGGAGCACATCGATCTTCCGGTTGTTACTCGATCTTTGAACCACTACTAATCCGTCGAGCGAATAGTTCCTCAGTTGGCCTCAAGAGGCTCAGTGCCTCCCATTCCAGTCCTCTTCACTCCCCTCCCCAGCCCTGCTTCCCAAGACAAATTCTGGCAGGACCGGAAATCGAACACCGGCCCTCCATATGGCAGTCAGTCGCGCTAACAACTCACCAGATGGAATGTTTATGGAACGATTCCGTTTGATCGGAGGATTAAGAAACTGAAATTATTTTTTGTCTGACTAATGTTTTACAAGAGTTATCGATGTATGTTCATGGAGTCTTACTTAGTAATAATTAAAACATAGTCTTTTAAATAAAATTGTTTACATAAGTTATCAGGTTCGAGCTTCGACTGAACTATATAAATTGCTTCAAAGTTGTTTTCTAAAAACAGGTGTCAAAATTGGTACGGGTTTTATTCTCATTCGTGTTTTGCTGGATTATTTGATGGAAATACTATTAGATCACTGCGAATAAGAGTTGGTTCTGACGTTCAGTAGTTAGTAAAGCAAGGCATAATTTCTAGAAGACAAACCAATACGAAAATTTGAAACAAAACAAGAATGCTGATGAAGTAAAGTTAGATGTTGGATACAAATCATAAGAAACTGATTTCGAGTAAAGCAGTTGGCTGCAGTCGATCTTTCATTTATGGAAAGTGCAAAGAGTTAAATAGTTATATTACAGAGTATTTATTACTATCCACAAACGTGTTTGAATCAATGGATTGTATCTGAAAACAGCATTTCATTGACAGAGATTGCATTAGTACACTCGTTAAGACTTTTGTGAGAGTGAAACGTCCCCTTAGAAAAATTGTGAAGGACTGTGCTAGTAAACTCCTACGTTATTTGATACAAAGACAGCTGAGTAAAACTGAACGTACTCAGACAGTTTTCTCTTTACTTATTCTGAGACCGAGCGAGGTGGCGCAGTGGTTCGACACTGGACTCGCATTCGGGAGGACGACGGTTCAATCCCGCGTCCGGCCATCCTGATTTAGGTTTTCCGTGATTTCCCTAAATCGCTTCAGGCAAATGCCGGGATGGTTCCTTTCAAAGGGCACGGCCGACTTCCTTCCCCATCCTTCCCTAATCCGATGAAACCGATGACCTCGATGTCTGGTCTCCTTCCCCAAAACAACCAACCAACCAACTTATTCTGATCATCAGTAAACTGACACACAATATTTTTAGCGCAACGCAATCTTACTTTCAAAAATCTCTACAAAAGAATGCCCCTGACTAACAATAACCTATACCTTTCATGAATCACTTACCTCACAAAAATCTTCATTACTCGAACTACAGCAATACAGCGAATGCCAATACTGCCAGCTAAGTAAAAGACTCTAACTACTGAAGGCACAAACTACGGATTCGCATAGTTAGAGAACAAACAATGTATTTACCTTATTAATGTCTAAAAGTTATCATATATATCAATTCATGACATCCTTCTTTGCAAATTTCCTTTTTCTGGCGGACACATGTCCAGCTCGTGCGCTTATAGTAACCTCTCAAAACGCTGGCATCTCTCTCTCCACATCCACCACTGCTCGCGGCTCGCCTCCAACTGCCCAACGCTATGCGCTGTTCACGTCCAACTCCCCAACACTACACGAGCGAATATTCTAACAATAAGTCCAACCAGCCACAAACTGCACACAGCACAGTCAGTGATTTTCATACAGAGCGCTATGTGGCGTTACCAACATAAAAACCTAAACAATCTACTTTCAAGAGTTTCAGTGATCTTTGTCACCACAGTCTGGGTAGATAATACGCACAGACACACACTAAGAGGAGCAGACAAGCAAGTACACCAGGGTTACCATAAACAATGCTTTGGAAAATAATTCGGGAGGTAAACATACAGACTTCATTAGAAGAAATGTAATCTTTTCACACGTGGTTACTATAATCGAAGGCCGTCGTCGAGATCAGACTTGGTACGTAGGTAGCACCAAGTAGTCACGAAAGAGCAGAAAACGGGTAAGCTTCAGCGACAGCGCAACATTTAGGTCCAGCGTGTGATCACGAGCTAATCCACAATGACCATTATCCAATGTTCGTTAAGTCGAAAAAAATGGTTCAAATGGCTCTGAGCACTATGCGACTTAACATCTGAGGTCATTAGTCGCCGAGAACTTAGAACTAATTAAACCTAGCTAACCTAAGGACATCACACACATCCATGCCCGAGGCAGGATTCGAACCTGCGACCGTAGCGGTCTCTCGGCTCCAGACTGTAGTGCCTAGAACCGCTTGGCCAATCCGGCCGGCTCGTTAAGTCGGGGTGGCGATTTGCATTCTCCTTTTTAACAGGAGTAATTCACCTACAACTTTGCGGCATGCTTTGACAATGAACTGCCTCATCAACGATTCGGCTATAAGGGGCGTAGCGCTGGCCTCCATCGTCGCCTGTTCTAGCGCCGTCTGACCTAATTCGTCGGGTGTTGTCCAGTAGTACGTCCATGTGATCATCCCCCTCCCTCCCCACCCGCCCTACTAAAACAGGCGGGCGAACTGCGATGTGGCATAGCAACAGCAGTGATTCTAGGCGCGGTGGCCAAACTATGGAACGAGTTTGTCGGTTCTCGGATGAAGGACACACTAAACGTCTAAAACCATAAATGGAAGAAACTGATCCTAGACTTAATTGCAGAAAGTACGCCTATATTGTATACTCGAGCATGTACAAAATATACGCTTGGAAAATGAAATGACTCTATCTCAAATAAAAAATTGTTTGTTGTTGTGGTCTTCAGTCCTGAGACTGGTTTGATGCAGCTCTATCCTGTGTAAGCTTCTTCATCTCCCAGTACCTACCGAACCTACATCCTTCTGAATCTGCTTAGTGTATTCATCTCTTGTTCTCACTCTACGATTTTTACCCTCCACGCTGCCCTCCAATACTAAAATGGTGATTCCTTTATGCCTCAGAACATGTCCTACCAACCGATCCCTTCTTCTAGTCAAGTAAAATTATGTTGTCCTAAAATCCGACCCCTCGAAGATTGTGTCATCATTCATTTGGAAAATTGTAACTCAACCATTGTCAAATCGTGCATGGGGGCTTAATTAAAAAGAAAAGACTAAAATTAATGAATAAATGCAATAATTATACTAGCAGTGTGACCGGTTACGAAGTCTCGTAATCGGTTGACGCTGACTATTACTAGCACGCAATCTGACTGCATAAAATAAAAATAAAGAATGACAAGGAATTTCCATTAACACAATTGATTAATGAAGGCCCCTGCAACTATAAAAGCTACGAAACAACAAAGCACAAGTGTAACTGTTCTGTGTGTGGTAGTGTGACTCAACGTACATGTATCTAGGTCGGTTCTTTCTCAATACGACAAAATATTTTAAACACCATTTGCAATGAACTAATTGAAAAACCAGAAATACAATAATTTCTCATAGAAACCAGAATTACAAGTCTAATAAATGAACACGAGTCAGATGCTTTGTTGACTGTACCTGTGAGCAAGAGGAATTGTTATTAAAGAAACCTTAGATACCTTTTACCTCATTATATATTGAGGAAAATATTCCATTACACCACCATTGTAAGTCAAAAGCCCATCTCCTTTCTGACATATATATTCTGACAATTGCATCTTCTTCCATCTATACATTACACCAACCGAACAGTACAACATTTCAGTCAACACTCAGATCGTCTACTCTCTGGCCCAACAGAACAACGACTGCCCTCCACATCCTCTGAACTACTACTGCGCCAGTGGAGGCGGCGGAATAATAATCTTTGGCGCAATCTCTGGCGCTGTGGCTCAGTGTGGCCACCTTTCACTTGATGCCGTCCAATATCTCTGTCAAATGAGTGATGACCTCGGAGTCGATACGTCAGCCAATGTTGCTTCCTGCTCAAAATCGCATCCACCGCCAGTATACAAAAGCTGTTTGAGCATCAAATTCATATTTCTTCCGCTTTTATGCTTTCTCTGGAATATATCCATTGCTCATAAGAATAAATATGAATCGTAAAAGCTCCAGTTGAATTGGCTACTTCCTTCAATATATTCCTACTGTTTTTGAACACGAAATGTAACCATGGAGATTAATGGTTTACTGTCCAACTGACGACGGCGTCATCAACAACGAGGCATCTGTCCATATACAACTAGACTGTGTCAAAGAAATTGATCACGGTCTACACAGAAGAGCCAACCTGCAATTTGTTCTGAATTTGTAATACTCGCATGAACTTGCAAAAGTTTTGCAGTGGAAAGGGAATATAATAGTAAAGTTCATCGTGTTGATTTCACTGAAAACTAAACTTGACAATATCATTAATATTAAAGAAAATTTTATTCTGAAAGTGTTATTCAAACATACACTACTGCCCATTAAAATTGCTGCACCAAGAAGAAATGCATATGATAAACGGGTATTCATTGGACATATATAGTATACTAGAACTGACATGTGATTACGTTTTCAGGCAATTTGGGCGCATAGATCCTGAGCAATCAGTACCCAGAACAACCAACTCTGGCCGTAATAACGACCTTGATACGCCTGGGCATTGAGTCAAACAGAGCCTGGATGGCGTGCACGGGTACAGCTGCCCATGCAGCTTCAAATCGATACCACAGTTCATCAAGAGTAGTGATTGGTGTATTGTGACGAGCCAGTTGCTCGGCTACCATAGACCAGACGTTTTCAGTTGATGTGAGATTTAGAGAATGTGCTGTCCAGGTCAGCAGTCGACGTTTTGCCATTCGTGCACCCAGGTTCGTCGTTGAGTACACCATCGCAGGCGCTCCTGTCTGTGATCTAGCGTCAAGGGTAACCGCAGCCATGATCTCCGAGCTGATAGTCCATGCTGCTCCAAACGTCGTCGAACTGTTCGTGCAGATGGTTGTTGTCTTGGAAACGTCCCCATCTGTTGACTTAGGGATCGAGGCGCGGCTGCACGATCCGTTACAGCCATGCGGATAAGATGCCTGTCATCTCGACTGCTAGTGATCCGAGGCCGTTGGGATCCAGCACGGCGTTCCGTATTACCCTCCTGAACCCACCGCATCCATATTCTGCTAACAGTCATTGGATCTCGACCAACGCGAGCAGCAATGTCGCTATACGATAAACTGCAATCGCGATAGGCTACGATCCGACCTTTATCAAAGTCGGAAACGAGAGGCACCATAACAACGTTTCACCAGGCAACGCCGGTCAACTGCTGTTTGTGTATGAGAAATCGGTTGGAAACTTTCCTCATGTCAGCACGTTGTAGGTGTCGCCACCGGCGCCAACCTTGTGTGAATGCTCTGAAAAGCTAATCATTTGCATATCACAGCATGTTCTTCCTGTCGGTTAAATTTCGCGTCTGTAGCACGTCACCTTCGTGGTGTAGCAATTTTAATGGCCAGTAATGTAGATAAGTTATTAGATTTCATAACTGATTTATTAACATGAGTCCCACTGTCATCACTATGCTATGACAGCAATTTAAATGTTCAGTACAGTGAAGCATATGGAAGGACGCGAGCGTAGTTTAAAACAGACCATACAACTTCACTCACGGAACTTATGGTATTTTTTTAGATATTCGGAAGTCCGGTTTGCACAGATACTTACGTTAACCACACGGTTATTATGTGCAACTTTCACTATAATTTTCAACAACTGTCGTTTTCCTGGCAATACATGGAAAGACTTAAAAAAGAGCAATGCGTTATTTAAAAGAAAAAAATCCTGTGATTAGCAGTTTTGATCAATAATGAAATTCATTACTGAAGCCACAGCTTCAAAATAACGTGTATCACAGTGATTCGTTAACCTTTTGCCGATATGCTTTTCAAACTAACACAGTGACAATACTAATGAGTTGATTAATCGTCTCGCAATGGTCCATTGAGTAAAGTCACTTAAACACGTAAGGGAATGGTTTCACAATCATAAATGAACTTGGTTGTTGTACTTTCTTAATCTACTAGATTCTGCAAAATATACTTTTATTCGCAAGTATAGTAATGAAAACTATATCGTGTACTTCGCTTGAATTTGCCTATAAAACCTCACATACAATGAACAAAAGAATTAGACCTTTGAAAATGTTTTTTAAGTTCTTTCTTGTATTAATTTTGTCATACAGTAGCACGAAGGCTGAAGTCTTAGAACTGAGGGAAGGAACTTGTTCCAGGCAGTATGAACTGGGTTAATCACAGCCTACACTCGCATTCGAAATAACACAACTACCAACTACATTCACACATTGGATACAAGTACTAATCCAAACATTTGAATATGAATTTGTACGTTGCGTAAAGATGGTCAGAGGATGTGCCAACTACGAGTACATTCACACGTTGGATACAAGTAATAATCCAAGCGTTTGAACATGAATTTGTGCGTTGTCTAAAGATGGTCAGAAGATGTGCCGAGTAGAAGGTCGACGGTTAAATATTCTACGAAGCCTCTTTGCATCTATGGCCCACACACCACACAGTTTATGGAGTGGATTTCACCTCCTGGCACCAATTAAATCACTTGTTACGTTCTGTGGAGACCACAATGTCTTTTCTTAAACAAGGAACACAGTTATTTTGCACATCCGTAGCTTTTTCATTATTTTTTCTTTAACAGATTAGCTTCACTCCAACAGGCCGGAAGGTATGAATGGGCCAGCTTTTGGTGTGCACTCACATTTAACGTCCCACCTGTCTCTTTGCACGTTTGTGCCCCTCTACCACAGTCGTACTTCCCCTTTGTTTTTCCCTATCTTCTAAACGCACTGCTTTGTTTTAGATTTGTATTGGCTGTGAAAGTAAATCAAGAGATGTCCTTATTTGAGAAAAATGCTCTCTTACATAATGTTTAGACCCATGAAACAGATCTAATAACACGATCTGACTTCAAGGAATATTTGGAAATTTATCTAAGCAGTCAGTACTGGCTTCATAATTTCAACGATTTTCAGTGGTGATAGCAAAGGAATATTTGAAAATTTACCTAAGCAGTCAGTACTGGCTTTATAATTTCAACGATTTTCAGTGGTGATAGCAACAGAAACCTGCATTTAAGTGAACATGAGCAGTCGTATAAATTATCTTGTGAAGGTAATTTTCTACACTGCTAATTAATAGAATGTATCTTAATGAAACCTCTGTCTCATTAAATTTTCTTTTTATTTTATAGATTTATTGGTGTATCCAAAGAAATGTTAAGAAAATGTAACTTAAATTTATGCATGTTTTATATGACTTCTGTATCATGTATATACGAGGGTCGTCCACAAAGTAAGTTCCGTTTCTATTTCTATCCGCGGCAGCGCTACGATCGCAGTTCTGAGGACGCGCGGCAGTTACTCTGACTCAAGGAGAAGACATGTACGCCATTTTCAGATCGCTGCTGCCTACGTGTGCTTTGTAGTGCTTCTTTATAATGTTAGCCGTAATTGAAAATGCCACCACGTGTGAAATCAGATCTGTGATTCGTTTTCTAAATGCAAAGAAAGTTAACCCAAAGAAAATTCATCGGCAAATCGACGAGGTTTACGAACAAAATGCTATGAGTGATTCAATGGTTAGAAGATGGGTCAGACCGTTCAATGAAGGACGTCATCAAGTACACGATGAAGAACGAAGTGGACGCCCGTCTGTGGTTACTGATGAACTGGTTCACACAATTGAAGAGAAGATTAAGCACAACAGTAAGTTTACACTTAGTGCCCTTGCTATGGAAATTCCGCAAATCTCACGATCACCAATTCATGAAATTGTTACAGAAAAACTGAAATTTCGAAAATATTGCTAACGTTGGGTACCGAAAATTCTTACTGAACAACACAAAAAGCAACGGATGGGCAGCAAACTTCAGTTTTTGACAAGCTACAATGAAAAAGGCGATGGGTTTCTTTCCCGGATAGTTACGGGGGATGAAACTTGGGTATCGTACGACACTCCTGAAACAAAATGGCAATCAATGAAATGGAAGCACACTTCATCCCCAACGAGGGTGAAGCCTAAGTAAATCCTGACAGCTCGAAAAGTTATGTGAACCTTTTTTTTTTTTTTTTTTTTTTTTTTTTGGGAAGAGAAGGCATTTTGCTGATTGGTTTCTTACCACGAGGCCAAACAATCGATGCACATGGTTAGTGAGAGACCATTAAGAAACTGCGCCGAGTAATACAGATCAAGCGCCGAGGATTACTGTCAAAAGGTGTTTTTTTTTCACAATAATGCCCGACCTCACACGGCGGATTTGACCAAATAACTCTTACGGGAATCTAATTGAAATCTTCCCGTATCTCCCGGCCTTTTCCAAGTATACTTCCTCCTCTTGTGATTCTTGAACAGGGTATTCGCTATTACTGGCTGAAACTTGTTACAGAACTCAATTAGTCTTTCTCCCCTTTCATTCCTTGTCCCAAGCCCATATTCTCCTGTAAACTTTTCTTCTACTCCTTCCCCTACAACTGCATTCCAGTCGCCCATGACTATTAGATTTTCGTCCCCCTTTACATACTGCATTACCCTTTCAATATCTTCATACACTTTCTCTATCTGTTCCTCTTCAGCTTGCGACGTCGGCCTGTACACCTGAACTATCGTTGTCGGTGTTGGTCTGCTGTCGATTCTGATTAGAACAACCCCGTCACTGAACTGTTCACAGTAACACACCCTCTGCCCTACCTTCCTATTCATAACGAATCCTACACCTGTTATACCATTTTCTGCTGCTGTTGATATTACCCGATACTCATCTGACCAGAAATCCTTGTCTTCCTTCCACTTCACTTCACTGACCCCTACTATATCTAGATTGAGCCTTTGCATTTCCCTTTTCAGATTTTCTAGTTTCCCTACCACGTTCAAGCTTCTGACATTCCACGCCCCGACTTGTAAAACGTTATCCTTTCGTCGATTATTCAATCTTTTTCTCATGGTAACCTCCCCCTTGGCAGTCCCCTCCCGGAGATCCGAATGGGGGACTATTCCGGAATCTTTTGCCAATGGAGAGATCATCATGACACTTCTTCAATTACAGGCCACATGTCCTGTGGATACACGTTACATGTCTTTAATGCAGTGGTTTCCACTGCCTTCTGCATCCTCATGTCGTTGATCATTGCTGATTCTTCCACCTTTAGGGGCAATTTCCCACCCCTAGGACAAGAGAGTGCCCTGAACCTCTATCCGCTCCTCCGCCCTCTTTGACAAGGCCGTTGGCAGAATGAGGCTGACTTCTTATGCCTTTTCCTTAAAGAGCTGTTTTCTGTACGGGGAAAACTAGCTGTCGTATTGTCGTCACTGCTTCAGCACTAATCGCATCAAGAACACCCCTCTACATTTGGATATGTAGCTTTCCTCTGTGTCCATACAGCCAAGGTCTCTGTATACACCAAAAATTCTCCTACATGTTATCTAAATCCTGTATCGGTCGACATAGTCTTTCTGCCTTCTTTTAATGTAAAGAAATCGTGTAACTACAAGAAAATTTTGTAAACTTTCAATTATCACGTTGAAACAATCTGCAGCCATGAAACTCCGTGATGGAGTTAATCCTTCTCTACACATTCACCCTACGATGCAACACAGTGTACCTAATGGTGGATGTCTTAGTGAAGACCTTGTTTCCATAGGTCTGCATTTTGGCAGCCCATGATACAATCCACTTCGAAAATTGACTCTTCGTCATTGTCGAAACGTCTGTCACGCAATCTGAGGAGAGAGGTAGAAGTCTGGCAGCCATATCGGGAGAAGACAGGGAGCAGGAAGTGGAGAGGAGGGGAGATGCTACATTTGTGATCTGTGTAAAGTGCAATACGCTAGCTTGCAAGACAGGATACTGAGCCACACCTACATCGAAGCTGCCCGGCAGATTAACTACGACGTGACTGGTGAACTGGCCAGCCTGAATATGTTTTTAAGCAGTTTGATGGGGTGTCGGTTGTGACTGAGTGCATTATCCTATATGAAGACTACATTCTGGTCACCAATAAAGAGAGGACCCACCCCAAGTGACGAAGAAAATTAATTTAAAACAAGGAAACTGGCGAACAATGGCAAAGGCTTGTTTAAATTATTATGTGTGGCCCAATTAAGCATGAAATTTTAACTGTAAAATATAACTTTATCAGAGGCGAATGGGGAGGATGAAACACAGTTCCATTAGTAATTCATGGACACGACCCAATGACTGCATAAGTTGTTGGTTAAAAATACTAATTACACGGATGATACGCCCTGCTAAACCCGCAGGACAGGACAGGTAGCTTAAACTATGGAAAGGGGCCAAAATAAGCGGCTGTCAGTTACACTCGGACATACAACTTTATTTATTTGACCAAACATTACAAAATTAAAAAAAACACAGCATTAATTTTTGGAACTTAATTACCGGCTGAATGCGCCATACAATCTCATGCCTTAAGTGCAAGACCACTTTAATTTAAAATCGGCTGAAAGCCAATAACTTAAGAGTCAAACCAAAATCATAAATTCAAAAGGCAGAAGGCCTTATATTAAAGCAGTTCTTTGAATTAGTCTGAAGGCCCAAACAATCTTACACCTTAAGAGTAAAACAACTTGAATTAAAAATCGGCTGAAGGCCCATTACATAAGACTCAAACCAAAATAAATTTTTAAAGGGCCAAAGGCCTTACCTTAAAAGAGTTCTTTAAATTAGGTTGAAGGCCCAAACAATCTGACACCTTGAGGGCAAAACAACCTTAATTTAAAAATCGGCTAGAAGCCATACAAATACAAACAACAAGAACAAATAAGAAAAGGCAGTACACCCAACGGCGCTCAGAAGTTTCCGTGGGTCGGCCTGCAATTCAAACACTAACGTTCGCTTAGGTGAGACAGGCGGTCGGCCCAACCATTCTCGATCCGACGACAACTCAACGGACAGGCAATCAACGGACCCACCGAAAGTTGTATTTATGGCTGTAAGCATGTGAAGTCGAGGTAATTTAAGGTGAATGAAATCCTTATATAAATGTATGAGACGCTCTTTGTTGCAAAATTTTCATTAACATCGAAGGAGAAGAGACTGACTAACACATCACGTTAAGTGGCTTTGCTTGCAATCAAGGCTGCAAAAAATTTAACATCTGGCTATACATCGAAAGACAGTGCAGAGTTTGTGCTGTATACCTCTGTCTGTCAGCTCCATTTTATTATTACGATGATCGTGTTCATCAAGCATACATATTTTCTAATAACATCAAAAATAGGAACATTCAAACAGTTTTTTTTAATGTAAACTTCAGTTAAGTACTAAACTATTTTTAATAATACACTGCTGACAAAAAATTGGTACACCGGGAAAGACGATGTCGATTTTGATCCGATGACACCCGTAGCACCTCGGAAATAATAGATGTACAGAGAATGGTTTCAACGTCGTCCGCCAACAG
Source organism: Schistocerca americana (assembly GCF_021461395.2). Lineage (NCBI taxonomy): Eukaryota > Metazoa > Arthropoda > Insecta > Orthoptera > Acrididae > Schistocerca > Schistocerca americana. Next base: position 376,318,420 of record NC_060123.1, on the reverse strand, counting down.
ATAGCGTAGTGGCATAACTACCAGAGCACCATCTGTGTCTACTATTTAATAGGGATTTTCACAACCAAAACGCTCAGTGTGGTGCAAAAGAGTGAAGCAATCAGGCAAACATGGTAGGGAGACGCACTTTTGCTTACTGCAGCCAAAAGAGCGAGTTTGGAATGGGTCAAATTGTGATCTTTCGAGTGACAGGATGGTCCTTTTGGAGAATTGTCACCCAAGATAGACGTGTTGTGTCATAGCACAGACGCCTGCCAGGCTCGTCGTGTTGTAAGGGCAACAGTGGCAGATGTACAGCTACCACAGCACAGATAAGAGGGCTTGTGAGACCAGACGTATCGCCGGCCGCTGGTGGCCGAGCGGTTCTAGGCGCTTCAGTCTGGAACCGCGCGACCGCTACGGTCGCAGGTTCGAATCCTGCCTCGGGCATGGATGTCTGTGATGTCGTTAGCTTAGTTAGGTTTAAGTAGTTCTAAGTTCTAGGGGACTGATGACCTCAAATGTTAAGTCCCATAGTTCTCAGAGCCATTTGAACCAATTTTGAACCAGACGTGTCAACACGAATTGTTGCGGACCGATTACTAGCAGTGGGACTACGGGCGTGCACACGTCTATGCCGCCTCCCATTCACGCCATGGCGTCGACGGGCACGGCTCGACTGGTACCGTCAGAGGATCACTTGTAAAATGTACTGGTGGGCTGTGGTCTTCAGCGATGAAAGCAGATTCTGCCTGCACGCAAGTGGTGGGAGTTTGCGCGTTCGATGTAGACCTGGTGAGCGCTATCTCATAAACGTATTCGTCCACGACAAAGTGATCCCACACCAAGCCACATGGTCTGGGATGCAATAAGCTATAATTCTCGTTCACCTTAAGTGCTTGTAGAGAAGACGCTAACCAGCGCTCAGTACGTGCAGTATATTATTAGACACGTTCTTTTGCCGTTCTTGCAACAGGAAGGTGATGTTTTGTCCCCAGAGAATAGTGCTCGCCCGGCGAGGGCCTGTGAAGCTCAACGTGCTCTGAAAATGGTGCAGCAACTTCCCTGGTCAGAACAATCTCTAGACTTGTCTCCAATAGAGCACTTATGGGATATGATGGGATGAGCAGTGACTCATGCGACTCATTAACCAACAGCTCTTACAGAACAGCGTGGGGAAGTCGAGCACGCACGGAATAACGTATCAATACTTCCATATGAATACTAGAATCAATGCCTGCATTGCCATCTATGGAGGCTACACCACGTGCTTATATAGGTGTTTCAGTAAGGGTCGATACCTGGTACCTCAGTCCCTCTTGTGCTACTGATTTGTAAATGTAATCATCTCATGTACACCATACGAACAGTTGCAATAATAAAACTTGAGGGAACTGGAAAGCTCTGAAAAGGTATTCTGTTTCTTTCCACAGTGTAGATAGGATGATTCACGAGGTAGGTTTGTATATATAATTTACAGTTATAGGAATGATGGGTGTGTAAGATATGTATTATTATTTCCTCCATATTTAATTGGCGTTTGGGTTGATATCTCGTAGCAGTGATTGTTTGTCTGCTACAAAGTAGGTGGTATCTGACAAAAAAATCAGGAAGATAAACGGCCACGGAACTCCAGAACGTAACGAAGCTTGACTACACCGTCTATACACGTTATAAGGTAAAGGCGCGTGCCGCGTTTTCTGTGTTTATGTGAAGGATAATCTCAGGAACTACTGTAGGAATTTTGACATGGTTTTCACTAACAGGATGATTCACAAGGAAGGTTTGTGTATGTAATTTATTTCCGCTACACCAGACAAGTCATTGGAGCGTAGATAAAACTACCAGTGAAAAGGTAAATAGGTTGCTATTATATTCTAGGCAGGCTTTCTGAAGTAGAAAAGTCTTTGTGTCCTCGTCGCCGCTCGTCGGGGAACGTCATGTGAACTTCTGTAGGCGGGAACACAAGTACAAGCTTTGGTGTGAGACAACACGCTTACGCTCGTCGTCGAGAAACAAATAGTAGTATTGTATGCGTTAGGGTATGTCCCATGTGAGCGACAAAAGTGACCGGCAGCGCGGAACAGCTTCAGGCCACAAAACACTACCGCAGGTATAGCTACAGAAGTGTCCTATGTTGGCGACGTCCATGCCACTGCTTGTTATCTGCTATAACTGGTTATGCTTGAATTCAGAGGTGTTCGAATCTTGTCACTGTATCACATACAACAGTGCTGGACCGCATGCGCCAGATGCTATCAAATTCTTGTCATCCAGTTTTAAGAAAACTATACGGTGAAAAAATTTGATCCTTTCACATCATACAGCTTGATATTTTCACTCGATAAAGGAATGAATTACTTTTCGTTACTCTTCATAATTACTGTGCTAAGTAATTGACTGCGCGAAATTTGTAAGAGTTTGTAGATGTAGACTTTGCATACAGTTCATATTACAGTTCATATTAGACCATACACTTGTGTCTATTTAATGTAACCAACATATTGAAATTGTACTTAAAGTGCAGAACAGAACGACATCCCTCTTAGTTTTCCAGAGTTTTGATTGTATAAGACAAACAAAAGAATCATTCGAATGGGACGGAAATCGGTATATCTGATGTTCATATACAGAAAAACAGATGAGTGCAGTTTCAGAAAAATTAAATGAATTATTCAAGAGGAAGAGTTTCACAAACTGAGCAAGTCAACAATGTGTTGGTCCACATCTGGCATTTATGGAGGCAGTTATTCGGCTTGGCATTGACTGATAGAGTTGCTGGATGCCCTCAAGAGGGATATCGTACCAAACTCTGTCCAATTGGTGTGTTAGAACGTCAAAATCCCGAGATGGTTTCAGAGCTTTACCCATAATGCTCCAAATGTCCTCAAAGGGGGAAAGACCTGGCGACCTTGCTGTCCAAGGCAGAGTTTTGCAAGCACAGACAGTCAGTAGAAACACTTGCCATATGTGGGCAGGCATGTTTGCCCAGGATGGCTTGGCATGAAGGGCAGCAAAATGTCGTTGACGTACCGCAAAGCTGTAAATATGCGGCAGATGACAACCAAAGGGATTCTGCTATGAAATGAAACTACACCCCAGAAGATCACTCCAGACTTTCAGGCCGTATGGTGACCTACAGTCATGTTGGTATCCCTCTGCTGTGCAGGGCGGCTCCAGACACGTCTTCACTGGTCATCGGAGTCCAGTTCGAGGCCGCACTAATCACAGAAGACAATTCTACCTCAGACAATGAGATTCCAGGCCGAATGTGCCTGATACCACTGGAAACGGGATCGTTGGTGTAGAGAAAGAGGTGTCGTGAGGTCAGTCTCCTTTCTGTGAGCCGCTTGTTAATGGTTCTTGTGGTCACTGAAGCATCAGTTCCGCGTCGGACCGATGATAATGATTAATTCGGGGCTCTGAGTGCCTCTCTGCTGATTGCTCGGTATTCACGTTCTGTCGTCCCTCTAGGTCGACCTCTTCCTTCGTGACGCTGTGTTTACCCAGGGTTACTCTTTTCCTGCCAACATCGTCGAATAGAGGCACCGCTCCTATTCAAACGTCGAGCTATTCGTCGACTAATCCAACCGACTTCTTTGAACCCAAACACACGTTCTCTCTCAAACAATGACATCTGCATATATTGATCACGTGCCTATCTGTGAGGTAAACTTACTGTCAAACTGAATACGCGGAATGGAACTCGCAAAGACTTGATTCCCTGATATCGACACGTCCTCTGTTCACTGTCCTTGCGAGCTGTTCGGTGAATTTGCGCTGCAGCTGCGGCTGCCAAAGATTACAGTTTTGCATTTTCCGTCGATACCGATATGAATATCACATTGTGACCAGTTTGCATAACTGCTTCGTGGTACCTAGGGTTTTTTTTATATAAAAAAAGGGTATATGTGGCTGACAGGTCGTGCATGGCGCGCTCAACCCATCCCTGCGCATCGAGAGTCATGTGGTCGTAAAAATCGTCATACTTCATAAGCGATTCAAGATAGCGAAACGAGATTTTTTGCAAATGACAGCATTCAGAGAGGACATTTTATCGCATGATCGATATTGGAAACGTTTTGGCCAAATGCTTGAGGGAGCGAAACCAAACTTCCTATAAATTACATAATGGGTTTTTGTCCGAATTTTCATATCCACATGATGAGCGGCAAATGGACAAATGGAGTATCAAATTTGCCGACGTGGGGTCTAGTTTTGCAAACAAATGTTTAATTACTTGAAAGTAATTAGGCATAGTGAGTTGAGGGAAAACTGAAATATTTCACAAACAGCTGCTAGCTAAGTAAATAAAGTGTCAAAAATATCCACCTTTTGATGTGCAGCTCCTTGTATTGGCCACGTTTGCAGTTAAAAATTTTTGGATGTGAGGTCCACCAGTTATGCAAAACACCGTTTTTCTCAGTACCCAAACATGTTTCGGCACCACTGTGCCATCATCAGTGGGTTTTTGTATTTTTATTTATTCTGCAATGTGAACATTTTGTTAAATGATTATAAAATTATGTGCATTTTTACTTCAAACAAGCCGGCCGGGGTGGCCGAGCGGTTCTAGACCCTACAGTCTGGAACCGCGCGACAGCTACGGTCGCAGGTTCGAATCGTGCCTCGGGCATTGATGTGTATGATGTCCTTAGGTTAGTTACGTTTGAGTAGTTCTAAGTTCTAGGCGACTGATGACCTCAGTCCGATAGTGCTCAGAGCCATTTGAACCATTTTGAACTTCAAACAACAGATCGTTCCTTTTTGTAAACACCTTCAAATTTGGTGTGCATGAACTTTCTGGATCACTTTTGTGTTAATTACTATAGGTAGCTTGTCATCTGCAACCAAACGATGTTGATGAGAAAGTTTTTCGCTGGGAGTTAAACTATCTTCTAGAATGTAATTTAGTTTTTCGCGATGTTTTCGCGCCTATTTTCGTATTTACTTACGTTTTCGTGTGGCAAGCGCTTCCATTCTCCACATCATGATGAGATGTTGAGATGCATACGTAACTATAACAAGTATTTTTTTACAAATAACGTAGGAAAATACTTTCTCACTACACCAGAACACAGTGTGATAGTGGTTTGCTATGTGTCCCAGCCCAGTCAGTGTTCGTCTGTTCACCAGAGAGTTCGGCGCCAAATTTGAATTTTGTTTGCATTTTATCTTTGTGTGTGTGTGTGTGTGTGTGTGTGTGTGTGTGTGTGTGTGAGTGTATGTGTGGGTGTGGGTGGGTGGGTGGGTGGGTGGGTGGGTGTGTGCGTGTGTGTGTGTAGATTTTATCTGTTTGTGCTGTTTTTATTTGTAAAGTTCATTTAATGTGTTAAATAGGGGGCCCTTGCAGAGTGTAGTGTATTCGTTTAAGACCTGTTTTCCTTCTGCTATTGCCTTCTGTAAATGGAAGTTTTCCTGAATGGTCAGTTTGCTGTGTTGCTGTGGCCGGGTTTTAGTATTCTTAAGTCTGTTTCTATTGTGGTTGGGTGGTGGTTGTTGGCTATAAGGTGGTCAGCAAATGTGCTATGGGAGCTGTCGCTTTTTAAAGCTCAGAGATGTTCCGAGTATCTTGTTTTGAAGTTTTTGCATGTTTGTCCTATGTATACTGACTGGCAAGTGTTGCATGTGAGTTCATATATTCCTAATCTATTAAATTTATCCATGGGTGTTTCTTGTGTTCTGACCTTTTTCTGTGTTGAGTACTCCGTCCTGTATCCTATTTGGAGTTTCTTTAATATGTTGACTATTCTGTGAACAATCTTGTTATCATAGGTGAGTATGTGGCATTTCGTTTTGTGTGTGTGTTGTTGCTCTGTTGTGTCTTGTGTGTGGTCATTGTTTGTGCTTTGTGTTGTTCTATGCTGGATGAGGATTTGTGTGTGTGTGGTGTGTTCATTTTTGACTGTTTGCATATTTTTTGATTTAACTTGTCTACCATATGGGTAGTATAACCATTTTCTGGTGTAGTGAAAAAGTATTTTCCTACACTATTCGTGGAAAATACTTGTTATAGCTACGTATGCATCACAACATCTCAGCATGATGTGGAGAATGGAAGTGCTTGCCACACGAAAACGTAAGTAAATACGAAAATAAGCGCGAAAACATTGCGAAATACTAAATTACATTCTAGAAGATAGGTTAACTCCCAGAGGAAAACTTTCTCATCAACATCGTTTGGTTGCAGATGACAAGCTACTTGTAGTAATTAACACAAAAGTGATCCAGAAAGTTCATGCACACCAAATGTAAAGGTATTTACAAAAAGAAATGATTTGTTGTTTGAAATAAAAAGGCAAATAATTTTGTAATCATTTAACAATATGTTCACATTACAGAATAAATTAAAAAAACGAAAACCCACTGATAATGCACAGTGGTGCCGAAACGTGTTTGAGTACTGAGAAAAACGGTGTTTTGCATAACTGGCGGACCTCACATCCAAAAAGTGTCAAAAATTTCATCTCTTCAACTCCTAGCAACATTGCACACAAAAAGATACATTGGTGCCATATTTAACTACCAAAAAGGCTTCCTTCGCATCAAGTTCTAGTTTTAGGACATCTCGAGAACATAAGACGATAGGAAGACAAATGGGGTCTCAATGAGAGCACGCTTTCTCAATAAAATTTGAAAAAAAAAATTAAAAAGAAATCGGTCATATGTTTGGGAAACAATTTGTCTAATAAAAAAGATTGGAGAAACATTTGAAATCCTTTTGAATAATGCTCGAAGTCATGTACAGCAAATGACGTATATCAACTGCAATCGTATCACTCGTTCTGTAAACTACATTTTATCTGTACTCTTTACACTGCATCTCAGAGTATATGTTTAAGAACTTGCCAAAGAGCTTTAAGCGTATACACGTAACCCGGTATATCACAAACATTAAATTTCTAATAAAACACATTGAACATGTAACCTCCCCCTCACTTACCGTCCTTAATGACAGTGAAAAATGAAACCGCGTGTACCTAATGGGAGTTTTGGAAAAGCAATCGTCACCGAAGTTAACCAGTCGGTAAAGAGGGAGGAAAGGGTTACATCTAAATGAAAGGAAATGTGCTAATGAAACTGGTGGAAATTAATTTTGAAAAGGGGTAAAGTTAATAAAGAAAGTAAATGTGCAGCCGTTACATTAACAATTAACTAGCGGTAATTAGGTATTTGAGATTTGGGGAAATCACGGTCGCCAGTCCTAAGGACAATTACTATAGTAACTGAAAAAGAAAGATTATTACACATATAATTAGCACTAGAAGCGTGGCAACTGAAGGTTGACACGTGTAGTGTGAAAACTGAAAGTTTGTCAGAAGTAATAAATTTCGCTACACCCTGACTTAATTTAGCAAAAGAATTAATAAAACCGGAAAATCGAAAGTTAATTTAGTGACTGAAGTTAATAGTGAGCTTTCTTTCTGAAGCACATCGAAATTCAGTAAAATACAGTTACTCTTGGACTACCTCAACAATCGTTTCAAAAGCTACTTGAATCTACGCAATTTAGAAATAAGAGATTTAACTTTGATCTCGAATTAAATGATTCTGAACAATTAACAATAGTAAAATGTAGTACGTACCAAGCTGAGCTGCAGTCACAGGTAAGCTAAAATACGGTAACAAAGCTCGCACTCTTAATTCGTGCTTGTGTAATCTGAATATTGTAGCCAGCTCTGAGACTTTAACTGAACTTTGAAATTAAAGCAGTGAAATGGAATTATGCTGGCGTTTGAATTTCAACGACACTCGGGTTCATTTCGGAAAAGGAAGGGACCCTGCTTGGCAATGAAATTGGGACAATGAGCAACAAAGGTTCATGCTAAGTTGCTGTAATTTTGCGAGACAAATGGAACAATTTGAAAAGCTGAGGTCTGCCATACAGTTCTGAAACTTTACGTGCTTTTAGTCTTCCTTGTTGGTTGATTGAAGGTTTGAAGCCGTCGATCGAGGAGGTGGCGACAGTCACTCATTGTCGGCCGTCGCTGTTGCAGAAGCTGGATGTTGGCGCGCCTTCTTCTCGACACGGTCACCAGGCGAAACGGGCTCTTGATGTGCGCCAGCTAATGCTTCCCGTCCGCGACACCATGTCAGAAACTATCATCGCGAGTCGAGCGCAATTACATGCTGCCAAACCCCGAAAGCGCGGCAACTCGCGGGAGCGTCACACAACACCTGCTCCACTCGCTACTCCCGCCAGACTCCGACTGCTCCGCCCGCGCTTCACGCGGCAGAGTTAACACTACCAAAGATCCTACACACTTTGATTCTTCACACGACCCATCGATGTAATCGTTCGATAGCAGTTTTCCCTAGGCAAGACCCAGCGTAAAAATACAAATAATATTTACGAAACAAACCAATTATACATCGACATAAATGCATAAATATATATATACAAATAGTAAAACAATTACAATATGTAAAGACACAGAAATGTCATATATTCAGGTAACAAAAATAAGGAAAACAAATTATAGTACAATAGATGGAAATAGGAGGATATGCATTTCCGGCGTTACAAACAGACAAAAAATTTTAGTGTTATGAGATTGTTGGGAATGTATTTGATCTGCAATAAATGCTAAAGCCAACTGTTTCAGTCAATCGAAATAGCCTGCATAAATAAAGCATATATAAAATGTTGAGAAATCAGATGTTTTGTGGAACGATTTGTCTAAACATAATAAACAAAATAAGCTAATTTTGTTGCCTTCCTCTCGAAGTGCAGTATTCTACGGTTTTAAGGGGGTCATTTACTAAACGCAACTGGTCGGCTCTTGTAGTCACCTTGTACCGGAAGTTCGTCGCTCCCACACTGGGCGATGTAGTAGCCCCACGCTGTTGCTAATGGCAGAAATGTTTCACATCAAGGTGTCACAGGCTGACAGTCGCTTCTGTCGCTCACGCAGGACGTAGCCTTAAGGTGCGATTCCAATGCGGCGGCTGTGGCGACACAAGCGAAGCGGCAGTATACGTGCGCCTGTCCAATGGCGGCACTCCTTGACTGTAACTGAATGCAACCCATTTCAACGTCACGTCTGTAGTAGCGACAGCTACAGCCGCTCGGCTTGTCTCGTCACAGCCGGAGCATTGGAATCACACATTTGGATGATGGGCAGCGGAGAGAATTGAGTAGTCGGTAACGAGAACTTTCATAATTTTTATGCATGATGCGAAAGCCCTTCAGCCTACGTTTTGCTTAACAGGACAGAGTAAATATTTCGTTTTCTTGTGATACTAACTTGCAGTCATTGAGGATTTATTCTTTATTCTAGTCGCAGAACGACAAGCAAATGGAGTTATACTATGTGACTTCCGTATGTTTCGCGTGACAGCACTTTACGCTGGCTTATTCATTCTTTGTGCTAATGTTTGAATGAATCTAAAGCCACAATCTGGCCCAATTTCAGTAGCAGTTTTATACTTAATCGGTGATAGCACACTTGGAGTTGAATCGTACCTTGTTAAGGGCGGACTGGTAATTCAGTGCATGTTCAGGTCTATGCCTCTCGTTTTAGAATGTGTTACACGTTTTCTTTACATGTGGTTTCTCGTTGCTTTTCCTAACAATGTTTAATGCATTATTATTCGTCAAATATTAGAGCGAAGCGATAACAACACTCCCTAGAAATTACACTTTCAATTTTTGTCTGAAATTTTCATAGACAAACGAAGGATTGAAAATATTGAAAAAGGACGCGTAGGATATGAGTTTGACCGGTGTGAGGTATAATTTAGCAAAAATAAAAGTTAATGGATTGAAAATAATCAGGGTAATTAAGACAAATTTAATTAGTAATTTGAAGGAAAACTGTAACATTTCAAGAACGGCTGTTGCTAGGTATCTAAATGAGGTGTAAAAAATATTAAATCGTAGTGTAAATTGAAACTTCTCTACTCTCTCTTGATCTTTGATTGGTGTTTAAATATAAACACATGAAAAACAGTTTTGCATCACCTCGGTTCCGACTGTTCCGGAACCTCTACAGAAAATTGGAATAGAGATCAACAAAAACATCATTTCCGCCCTTTTTATTGCTAGTGAAAACCACATACTGCATTGTACTACCATACAGAGAGACCTTCAGAGGTGGTGGTCCAGATTTCTGTACACACTGGTACCGCTAATACCCAGTAGCACGTCCTCTTGCATTGTTGCATGCCTTCGTTGTGGCATACTATCCACAAGTTCACCAAGGCACTGTTGGTCCATCTCGTCCCGCTCCTCAACGGCGATTGGAGTAGATCCCTCAGAGTGGTTGGCGGATCACGTCGCCCATAAACAGCTCTTTTCAATGCATCCCAGTCATGTTCGATAGTGTTCATGTCTGGTGAACATGCTGACCACTCTAATCAAGCGATGTCGTTATCCTGAAGGAAGTTCATTCACAAGATGTGCACGATGGGGGCGCGAATTGTCGTCCATGAAGACGAATGTCTCGTCAATATGCTGCCGATATGGTTGCACTATCGGTCGAGGATGGCATTCACGTATCGTACAGCCGTTACGGCGCCTTCCGTGACCACCAGCGGCGTACGTCGGCCCCACATAGCGCCACCCCAAAACAGCAGGGAACCCTCCACCTTGATGCACTCGCTGGACAGTGTGTCTAAGGCGTTCAACCTGACCGGATTGCCTCTAAACACGTCTCCGACGTTTGTCTGGTTGAACGCATATGCGACACTCATCGGTGAAGAGTATGTGCTGCCAATCCTGAGCGGTTCATCGGGCCCAAATGTGCCATGCTGCATGGTGTCATGGTTGCAAAGATGGACCTCGCCATGGACGTCGGGAGTGAAGCTGCGCGTCATGCAGCCTATTGCGCACAGTTTGAGTCGTAACACAATGTCCTGTGGCTGCACGAAAAGCATTCTTCAACATGGTGGCGTTGCTGTCAGGGTTCCATCTATTATAGTACAATAGATGGAAATAGGAGGATATGCATTTCCGGCGTTACACGTGCCCCACATTGTCTGAGGATGTTCGTGTAACGTAAACAGACTCAGAAAATGTCCCAAAAAAGAAACAGCGGAAATGCATATGCTCAAAAATCAACAAAATTTAGCATTCGTCTAATTAACCATAAATCAATTTTTAGACCATAATAATTGAGTGGAGACACTCCTAATCTTATTCCACTCTGTCATCTTGCACAAAATAAAACAGGTTGACAACATATTAAAATTCATAGAAAACATAGAAAATGGTTTAGCTATTCTAAAATTGTCAAAATTCCCAACAGTATCAAGAAATGGAATACTATTTACAAAATTAATCAGAGTACATGGTCATAAAAAACAGGTATATCAAAATACGCAAACTAATAATTAATTACATAGAATACACATTTTTATGTAACCTTTTCATAATTAATTTTCTCGTCATGTCCAATTAACGCTAAACAAGAAAATAATATACATCAGATCGAAAAAAACATAAATATTGACAGTAGAATTCTTTCAGCTGTCCAGGAAGAAAAACAATTCCGCCTTCCGTACTCGCAAGTACAAAGAATGCCGACAGCGGCCCAAGAGCCAACAGCGGCACAAGAGCCGACAGCGGCTCGCCTCGCCAGTATTGTTGCGCCCGCGTGTGCGGCACGCTTGATCTCACTCGCCCTTGTGACGGCGTTTCCAGAACGTCCGTTCCACTGAATTCTTTCGGAAAAACTCACTCCCGAGTAATCTCAAGGAGTCCATAAACACTATCACAGTGGATAACTCAACACTGTCCATCATCACACATGTACAAGCCTGAAACTTAAAACAGCGTCTAAGTACATCGGCAATGACTAGTAAAACACATATTCATGAAATCTTACAGCTAGTTACAAAATCATATTTACATTGCTTAATCTACTGTGACTCAGCTGAAAACTTAAACTAGCAGCTTGGATTTTTCAGTTGATTAGATCATGATTAAATTGATTAAAATTAACTTGATTAATCAAAATTAATTACTTATTAATTACAACTTCTTTAATGACCTTGGTCAGTCAAAAGCATGGCAATCTAGCAAACCTTAAATCTTACACTCTATATTTACATATTGTACAAATTACCCATTGTGTGGTATTAATCGATCCTAGGTTGGTACAATTTCAAATCTACTATATTTCGTATACCTAATAGCTTTCCAGAGCTTGGATACTCTAAGCAATAAGCATTTGTGTGAGGTATACCAATGACTTTATATGGTCCATTATAAACAAACTTAAATTTAGAGATTTCATTGTCTATCTCGCTCGATTTCTCATGAGCTTTTACAAGTACTAAGTCTCCGATCGCAAACTTAGCAAAACGCGCTTTAGCGTCATGACGACGTATGCGAGCATCGGCTTTTAGCTTCATTACTTCTCGCAAACGATCTTTTTTCACACCAATACTAATGCCAATCCGTGGAGGGAATTTGATTATCTCTTCCACTAAACTTTTACTTCTGTCATCCAGCAGGATTTCCTCTGGAGAAAATCCCGTAGATTCATGTCTCAAGGTGTTCATAATTCTCTCAAATACTGCTACATATTTGCCCCATGCCCTATGGTTGTGATGGCAATAGGTACGGCAAAGTCGGCCTAGCTCGCGCATATACCTCTCAGCGGGATTCCCAGCCGGACAATAAGCTGAAATATGGATCACCTCGACCCCATTACTTTCCATGCCTTCATTCCACAACTTAGAAGTAAATTGTGCCCCATTGTCTGATAGAATCGCCTTGGGCTTACCAATATGAACAAAATAATCGTTCACAAGCTTGCTATAGACCGCTTTGGCTGTAGCTTTTCTAATCGGGTATAGCTTGATGAACTTGGAAAAAGCTTCTAGCACTACTAAAATGTAGGCAAAGTTTCCTGATGACTTGGGCAAAGGTCCGTACAAGTCCACGCACAGTAATTCAAAGGTGTCGTTAGGCCTTATACTTTGCATAGGACCACGACTCGTACAGTTAGTAACCTTCACCTTCTGACATAAATCGCAAGTTTTCACTCTGTCAGTAACTCGTTTTAACATGTTGTTGAAATGCACTACTTCACTCAGCTTTTCCGTACATTTCTTTGGTCCACAGTGACCATACGCCAAATGGTAGTAGTCTATTATTTCCGTGACGTATTTGCTGGGCCAGCATACCCGCCAAATATTACTATCTTCACCCTTACGTATGTACAAGATATGATCGTATATCTTGTAATACTTCCTTAATTTCTCTCCTTCTGGACTCTTTTCATCATATCGGGTTTTCACCATATTTAAACAACCATCCTCGTTCTGATGACGACGTAGATTCTTACAAATGTTCATTATCAATTTACGTCCCTCAACTTCTTTAAAATAGTACAATTTGACCACTCCATCTGCCTCATCTTTCAATAGACCTTGATTAGACTCGGGCAACCGCGACAGCGCATCCGCTACGCAATTGTCGGTCCCTTTTACGTAACAGATGTCATAGTTAAATTGCTGTAAATACAGCGACCACCTAGTCAGTCTTTCGTGAAGTAGTTTACAATCCTTCAGATAAGTGAGCGCCTTATGGTCCGTATGAATAATCACCTTACGGTCCCATAGGTAACCCTTGAACTTCTTGAATCCCCACACGATAGCGAGACACTCTTTCTCAGAAATCGTGTAGTTTCGCTCACTTTTTGATAAAGTTCGACTCGCGAACGCTATCGTCCGGTGTTCCTTATCCTCTCCTTTACCAACTTCTTGGAACAGTTCTACCCCCACCCCGTAATTCGACGAATCCGTTCCCGGATGGAAGGGTAGCGATAAATCAGGATGAAATAGTATGTTAGATCTTAACAACTCGTCTTTTAATCTCTCGAAAGCGGTCTGACACCCGTCAGTCCACACAAACGGAACATTTTTGCGTAAGAGGTTATTCAAATTTTCATCATTAAACACTTGTCCTTTTACAAATTTACGGTAAAATCCTGTGAGCCCTAGAAAACTTTTTAACTGTTTCCTAGACTTGGGTGGAGGACAATTCCTTATTGCCTCTAGTTTCTCTGGGTCTTTCGTAATACCAGCAGTGGTAATTACATGCCCTAAAAATTTCAGTTCCTGCTTCACAAATTCGCATTTCTTTAGCTTTAGAGTCATTCCGCCACGGCGCAATGCTCTAAAAACTTCATCTAACAGGTCACAATGGTCATGCCAAGTGGCATTGGCCAACAATAGGTCGTCAACATATACAGTTAATCTTGAACTCAAAGCCGGTCCTAGCACTTTATCTAGGGCCCTGATGAATACGGACACAGATATATTAAGTCCAAACGGCAGTACTCTATACTGATAACACCTGCCCGCAAACAAGAAGGCGGTGTATGGCCTAGATTCTTCTTCGAGTTCTATTTGCCAGTAACTAGCTGTCAGATCGAGGCTAGTCATGAACTTAACGTCATGAAAACGTTGCAAAATCTCCTCCATACTCTCTGGTCTGTCTGTTTCACGTTGAACGACCCTATTCAACGTGCGTGCGTCAATCACGATACGCACACTACCATCCCGTTTTGCTACAATGACCAAACCGTTATTGTATGGACTTGTACTTCTTTCAATCACTCCCCATTCGATCATCTTATCTATCTCCCGTTGCACTGCTTCCTTTTTGGACAGCGGTATAGCATACGGTCTCACGAAGAATGGTTCGTGCGGAATTACATGCAACTTGCATTTACATCCTTCCACAAGACCCGGTTTGTCTGAAAACACACTCTTATTCCTCATCATCACTTCATACAGGCCTCGTCTTTGTTCGTGTGTTACGTTTGACATACCGTCTACAATACTTTCCAATTCAGTTTCTACACTATTGTCAATGCCGAGATTCCTCACATTACAGTAGTTCAAATTCATACCTACATCAATACCATTCGGCCAGTTAACAATGTGTATAGGCTGGTATTGCCTATGCACACCGTCTCCTGCCTCGTCAAAGCTAACTACTATCGTTTTATCTAGTGACATACATGTCAAAGTTTTGCTTTCGCAGTTAATCACTGCACGGTACTTTAATAGCCAATCTAACCCGATAATTACTTCCGTAGTTAAGTCTGGCACGACTACAAACTCTTGTTCAAATCGTGCCCCACATATCTCGAAGTGGACAAAAATCTGTTTTGTGACCGGTTTACTGGCCTTCCCAGTAGCACCGATAATTTTCACTCCTGTTACTGGCATAACTACGATGCCGGGTCTGTCTTTCAGTAACTCAAATATTTTCCCAGATACAGCACTCAATTCTGCACCGGTGTCAATCAACACGTTTAGTTGTAGGTCGTGCATATTAAGAGACACTACTATCTGTCTACACTTGTCCTCGACTGTTTCATTATTTTCCCACAGTAAATCCTCGTCTATATCCAGGTCATTCCAGAAAAAACCATCCGGCTGTGATCCCAAACCCGGCTTATCTGGCGGCTTTTTCAGCCTCTGTTCACATACAGTTTTAATTTCAACACGTTTGTCCTGAGGCTTTGTCTGTAGCTTCGCCTCCAGTACCGAAACCTTTTCCTGCAACTCGTCAACTAGTGAGTGCTGCTTTGCTATCACTTCACTAATTGTCACCTTCGTTGATTCCACTTTGGTCAGATTGATCTCATCTGCCAATCTGCCTGGAGGAATGTGCCCAGTAGCATCTGAAATTACTTCCTCTGGATCTGCGCAACCCACACTGCTATCGTCTGACTGTATAATGTCAGCTCTAACCTCATACAAGCTGTAATCTATGTGCTTTTCTACCAATCGTGTCCGGCTATCACTAAAATTTTCGTAATCTTTCTCCTTAATACTCTCGCAATGTTTAAACTGGATGTTCGCGTCGGATGGGTCGGCTACTTCTACCATTACAACTTTCGGTAAAGTCTGCCGGTTAGGGCCAGAACTTTCCGTTACTACTTCAACATTCAACTCCTGCGGGACGAAACACGACGCATCTTGATCGTGCTCCCCATTAACATCAACTGTTTCTGGTAAAGTCTGCCGGTTAGGGCCAGAACTTTCTATCATTTCACAAATACTATCTTCCTGTGGGACGAGACGCGGCAAATACTGCACGCGCTCCCCATAAACACTTCTCCCATACAGACCCCTATAATCTCTTAGTTCGTCGTATAAGCGACCGAACTGCCTTAACCAGACCTCATCCCTCTCTGCATCCCCTCGCTCAATGACGGACGTTTTATCCGACATCTGATCTTCTCTCAACAATTGCGAATCATTCTTAAACTCAATCTCCAGTTCCGCTGTGGGTATTACAGCTGCCACTTTATGATCGATTTCCGGAACACTACTTAAATTGTTCTCACTGACAGCGAATGTATTTTCTACTGCCGTGTATACAGCTGATCTACTACTTGTGGGCGCACTCTTTTCTCTTAACACTGGCACACTCTCCCGCCGTTGATTATTCCACACGGAATTTTCATAATGACGATACCTGGGTTTTCTCCTGTTATTGGGCCGCCAAAATTTCTCCACGCCCGCTCGGCCCCTCACCGGCGCGGCTAATGGTTTCCCTGTCTCGTCCCAGCAGATACGCTCCCCGGATGCTGCTGAGGCGGCTGATCACACCCTCTGGCGTTATTACTATTCTGTGAAGCCCGTATCACGTTAGTGTGATACTGGTTTCCGTCATTCCTGTTATTATTTGCATTGTACCGATTGTTATTACGGTCCGAACCATTTTTGTTATTGCTGCCAAGATTGCGGTATGCATTATTCCCATAGTTATCGTTGTTGTGATTCCTGTTGTTGTTACCACGGCCTCCACCACTGTCGCGATTATTGCGCCAATTGTCCTCGTCCTCAACTCTTTCCAGGAAATCATTGATTGTCCTGTAATTGCTTCCTACGTAGCGTTTTGTATCATCTGGAAGCTTCTTGTAGAGTTCCCAGACTATTTCGGATTCCGTGCGGCGATCACGCAAATATTCCAACTTGCGGATCCAGCCCTCACAAAACTCCCTCATCGAACCGCGCGAATTCGCATCGAAAGGCCTCGATACGACAAATTCGCGCCAGACACTTTGCTGTTTTTGCTCTGACCAGTATTCAGCCAGAAACAAATTTTTAAACTCGTCAAAAGTCAGGTTCGTAATGTCGAGGTTTAAGCCCCAACGCTTGGCATCACCAGCCAGCACATCAATAACCGCATTAATTTTTCTCTCATTAGTCCATGATCTGGGTAAAACTCTTTCACAATTTTTAATGAAATCCGTCGCGTGTATACCGCCTTTTTTCAAGGGGTCGAACCGCTCCTCTTTCGTCAACAATTCCGAACTATGTGCACAGATTGGCACATAGCTCTGTTTTTCGTCAAGTTTCTTTTCTAATTCCGACACTCTCGTAATTACTTGGCAAGTGGTTGTCGCAAGCGTTTCCACTTCCCTCTTTTTCTCTTCGCAGGTATTAGCCTGCTCCCTCACTTTAGTGTCTACTTCGGACACTAAAGCCTTTAAAGTTTCCGCCTTCTGTTGATCCTCTTTTCTCACTAACAGAATTTGTTCCGTCACCTTATTCTCGATGATCGGAGCAACTGCTTCTCCTACACTTTTCTCGATTCTGCTAATTTCAGAATCAAAACGAGTATTTATGCTCGCAATTTCCGCCTGAACGCCTATCATTTCCTGTTTAAGATTACCAATTTCGGTATTAATTACAACAATATCTTCTTTGATTTTATCAACTTTTGTATTAACAACTCCAACATTGTTGTTAACAACATTAATAGCTTTGTTCTGATTGTCTAGCTTTCGTTCAATTTTTTCAGACTGAGCTTCTTGCTTGGCAGACAGAGCTATAATTTCTGCCGATTGACTCTTGATTTCATTAATCAAAACATTCAATAAATCAGTTAAATTCCCGGAGACTACCGGTTTTACTTCCGTAGCTGGTTCCTCTATATATGTTCCCCCGTATTCATCATCAAGGGGTACAGATTTGATTTTCGTTTCCGATTCCGAAACATTTTCTAAAGTTTGGAATTCCATTTCTGCTCTTTGTTGCGTTTCGGCGGTCGCGTCTTTCATGCTAGCCGCCTGCCCCTGAACAATGGGAACCGCCGTGCGCGTTTCCCACTGTTCGACCGATTGTTCCGTATCCAAGTCTACCAAATTTTGGTAATTGTTGCCTTCACTCATTTTAATAATTTTCAATATAAATGACAAATCTCAAATGTAATTAGGATTACTCCCACTACTTATTCTCGCTGACGTAACGGCCTGTACGTAACCAGTACTTTGTTACGAGATTTGCACAATGCCAAATTCGTGTCCAGAACAACCTCAAATCCGAATATTGTCCTGTCACGGTCGCCACGTGTAACCTCCCCCTCACTTACCGTCCTTAATGACAGTGAAAAATGAAACCGCGTGTACCTAATGGGAGTTTTGGAAAAGCAATCGTCACCGAAGTTAACCAGTCGGTAAAGAGGGAGGAAAGGGTTACATCTAAATGAAAGGAAATGTGCTAATGAAACTGGTGGAAATTAATTTTGAAAAGGGGTAAAGTTAATAAAGAAAGTAAATGTGCAGCCGTTACATTAACAATTAACTAGCGGTAATTAGGTATTTGAGATTTGGGGAAATCACGGTCGCCAGTCCTAAGGACAATTACTATAGTAACTGAAAAAGAAAGATTATTACACATATAATTAGCACTAGAAGCGTGGCAACTGAAGGTTGACACGTGTAGTGTGAAAACTGAAAGTTTGTCAGAAGTAATAAATTTCGCTACACCCTGACTTAATTTAGCAAAAGAATTAATAAAACCGGAAAATCGAAAGTTAATTTAGTGACTGAAGTTAATAGTGAGCTTTCTTTCTGAAGCACATCGAAATTCAGTAAAATACAGTTAGTCTTGGACTACCTCAACAATCGTTTCAAAAGCTACTTGAATCTACGCAATTTAGAAATAAGAGATTTAACTTTGATCTCGAATTAAATGATTCTGAACAATTAACAATAGTAAAATGTAGTACGTACCAAGCTGAGCTGCAGTCACAGGTAAGCTAAAATACGGTAACAAAGCTCGCACTCTTAATTCGTGCTTGTGTAATCTGAATATTGTAGCCAGCTCTGAGACTTTAACTGAACTTTGAAATTAAAGCAGTGAAATGGAATTATGCTGGCGTTTGAATTTCAACGACACTCGGGTTCATTTCGGAAAAGGAAGGGACCCTGCTTGGCAATGAAATTGGGACAATGAGCAACAAAGGTTCATGCTAAGTTGCTGTAATTTTGCGAGACAAATGGAACAATTTGAAAAGCTGAGGTCTGCCATACAGTTCTGAAACTTTACGTGCTTTTAGTCTTCCTTGTTGGTTGATTGAAGGTTTGAAGCCGTCGATCGAGGAGGTGGCGACAGTCACTCATTGTCGGCCGTCGCTGTTGCAGAAGCTGGATGTTGGCGCGCCTTCTTCTCGACACGGTCACCAGGCGAAACGGGCTCTTGATGTGCGCCAGCTAATGCTTCCCGTCCGCGACACCATGTCAGAAACTATCATCGCGAGTCGAGCGCAATTACATGCTGCCAAACCCCGAAAGCGCGGCAACTCGCGGGAGCGTCACACAACACCTGCTCCACTCGCTACTCCCGCCAGACTCCGACTGCTCCGCCCGCGCTTCACGCGGCAGAGTTAACACTACCAAAGATCCTACACACTTTGATTCTTCACACGACCCATCGATGTAATCGTTCGATAGCAGTTTTCCCTAGGCAAGACCCAGCGTAAAAATACAAATAATATTTACGAAACAAACCAATTATACATCGACATAAATGCATAAATATATATATACAAATAGTAAAACAATTACAATATGTAAAGACACAGAAATGTCATATATTCAGGTAACAAAAATAAGGAAAACAAATTATAGTACAATAGATGGAAATAGGAGGATATGCATTTCCGGCGTTACAAACAGACAAAAAATTTTAGTGTTATGAGATTGTTGGGAATGTATTTGATCTGCAATAAATGCTAAAGCCAACTGTTTCAGTCAATCGAAATAGCCTGCATAAATAAAGCATATATAAAATGTTGAGAAATCAGATGTTTTGTGGAACGATTTGTCTAAACATAATAAACAAAATAAGCTAATTTTGTTGCCTTCCTCTCGAAGTGCAGTATTCTACGGTTTTAAGGGGGTCATTTACTAAACGCAACTGGTCGGCTCTTGTAGTCACCTTGTACCGGAAGTTCGTCGCTCCCACACTGGGCGATGTAGTAGCCCCACGCTGTTGCTAATGGCAGAAATGTTTCACATCAAGGTGTCACAGGCTGACAGTCGCTTCTGTCGCTCACGCAGGACGTAGCCTTAAGGTGCGATTCCAATGCGGCGGCTGTGGCGACACAAGCGAAGCGGCAGTATACGTGCGCCTGTCCAATGGCGGCACTCCTTGACTGTAACTGAATGCAACCCATTTCAACGTCACGTCTGTAGTAGCGACAGCTACAGCCGCTCGGCTTGTCTCGTCACAGCCGGAGCATTGGAATCACACATTTGGATGATGGGCAGCGGAGAGAATTGAGTAGTCGGTAACGAGAACTTTCATAATTTTTATGCATGATGCGAAAGCCCTTCAGCCTACGTTTTGCTTAACAGGACAGAGTAAATATTTCGTTTTCTTGTGATACTAACTTGCAGTCATTGAGGATTTATTCTTTATTCTAGTCGCAGAACGACAAGCAAATGGAGTTATACTATGTGACTTCCGTATGTTTCGCGTGACAGCACTTTACGCTGGCTTATTCATTCTTTGTGCTAATGTTTGAATGAATCTAAAGCCACAATCTGGCCCAATTTCAGTAGCAGTTTTATACTTAATCGGTGATAGCACACTTGGAGTTGAATCGTACCTTGTTAAGGGCGGACTGGTAATTCAGTGCATGTTCAGGTCTATGCCTCTCGTTTTAGAATGTGTTACACGTTTTCTTTACATGTGGTTTCTCGTTGCTTTTCCTAACAATGTTTAATGCATTATTATTCGTCAAATATTAGAGCGAAGCGATAACAACACTCCCTAGAAATTACACTTTCAATTTTTGTCTGAAATTTTCATAGACAAACGAAGGATTGAAAATATTGAAAAAGGACGCGTAGGATATGAGTTTGACCGGTGTGAGGTATAATTTAGCAAAAATAAAAGTTAATGGATTGAAAATAATCAGGGTAATTAAGACAAATTTAATTAGTAATTTGAAGGAAAACTGTAACATTTCAAGAACGGCTGTTGCTAGGTATCTAAATGAGGTGTAAAAAATATTAAATCGTAGTGTAAATTGAAACTTCTCTACTCTCTCTTGATCTTTGATTGGTGTTTAAATATAAACACATGAAAAACAGTTTTGCATCACCTCGGTTCCGACTGTTCCGGAACCTCTACAGAAAATTGGAATAGAGATCAACAAAAACATCATTTCCGCCCTTTTTATTGCTAGTGAAAACCACATACTGCATTGTACTACCATACAGAGAGACCTTCAGAGGTGGTGGTCCAGATTTCTGTACACACTGGTACCGCTAATACCCAGTAGCACGTCCTCTTGCATTGTTGCATGCCTTCGTTGTGGCATACTATCCACAAGTTCACCAAGGCACTGTTGGTCCATCTCGTCCCGCTCCTCAACGGCGATTGGAGTAGATCCCTCAGAGTGGTTGGCGGATCACGTCGCCCATAAACAGCTCTTTTCAATGCATCCCAGTCATGTTCGATAGTGTTCATGTCTGGTGAACATGCTGACCACTCTAATCAAGCGATGTCGTTATCCTGAAGGAAGTTCATTCACAAGATGTGCACGATGGGGGCGCGAATTGTCGTCCATGAAGACGAATGTCTCGTCAATATGCTGCCGATATGGTTGCACTATCGGTCGAGGATGGCATTCACGTATCGTACAGCCGTTACGGCGCCTTCCGTGACCACCAGCGGCGTACGTCGGCCCCACATAGCGCCACCCCAAAACAGCAGGGAACCCTCCACCTTGATGCACTCGCTGGACAGTGTGTCTAAGGCGTTCAACCTGACCGGATTGCCTCTAAACACGTCTCCGACGTTTGTCTGGTTGAACGCATATGCGACACTCATCGGTGAAGAGTATGTGCTGCCAATCCTGAGCGGTTCATCGGGCCCAAATGTGCCATGCTGCATGGTGTCATGGTTGCAAAGATGGACCTCGCCATGGACGTCGGGAGTGAAGCTGCGCGTCATGCAGCCTATTGCGCACAGTTTGAGTCGTAACACAATGTCCTGTGGCTGCACGAAAAGCATTCTTCAACATGGTGGCGTTGCTGTCAGGGTTCCTCCGAGCCATAATCGGTAGGTAGCGGTCATCCGCTGCAGTAGTAGCCGTAGGGCGGCCTGAACGAGGCATGTCATCGACAGTTTCTGTCTCTCTGTATCTCCTCCTTGTCCGAACGACATAGCTTTGTTTCACTCCGAGACGCTGGGACACTTCCCTTGTTGAAAGCCATTTCTGGCGCAAAGTAACAATGCGGATGTGATCGAACCACGGCACTGACCGTTCAGGCATGGTTGAACTACAGACAACATGAGCGTTGAGAAAGTTGAGAAAGAATGGTGAACTTTTTGTGAAATGATTTGTGCAAAAAGTAAGAAATAAGTAAAATAGGTTAGAGAAACATTCGATGCTCCTTTGAATTATGCTCAAAATCATTTACAGAAAATGACATGTCGAAGGGGAATTTGAACATCAATATTCAGAACCTTAGAATTTTAAACAGTAATACAGGCTATTTGTCTGGTTATATTTGACTTAGTGGTCTCCTTACGTCACTAATGATGAGCATCTCAGTTGCTGCACACGATTTCGAGCATCATACAAACGAGCATTAATTTTCTATCTGAGCTGTTCTATTTGTAACTTTAGATTAATCATTTCACAAAACATTCTTTTTTGTCCATTTTTTCTTCTCACTTCAGCAACGAATGGCCAAATAATTTATACCGAGGTACCGAGAAAATAAAGATTTTTGGATGTGGTCGCGGCTCCTTACCAAAGAGTGGCTGCAGGTGCACAGCAAAAGACGATCCTGGTGATATTAGAATAACGTCTTGATTACTTGTTGATTAACTGATTCAACATTACATTTAACTGTATGCGGGCAGGGGTAAGAGCTACGGCACAGTGGAAATCAGACTGGGTGCACCGACTGTGCTGGTTATGCTGCAGCGTGGTGCTAGGAAAGGCAGTGGTGTCTCGCACTGTGCTTCAGGTCGCACTGTTTCCAGCGACACAGTGATGGTGCTGCCCAGTGTCGAAATCTGGACCAAGAGGTGGAAGTCGGAGGTTACGGATCGTGCAGTCTTGGCCGCCCGGCCAGGGCAGTCAGGCAGAGGCCTATAGACCGTGGCCCGGCAGAGGCAGAACTACGGCGCAGGCCCCAGGGCTGTGTCAGAGGTGACTGACACAAGTGTCGTGCCTGGTCCTTCTGTGCCAATCATAACATACTTAGTTGGGCCAAGCTTTAAATGCCGCTTTTTGGTGCGACTAATGTTCGCGTGTAACCGCGGAAACGTTTGCAGTAAGGTCAGTGACCGGCATCCGTCTATCGCCACAGCGTGTTAAACTGCAGAAGCCCCTTGAGGCTTGTCTTCATCACAGGTCACTCGTACCCGAAAGTGTGACAATACAGAAGTGGGCACATGGCGAAGGAGTGCTTTTATCAGCAGGACGTTGATATCAGCAGCTGGTGTTCCAAGTACGGGTCTTGCATTGGCCATGGCTTAAGCTATTACTACTCTATCCCTCTACGGAAAAACTCTGCCCTCATATTTTGCTGAATCACAGACACTGGTTTATTTACAATTATTTACGCTTCAAATTTCCACCTTCACTCACGGTGTCACGTTGTCCTCTGCACTGTTTATATTTTCTTTCCAGCTACACTAACACTCATCTCTACACAGAGATCTTTGTCCGTCGCTTATCTTGCTCAGTTTCTTCTTATTAGAGCGGAGATTTTGGCTCCACTACATGTGAGGGAACAGATATAATGACGGCTTCCAAGCATTATGATCTGATTTGCTCTTGTCTACTGCTCCGCGATCCTCTTCTACAAGTTTATGCTAATAACTTATTACCTATCATTAATGGCTAATAAGGAAAAAGCATGTACTGTGGTCTAAATCCTTCCTTATCCTATCGGAGACAAAACTGACCTATGCAAACAGAATGGTTCATGCAAATGCTGTTGTTTGACGATAATAACCTGCGTGTACTCTATGGATTGCGCACTATCCTTTTGCTCCATATTCTTATATCTTAGCTACTCGGAAAAGTTTATTTACAACCATAAGAGACCGAAGCTAACGTTGCTTTGGCCACGTTCTTTATTGAGGAATCCATCCGAATTCTCATGACGTATTACTGTTTTCACTCTTTATTAATTCCTTGTTTCCTTTCAGAATAAAAACAATCTGGGCTGCGAACTTATTTAATATCAATAACACGTTTCACCCTTTTGGGGCATCATCAGATTAGTCTATAAAAATAACAAACCAATAAATGAGAATCAAACAGAGGAAGAGGCATGGTTCTGTCTTGTACGGCTCTTCATCTCAGAGTAGCACTTGCAGCCTACATTCTCAATTATTTGCTGAATGTATTCCAAAATCTGTCTCCCTCTACAGTTTTTGCCCTCTACAGCACCCTCTAGTACCAAGGGAAGTCAATCCCTGACGTCTTAACAGATGTCCTATCATCCTGTCCTTTCTCCTTCTCAGAGTTTTCCACATATTCCTTTCCTTTCCGATTTTGCGCAGAACCTTTTCATTCCCTACCCTATCGGTCCACCTAATTTTCAACGTTCGTCTGTAGCACCACAACTTAAATGCTTCGATTCTATTTTGTACCGGTTTTCCCACAGTCCATGTTTCATTACCATACGATGCTGTACTTCAAACTTACGTCCTCAGAAATTTCTTCCTCATTTTAAGGCCTATATTCGATACCAATAGACTTCTCTTCGCCAGAAATCCACTTTTTGCCGGTGCTAGTCTGCTTTTTATGTCCTCCTTGCTCCGTCAGTCATTGGTTATTTTGCTGCCTAGGTAGTAGAATTCCTTAACCACATCTACTTCTAGAGCGTCAATCCTTGCGTTAAATTTCTGTCTACTCTCATTTCTACTACTTCTCATTCCTTTCGTCTTTCTTCGATTTATTCTCAGTTTATATTCTGTACACATTAGACAGTTCATTCCATTCAGCGGGTCATGTAGTTATCCTTCACTTTCTCTCAGGATAGCAATGTCATCAGTGAATCGTATCATTGGTATCCTTTCACTTTGAACTTTAATTCACCCCCCTCCCCCGAACCTTTCTTTTATTTCCGTCATTGCTTCTGCGATATACAGATTGAACAGTAGGGGTGAAAGAGTACATCCCTGTCTTACACACTTTTTAATCCGATAACTTTCTTCTTGGTGGTCCACTCTTATTATTCGCTCTGAGCTCTTGTACATATGGTATATTATCCGTCTCTCCCTACAGCTTACTGCTATTTTCCTCAGAATTTCGAGCACCTTGCACCATTTTCTATTGTCGAACGCTTTTTGCGGGTCGACAAATCCTATGAATGTGTCTTGATTTTTCTTTAGTTTTGCTGCCATCATCAACCGTAACGTCAGAAGTGCCTCTCCGGTGCTTTTACCTACCCTAAAGCCAATTTGATAGTCATCGTGTAACGTATCCTCAAATTTCTTTTCCATTCTTCTGCGTATTATTCTTGTCAGCAACTTTGATGCATGAGCTGTTAAGGTGATTGTGCGACAATTCTCACACCTGTAGCTCTTGCATTCTTCGGAACTGTCTGGATGATATTTTTCCGAAAGCCAGATTGTATGTCGCCAGACTCATACATTCTACACACAAAATCAAATAGTCGTTTTGTTGCCACCTCCCTCAATGATTTTAGAAGTTCTGATGAAATGTTATCTGTCCCTTCTGCCTATTTGATATCTAAGTCCTCCAAAGCTCTTTCAAATCCTGATTCTAATACTGGATCCCCCATCTCTTCTAAATCGTCTCCTGTTTTTCTTGTATCACGTCAGACAAATATTCCCCCTCTTAAAAGTCTCCAATGTACTCTTTCCTCCTATCCGTTCTCTCCTCTTCATTTAACACTGAAATTCTCCTTACACTCTTAATGTTAACCAGCCTTGCTTTTTATTTCAACAAGGGTTGTTTTGACTTCTATACTCTGAGTCAGTGCTTCCGACAATCATATCTTTTGCAGCTTCTTCACTTTTTTCACACAACCATTTCGTCTTTGCTTCCCTGCACTTCCTATTTGTTTCATCCCTCAGCGACTTGTATTTTTGTATTCCTGAATTTCCATGAATATTTTTGTACTTGCTTCTTTCATCGAACAACTGAAGCATTTCTTCTGTTACTCACAGTTCCTACGCAGTTACCTTCTTTCTACCAGTGTTTTCCTTTCCAACTTCTGTGATTGCCCTTTTTAGAGATGTCCACTCCTCTTCAACTGTACTGCCAACGGAGTTATTCCTTATTGCTGTACTTATAGCCTTAGAGAACTTCAATTGTATCTCGCCAGTCCTTAATACTTCCGTATCCCACTTCTTTGCGTATAGATTCTTCCCGGCTAATCTCTTAAACTTCACCTTTCTGTTCACCACTACCAGATTGTGATCTGAGTGTACATCTGCTCCTGGGTACGCCTTACAATCCAGTATCTGATTTCGGAATCTCTTTCTGAGCATGATATAATCTAACTAAAATCTTGCTGTATCACCCGGTCTTTTCCAAGTATACCTCTTTCTCTTGTGATTCTTGAACAGAGTATTCGCTATTGCTAGCTGAATTTTATTACAGAACTCAACTAGTCTTTGTCCTCTCTCGTTCCTTGTCCCAAGTCCATATTCTCCTGAAATATTTTCTTCTAGTCATTCCCCTACAACTGCTTTTCATTCCCCAAGACTATTAGAATTTCATCTCTCTTTATGTACAACATTACCCTTTCAATATCCTAATTTACTTTCTCTGTCTCTTCATCCTCAGTTTGCTGCGCTGGCATGCTATTGTTTGCTGTCGATTATGATAAGAGCACCCTGTCACTGAACTGTTCACAGTAACTCACTCTCTGCCCTACCTTCCTATTCGTAAGGAAACCTGCTCCCGTTATACCATTTTCTGTTGCTGTTGATGTGACCCTATACTCATCTGACCTGAAATCCTTGTCTTCTTTCCATTTCACTTCACTGACCCCTTACTACATCTAGCTTTTCTAGTTTCCTCACCATGTTCAAGCTACTGACATTCCACGTCCCGACTCCTAGAATGTTATCCTTTCGTTGGTTATTCAAAGGTGTCCTCAGGCCATCTACCCTTTTGACAATCCTCTCCCGGAGATCCGAATGGGGGACTATTCCACAATCTTTTGCCAATGCAGATCATCCTGACACTTTTTCAACTACAGGCAACATGTCCTGTGGATACATGTCATGTGTCTTTAATGCAGTGGTTTCCATTGCCTTCTGAATCCTCATTCCGTTGATCATTATTGATTCTTACGCCTATTGGGGCAGTTTCTCACTTGAACATCTATCCGCTCCTCCATCCTCATTGACAAGGCCGCTGGCGGAATGAGTGTGACTTCGCATGCCGACAGTGCTGATTATTAATCAAAATTTAAGTAGTGGCGGGTTCCGAACCCGGGACCGAGGACGTTTCGATTACCAATCAAAGACGCTGCCCTAGACGACGGGTGCTGATAAATAAACTGGAAGTAGTAGAAACTTGCGTAAAGGTAGCTGGGTATGTAATCCATCCATCATATAGCCATATAAAATGGAAAATGGAAGCAAAAGTAACTAGGCATGTTATCCATACGTCATAAAAACGTATAAAATGTAAAGTGGACCTGGTTAACCACCAGTATATCATCAAGAAGGCATCAGCGATTATCACATTTGACCTTCAGCATATAAGCTGACTCCACCACAGCAACACAAGCAGGGCCACGCTTGCAAAATACTCGCGATGTGAGCCGCACACAGCACAATGTCCGTTTGCCGCCCACACGGATATTGACAAATCAAGACACAAGCACAGCGTGTAGTGCGACAAAAGGTGCTCAGATGGAGCGAATGACCGGAGTGTCTCATCCCAAGAAATTTAGCCAGAGGCCCCGCTACAAGAGCTCTTTGATACCACTGACCCAGCTGCAGGCGCAATACCAGCCTCACTTGTGCTGTCCAATAATCATGTAATTCTCTCAGAAATACGAGCTATATCACCTCCCATCTGTGTCGTACAAAAAGGAAATCCCTTTCATTCCTTTACTTCTTCATAAGTTCCAAAACATGATAGATACTTCCGCTATGTCACTTCTTTCACTTGGTCAGTTGATGGATCTACCGCTATCGTGAACATTACTTCTCGTGGGACCTGGAGCAGTTTAACTGACGACGTTAGATCTAACAATCGTCCCGCATCCGTGTGGTATCTCGGTGCATCTGCTGTTACGAGACAACGACGCATGATGTGAAGACAGTAAAACCTAAAATGTGTGGATAAAAATTCCATATCATGCTCGCTAAAATTGTTGATTATGACTTACAGCTCACTGACGAGCCATCATCAGATCCAAAATACAGAAATGTGCTTATGAGACGTGAACAACAGCACAATACTTTGATAAGTGGTATTGAGCTATAATCTCACCTACTGTACGTCGTCACGGTTACATTATTACAACGGTAGCTACACTATTGGCCATTAAAATTGCTACACCACGAAGATGGCGTGCTACAGACGAGAAATTTAACGGACAGGAAGAAGATGCTGTGATATGCAAATGATTAGCTTTTCAGAGCATTCACACAAGATTGGCACCGGTGGCGACACCTACAACGTGCTGACATGAGGCAAGTTTCCAACCGATTTCGCATACACAAACAGCAGTTGACAGGCGTTGCCTGGTGAAACGTTGTTGTGATGCCTCGTGTAAGGAGGAGAAATGCGTACCATCACGTTTCCGACTTTGATAAAGGTCGGATTGTAGCCTATCGCGATTACAGTTTATCGTATCGCGATATTGCTGCTCGCGTTGGTCGAGATCCAATGACTGTTAGCAGAATATGTAATCGGTGGGTTCAGGAGGGTAATACGGTACGCCGTGCTGGATCCCAACAGCCTCGAATCACTAGCAGTCGAGATGACACTCATCATATCCGCATGGCTGTAACGGATCGTGCAGCCACGTCTCGCTCCCTAAGTCAACAGATGGGGACGTTTGCAAGACAACAACCATCTGCACGAACAGTTCGACGACGTTTGCAGCAGCATGGACTATCAGCCCGGAGACCATGGCTGCGGTTACCCCTGACGCTGCATCACAGACAGGAGCGCCTGCGATGGTGTATTCAACGACGAACCAGAGTGCACGAATGGCAAAACGTCAATTTTTCAGATGAATCTAGGTTCTGTTACAGCATCATGATGGTCGCATTCGTGTTAGGCGACATCGCGGTAACGCACAGTGGATGTGTGTACTCGTCATCGCCATACTGGCGTATCACCCAGCGTGATGATATGAGGTGCCATTGGATACACGTCTCGGTCACCTCTTGTTCGCATGGACGGCACTTTGAACAGTGGACGCTACATTTCAGATGTGTTACGACCCATGGCTGTACCCTTCATTCGATCCCTGTGAAACCCTACATTTCAGCTGGATAATGCACTACCGCACGATGCAGGTCCTGTACCGGCCTTTCTGGATACAGAAAATGTTCGGCTGCTGTCCTGGTCAGCACATTCTCCACATCTCTCACAAATTGAGAACGTCTGGTCAATGGTGGCCGAGCAACTGGCTCGTCACAATACGCCAGTCACTACTCTTGATGAACTGTGGTATCGTGTTGAAGCTGCATGGGCAGCTGTACCTGTACACGCCATCCAAGCTCTGTTCGACTCAATGCCCAGGCGTATCAAGCCCGTTATTACGGCCAGAGTTGGTTGTTCTGGGTAATGATTTCTCAGGATCTATGCACCCAAATTGCGTGAAAATCTAATCACATGTCAGTTCCAGTATAATATAGTTGTCCAATGAATACCCATTTATCATCTGCATTTCTTCTTGGTGTAGCGGTTTTAATGGCCAGTAGTGTATTTATCAAACACATTTATATACAGTGTTCATACTACCAAACTTGTTCTTTAATATAAGGTGACTGACAGTCGTAACAGCCACACAGGCCATGTGTATCACTCGTAACGCTAACTACAGGAGCAAGGACGTATCTGTATTACGACTGCCAGAGAACTGGATTAACTCGGAATAGAGGGGTACAGCAAATTACAACGCTAGATACAAATTGGAAGGGGCATCCCGAGGACTGAGAGGCGAGGGGCTCTCATCGACTTGTAAATCAACGATCTAAGTCTTATTCGCATTCGTTCTGTCTTGTAAATTTGAAAATAACATTATACATTGTGATGTATATTTCTGTTAACAAAAACGTCAGTTAAAACTTAAAGTTCCCATCTCTCTTCGTTCTTTCTAAATCCGACCGTACAAATAGGGCTTTCCCTCGAAATAAAACTCAACATTGAAAGGATCTTCGATAATTACCTTTGAAAGCATGGTTATTGGTAAGGATACGTCTCCCCTTATAACCTTGCAATTTGTATTTAGCATTTTATTTTGCTGTAACCCTCCTGTATTAAGAGAGAATCCCTACTAGAACTAAGAACATATTAAATTACTTGACCTTCATTGAACCTTGGTATGACCTTGAATTGTACATCATTTTATAAGTGGCATTTGCCACTCGTTTCAAATCCTAAATCAAATAATCGGATTCCCATTTTAAAAAATCATTTTAATCTTCAAGGTCACGGCCATTAGTAGCAATGCGTGGACCTTCTTTTCCACCTACAACTTTTATCTAAAACACTTCGCTGTATCTCATCTCTGTTCAGAGTTATGCCGCCTCTGTGTGTGTGTGTGTGTGTGTGTGTGTGTGTGTGTGTGTTTGTGTGTGTGTGTGTGTGTGTGTGTGTGTCCTATAATGGAAGTTTAAATATCAAATTTATACTACTGTTGTTCTCCTCTTATGAGCAAATTTTTGCATTTCAGATCTGAAAATGGTTCGTCAATACCTGAAACTAGCAATCAGTAAAGAAATTTCAGCGATCTTGACATAGAATTTTTATCCACATACTTTAATAAAACAGGTCACCTATCTCCCTATTTGTCAAATAACAATCACAGTAAACCCTAGTCAAGCAAAATTGTTGCGATTCTTTGTTCTAATTATATGCATTGTAGCAAGGCTTAAACCTATTCTAGCGAGCTAACGAGTATCTTATTGGACATAGGTTCCGCCTTTTATTAAAACACTTTTTTCTCTTGTTACCCAAACATGTTTCGGCACGTCTGTGCCATCATCAGTGGGTCTTGATTATTGAATAGCTGTAAGAAGTGAACACATTTTAGGTTGTAGCTGATCTAACAAAAGGAAGCCTAAAGGCAGTTTTTGTTCGTTTTTTGTTCTTACATTTTACATTATATGATTTTGCAGGACCATCTGCATGGTGTCCGGCACTGGTAGCTTGTCATTTGCCAACCAAACGAAGTAAATGTGAATTTCATCAGGGAGTTAACCCATCTTTTGATTTTTAAAATAGTAACTTTGGTATGGCAATATATTTATTACATATTTGTTAGTATTCGCGTTTTGTTGTGACTGATCCTTCTTCTTTCGCATTCTGAGGGTACTGCACACACATATTTAATGTTTTTGTGTGTGCAGTGACCGAAGTGTGTGACAGAAGAAGGATCAGTCACAACAAAACATAAGTAATAACAGATATGAAAATAAAGGTCAGGCAGATACTTATACATCATGGTGTCCGAGACTTTATCATCCACTTCCCTTCCCCTTTCAGAAGGGTACTACTGGATTGCCACGGTACTGGCTGCTGTCTTGCAGTTGCTCATCTTCTTCTTTTTCAGCAATCCTTCTGAAACCAATTGTGACGGGAAGAGAGGTTTAGCTGGCTGTGGGCACGGTTCTTTACTGAGGATTGGATGGAGGTGCACAGTAGAAGGACGTCCTGTTGGGGATATAAGAACTTATTGACTACTTCTTTATTAATTGATTCAGCTTGACTCCACCAAATAATTGGCTGCAAGCAAGCGTCAAGAGGTAGGTAAACTAGTGTCTAACTAATCCATCCCAACTTGTACAGTCATTAGATCGTATTTCAGTCTTCGCGCAACATTCTGGCGTTGTAGCGGTAGACGTAGAAGGGCCAGAGGTGCAAGGACGTGATCTGATACACAGTGGAATATAGATTCGGCATACTGACTCAATGGTGGCAGCGGGAACACCATACATGGCTTTGCTGCAGTGCAGCACGAGGAGAGGTAACGACGTCTTGTACTCTGTGGCAGACTGCATTGTCCCACTGTCACAGAGATGGCGCTGCCCAGAGTCGAAGTCTGGACCGGTGGCTGAAGACCAGGGATGGGCGTCTGGTCGAGTCCTAAGTGCACAGGTTGGGCACGCAGGCTGAGGTTCATGGATCATGCCCACTGGTGGCAGAGTTCCGGTGAAGAGTCCAGTGCCGCATCAGTATTCTCGTGGCAATGACTGACAGATAGCAGGCACCGAGTGCCTCGCCAGACATAGCGTACTCAATTGGGCCAGGGTTTGAATGTAGCTACTTGGCGCTGACTGCGTGGAAGTGTGGCGTTTGTGTGTCACTGTGGAAATATCGGTGATCGGTGGCCATCATTTGCCAAGTGGCAGTGTGTCAATCGGCAGAGGCTTCCTGTAGACTGGTCAGCTTTCCAGGACATCAGTATGCAAAAGTGAGACCTCACTAATGCGATCACAGCAGGATGTCAATTGCGGCTGCTGGTGCTCCAGGTACAATACCTGCATTGGGTGTGGCGTAAGCTGCAGGCATCAGTCATGTACATTCACAACTATGTCTGTCAACGAAACTCCCATGCTTTAACTATTCCTTTTGACTTCAGTGCACACGTTCAGTCAACGTGTTTATCAATTTCTGTTGCATATCCCGAAAATAATTTTCTGTAACACTCGCACATTCATTCCCAATGTCCCCATCTTATAATTAAGGAAAGCACGTATGTAGTGTGCAACGGTGCGTGTAAGGCACAATCAAAAACGTTTCCGTTTGAGAGCGTTGCTGCAGCGTGTATGCAACGTAACGCGTCTCTGATCCGTGTATGTAAGCACCTACACGTAGGCTCATAATCAGTGTGACATTCGTGTCTTTCCAGCGTGCGTGTAGTAAATGCGGAAACATGAACCACAGCGGCGTTATTACCAAATGCGTTCAAACAGTATCAACGTGCTGTTACTCTTTTCTTGGCTACCGAAGGACAAATACTAGTTGACATCATTGGAGAATAAAAAAATGCATATGAGGCGACACTCTTTCGAAAACCACTGTTGTGGAGTGAAAATTGCGACAAACGGTTGCTGCTTTAGCATGACACTGGTCGTCCCTATACCGCAAATGTCGTAACGCAGAAGCTACGCCAAATGAATTGGAAGGGACTCGAGTAGCACTCCTGATCTCTCCCTATACGATTATCACACCTTCAGTCCTAGAAAACAAAATGCCTTGAAGGGTCAACGATTCCTGTCCGTCGAGGGTATGCAGCAGGTAGCTATGGACAGCTTCTCGCAGCAGGACACGGTGTAATACCAGACGGGTATCTTCAACCTGGCGCGTTGGTGGGATGATGGTCTCAGTACTCAGGGCTATTCTGCCTGATGGGTATTCTGATTCTCGACTGTACGCCGTTCGAAAGGAAACTACACTACTGGCAATTAAAATTACTACACCAAGAAGAAATGCAGATGATAAACGGGTATTCATTGGAAAAATATATTATACTAGACCTGACACATGATTACATTTTCACGCAATTTGGGTGCATAGATCCTGAGAAATCGGTACCCAGAACAACCACCTCTGCCCGCAATAACGGCCTTGATACGCCTGGGCATTGAGTCAAACAGAGCTTGAATGGCGTGTACAAGTACAGCTGCCCATGCAGCTTCAACACGATACCACAGTTCATCAAGAGTAGTGATTGGTGTATTGTGACGAGCCAGTTGCTCGGCTACCATAGACCAGACGTTTTCAGTTGATGTGAGATTTGGAGAATGTGCTGTCCAGGTCAGCAGTCGAACATTTTCTGTATCCAGAAAGGCTCGTACAGGACCTGCAACATGTAGCGTTTCGCAGGGACCGAATGAAGGGTAGAGTCACGGGTCGCAACACATCTGAAATGTAACGTCCACTGTTCAAAGTGCCGTCAATGCGAACAAGAGGCGACCGAGACGTGTAACCAATGGCACCCCCTACCATCACGCCGGGTGATACGCCAGTATGGCGATGACGAATACACACTTCCAATGTGCATTCACCGTGATGTCGCCAAACACGGATGCGACGATCATGATGCTGTAAACAGAACCTGGATTCATCCGAAAAAATGACGTTTTGCCATTTGTGCACCCGGGTTCTTCGTTGAGAACACCATCGCTGGCGCTCCTGTCTGTGATGCAGCGTCAAGGCTAACCGCAGCCATCGTCTCCGAGCTGATAAGCCATGCTGCTGCAAACGACGTCGAACTGTTCGTGCAGATGGTTGTTGTCTTTCAAACGTCCCCATCTGTTGACTCATGGATCGAGACGTGGCTGCACGATCCGTCACAGCCATGTGGATAAGATGCCTGTCATCTCGACTGATAGTGATACGAGGCCGTTGGGATCCAGCAGTGCATTCCGTTTTACCCTCCTGAACCCACCGATTCCACACTCTGCTAACAGTCATTGGATCTCGACCAACGTGAGCAGCAATGTCGCGATAGCCTGTAATCCGACATTTATCAAAGTCGGAAAAGTGATGATACGCATTTCACCTCCTTACACGAGGCATCACAACAACGTTTTACCAGGCAACGCCGGTCAACTGCTGTTTGTGTATGAGAAATCGATTGGAAACTTTTCTCATGTCAGCACTTTGTAGTTGCCGCCACCGGCGCCAACCTTGTGTGAATGCTCTGAAAAGCTAATCATTTGCATATAACAGCATCTTCTTCCTGTCGGTTAAATTTCGCGTCTGTTGCACGTCATCTTCTTGGTGTAGCAATTTTAATGGCCAGTAGTCTATTGGAAAGACCCTTATATGTGTATTTTCTTACGGTCTATGACTTTAAGTTCGTCGCTGTACCATTCCACGAGATCCGGTGCTGATGCAGAGGATATTACAGGATAAAGCATGTAAGATGTTTCCGTTTGAGGGCATAATCCACCATTATTAAGATAATGTCAATGTAAAGTCATTTTCAAGAGGTAAAATTAATATGAGAGGCATCCATTAAACGATGCAACATTTTTTTGTGAATGCAGGTTGGTTTTGTTGTAAATTCCAGTACGAAATATCATTCCCCACTCTTATGCCTACGAAACAATATTAAAACAATCTCTGTTGAGTGCGACGGCCTTATGCCACCTGACCAGGAAGACCTGTTTCCACTCTGTTGGTCGACGTCGGAGACAACGTTTTGCTGCATCAATAAGCTGCCCATCATCCACGTACCGCTTTCCGCGCAATGCGTCCTCCAGTGGGCCAAAAACATGGAAGTCGGAGGGTGCGAGATCCAGACTGTAGGGTGGATAAGGAACAATGCAATGAAGTTTTGTGAGCTCCTTTCGGGTGCACAGATTTGTGTGTGGCCTTGCATTTCCTGGAGAAGACTTCATTTTTTTGGCGACGAGCGCGCTGAAGTCATTTCTTCAGTTGCCTCCGTCACAGCTGAGCGCGGCCGGCAGGCACGCGGTAGAAAAAAAAAAGTGTGTGAAACCTTATGGGACTTAACTACTAAGGTCGTGAGTCCCTAAGCTTACACACTACTTAATCTAAATTATCCTAAGGAGAAACACACACACCTATGCCCGAGGGAGGACTCGAACCTCCGCCGGGACCAGCCGCACTGTCCATGACTGCGGCGCCTGAGACCGCTCGGCTAATCCCGCGAGGCGCACGCGGTAGATCGGACATGTTTGCGCGACCATATTGCGATGATGCTTTTGTTCACTGTCAGGAACACACATTTCCAATAAAGTGCCAGCAGCCATAAAAAGCTTAACAACCTATGAAATTCAGTTTGAGAGAAGCCTAAAGGATTTATTGGTGGCCAACTCCTTCTACTCCATTGATGAATTTCTCAGTAGAACCAATATCTGCACCATTTCAGTGCAGTAATGTGTTAATTGTAAATAAGTATTGTAATAGTTCCATTATATGTTTATTACCTCCTAAATAAAAAAATATTTTTTTTTTAATTTTAAATTCAGTACATTAATGAGATGTTAGTAAATGAGTGTTTGTAAAATGATTCTGTCATGTGGTGTTCATTAAAAAAAATGACGATCATTCCACTTGGGACCTGTGGAAGGTACATGAGCTTATTTGTTTCAGATGTAAATATTTGTCGTGTATCATTGTTTTTCTGACATGGGGGACCTCCTCACTACGGATCAATTGGAATGAAAGTAAATCTAATCTAATCAGGTCTCCGTAGATATTCTGCAAGCGCCTACGAATATCTGCGGTGCTCTGGTTTTCCGCCAAAAGAAACTCAGTATCAGCTCCCTGCTTGGAGCCCACCTCCGATAGAGACGTCATTTTGAAGGCTACGTATAGCGTCGGCGCCTATCGGAATTTCATGAAACTGTAGGGGCTGAATTGGAAATATTTCAGGATGCCACACAACAAATTGTGCACGCTTTCAAACGAAACAGCTCGAGAAAAAAAATGAGTTTCGTTACTTACTGAACGCCCTTCGTACGTTTAGTTCAAATCAGAGTAGGATCCATCTTAGAGATATCCTCTTAAATTCACGATTCAAGCATAGCGGTTCACTTCCACGTTTCCGTCAGCACAGCAGTCCACTAATTCTCCAGGCAACAGATGAAGCAGTGATCGGTCTGCAGGCCAACGTCGTAGGTAACAGTATGACCACGAAGCGGATGAACAGTCTCGACTTGTATACCTCTAACAAGTACAAGTGATCTACTGTTCTGCATTTCATGGAGTACTGCTGGAGTGTGTTGTGTTTCCACGATTCGGCCCCAAAAGGAAGGCAGCTAGTTTCTTACAGCGGCGTTCTCGCGAGACTCGGCAACAGCCGACCCGTAAAGCGACGATTCCCGGCACGGAGACGCGATTTCCGAGAATTTACGGCGCAATTAAGGAACTGCTCACGTCCGTGTAATACGTTGGCGCTAAACGGCGCAAGGCAGCGCAGCGCAGCGCCACGCCGTCTGTCGCGTCCCGTCGACGGCTCTGCCCCTGCCAGCCCGCGGGAGCTGACGCTTTAATTTAGCGCCAGCCAGGACTCCACCCCCAACCCCACCCGCATCCTCCTACGTCGGGCGTCTCAGCTCCTGTCTTTCCTACCCCTTCCATACAACCTTATTTTATTCTCTCTTGTCGTCCCGTCCCTTTTCCATGTTTGTCAGATCCTCCTACAGATGCAGAAGAGACATGTTCTTCCTTCTGAATTTTACAGTTCACACAACTCACTACTACATCTACGCAGCGTTATTAGTCTGCGTTTCACTACTCAACGAACAGTCATTTCCTTGCGAGTGGCACGTACTTAAATTAACCGTCTGAACACTTTCCTACACGCTCACACATTGCTAACGTACTCTTTCTATACGTATTCTCGTAAGAACGTCTTGGTGGCAAACATAATCATTTATTCATGATTTAATGAAATTTGGCCGTCGCCAAACGACCATCTTACACATCCCAATAATATGTTTCATTTTCTCTTCTTCTGCCAGACAGTTTTACAGGTTATACTGAAGTCGTTCATACAGTGTGCTATTAACTGGCATTAATCCACCTGAAAGTATTACAGTGGGAAGTAGTATCTACATTTACATCTGCATCCACACCTACAAAGATACTCCGCAAGCCACCGTAAGGTGAGCGGCAGAGGGTACCCTCTACTACTACTTATCATTTCCCGTCCTGCTCCACCAGCAAGCAGAGCGAGGGAAAAACGACTGCCTGACTGCTTGTAGCAGTTAGTGTTTTCAATAGATATTCGTAACGATCGCATTATCGCATTCCAACGTAAACTAACCCATACGTAATACAAACACTTTTATACAATCGGATACTGTGCAGAGTGGAAAAAAATCAAGTGAAGGAGCATATTCAACGAAGAAATTTGAAACAAGATTTTTACAATGGCTCTGAGCACTATGCGACTTAACTGCTGAGGTCATCAGTCGCCTAGAACTTAGAACTAATTAAAACTAACTAACCTAAGGACAGCACACACATCCATGCCCGAGGCAGGATTCGAACCTGCGACCGTAGCGGTCACGCGGTTCCAGATTGAAGCGCCTTTAACCGCACGGCCACACCGGCCGGCAAGATTTTTACAGGGATCGAGAGGCTTGAATACGTGTTTGCGAGAAACGACCTCAACAGCTGTAAACAACTTGTATATACACTACAGGCCATTAAAATTGCTACACCACGAAGATGACGTGCTACAGACGCGAAATTTAACCGACAGAGAGAAGATACTGTGATATGCAAACGATTAGCTTTTCAGAGTATTCACACAAGGTTGGCGTCGGTGGCGACACCTACAGCGTGTTGGCATGAGGAAACTTTCCAACCGATTTCTCATACACAAACAGCAGTTGACCGGCGTTGCCTGGTGAAACGTTGTTGTGGTGCCTCGTGTAAGGAGGAGAAATGCGTACCATCACGTTTCCGACTTTATAAAGGTCGGATTTAGCCTATCGCGACTGCGGTTTATCATATCGCGACATTGCTGCTCGCGTTGGTCGAGATCCAATGACTGTTAGCAGAATATGTAATCGGTGGGTTCAGGAGGGTAATACGGTACGCCGTGCTGGATCCCAACAGCCTCGAATCACTAGCAGTCGAGATGACACTCATCATATCCGCATGGCTGTAACGGATCGTGCAGCCACGTCTCGCTCCCTGAGTCAACAGATGGGGACGTTTGCAAGACAACAACCATCTGCACGAACAGTTCGACGACGTTTGCAGCAGCATGGACTATCAGCCCGGAGACCATGGCTGCGGTTACCCCTGACGCTGCATCACAGACAGGAGCGCCAGCGATGGTGTTCTCAATGACGAACCTGGGTGCACAAATGGCAAAACCTCATTTTTTCGGATGAATCCAGGTTCTGTTTACAGCATCATGGTGGTCGCATCCGTGTTTGGCGACATCGCGGTGAACGCACATTGGAAGCGTGTATTCGTCATCACCATACTGGTGTATCTCCCGGCGTGATGGTATGCGGTGCCATTGTTGGACGTCTCGGTCACCTCTTGTTCGCATTCACGGCACTTTGAACAGTGGACGTTGCATTTCAGGTGTGTTACGACCCGTGGCTCTACCCTTCATTCGATCCCTGCGAAACGCTACACTTCAGCAGGATAATGCACGACCGCATGTTGCATGTCCTGTACCGGCTTTTCTGCATACAGAAAATGTTCGACTGCTGCCCTGGCCAGCACATTCTCCAGATCTCTCACCATTGAAAACGTCTGGTCAATTGTGGCCGAGCAGCTGGCTCGTTACAATACGCCAGTCACTAACTACTCTTGAGCAACTGTGGTATCGTGTTGAAGCTGCATGGGCAGCTGTACCTGCACATGCCATCCGAGCTCTGTTTGACTCAATGCCCAGGCGTAACAAGGCCGTTATTACGCCCAGAGGTGGTTGTTCTGGGTACTGATTTCTCAGGATCTATGCACCCAAATTGCGTGAAAATGTAATCACATGTCAGTTCTAGTATAATATATTTTTCCAATAAGTACCCGTTTAGCATCTGCAGTTATTCTTGGTGTAGCAGTTTTAATAGCCAGTAGTGTACTTTCGGAGGTTACTGTTATTTGTAAGCAATACTGGGAAAGAATATTAGCGTGGGTTATTAGATTATTACAAAGATATGAATTTAAGTTTCCAGAAGATAATGATGATACTAATGATAATTTGTTTTGCCACTTACTTATATTCTAGTAGTTATTTATCATTCTGCCAATATCCGCTATAAATTGCGAAACAGTGACCTATCTGCCCTCCTTATACTGTCAGTATTTGTTAAAAGTATTCCCATTGACTCAAAAAAATGTTCTTTTACGTTCTGAATGTACCCTTATTTATTGTGCTCACAAGGTAATGGACAACGCTAAATGTCAGTAAATGTGGCTGTTACTGTGATCACTAGCCATACTTTAAACTGAGGAAACAGTGTCCGCTCTTTGTCTAAAATTCTCGTGGTTGTTTTATACAGTAAATTAAACTATTATCCAATGTTTATTATAATTACCTAAAAGACTTCCTGACTTGAACAAATCATTCAACTCTAAAGTCTCCAGAATGTTAACCACAAATGCATCATTCCATTCCTGGTTAGATGAATTTTACATGACTTCGTAATATCTCAACAAAGTAGTACAAAATATAAGCCACTAGATCCTCTCATGCTGGTTAACTCTAATGATGGTGGCATACGAATGCAGAACAAACTGCTGAATTTGAGTAGAACATTTATTTCACACAGTCTTCGTTAAGAAACAAGTAAATTCACATGTAATTCTTAACAATGCAGACAAAATGGGCATTAACTGTGTCTGTCTGAATATGGAATTGGTTTATTTGAACTGCTCAATTATAAAATAGCCCACTATCGTACAACCGTTATCTGTCTGCCATTTGGATCAGTGACTGAACGCATTACATCAAAGATTCACATCCTCTCACGGCGCAGCGCCAGGGCTGGAACAAGTCACCATCTTGTTGGTGTGCGGGAAAGTGCCACACTATCAAATTAGCACGGAGCTGATGCCTGCAAGATGCTGCTGCTGGGGCGCTGCTGAAACGGCTCAGTCCTCGGCGTTGGAGTGCCCCCATATCCGGTGAGACGCGACTCTCTCACACCGTGCACTTACATGCTTTCAACATGGCAACTTTATGTTCCAACCGTGGCCCCATGGCAGAAAGGCTTTGGACGAATTCTTTGATCATCTAAATAAAATTAATCCAAAAATCCAGTTCACCGTGGAAATGGAAAACGATATCAGAATACCTTTCTTGGATGTTTTAGTTATGAGACAATCCGATGGAAGTTTGGAACATAAAGTTTTTCGAAAAGTAACACATACTGACAGATATTTGCGTAAAAACTCCAATCACCATCCACAACAAAAGGGAGGTGAATTTAAAAGTCTTGTCGATAGAGCCGAACGGATATGCACATTGGAACACCTGGACGCTGAAATAAAACATCTGAAGGAGGCCTTCGAGAAGAATGGCTACTCAAGGAAAGAGGTAAAAAGAATTCTGCGACCAGGGAACAGAAGACGAAAGGACAAGGATGAACCACAACGAAGGGAAAAAACAGTTTCTCTTCCTTTTATTAAAAACCTAACGAATCAGATCGGTAACATTTTACAGAAACATGACTTTAGACCAGTCTTGAGACCAACAAAAAAAAAAAGTCAAGTACTCCTGTGAAGGATAAACGCCCTCCTTTGTCGACATGTGGTGTATACAAACTTCCGTGTACGTGTGGTAAAGTTTATATTGGAACTAGCAAGAGGAGCGTAAATACACGGCTAAAAGAGCACAAAAGTCTTTGCTGACTAGGAAAAATAGAGAAATCAGCTGTAGCAGAGCATGCTCTTCAGCCAGGAAACCACGAAGTGAAGTTTTCTGAGACAGAAATTTTATCTACAAAGTCAAATTATTATCCACGACTATGTACAGAAACCACTGAAATTTATAAGCTCAGGATAATTATAATAGGAAAGAGGAGGCAATGAAACTTAGCGACGTATGGACAGTAGTTCTGCAGAATCGCTAGACAATTTTATCTTTGACAAGACGACAATCGATAGTTAAGTTTTATCCTTGACAAGGATTATCTCTGCCCATCACGTGCTACTTCGACCATGCCCCCCTTTCCTATAGTATATATGTCGCTCTCGGACGTCCGACCGGTCAGTCGGCAAGACTCAGCGGAGGAGTGCCTCTCCAAATGCCCAGCGCAGTCCTGGACGAAACGTCAGGAACAGAAACTTTACCAGCAGCTACAGTAACATATTAGACACATATCACTTCCTATATGGAAAAATTCGCTGTGACCTTAAGACATCCCTAACACCAGTATGGATGAGAGTGGGGTTGAAAACGTGTGACTTAAAGACATAGCTCTAGAACAGCTGAATTCTTTATATACATGAGTCATTATTTGTGCAAAGATACTTCGAGAGTAAAATGCTTCTACTATGAATAGAGATGGGAAGAAGTTACGTACAATAAGTTTGAAAACAACCGGTTGGTTTTCTTTTCTTCTCTTCCTTCCAAATGAAACTGACACGATATTACAAATTTTCTTTAGGATAGATAAATAACTGGAGGCAAATGAAAGATGTGGTTCTGTAACGGGAGGAAGCCGTGATGCATAAATATTGCTTTCAAATCTCCTCGAATTTTCATTCAAATCCATTTACTTGTGTTCAAAGATTTTTTTAAAAAATAAATGGAAGCATTGTGAGTGAATGTGAAGAAATGAAAATACTTTTCCTGTAACATAAGTAAAAACTGTTTGTTTTATTTTCAAACCTAAAGTATTGAAGCTTTATCCACAACTTTTTACACACTTCTTATCAGGCAGAGTTACGAGTTTCTACAGTATTGAGATAGAGTTGCAGAGTGAAATTCATATATATATATATATATATATATATATATATATATATATATATATATATATATATGTGTGTGTGTGTGTGTGTGTGTGTGTGTTTTGAAATACATGTGACATGTTCGTATGTGGGACAAGCTCTGAGCAGAGCGCCAGTATCTCGTTAAAATCCTCCTAGGTGTCGTTCTGCGTGATGTTATAAAATGCATTGTGTCGTTCT
This sequence comes from Schistocerca americana, assembly GCF_021461395.2. Classification (NCBI taxonomy): domain Eukaryota; kingdom Metazoa; phylum Arthropoda; class Insecta; order Orthoptera; family Acrididae; genus Schistocerca; species Schistocerca americana. The sequence continues at coordinate 376,275,390 of NC_060123.1, read as the reverse complement.
GCATGATGTTATAAAATGCATTGTGCATTGTGCACCAAAATTAAACTTTTTCGTTACCCTTCAATTGTCTCCCATTCTCACATCTAAGTTTGAAATTTGACTCAAAGGTGCCTACAACCTTCATTTGCAATGGTGCAAAAACATGGTGCCCTACGACGTCACCCTTGGGCTCAACGATGCTTCAGACTGCAAAGTGTAGAAACATGCGAAGAAAGGCCACAGCTGAGACATTCTCGTGAGGTTTAAGGTGTGCTAATAATGTCCTACTGGCGCCAAATTTCACCTCAATTGTGCCAAATGCTACAGTGAACCCCCTCTGCATTGGAGATCACAACATAAGTTATGTCGAAGGGGTTGCCTAACCCTCAGCCGCTAGAGAAGTCATGAGGCTCAATCGGTGTCGAAGTTTCCGGAGGTAAATTTTTAACGTGTCCAACAAAAGTGCGTGGGTAGCAAAGAGGGCGTTGCAGAACAGTGGTGTCTTACAGGGACTCTTTGCCGTTTCATGGACGCCCATGTTAGTGAAGCACTCTACCTCTATCACGCCACAGGAGACTGTGAAGCAGGAGCGCTGAAGAAGCATAAAACCCCCTTTGCTGCTTCAGATCAAGTTCAAGTTTCGTCAGATTGCTTTAAACGATCCCTATTGGATCCACCCTGTGTATCGGAGCAAAACTTGCCGTCACATTACACTCCAAAGCGATCAGATCACGTTCAATGGAGTTACAGCTCCACGATATCCTTAGAGCAGGGTTGAAACGCCCATGGGGTGGCAGCAGTGTCCAACGTTGCTCATTGCACAGCAGACTGTGTGGGAATCAGCGTACCAAGGGAATTACTGGTTTCATTGACATTAGGTGTTGAGTTCTATTGACAAGAGACTACAGATCGATTCCGTATTTCTGGATTTCCGGAAGGCTTTTGACACTCTACCATACAACCGGCTTGTAGTGAAATTGCTTGCTTATGGAATATCATCTCAGTTATGTGACTGGATTTGTGATTTCCTGTCAGAGAGGTCACAGTTTGTAGTAACTGATGGGAAGTCATCGAGTAAAACAAAAGTGGTTTCTGGCGTTCTCCAAGGTAGTGTTATATTCCCTTTGCTATTCCTTATCTATATAAACGATTTGGGAGACAATCTGAGCAGCCGTCTTAGGTTTTTTGCACATGACGCTGTCGTTTATCGACTAATAAAGTCATCAGAAGGTCAAAACGATTTAGGAAAGATATCTGAATGGTGCGAAAATTTGCAGTTGACCCTAAATAACGAAAAGTGTGACGTCATCCACATGAGTGCTACGAGGAATTCGTTAAAATTCGGTTACACGATAAATCAGTACAATCTAAAAGCCGTAAACTCAACTAAACACCTAGGTATTACAATTACGAGCAACTTAAATTGGAAGGAACACAAAGAAAATGTTGTAGGGAAGGCTAACCAAAGACTCCGTTTTATTGGCAGGACACTTAGAATATGTAACAGATCTAGTACGGAGACTGCCTACACTACGCTTGTCCGTCCTCTTTTAGAATGCTGCAACGCGGTGTGGGATCCTTACCAGATACGACTGACGGAGTATATCTAAAAAGTTCAAAGAAGGGAAGTACGTTTTGTAATATGGGAGAGATTCTCACAGAAATGATACAGGATTTGGGCTGGAAATCATTAAAAGAAAGGCGTTTTTGGTAGCGACGGAATCTTCTCACGAAATTCCAATCACCAACTTTCTCCTCCGAATGCGAAAATATTTTGTTGGCACCGACCTACATAGGGAGAAACGATCACCACGATAAAATAAGGGAAATCAGAGCTCGTACGGAAAGATACAGATGTTCGTTCTTTCCGCGCGCTGTACGGGATTGGAACAATAGAGAATTGTGAAGGTGGTTCGATGAACTCTCTGCCAGGCACTTAAATTTTATTTGCAGTGTATCCATGTAGATATAGATGTAGACGTTGTGTCATCTCCGGAGGCTTTTTCGCGATGATTCTGAGCGGTACTGTGTGTTACATGTTTTCATTGTCCACCCACAAGAAAACCGCATTGTTGGTTCTGACCTGCATCGCAGAGATGGCAAAAGGAGGAATGAAATGTAGATAAGAAGGGGTATGACGACCTCCCCGTCGTATGACGCGACCACGGTGGTGTTGGGCAAAATTGATGTGAAATTTTATGTCAATGTGACAACAATTACCCAACTTAAAGCTCACATGAACTTCTGAGCTGTGACCTCTTTTTCGCATGTGTTGGTGTTTGAAGCGTCGCCGAGCCCGAGGATGACGTAGCACGATGCCACGCTTTTGCTCCATTACAGAGGAAGGTTGTACGCAGCTTTGAGCCAAATTTCAAGCTTATGCGTCAGAATGGAAGCAAGTTATATGGTTTCGAAAAAGTTATCCTTTAATTTTGTTGCGCAGTACACTTAATAAGATATCACATCAGGACACCCTGAAGAATTTTGAGACTGATACCAGCCGCGGAAGTCTACGTATTTATATCCAACGCGGGAACGAAAGGGGAATACACTAGAGCAGTTTTGTACATAACACAATTTTAGTTTGTATTCATGAAAGAGATATACAGGGTGATCCACTGATCGTGACCGGGTCAAATATCTCACGAAATAAGCGTCAAACGAAAAAACTACAAAGAACGAAACTTGTCTAGCTTGAAGGAGTAAACCAGATGCGGCTATGGTTGGCCCGCTAGATGGCGTTGCCACAGGTCAAACGGATATCAACTGCGTTTTTCTAAATAGGAACCCCCATTTTGAATTACATATTCGTGTAGCACGTAAAGAAATATGAATGTTTTAGTTGGACGACTTTTTTCGCTTTGTGATAGATGACGCTGTAATAGTCACAAACATATGGCTCACAATTTTAGACGAACAGTTGGTAACAGGTGGTTTTTTTTAAATTAAAATACAGAACGTAGGTACGTTTGAACCTCTTATTTCGGTTGTTCCAATATTATACATGTACCTTTGTGAACTGGTCATTTCTGAGAACGTATGCTGTTACAGCGTTATTACCTGCACATACCACATTAATGCAAGAAATGCACAAAATGATGTCCGTCAACCTCAGTGCCTTTGGCAATGCGTGTAACGACATTCCTCTCAACAGCGAGTAGTTCGCCTTCCGTAACGTTCGCACATGCATTGACAATACGCTGACACATGTTGTCAGGCGTTGTCGGTGGATCACGATAGCAAATATCCTTCAACTTTCCCCACAGAAAGAAATCCGGGGACGTCAGGTCCGGTGAATGTGCAGGCCATGGTATGGTGCTTCGACGACCAATCCACCTGTCATGAAATATGCTATTCAATATCGCTTCAACCGCACGCGAGCTATGCGTCGGACATCCATCATGTTGGAAGTTCATCGCCATTCTGTCATGCAGTGAAACATCTTATAGTAACATCGGTAGAATATGACGTAGGAAATCAGCATACATTGCACCATTTAGATTTCCATCGGTAAAATGGGTCTCAATTATCCTTCCCCCCCCATAATGCCGCAACATACATTAACCCACCAATGTCGCTGATGCTCCACTTGTCGCAGCTATCGTGGATTTTCCGTTGCCAAATAGTGCATATTATGCCGGTTTACGCTACCGCTGTTGGTGAATGACGCTTCGTCGCTAAATAGAACGCGTGCAAAAAATCTGTCATCGTCCCGTAATTTCTCTTGTGCCCAGTGGCAGAACTGTACACGTAGTTCAAGTTGGTCGCCATCCAATTCCTGGTGAATAGAAATATGGTACGGGTGCAATCGATGTTGATGTAGCATTCTCAACACCGACGTTTTTGAGATTCCCGATTCTCACCCAATTTGTCTGCTACTGTTGTGCAGATTAGCCGCGACAGAGCTAAAACACCTACTTGGGCAGCATCATTTGTTGCAGGTCGTGGTTGACGTTTTGTTGTGTCTAGGCAAGACAGCCTAGACACAATGAGAGGAAGCCGAAAGGCACGCGCTTAGCTAAAGCCGGATGCGTGAGGTCTGAAACAGGATACGTGATGAAGGCTATAAAGAAAAGTACGTAGCTTCGGGAATACTTAACTTTAATCCATCCTTTTGGTACATCTGGAGATTGTGGCGATACAAGTGAGACTCTTTAGATACATGCAATGTTACTAATGGCGCCTTGCTAGGTCGTAGCCATTGACTTGGCTGAAGGCTATTCTAACTATTGGCTCGGCTAATGAGCAATGCTTCGTCCATGTAGTCGCTAGCAAAGTCGTCCGTACAACTGGGGCGAGTGCTAGTCCGTATCTCGAGACCTGCCTTGTGGTGGCGCTCGGTCTGCGATCACACAGTGGCGACACGCGGGTCCGACATGTACTAATGGACCGCGGCCGATTTAAGCTACCACCTAGCAAGTGTGGTGTCTGGCGGTGACACCACACGTTTCACATGTGGCTGAACACTTCGTGCTTCCTTAAATAACGTAACTATCCGGCGAACGGTCCGGACACTTGGATGATGTCGTCCAGGATACCGAGCAGCATACATAGAACACGTCCGTTGGGCATTTTGATCACAATAGCCATACATCAACACGATATCGACCTTTTCCGCAATTGATAAACGGTCCATTTTAACACGGGTAATGTATCACGAAGCAAATACCGTCCGCACTGGAGGGATGTTACGTGATACCACGTACTTACACGTTTTTGACTATTATAGCGCCATCTATCACAAAGCGAAAAAAGTGGTCCAACTAAAACATTCATATTTCTTTACGTACTACACGAATATGTAATTAAAAATGGGGGTTCCTATTTTTAAAAAAACGCAGAAGATATCCGTTTGACCTATGGCAGCGCCATCTAGCGAACCAACCATAGCGCCAACTGGTTTCCTCCTTCAAGCTAGACAAGTTTCTTTGTAGTTTTTTTTTTCGTTTGACGCTTATTTCGTGAGATATTTGGCCCGGTCATGATCAGTGGACCACCCTGTATAGGCACCGAAAGGCTCAGATAATAGTAACGCAGAGATTCTTTTAACCAGATTTTAAGCTGCAAAATATTTACACTAGCGTTTGTTAACTCTGATCATAATTTATTCGTTATGAATTGCAACTTAGTACCAAAGAAATAACAAAAAGGTAGGAAATTAACATGAGACCAATATAAATGTAAGCACACGTGTGACAATACTGACCTCACGACTTATGTCAGAAAATAGGTTAACGAAAGGCTAACCTATATTTATAGCATTTATAAATTTACCGATAGGGTTTGACAGTCTTCATTGGAATACACCATTTGAAGCAGGGATATAGCGCAGTGGGCGAAAGGTTACGTATAACTTGTGGTCAGAAACATTGTGAAACCTTGCAAGCGTGTTGTGAGGTAGGTGCTGCTGAGGAATAATTGTAAAAAAAAGTGCTTTACATTGCACTGTTTCCGATTACGTAGTATTAAAGTTAGCCAGTCAGGCCGTTGAGCGCGCTAATTCAAGCCGCTGGCCAGAGACGGTGTTGCCAGACGTGTTCGTCGTTTGGTTTCCTAAAACCAAACAAGAGAACTATACAAAGACTAGAAAAGGGGTCACTAGTAAGAATCGAATCCAAGACAAAGACAGAACAGTCTCGTGGGCTATCATCTACGCTATCAGAAAATCTGCACTAATTGTATCTGGCGTGTCGCTAGAATAAGCACGCACGACGGCGTGATTGGTAAACTTCAATGCTAATCAACTCGGAAACGGCGCAACGTATCGATGTTTCTCTCAACAATTATTTCTCAGCATAACCTGCCCTGCAACACCCTTACAAGCCTTTCACATCGTTTGTGATCACCCAGTAGAAATCAAAAATCACTCTAGCATCTTTCTTGTTATGCCTGCCATGCAATGGTTTCCTCACTCGAAGAAATAGGTGTGACATTACAAGAAACCAGCTCATTGAACTAGGGATAGTGGTGAGTGCTGTGTCAGCTCGTGATGGTCAGCCTTTGAGTAAGGGATACAGGTAGCCTGGTGGTTTGGTGGGGATTTTCCCGAGCCCAAAGAGTGTACGTTTGAGTGAAGGATGGAAAGACTCAATGGCAGCCGAGATGGATGAAATGAAAGATGGTTATTGTATTTTCAGTGAAACTACATTACAGACGCTACAAGCCTGTTACTATAAATCAAAGGATACCAGAAAAACTGCAGCGATGGGAAAAAATCATTGCAGTTTTAAACATTATTCTAAAGTAACTAATAAGAAAGGTATAAATGTTTTTAAATGTGATAGATTATAAAATTTATGAGAAACTGAAATACTGGATTGATATGATCATATGAAATGTCAAATGATGTGGATGATATCAGTAAACATCACAAGTAGCTACTTTTGAATTATATGTCACCCCAGTGGTTCAGTTGTTATTAATTTTATAATCTATCGTAATTATATATATATATATATATATATATATATATATATATATATATATATATATATGTACGAGTTAAATAACGAATTTATTAAAAGTTTATGTGCAAATTTGTCAGTACTATAAAGTCTCCACAGTTACATGTAGTATGAAGGTAGTATGTAACTCTCAAATCCGTAACTAATATTCTTTATTGATGAGTACCCTCAATTTACTATTTAATATATTTTAATTAATTACCTATGAAAATGGCTCTTAATAAAACTGTATGAACTGCCATGGAGGAACGAATTATAATGAATAAAACAAGTAAATAAAAGTCACTCCAGCTAACGAAAATGACACACGTTCTTCAAACTGGTCATATGATCTTTTACTGGTCGGTAGTCATTGCACTTTGATTGGGGATAGTTGGTTGGTCTGATGAGAGGGCTGTGAGGCACATCAGCTGCGTGACATACGTAATTTAATTTTTCAGTGGATTCGACTATTTGAGAGCATTTTCAGTGATTGATCTTGAGCTATTTTAGGGACTTCTTTATGTGCTTGGTATACGTTTTTGCAGTGGTTATTCAGGGTAATGAACTTCATCTTACATCCCGATGATATTGGGTACCTGCACTTTCAGACTACCAGCGTTTGCTGTTGATTCTCGTGTATTAATCAGCAGCTAAATAGACTCTGCTTACACTTCCTGTATTCGATGTTCTGCTTGTATCACACACATTACTATCTTTATTTAATCGTTTTTCAGTTAAATACTCAGTTTATGTGAGTCCACCATCAAAACAGGTGTGAATCTCATTAGTACACATTTACTGGGATTTAATTATAACCAACTGGTTTCGTCAACGCCAGCAGAATAAGCTACCAGGCTTTATCCTGTCGTTTCACTTATTTATACACTCTAAGAAGAAGAAAAAAGAAAATAAAGCGCACCACGAAGGAATTGTCCGAAAGGGACGGAAGTCAGTGGATGTGATGTATAGCTACAGATAAACAAATGATTACAACTTCAAACAAATTGGATGATTTATTCAGGAGAAAGAGCTACACAAATTGAGCAAGACAATAGCGCACAGGCCCAACTCTGGCAGTTACTCACCTTGGCCTTTAATTGACAGAATTGTTGTATTCGCTCCTGAGGGGTACCGTGTCAAATTCTGCCAACTGGGGCGTTAGATCGTCAAAATCCCGGCTTCGTTGGAGGGCCTGCCCAGAATGCTCCAAACGTTCCCAGTTAGAGAGAGATCCTGTGACCTCGCTCGCCAAGGTAGATCATAAATTATGAAACACATACAAAAAAAAATTTGGAAAATCAGTTCCCAAGGTGTTATAGTTATTGCCCTCAAATTCATAAATTAAAATTCTATGATTGCTATAACAAATTGGACACTTTTCTTATTGAAAAGTAAAATAATATTCTTGGGGAACTGGACATGTAATCAAAGCAGTTGTTGCATAACTAATGTCCTCCTAACTACAGACTTGCTGTAAGAGAACATCTTCACCCTTTTCATTATCATAATCACAAAAACATGCTGCATTCATGCTGACCAGTTAGAGGTAAGAACGTAAACACCAATGTCCAAATCTCAATCCGTAAATCCTTTTGACAAATTAAGATCGTTAAACAAAGTCTTGATCAGAATATTAGGTAGTATCTCCGCGTAGGGGCTTTCCGAATGAATTTTGACAATTTTCATTGTTTTTGCCACTGGGTAGCAGTTGTCGGTGTCGGGCATAAAATCCATTAAAAGGAAGCTTCGTATCAAGACACAAATCATCATAAATTGCCTTCTCTGCCAACTTGTTAGCCATTCACTATCAAATCTTCTACAGCTTTAATACATTTGAAAGAATTTACATTATCACCATGGGCTGCGTTAGAGAATAATGCTTTATTGAAGAATAGTTTCGGTAGTGTGTACCAGTTTCGAGTGGACGTAAAAATACACTGTAATAAAAATAAGTAGTTAGAATAGGTTAACACGTATATGTCACAACCTAGTTAACATTTGTCTTTGTTAAGGAGATTTACATCAAAACATTATGTACTGCTGTCATTCGCATGTTCTCCATATCACACAATGATATACTGTCATAGTTGTTCGACTTACATGAATGGGTCACACATTTGCAAGTGAGTCATTTGTTTTCAAGTCCGTAACTAGTTTTCAACAAACAATTATTCATTGAAAGCAGCTTTGGTGATAACATCAATTTCTTCACGTTACCGTTTGCATCACTGTGGCTTTTAATCCCGAGTGCTCCTGTTTCCACATTTCGTTGTGTAAGCTCTTTTATTATTTTAGTAATGAAGTTTTAGCGATTTATAGAAACCTCAGAAGATCTAAAACCGGACGGGGACTTAAGTTGTCTTCTTCTCAGATGTAGGATCCAGTGTCGTAACGTTGCTTTACGTCGCTGGGTGAGGTTTATGATCTGCTCGTAACTTCCAATAGCCTGTAACACAAATCTTCAAACCTAGCAATCATTCTCCATACTTTGGCAATTCAGTGCAGCTATACCGGCGCTTATATTATTTCATACAACATCTGTATTCAGTTAGTGAGTAGATGCTACACTTTGCCCCAACTCTATGTAGTTACTGTATCAGTGAGCACAAATTATACACAGGGTGATCAGCAAAAGGCTGAAGACTTTGTAAGGATTTTACAGGGTAGGCCGTGCTGAGAAATAATCGGTCACAAAAAAAATCGATATGTTGCAACATTTATGAGTTAATTAGCATTGAAATTAGCCACTCAGGCTGTTGTGAGTGTAAATTTAAGCGGCCCGTCAGAGACGGTGTTGCCGAACGTGTTCATAGCTTGGTTTTTAAAAACGGAAAAGAGAGCGTAACAAATTTTGGATCTAACCCGAGCCAAAGGATAAGCAGTCTCGTTAGCTAACATCTACGTTATGAGAACAATTGACACTAATTGTATCTGGTGGGCTGCTTGAATTTCCGCGCGCAACGGCCTGAATGGCTAACTTCAGTGTTAATTAACTCTGAAAGGACGGAACATTTCGGACTTTTTTTTCTTAACAATTATTTCTCAGCACTACCTACCCTTCAACTCCCTTACAAGCTTAGCAGACTGTTTCTAACCATACTGTAAATGGGTTCTAACTAAAGTCCATGACATTTATTAGTGAGTAAAGTATATATTGTACTTAACTCTTTTCTGAAGAGCACCGACGTTAGACACAGTTTTCTAATCAGGTTAATTTACACTTCCAATAATTTCTGAGTGCATTCGCTGAGTGATGAATGTGGCGCAGGAGCACCGGCCGTCCCAGACGGATAGTGGCTGCCGTTCGTCAATCTAGCTAGCAGGACGTTCGCTTCAGAAGTAATTTACTGACTCTCCAGCTGGACTTCGGTTGACTCTTCGCACTGCTGTCGGCAGGATGTGCAGCCTCCTACGTATTCGGCAGGTGGAAGAATATTGAGAAAAGCTTAGGTGACAGACCCAACAAAAAGTTAGGCAAAAGCGCGCCCTCTGCCTCTCCACTGCGAACTGTACACCCAATCGGAAACACGATGACGCCCGCCGCAAACGCCTGTTGTGCAGGCAACCCCACTAACACTGTTGCACCACGCGGAGCCTCTATGCCCCGTGGGTAGTGCAAGTACAATGCGCTATACTCGATGGATAATTGGTCACAGCAATTCATTTGACTGTGATGTTTACCGTTTCCTCCTGAATGAGGTGCTCATGGAGTACTCATCGCACGATGGAACATTAAAATCGCAGTGCCTACATGGAGACGGGCTGTCCCATCCGTTCGCACCCGAGATCAACCAAAACTGAATTGCACTGCGGATACGAGGTCAGACTATATTCCAGTCACGTGACACAACGAACTGTTTCAGTCTTATTGAGAACAAAAGCACTCTTTCTCGCTCACAGGAGCTTTCTCCAATCGTTCACAAGTGTACAGTGATTCCAAGAGTGCTCTTTTCCAAGAGGAAATCACACTGTTGGCAGAAAATGATAAAGATGTACAAAAAAGAATGCGGGCTCTGCTCGAAATTTGTATACAAATTGTAGGTAACAGGCTCGAAAAAGATAAAAATCTGTGTTTTTCTTTGGGAAGAAGCCCTATAGATCAAAATACACAACCTAAAAAAAATAAAAATAAAAAAAATGTACTCAATATAAACGGTCAGATATCATTGTAAATTCGTACACGTCACACCATCGGCGATTGTGTAAATTATTAGAGTTGAGTTCTATGTGATAGACAGAACAGCCAGAAGAGTGCGTAAGCGTTAGTTATGTTTAGATTTGTTACCCGTTCTTGTATGGGATATAAGAGACACGATCAGCGTCAGATATTGAGTCATGACTGTGAACGACACAGAGGTGCTGTATGCTAGTGAGAGATAGCGTAGGCATCTCATTCAGTTTGAAACGGGTTTGCTGTTTTGATCGTGCGATATCCAGATTTGTGGGATATTCGAAAGTGAGTGGGCAGGTGTTGGACTACATCGCAGTGTAGGGACAGGAAGGTTCCGGTCGATCACAACTGTCCACCACAAGTGAGGATCGCCGCACTGTGCACCAGGCATGTCGTAACCCCTTCTCTTCTGCGCCTGCCGGCCGGAGTGGCCGAGCGGTTCTAGACGCTACAGTCTGGAACCGCGCGACTGCCTCGGACATGGGTGTGTGTGATGTCCTTACGTTAATTAGGTTTCAGTAGTTCTGAGTTCTAGGGGACTGATGACCTCAGAAGTTAAGTACTATAGTGCTCAGAGCCATTTGAACCATTTTTTCTGCGCCTGCCTTCAGAAAATGGACTCCGTGCAACATTCTGTGTCACAACGCAACGTTGTTCAGAGGCAAGTAGCAGCCAGACAAGGTAATTACCGACCCATGCGCAGGCTGCTGTTAACATACAACACAAATGGCTCCGTTTGAAATGGTTTCGTCACCGAAAAGCGTGGGTTGCTGATGAATGACGGCGGGCATTGTGTTCGGAGATGACGGCAACCCGGGAAGATATCCCAGGCTTCCAGCGTTTTGGAGAGACACTGCGGTACTTTGTAGAATTTCGCTGTGGGCGTGTTTCTTCACCGATGAATTTCGCGCCAGTAGACTACAATCGATTGTTACTCCTAACAACATCGATTCTCCTTCCAGCTTGATGAAATAAGTTTGGTATGTGACCTACCGTGAGGTAAAGGGGTCCCAAGGCATATCGAAAGCTCCACTACATTCAAATTTCTCCAGAATTTGACTGAAGCTCAAAAATATGTTGGCGTCAATTGGTAAAAGATGTGTGATATGTAACAATTACTAACAAAATTGCAACTGTCGATAACTTCCGAACCTCCCGCCCAGGCCAGTGCATCGCATCCGGGGCCCATGTGACGAGGCACCAGTGCTAACCCTGCGGTGGTAGCGCAGATGGTGCGATGCTACACAGGTGACCAATCAACCCCATCCAAGTAAACCACATTAGGCTGCTTGCTCTCTCTGCTCCTGGCCACGACCGATCATAAATCCCGACATCCAAGAGACAAAACTTTCCCTCTGCCACCATCTACACAAGGTTGTGTACCCCAATATGAATAAATCGCTAGTGTTTTATGTATGCATTCATAATCATCCTAAATCACCCTCCTATCCAGACTCCCACTGAGAACTTGGCCACTATGCACAAAGGAAATCCTCAATGAAATTCTAATGACAAAATTGAAAATCCGTCCATAACATTGAGACCTGATGGTCGACAAGGTAAGGCAGGATTCGGTTCCGGTGGTGGACAGGGCCCTAATCAATTACTGTTGGTTGCCTTAACAGTTACAAACATTTATTTTTAAAACACTAATTCCAGACTCAACAATAAATAAAAAATACCGCACGTTATTAATGAATGAACAAGCAACTGTGTATATAATAGTGCTTTTAGTGCGTTATAATTTAGAAAACCACTATAAAATACAGATATAGATCATGTTAGAAATAACAACAAGCCACTGTGATCACGGCTGAAGGCCTTACATGCCAAGAATGGCAATAAATTAAGAATATTTAATAACTCGCTGCAATTGCAACCTACAGTTATTGTAAGTGGCCACAAACACAGCAGAAGGTATCAGACGCCAGAAATGGCAGCAAATAAGGTTTTAAGGCTTACTGATAAAATAGAAATATCGATTTTTTTTTTCAAAACAAATGACCACAATCACTGCTGAAACCCATACACGCCAGGAATGGCAATTATATAAAAATTTTAGAAACCTGCTGTAAAACAGCAAATACAAGCAAAGGTTAACTAAAAGAAACAAGCAACAGACCACCAATCAGGTGAAATAAGATGATGGTAACCTTGTAACACAACCTTTATATTGCTACATTTATTCCAGAAGGTGACCGGAACTATTAACTAGACATATATAACCCTTGATGTAGGCATTACAAGGTATGGTAATAAATAATACAATAATAAAACACAAGGACCAGTGATAGACGGTGCACCAGGAATCGTCCACTGAGAAGGTCCAGCAAAAAACACTTTCGCAAGCGATGAGATAGGCAGCCAAGAGTTGCATTCATTTCAAAAGATGGTAACTCAGACTAGTGGCAGTCTAACAAATGACTAATGATAATTTTGCTGGAGCTACCTGACGTCCAATAAACCAAACGTAAGAATGGAACAACACGCCAAAGCCGGAACCGGCGGACTCCACTACGCCCCCAGAATACTCTGCTTAGAGTGCCCGGAACGAGGAAGGAATCACTACCGTCAGAGTATAAGAATCACAAATGGCCTACAATCAAGGAAGCTGTGAAAACTACACGCCTTGCCGGACTGCAGTGGCAAGGCGAGGAACCATACATTGCCGTTACATACACCAACCTCCAGGACAGGTAACTGGGGCGTTAGCAGCCACCAAGCAGGAAAAATACCTCTGGTTGAACTTAACAAACTGTAACCAGCTGAACGCAGTAAATAGTAATAAGAAGTCGAGGAGAGCTAATCAGATCTGCTTTCACCAATCACTCCTCTTCGCCTCGGCGACACTACGAGCAGCAACAGGAACCCAAGTCGCAGGAGAATCGCCAGATGTCACAATGGTGGAATAGAAATTCACTCATCTTAAAGCCTGCAGGATCTGGTTTACGATGAGGTCGTGCACCCTCGCGACCACAGCCCTTCCATCCGGCAGTCCACGCGCGCGGCCAGCGGTCCCAGCATGTTCTCGCACTGCGCTTACCTGGCTCCCCCTGAGTCCCCAACCGACCTGCCACACTCACACGACCCAGAAAAACAACGACGTCGCCCCAAAGATAGGGCAACAGTTACTACATATCGATAACCGTCGCTGCTGCCACTAGCGGACAGGCAACGATAGGAAACCGAGTGGCGCCAGTCAAGACGAGAAGAAGACAAACAACCGCCACCATGCCAACAAAAGGATGCGGTCTGGCCTCCAACAGCAGCAACGCGAGCCGCAGCACGGCTCAAACATCGTAACAGTAGACGAAACTTGTATGTATTAGTAATAGTCATAAATACGGCTATAGTTAATCGTACAGGTATACCAATATGAACCGAAACCAACAAAAGCGTTCGTTCATGAAGTACTTCCAAGGAAGAATGGTCCGTTCCTGTGGTGAAACAGGACGTGCGATCATTTCTTAAGGGGAACGAAGATCACAGCGTGTGTTCGACATGGGAGGACTGCGACGCGTAACAGGTCGTCACTACTTTTCGACAGTGTCTACAGTGGTCTGACTAGAAATATGTAAGCGTTCTTCGAAGCGAGGAGTGCACTACCGCTTCATTGTACCCGCCGATAAACTACTTCGGGTTATGGTTGGCTTCGGATCTTCAGCCACCGTTATGATGCTTCGTCAATGTCTTCAAACCGTGCTGGCGGATATTCTTCTATGAACATAGCCAGCCCATGTTGTAATCCATATCATCCCTTAGAGGGGTCTGATCCTAGCTCGTTGTGTAGCAACTAATAACATACTGAATTTGCGGATTCTCAGATCATTTAGAGTTCTGTAATTCTAATAATTTGTGTTTTGACAAATAACTAACCCTGGGCGCAACTTCGAACGAAATGTGTACAAAACATGTACACAAGTTTTTGACGGTTCATCACCTTTCTGATACGGTGCGCCAAAATTTCTTCTCCTATGCGAATATCCTCATATCCGAGAAGCACTTACACCCAACGTTGAGAAACCATTTGCTGAATATATTCCGAACACTGTCTTCCTTCAATTTTACCCCTCTACGGCTCCCCCAAGTACGATGGAAGCTGTCCGCTGTCATCATAACTCATTTGCTATCTTCATATTCCTTCTTCTAGTTAGTGTGTCCTTGTTCTCGCAGAATCTGCGAGAAAACCGTTTTTTATCCTGTAAGTCCACTTAATTTTAAATATCCTTCTGAAACACAATATATCAAACATATCATTCCTTTTCTTGGCCGATTTTCTAACAGTCCAGCAATGCTGTCTTCAAAACGAGTCTCTTTCCTTTTGCTTGTCTGCTTCGCATCGACTCCTCGTTTCGGCCGTGCCGCATTAACTTTGTTTTTAAGGCAAAATAATTCCTTCATTATTTGCTTTTATTTTCTTACCGAAACAAACATGAAAGAATTTCAAAATGCAGCCGTCAGACTGTCTAAATACAGGGGCAGCAAGCTTGACCTACCACAAATCTTTAAACATTGAGTATATACCATATTATGTCTCCGGCTTTAATACGCTAAAAACTCCTTTGCATGAAATTTGACCCATCAATGAACAACAACGCTATCTGTCTCATTTTAATTAAATATGAGGATCGATCAAACTTTCATAGCGCAACGGAACAATCAAGGGGCTTTTAACATACGTTGAATCATGATGAATGGCAATCGGGATATTCAGCGTTTGTAAAATCACCTTGTAGGACAGATAAGCGCAATGCAAATGAAAGTCCACAAGATATGTCCTAATCGCAGACGAATGTAAACTAACTCACTTGAAAGCAAAGTCGCTTCACTGCAACACGTGTTCTGAAGGTCATTTGTTTTTACCTCAGTTAGCTGACAATTGCTTATAAATTAGGGAATAATACCGCTGATGAGGACAGTTTCTAGAAAAGCTGTCTGTGCTGAGGGTAGATCGATAAATACTTCCAACAGATTGCACGTTAATGCCTGACGTTCATGAACAAAGCTTAAATGAGTTACATATTCTAATGAACATTACAGTTCGGGGGACTGAGAAATGATTTCGTGAGGAAAGTAATTCATTTGTAATGAAACTAAGTTATTATTCAGAAAGTATTCACAATAGTTCATGAATAACATACATGTCCATTTACTGGCCACGTGGCTGTACAGAACCACACATTTACAAAATATAGAATAATACACCCATATTTGTGGTAATCCCAGTAGTATTATTTAAATATTGGAAAAGTAATGCGCAAGGCGGGCGATATGCTCGGATGACCCCAACGGAAAACAGATATTGATCCCACTTATTCTAACAAAGACATAAATCGAAAAAAAATATCTATCTTTCCTCATGCGAATTGCAGACCTTACCTCATATAAGAAACTGAAAGATTATGAAACGTAGCGTTACGTCAGTGCAGCATGAGCACGCAACAATCTCACCAGTAGTCGTGGACGACGTAGCTTTAAAATGTCCATCTCAGTATCACAAGACAGTATCTGTACTTCACGAGTCCGCAGCGCACCAAGCGACCAGCTTCAGGTGGAAATTGTCTGCCCGTCCATCCTCCCCTACTGAACTCGAAACTCGCCGCTAAGTAACATGACTGCCTGACTAGACTACACGTACAAAGTCGTTTATAACAGACAGCATTCATGGCGACTTCTTATTTCCGTTACGTTGTCAATATGCGCATATATTATGTGCGAGGATCGTAACAGGACGATATAGCCCATATGAATATGTAACAAAATTGCTTGACAACTTAAATTAGAATGTTCGCACGGAATTATCAGACACGACTAAAAAACTTGTATTCTAAGAAGACCGCAGCTACATATATAATCCGCAAACCACTATATGGTTGTTGACGGGGGGGGGGGGGGGGGGAGGAGGGGGGGAAGGGGTACACTGTACCCACTACTAGTCATTTCCTTTCCTGTTCCACTTGCAAATAGAGCGAACGACTGTCTAGATGCTTCCGTTCCAGCCCTAGTCTCTTTAATCTTATCTTGATTGTCCTTACGCCAAATTTACAATAGAAGCGTTCTGCAGTCAACGTCAAATGACGGTTCTCTAAATTTTTTCAGTAGTGCTCCTCGGAATCAAAGTCGCCTTCCCTCCAGGGATCCCTGTTTGATTTCCCGAAGCATCTCCATTCACATTTGAGTTCCCGAAGCATCTCCGCAATAATTGTATGTTGTTCGACCGGTAAAAAATCTACTAGCCCCCCCATGAACTGCTTCGATGTTTTCCTCTAATCCCACCCGGCGCAGCTCCCAAATACTTGAGCAACACTCAACACTAGCTCCTATATACGGTTCCCTTTACAGATGAACCACACTTTCCTAAAATTCTACCAATAAACCGAAGTCGACCGTTCGACTTCCCTACTCCATGCTAATTCCATTTCATATTGCTTTGCAACGTTACCCATGGTTATTTAATCGACTTGACTGTGTCAAGCAGTAAACTACTAATGTTGTATCCAAACATTATGGGTTTGTTTTTTCCTACTCATCTGCATTAATTTATAATTTTCTACATTTAGAGCTAGCTGCCATTCATCACGCCAACTAGATATTTTGTCTAAGTCATCTGGAATCCTCCTACAGTGACTCAACGACAACATCTTCTATACTCCACAGCACAATCAGCAACCAGCCGCAGACTGCGGCTTACAATGTTCACCAGATCATTTATGTGTAGAGAAAATAACACCGTCCTATCCGACATTCCTGGGGCACTCCTGACGTTACCTTCGTCTCTTATGAACACTCACCGTCGAGGGCAACATACTGGGCTCTGTTACTTAAGAAGTCTCCGGGTCACTTATAATCTGGGAACCTATTGCGTAGACTTGTACATTCGGTAACTGTCCGCAGTGTGACACCCTGTAAAATGCTTTACGGAAATCTAGAAATATGGAATCCACCTTTTCCCCTTCCATGGTTCACAGGATCTCATGTGAGAAAAGAAGAAGCTAAGTTTCACACGAGCGATACTTTCTAAAACGGTGATGATTAGTGGACAGAAGCTATTCCCTCTCAAAGAAATTTATTATATTAGAACTGAGAATACGTCTAAGGATTCTGCAGCAAACTGATATTAACGATATTGGTCTCTGATTATGTGCGTCATTTCTTTTGCCCTTCTTATATCCTTGGAGTCACCTGCGCTTTTTCCAGTCGTTTGCGACTTTGAGCTGGGCGAGAGATTCACGATAAACGCAAGTTAAGTAAGGGGCGAATACTGTAGAGTATTATCCATTATATATGTCTCATAAGGGTGATAAGAATAAAATAAGAGAGATTATGGTGCCTACCTACGCATACAGTTATCTTTCTCTCGCTCAATACGGGAATCGAATAAGACACAAGATCTATAGTACTAATACTAAATACCCTCCGTCAGTGACCGTACAGTGGCTCAAGTATGTAGGTGTAGATGTAGACTGCAAGTGAGCGTGTTAACGGAGCCGTTTTGCGCCGACAACAGGTAGCAGATACCACTCCTTTGTCCGCGGTGGGTCTGCTGGGCGGCTGCCTTATCGAACCTACTCCCACGCATTCCCTGCAGGGCAATGAATATTGAATCACTCATCCCTCGCACCCGGCAGAAGTTATTTAATAAGGATATCGTCCGGCCGACAGGAAACGGCAACGACTGTATACAGAAATTCCGGACGCTGTGGGGGAGTCCATTCGGTGTATTATGACATTCCTCGGCAGTGTCGACAAGGGACGGGGATTCCGAATGGGGAGAGGGGAGCCAGGATAAAGCAGCGTGCAGCTGAAGGCATCTGGACACCGGTCTACGCGAAGTTTCCCTCAGTCACAACCGAGGCAACGGTAGAGCTTCTCCCTCGTACACTGCCTGACGATGCAGCGAAGCACCCAGAAAAAATGATCGGTTGTCGATGTAACTTCGTGCACGTACACACCATCAGCGAATATATATATATATGATTAGAGTCCCAACTCTCATAACAGATAAACGGCCACCGGTGTACATTAGCGTTCTTCGTGTTCAGTGTTGTAGCCTGGCCTCGTACAGTATATAACTATGAAGGAGACAAAGTTGTCGCGTATCCGTACGCTAAAGCGTTATCAGCACTTCACAGGATTTGAAAGGGGTCCCGTTGTGGGTCTACATTTGGTTGGCTGGTCGAGTGATGCAGTATCCAGATTTGTGTCGCAGCAGAATGCGATAGTGGCCCGATTTTGCACTGCATAGAAGCGTGAAGGTGAAGTTCCGGCCGACAATGTCTGATCGCCACAAGGAAGAATCGGGGAGTATTGTGCACCAAGCATATCTGCGCCTGCCATTCGACAACAAGTAATGGACTCCCTAAGTAGTAGGGCAAGGTTCATACCAGCGCACTCTGCATTGTTGCCAAATTTATTCAAGATGGCGGTGATGACGTCATCCAATATGGCAGCATGTAGACTTGGCAACATCACATGACGTCATCCAAGATGGCGGATGTTGGCGGGAAAATAGGCCAATTGTCCTACGTCCTCTAACCTAACCTCAGAAAAAATACTGGGAAGTTTGAAGTCCAACAGGATAATGCATGCAAAATCGTACTTGTCTTTATTATTATTGATTATCATTTATTAACATTCATTATCATTTATTATTATTTATTATCATTTATTATTATTTATTATTATAGGCCTACCATCACTAGAAAATTGCGCCAAATTCAAATTCCAACACGATTATGTCTCGAAGACTGTACTTCTATTTATTATTATCATTAATTATTTATTCAAGATGTCCGATTTTCTCGGCGAGAAAGCCAATTTCCTTCAAAAATCTATCACAAGTTCAAATCCCAACACCATAATTGATCACACGTATGAGCTTTCTCCGTCACTTATATTTTTTTCACTGGTAGCCTATCATAATCGCTTCAGATAATAATCTGCACTTATAGTAACGTAAGTCACGTCCTTTGATTTTGCAGGGGGGAAGGGACTGAAGACTTTATTTCAAGCAGTACGGTCATCACTTGTTCTCCAACACAGTCAGCACACACATCTTTGATATCGCAGTGCAGTCACCACGACGTCCACGCTCCAACTGAATTAGTTCAAATCCTCGCCACCCCCTGGCCAGCGGCCGGAGACACTGCCGACGCCTGTCACATGAGGCGGCCGGCCACTCACGCTGGGGGCGAGCCCAGCGATCGCTCCCACGTCATAAACATGTTTTCGCTGGACACACTGGAACTTGCCGAGTTTGACGTCACAGCAGCCCCTTGTCCGCTCACCACTTGTATTCGTCATCTCCACACGTTTCCCGCCAAAATTGTTTGCCTCCGAGCTGAATCACACAACGGTCGACCGTTCCCTGCCACACTTTTGACGCCAAAGTTGTTTACCTGGGCACTTTCAAACCTGTCGATGCCGGCTACTCACCGTCCATCACGTGTCCTTGTGCGATCGAGAACGCAGTGCTACACTTTTGGCGGCAAAGTTTGCTAGACAGTGGAATCCGCCATGACTATATAACAGCACGTTTGGTCCGCACTAGAACGCTCGCTAGTTGACTCGCCCTCACGCGCGCGTAATAACTGTACAATCGCTGAACCGCCGCCCCGCTTACGTCACACACCCTCCATACACGCGACGGACATAGTCATCTGCAAATACCTGGGAAATGACTCTTCATTTCAGACATTACGGTCATGCAGGTGTGTCCCAACTGACTTCTCCATGCTCACACAGCGAAACTCCAGAGCGCAGCTGAAGTACGCCCAGCCGGCTGAGCCCGGTCCATCGGCAGCTCCCTGGCCGGCTGACGTCAAGTGACCAGCAGTGCCCGCACAGCCCCACGGCCGGAGCGCCAGGTAGGCAACGAGCGGCGCCTCAGAGTCCAGCCACAAACAGTCAGCCGTGCTCGCCTCAGAGTCCGACTACATAAACATTTTTCGCGCCCGCGAGCACTTAACGCAGGACAGGACGGAACCTGTAGACCACGTGCTGGACAAAGGACACGTTCCACCCCAAATTTATTTTTCTGAACAGGTTCGAACCTGCCGATACCTATCTCACACAACCGCCCAAGATGTTTGAAAAGTTCTGTCACGTGACACGCTAAAAGCTATATCGGTCCTAAAGTTCGCAAATTCTCAGCACCGACAGACAGGAAACGACATGCTTGCTCTGTCCAAACCACCCTCACGCCACATACCGCCCCACCAGCACGTGTGATGGAGCTCGAAGGACGCCGTCATCCCCATAAACTTTACAATTCAAGACCGATAGACAGGAACCGACACCCTCGAACTGGAATGTTTTTTCTACCGAGTTGGAAACTTCCACGACGTCACAACGTACGATCGACCACATAGCTCTGTCGGACAAAGAACGTTCTCATTAAGTTAACTGATCTCCTGATTCTCATTATTCAGCCCACATTCTTCGATTATTTAATCCAGGATCTTGGCGAAAACACATGTCCGTACACATGAGCCTAGCTTAGTACCCCCGCAAGTGAATGTAACAAAGTCCGCATGACTATTTAATTAATCTGATCAATTAATTAACCTCTCTGATGCGGAAAACTGCCACGTCCACCTAGACTTGGAATCAATTTTCGGCACTGACACACCCACCTGGACTTGAAATGAAATAGTTAAAGTCCCTACCGACCACCACGTCCTTTTACCGACCCATGTTTGTTGGCTAACATGTACTAATGCTTGCTTCCGTTTACTAACGTGCACTAACGTGTACTAACCTACATTAACTTATATCACATTCTGTCTATACAAATAAGCCAAGCTTCAATTCGGATGATCAGTTCGTGTTTCACTACCAAACACAATAAAATTGTGGCAAACGAAGCCACTAACCTAAGTCACCTGTGATGACACAAAATCGCCTGCTTTGCCTCTCTCACACACCACGAGCGCGAGACCACCCACATCACAGTCTCGACCTTTATACTCGCGTCGGACATACTCCTCTATAAATATTCTAGCTAAACTATGACCCTAATACCGTTGTTCAATCCACACGGTCTAGCACATGGCCAGAGCACACCCCCAGTACCTAAGCCGAGAACATTGCTCGCCCCATCTTTAGTTAACTGCTGAGAGACGGAGATATACTACAATCACATCCCTCGCGCTCTCGTAGCTACTCGCCTCAGCAGTTCGATCTAGCAAACCCTCCAAGTAGAAAAAATAAAAACCAACTCGAACTCTTTCATATTCTATATCGTCCTACAAATACTTAACGTACATTTTATTTACGCATCGAGTATACCTATCACTCTCATACAAAAAACACTCGCCCTGATATACCTGGTGCCATTTTGCACAGTCGGCAGACACGTAAACAGCTCCTAATTTCAGTGCACAATATCAAACTGCTCCTAAATAATGCAGTACACATACCTGTAAACACCATCAGTACTCGTAATCTGTCTAAATAACGCACAGCAATGTAACTCAACAGACGTGCGCAACCAACCTGTCCCACACTGTCACACGTCTGACAGCTCTCAATTCGCTCAAAGGCGTCTGTTCGACCCTTCAATCATGACTTGATGACAGCCGCATTCACACCTAAAACCTGAGAAATTCGTATCACCTACACGCCGAACACGACCATCAAATCCAGGCCACGCGAGTCGTCTATCACCATCCTAACTCAGTGCGGTCCAACACACATGTTAAGGCCGCATACCATTGCTTGCCGGCCTATAAGCGACACATCTCCACCTTCACGTCTGTTGTCAGAGTAACCGAGAACGAGTTCACACACACACACCGTCCACACACATCCAAGTGCTTCTCTCCCCTCACAATCTAAAACGATCATTTGTAAATTAAAAAAAAAAAATAAGAGCCCAGCCAACCTCTCCGAAATTGTATAGTGCCCCCAAAAATAGTTAACGCTCGCTTTCGTGTTTCTCAGCTTATTTGTAAATTCAAATTCTTACCCTAACAGAACTTGTTCACCAAAATAATACTGAATGCGCTTCCCACCTCCTACCTTTCCAGCTCTCAACATACGCAAATGTTCTCAACCCTCCTATATTCCAGCACAACCGATTAATCATTCTTATCAAATTTACTTGCCTAATTTCCTAAGGACACATTATCGAAGCACCATCCCGCTTTTCTTTCTGAGGCTTCCTGTGCTTACTTTTACAGAGATGGCTAAATTACCTCCACAGCCCCCTCAATCTACACACACACACACATACACACACACACACACACACACACACACACACACACACACACACACACGGTCATCCTCTCTATTCATCGCACTACATAAGCAATAGTAACTTTACAATCCATTATATACAAACCCTACACAATGTAAGCCACATTAACTTTACAATACCCACTACATGCCCCAATTCTCTCAGTTCCTAAGGTGGCACTGTGAACTTGCTCATTCTTTCTACACACGCCACACTCAGCGGTAATCAGCCCTTCTGCATCAACGGACAGAAGTCCCTCTCAGAGCTGTTCCATAAATTCGGCGATCGCTTCCTCTCAACACAAATGCGTTACTCTCTCTTCTTCTTCCTTGCCTCCTCGCTTTTTTTCTACAAACTTATCCAGACTTATAGACTACAAGAACACACCAATTCTTTTTCTAATTACAGCATCCTTTAATCCACTGAATAACTAGAAACAAAGAGACCAAAAAATTATATTCGCACTCTCGAATACCGAAGTCGTTGATCTCATTATACTTATACAGTTAAATCTTACGATCGCGGTCTCATTTGATTGCCATTCCACAATGAGCTATGTATCGAAAATACACTCCCTTGACCGCTACTACTCTGGAAATATCTCTACCGTCCTTACGACTTCCTCTCTACTCGTCACATAACATAATCAATATTAACTTTACAGTGCAGTATATACAAACGCTACACAATGTAAGCCACATTAACTTCACAATGCAGTATATACACATTTGACACAAAACAGTGCACTTATCCAGTATATCTCTACAGCATGCGAAAAAATATCCTATTCCTACAGCGTCTAAATACAGCAATGCTCCCCAATCCTAGGAAAGCACCGTCAACCTGTTCTCTCTACAGACCCGACACTCAGAGCTAATCTTCCCTCTTACATCATTGGACCTAAGTCACCCTCAGAACTCTTTTTACAAATTCGGTATCGTCCCCCCTCAGCACAAACACCTTACTGTCTCTCCTTCCTTATCTGTTCGCTTTTCTACAAACGTCGTCAGACTCATAGACTGCAAGAACACATGTACTTTCTCCATAATATTACACCATTTTAGCTGTCCTTCTCAATATCATACACTAGGCCACACCCTACCGATCACTAGTTCATCATAATTCCCAAGATATAGACTTCAAATTAATTCTCTACAAACGCCGAACTTCATCTATGTGCAGCATGCAGTAAACCACTGACTAACTAGAAACAAATATATGCAAAATGATATTTCCACTCTCGAATACCGGTCTCAGTCATGTAACATTTTCGAGATCATGGCTATAATTTACACGTCAACTAAAGTCTGTCCCAGGTCTAGAGAACAGACAGGCATGTATCCAACACACCACAATCGATCTTCACTCAGCTAAATAAAGGAAGCAAATGTGCAGAAGTAGTCAACGGTAAAATCTACATCCCATCTAATAACACTCCGACCCAAATCCGTCATCTTCTCAAATTCTGAATTGATCAGCAAAGCCGCCCAACACATACTATTACTTCGCTATTCGGTCGTCTAGAGAACATCAGAGTTCGCTCTTACATCCATACACTCCAACAGGTCTCTGCATTCGGACAGCTGCTCCAGTTATTTATTATCATTTATGATCATTTATTATTATTTATTATGATTTATCATTTATTATTATTTATATCATGTTACCTAACAAAAATGGCTCCAAGTTCAACTGTGTTTAGCTCCTATGACAACCACCTGAGCACTCTGTCATCATGTCATTTGATTGCGCAATTACCATTATTCAAGACGGCTGCACCCAGTGCGAAATGTGTCACCTTTCCCAAACCTGCATGCTACATTCCAAATTGGCTTTAGTCACACCCTACACATCGTTCAGCTGATCCCATTTCCAGATCTTTGTGCGCATCTGATATATGCAATTTAAGTCGGAGAAAGACATGTCAATTGCCTTCTGCAGCCTGTCTAAAAGCAGAATGACCTCAGTTACTGCAACAGGACCTTGTCTTAACCATTTGCCTGAAATGCAAGCGCTGCCGGCAGCATGTCAAAGCCACATATCTGTCCATCTAAACAGCCGTCCACTAAGCCCCAGGACCAGCATGCCGTAGTGGGCTCTCTCTCTATACCTGCTCTCCAGCTATTGTCTAACGACACACACTGCGCAGATGGATTCCTGAATAACGCAGATCTCTATCCTCCCCTGCATCTCCAACTCGACATGTAAACAGTGTCCCCCCCAACCAGCGAACCCGTCGTCATTCATGCTGCGCCGACAATTCTGTCAAAATTCACTTTCTAAGCTAAGATGAGTATTCATTTAGAACGAATAGACAAACATAACTCCAAGCAGAAGTCATACATATGATTAAAAAGAAAAAAATGACCTCAATTTAGATTATCCGACATTTATTTACATGTCCTAATGATACTGTCATAAATGAGTTGTGTCATCCACTCACTCACTCCTTCTACACGCGCTTTCACAGAACTTGTTCTACTTTTATGCCACCCACCCTGTTATAATAATTTTGAACAAGCATTTACGCCCCCACATACAACCCAGCTCAATAGAACATAACAGTTCCTTTTTCCACATATAGTCATATTCGGTGAACACTTAAATGTCCTAAATTACACATACATGTAGTCAAATAAGCAAATACTTTTACCGACATACACACCCCTTTCACTGAGGATAGGGCATTTAATATTATATACTTAAACACAAACCAATGATAACAATATTCCGACACGCACCTTGTCCTCGTAATAAAGCACACTGGCCAATCATGTGACGGCATATTTTCCTAATTTCAATGTCATAGCTAAACCATACCTCGTCTACTTTCCAAGTATCATTGCGAGCATTGATACATGACTGCTCAGTACGTCCATTCCTACTTAATTCTCGAACACATAAAAACGATCAAAGCATACCAGACAACGATATACATATTTCTAAGACCTCGCGCATAGTACTCAATCAATCTCTCTGCCTATGGCGGTCACAGAGCAATCTCGCCCTCTTACGTTAAAAGACCATCCTCACTTCGGCATTGACCACTCTAGCCGGCAACTTCGGTACCCAATTAATCCTCAACCGAGCAGAGGAATACAGCTACACTTCACCTCTCTTGTCTGAATAGAGCTTTCCTAGGCCTAACCCCTCCAAGTGCACCACACTTCTCGAGATGTACCCAAGTACTGGAGCTTAGCACACGATATCGATCTATAGTAACAGATCTCAAAGTGCCTTAATTTAATAGCATACAGTTAAGAAGAACAAGAACGGAGTGATATTGATACACAACATAGTTCGACACATATTTACGTAAATCATCCAATCTATCATGTGTAAAGCACTGTAGCTGCATATGGCTAGAACGCAGGCTATGTCACGTGACTAAAGCATCTGGATAGAACACTGGAAAAAAATTGACCTTCATAAACTTGTCCTGCTCTAGAATAAATGAGTAAACGTTTAAATCGTACCTAGTTACAGCTCTGTCTCAATCGATCATCCCGTACACTCTCTGTTATCATTTAACATAGATGTGAGTAAGTGAATGATTCTCTGTCATCCTGAAAAGCATCAAATACAGTATTCAACTCGCGTGTATCACTGCAACTTAGTAGACATACACTATAATACGAACTCAAAGTGAAAAAAATTGTCTACCTTTCTGATTCCGCTCGCTTCGATGTCATCGTTTTCCTACATTCCTCTTGTTGCTGCATACTTGACTCCATGTACACATTGCTCCCTGCGAACCAGAAGATAAGCAAGCACGTCCTCACTTTCACCGCATCTCGTAGAAACAAACATGAAAAGTGAGGGCTAATGAGTCAGCTTTTGTCTGGCATATCGTAGTAGAGCATTGAAGATCATCTTATGAGCGGCACAGAAGCGTCTGTGGTCCGGATGCAGACATAACGGCACATTTCCATCATAATTCCGATGTATCTAACTGTCGCGACTAGCGAGCACCAGTATTATAAACCGATGATCCCCTGCTGAGACCTTTCCAGCATTCCACTCCTGTGGAATACTGAAAGATGCTGAGATCCTAGCTGAGGGATCGAAATGTCTAGCAGTGAACTCGTTTGAAGAAGGAAGTTCTAACAACTCAGAAAATTTTATCATCAATGATGACGGCCACGAAAGCCTGCCGATTTAAGATTATAAACTGTTTTATCATCAAAGGCGGCTGTCTTTCCTGAATTTCTGAGGCCTCAGGCACTCAGATAAACTACTACAACACGGCTCCTTAGCTGGTCTGTCGGTGGACTGAACTAATCCCAAAAGACGCTTGTTGCCCTTGAAACACCATCCATGAAACTGAGAGCGAGTGTTAGCGTAGGGTGCTATTTAATACTTCGACACTCAAGGGAAACAGTCAGTTCTCCATAGAGGTGCTACTTTGGGAAGACTGCTCATACACGTTAGATTGCCAGTTGCTGGCGTCTCCTAATGGATGGGGCTACCTTTCCTGTGTGTCCACGAGCAAGACAGCGTTCACGTTTCCACAAGAGCTTAGTTTTGATGGAAAACGTCTTGTCGGGGAAAATTATTGACTTCTTAATGAAGCAACCATACTGTCGTGTGCCTTCACATCACACATAAAATTAATAATACAAATGAATTACTCCTTAATCCGAATTTCTATTTCAATTATGGTCTCAAAAGATATATTTTAACTATATAAATTAGCAGCTATAGCAACCACTGCACCTACGAACTGCTAACTTTTGAATATTACCTATTGTATTTACTATATCAATAGACTCATCAGATGATAACATATCTCTGATTTTTTTACACAAAACTTGAACAGGTTGTTTATTATTATCTGTTGCCCTATATCCTGTAGAGATCGGATAAAACATGCAACTGCTGTATTCAGCTTATCTCCTTTTCTGAAATTAGTCCTCTTTTAGCTACTTGTGCCTAGAATTGAGTGTTTTCGATACATAATGTGTTTTCTCATTAGCAGTATCAAGTTTACTAATATTAGCATCGTTAAACACAGTCACCATGCTTTAAATTTTTCGTTAAATTTGCATCATATTTCTTTAATTTCAGATAAATCCTTTTTAGATAGCTTGTCCTCTTTTTCTTGCTCAAAGAGCTTACTATTGAATGGATAAATTTGATATTGTCTTACTATTTTTTCTTGTCTCAGTGGTAGAGTTTTTTCAAAGACATCATCGTCAAATACGTAAAAGTAATTAATATCAGTTACACATTTTGGCCAAGATTTAGTCTTTTGGAATAACTCTGGATCAAATTGAAATTTTGGTACAACAACTGAATAATTAACTCTGAGTTCTTTAATCTGTAGAGGCCTCTAGTACCAAGATTTTTAGCTAAAGGTTTCAGCTCAACTACTTTCATATTACTGAGATTTCTTGTAAGGATAGGTAAATTATGTGATGTAATAAAATTAATTAGATCAACTTTCTTTAATCCGCTGTATCTAGTAAAAATTATTTCTTCTGCAGGATCACGAAGTTGAACGAGAATAAAGTTTCTCAACGAAGCTTCCATTTTAGTTCCATCTACTTACCTAAATAAATTTTTACTAGGTTTGTGAAAAATTAGCATTTAAGAAATTCTTCACAAAACGGCAAATGTAGTGGTTAATTCATTTCCATTTTTACTAATTTTATTTGACTTCCATATTTGTTTACAATAATCCTTAAGACACACACACACACATATGTGTGTGTGTGTGTGTGTGTGTGTGTGTGTGTGTGTGTGTGTTTGAAAGATCTTGTATCGTGCCGCACTGATTCGTCATTCGCGTATATGTTGCACAGAAGTGTGGCCCGGAGGCAGGTAAAAGAAAACGAATATGGATTTGCACTAGTAGACAAAATAACTACCAAGTATGTCTTGGAAGGTACCTTGCTATGAAAAAGATCGCTGTATTCAACAGTGATTGAGCAATTTCCGATTGACCACTTCACACAGACCTAGATGACGACACATTTGGTGAAAAACCAGGCTAGACGTAACGTTACTGTGACTCTTCGATCCTTGCCAAGTCCTGGCTTGAGCTCTTGACTTCTTCACCGACAGAGCGTTAAACACTTAGCATCCTTTTTTTTCTTTTCTCCAGGACATATTTAGTTTTTGAAACAGGCAATATTAACCCCATCCGACCCTCTACCACGTGTAAACAGGTATACTACTTATTTTACATTACACTCTTTACAATAAGCCACTTACAAGAAATTACTGCAGTTCAGAAAAAAAAAACGGTTGGCATTTGTTAGTGAAAAATACAACAGTAAAAGCATACGACGGTTAAGTCAATATAAACTATGAGCGCTAGCAGCAATGGGCAAGACTGGAAGCGGGATAGAAAGTGGGACGTGATAAAACACTATTGATGAAGATAAGGGAAAGGAAAGTGATCGAAAAATGAAAAGCGAAAAAGTAGGGAGCATCTGTTTTACTGTTTTACACAGGGAAATATGCCACATGCATTAGTTTTTGGTGAACCATTACGAGGTTGAAAATCTGCTGTTGAACACTGACCTTCGCTCCTCCCTTGCCCTACAAACTGACGGTCAGAAACGTACCGATATTGTCAGACAATAACTAGGACGTAACTGTTGTCACTAATATAATAAAACCATTAGGACATGTTATAAAACAGATCTGAAGATAGTCATTGCTGACCGAAACCGGTAGTCTAAAGACCAAAAGCTTAGTGATCACTGGCGGAAATAAAATAAATTTATTCTCCTTCGGCTTCTTCTCATATGTCGACCATGAATGACAAGAGTAATGGTTGTCTCAGACTACAATAAGCGCTTTAACGCAGTGCATGACGGTTGGAATGTTGACAGATCGCAATGTTTGGTTTTGTTTTGCTTCAGGGCGCAAAATGGTTCAAATGGCTCTGAGCACTATGGGACTTAACTGCTGTGGTCATCAGTCCCCTAGAACTTAGAACTACTTAAACCTAACTAACCTAAGGACATCACACACATCCATGCCCGAGGCAGGATTCGAACCTGCGACCGTAGCGGTCACGCGGTTCCAGACTGAAGCGCCTTTAACCGCACGGCCACACCGGCCGGCTCAGGGCGCAAAAACCAACTGGGGTCATACACCCCCAAGTCAAAACCAAAGATCACAAAGACAGAGAGGATTTAAAAAGCGACTATACGTCAGTCCTAATTGACATAATAGAAGACAGCTAAAATCAGGCACCTGGAAAAAGGGCTAAAAAGACACCATAAGGAGGTCCAAAACTAAAAATTAAATGCCTTCGCCATACTGCTTTGGCAGATAAAAAGTAAAACGCGATCGACAGCCCGCTTGTCATTTGCTAAAACGGTCGATAACTCGGACGGCAAACCCAAGCTGGAACTTAAACGGTTAAAAAATTGGAATTCCATCGCAATGTGTTGTAGACACCTTGCATACACTACTGATCAAAAGTATCGGAACCCCTATTAGGGGAACAGTAATATGGGCTGCGTTCACCCTTCGCTATTATGACGTCTGGAACTCTGCTGGGGCCACTTCCATTGAGGTGTCCGAATGTCCGAGCAGGAAGGCAGCCCATTCTTCCTCAAGAGCCGAAACCAAAGGAGGTAGTGCCTTTGGCTTCTAGCGTCTGATGCGAAGTCTACGTTGTAACTCATCCCAAAGGCGTTCCATTGGGCTCAGGTCGTGTCTCTGGGCAGCCCAGTCCATTTCAGGAACGTTATTACCCAAACCATAACCTGACAGATGGTACTTCACGATAGCGTGCGTTGTCATATTGACACAACTTGTAGTTCTCCTAAGGCTTCCTCTATTGTAGGCTGTACACTATGCTGTAAAATGTATCCATGTCCTTTCGCATTTAGCGTTTTGTTAACCACAGTAAGAGGATCACAACATACACGCGAAAAACACCCCAGTACGTAACGCGCTTCCTTTGTACATAATTGTTGGCACTACTCGTGATTAAACGTAACATTCTCCACGTATGCGCAAAACCTAAACCCTTCGATCGGATTAACTAAAGCTTTACTAAAGGCGGCAGAATGCATGAAATGCGACGGAGACATTGCCGTTAACAGTGTCTCATACTACACTCCTGGAAATTGAAATAAGAACACCGTGAATTCATTGTCCCAGGAAGGGGAAACTTTATTGACACATTCCTGGGGTCAGATACATCACATGATCACACTGACAGAACCACAGGCACATAGACACAGGCAACAGAGCATGCACAATGTCGGCACTAGTACAGTGTATATCCACCTTTCGCAGCAATGCAGGCTGCTATTCTCCCATGGAGACGATCGTAGAGATGCTGGATGTAGTCCTGTGGAACGGCTTGCCATGCCATTTCCACCTGGCGCCTCAGTTGGACCAGCGTTCGTGCTGGACGTGCAGACCGCGTGAGACGACGCTTCATCCAGTCCCAAACATGCTCAATGGGGGACAGATCCGGAGATCTTGCTGGCCAGGGTAGTTGACTTACACCTTCTAGAGCACGTTGGGTGGCACGGGATACATGCGGACGTGCATTGTCCTGTTGGAACAGCAAGTTCCCTTGCCGGTATAGGAATGGTAGAACGATGGGTTCGATGACGGTTTGGATGTACCGTGCACTATTCAGTGTCCCCTCGACGATCACCAGTGGTGTACGGCCAGTGTAGGAGATCGCTCCCCACACCATGATGCCGGGTGTTGGCCCTGTGTGCCTCGGTCGTATGCAGTCCTGATTGTGGCGCTCACCTGCACGGCGCCAAACACGCATACGACCATCATTGGCACCAAGGCAGAAGCGACTCTCATCGCTGAAGACGACACGTCTCCATTCGTCCCTCCATTCACGCCTATCGCGACACCACTGGAGGCGGGCTGCACGATGTTGGGGCGTGAGCTGAAGACGGCCTAACGGTGTGCGGGACCGTAGCCCAGATTCATGGAGACGGTTGCGAATGGTCCTCGCCGATACCCCAGGAGCAACAGTGTCCCTAATTTGCTGGGAAGTGGCGGTGCGGTCCCCTACGGCACTGCGTAGGATCCTACGGTCTTGGCGTGCATCCGTGCGTCGCTGCGGTCCGGTCCCAGGTCGACGGGCACGTGCACCTTCTGCCGACCACTGGCGACAACATCGATGTACTGTGGAGACCTCACGCCCCACGTGTTGAGCAATTCGGCGGTACGTCCACCCGGCCTCCCGCATGCCCACTATACGGCCTCGCTCAAAGTTCGTCAACTGCACATACGGTTCACGTCCACGCTGTCGCGGCATGCTACCAGTGTTAAATACTGCGATGGAGCTCCGTATGCCACGGCAAACTGGCTGACACTGACGGCGGCGGTGCACAAATGGTGCGCAGCTAGCGCCATTCGACGGCCAACACCGCGGTTCCTGGTGTGTCCGCTGTGCCGTGCGTGTGATCATTGCTTGTACAGCCCTCTCGCAGTGTCCGGAGCAAGTATGGTGGGTCTGACACACCGGTGTCAATGTGTTCTTTTTTCCATTTCCAGGAGTGTATTACTCCACGAAAGACAACTTCTAATGTTTCAAATGGTTCTAAGCACTATGGGACTTAACATCTGAGGTCATCAGTCCCCTAGACTTAGAACTATTTAAACCTAACTAACCTAAGGACATCACACACATCCATGCCCGAGGCAGGATTCGAACCAGCGACCATAGCAGCCGCGTGGTTCCGGACCGAATCGCCTAGAACCGCTCGGCTACAACGGCCGGCAAAAGACTACTGCTCGATATAAACTTAAGGTCTGGACATTGGAGGAAGTCTGGAAGTCAGGAACTTCACACAAACACATCCCCTCGTCTTATTCGACGAAAACTGAAAAATCCTTCCATAGATAGTATTTGAAAGCTATAACTGTGTTTCAAATGGCATGCTATCGCGTCTTGTGAGCTCGAATACGACTACGAGTGATGGTGAGTTTCAGACGTCGAACTCGCTCAAATACCATTCCTTTAATCCAGAGGCCGCTATTTCGTGGTTTTCTTAAATCACCTGGTTGCCACACCCGTAACCGATCTTGTTGTCCATCCTACAAATCGTGTTGATGTTGGGTAACTAGTGGTCACGATGTTTACGCGCTGTTTACCTCTGACCTTCGTTCATCCCTTGCCCAGCCAACTGAAGGTCAGAAACGTATCAATATTGTCAGGCAGGACATCACTGTTGTCGAGAGGGTGAACTGAAAACTCTTTTGATGATAGTACCATTCCGCCACATCCCACCCATATTAATTTACTCTCTGGAGATCAGTTAATTGAAACAATGGGAAATTGAAACTGCCTTTCAACCAGTACTCGAGTAATAGTATCTTCAAACTTTGATCGCATGTTTGTATCACCAACGTGATTCATTTTTAGGTGCTTACAGAATGTCTGCGGAGACCTGGCGGTGAACAGAAGCACCGTGAGTCTCTGGGCGAGGTGTCTGTCATCATCGAACAAGGTCGCGCGAACCCGTCTGGCCGCACACAGCTGTGACTCCTGCAGTGTTCTAACGTGCAGACACTCTCATTCGAGGTGATTGACGGATCGCAATCAAACACCTCGCTGCTCAGCTGGACGTCTCTGCTGGTAGTGCTGACACACTTGGTCAACGATTGGGGTACTGGAAGGTGTGTCCTCGGACCTCGCACCTTTCGACTTCCATCTGTTTGGCCCAAAGAAAGATGCACTCAGTGGGGAGCAGTACGTAGATGATGGGGAGGTTATTGATGCACCAAGTCGTTGATTCCGACGTCGACCAGTAGAGTGGTACCTTATGAGAATACAGACCTTCCCAGAAAGGTGTCGTAATAGCGTCGTAATGTACGGCGATAATATTAAAAAATAGATTTTTGTAGCCAAAAGAGTGAGGAATAATGTCATGTATTGAACCCCTGAATAAAATAAACCTGCTTCCAGATAAAAATGTGTTGCGGTGCTTATTGAACGCCCCTCGTATATTCTCAAGTGTGGCAAAACGTTTTTCGATATGTATGCTCGCTTACCAAATAACGGCACTGTCCACGTTAACGAAAAAACTTTCTATTTACGAGACAGTTACATGCAGTGGTATAAAACTCTCCGCGAATTTTCCAGCGCCACGTTTCCAGTGAGAGGTAAAGTGAATGTAGGAAACGTAGAGCAGATAGGAGGCCCAGATCCGTGCCCCGTGATGTGCCGAGCGGGAGATGCAAAGTGTTTCCGGGCGGTAGATCAACAGGCGACGGCCTCCTCGTCGAACGTATTGGCCGCGATGCTATCGCCCGGTCGCGGCCGTGGTAGCAGCGCGCCCACACGCAACGATCGCAGCCGCCAGATAAGGCGAAACAAAACCCGCTTTAGCTCTCCTCCGTGCCACGTGTTATGAGGGGCAGATTGCCGCAGATATTATCTACAGCTGGGCTGGTACAACGGCACAGGTGATATAAATCGAGCGCACGCTTTCCAGGCGCGATTTCTATACCTTGTGGCCTGGAACAATTGAGCTTATGAAAACACAACCCTCTGGATTATGCAGATCGCATGAGCAGGCTCTCGCTCAAAGCTGGCGGCAGCCTGTGTACAGTTGAGAGATCACCTGGAAATGGAGGCCATGCCACTCATCAAAATATTTGTAGTGTGTGTGTGTTTGTGTGTGTGTGTCTGTCTGTGTGTGTGTGTGTGTGTGTGTGTGTGTGTGTGTGTCGCTAAGGGAGCAGCTAGGTGGGGAAGGGAAGAGCTTAACGTTTGAACAATGGCGATATTGCTCATTCCCGATTACACGTTCTATGTACTCTTGAAACTTATTTGCTTTAATTATCGTGGCGGTGTCGAGCAAACAAATGTAAATTAGAGTCGACCACATGAAATTAATTTATCAGCTATTGTATATACCCTGGCAATGTATTCAAGTTCTTGAATGTAAAAATGTAAATATAAGAACTTTTAGCTCAATAAATGAGTGAACGAGCGGATAGAAAATACAGCACAATAGAGCTGTAGCTCACAGGAATAACTTGTGTAATTTACATGATTGAGACTTTTCTCCGTATGCAAATATACACTGAGGGGACAAAAGCCATGGTATAGCTTCTAATATCGCGTCGGAGCTCCTTTTTCCCGCTGTAGTGCAGCAACTCGACGTGACATGGACTTATCTCGTTGGAAGTCCATTGCAGAAATACTGAGCTAAGCTGCCTCTACAGCCGCCCATAATTGCGAAAGTGTTGCCGGTGCAGGATTTTGTGCACGAACGGACCTCTCGATTATGTCCCATAGATGTTCGACGGGATTCACGCGGACGATCTGAGTGGCCACATCATTTGCTGGAACTGTCTAGAATGTTGTTGAAACCAATCGTGATCAGCTGTGGCCCGGTGACATGGTGCATTGTCATCCATAAAAATTCTATCGTTGTTTAGGAATATAAAACTCACCAATGGCTGCAAATGGTCTTCAAGCAAAGGCGCTTGCGTCGGTCGTCTGCTGCCAAAACCCAAGAACTCCAAATTTCGACGCACTGTCCAAACGGATACGTTTATTCATACAATGTAGGCTTTCACGGCCGGTGTTGTCTTCAGTTGAAACTTCCAGGCTGAGAGGCCGTGATCGATGTATAAAATTTCCACCTAACGTTTCGTCTCAATCTGCGGGAGACATCTTCTGAGGTCGTCCGGCTACTGCCACTGAGGCTCCAGGTACTCTCGCATTTATAGAGCGCATAGAGGGCACCACCATTTGTCATGTGGTGCTGACGGTATACCTACGCCTGCCAAGATAGGTATACCGTCACCATCACGTGGCAAATGGTGGTACCCTCTATGCGCTCTATAAATACGAGAGTACCTGGAGCCTCAGTGCCATCCTCACCCGCCGCATCCACCAGCAACTCCACCAACACCGCCTCCTTTCCGTTACGCAGTGTGGCTTTCGGCCGTCTTTCTCTTCTGATGATCTTCTCCTTCACCTCACTCATCTCCTTTCCGAACAGCTTCATTCCCGTCGCTCCGCTATCTTCCTCTCCCTGGACCTTGAACGTGCCTATGACCGCGTATGGCGTTCCGGTCTCCTCTTCAAGCTCCAAACCTTCGCCCTTCCTATTAACTACGTCTGTCTGGTCGGCTCCTTTCTCTCCCAACGTCCTTCCTACGTCACCATCCATAACACGGAATCCTACACCTTTTTTCCCTCCTCCGGTGTGCCCCAAGGCTCCGTCCTCTCCCCCCTCCTGTACCTTTTGTATACAGCGGACATGCCGCCGCCATCACCCCCCGTCCACCTTCTCCAGTTTGCCGATGACACCGCCTTCCTTGCCCTTACCCCCACCCTGCCACGTTCCCAACACCTTCTCCAATCCCATCTTGACCGGTGCACCACTTGGTGCAACCAGTGGTTGCTTAAGGCCAATCCCTCCAAAACCCAGGCGATCATTGTAGGCAAAACCACCCCTTCCTTCCGCCTCCTCGATTTCTATCTAACCATCTATGGCCGTCCTATCGCCCTCACCCCCACCCTTAAGTACCTTGGCGTCACCCTCGACCGTCGCCTCTCCTGGACCCCCCATCTCCAGACAATCCAAGCCAAGGCACACTCCCGACTCTGTCTCCTCAAGCTCCTTTCCGGCCGTACGTTGGGTCTGGACCCTCCACCATCCTCCACACCTATAAATCCCTCATCCGCCCTATCCTCTGTTACGCCCATCCTGCCTGGATCTCCACCCCCCCTACCTTTTACAAATCCCTTCAGATCCTTGAACGCCATGCTCTCCGCCTCACCTATCACATCCGTCTCCCCTCCCCCACCGGATCCTGTATGACCTAATTCCTCAAACGGACACAGATCCTCTACGCCTCCCGTAAACTCGATCCTCCTTACCTGCTTGTCTCACCCATCCTCTCCCACCCCCGCCCACTTCCGCGCCTATATTCCCACGTCCCACCTGCTCTCCATCTCTCCACCCTCCTTACCCTCTCCCAAGGTGGCTTCCACCAGCTCCCCCTCCCTGAGGATGCCCTCCTCCCCTCCATCTACCCCTCCTACCAATTTTGATCCTCCCTCCCTCTTCTTGTGTTTGTTCCTTTGTGCACCCTCCCTCCCTTCTCTCCCCCTTCCCTCCCTCATCCCTTTCTCCCCACTCCTTCCCCGGGCTTCCCCTACCCCCATCCCTCTACTCCTCCTCCCATCTCCTCTGTCATTGGCATCTTTGCTCTCCCCTCTCCCTCCCCCTCACCCTTCTTCCCCTCTTGGCGGGTCCCCAGACTCGCGCACGTTACGTGGACATTCGCGCGCCGGAGATCATCGCAATCCGTTTCTCGCGTGTGCCGTCGTGTTTTGTGTTTAGTGTTCACCGTCACGCTCCATCGTTCACATGTGCCATCGATATCATCAGTGTTTGTGCGTCGTGTCGACAGTTTGTCGTGTGGATTATCGTCGAGTGTGAACGACCTCATGTTTTTTATGTTACTGTTTCTACTGTTTTTTACTCGCCGATTGTTCAAACTCATGTGTCGCCTATACGTTTTATCATTGTTACCTCTTGGGCTGAAGAGCGGCGTAATGTGCTGCTGCCAGCCTACCTGTTGTTGTACGGGTGTCAAAATCACAATAAAGAAAAAAAAAAGAGCCTCAGTGGCAGTAGCCGGACGACCTCCAGAAGATGTCTCCAGCAGATGGAGACGAAACGTTAGATGGAAATTTTATACATCGACCACGGCCTCTCAGCCCGGAAGTTTCAACTGAGGGATATGTTCATTGTAAATCCCAAACAGTGCGAAACAAGACTCATCCGACAAAATGACTTTCTTTCATTGCTCCATAGTCCAGGTTTTATGACTTCGGCACTATGCTTGCTCGTTATGGGCATTTGCATCGTTGATTTTGGAATTCCAGCTCGTCCTGAAGTCCTCTGTTTCTGCAGCTCCCTTCGTGTTGTTTTGGTGCTGGCAGCGTTCGCGAGTGTGACATTGAATTCTGCAGCGATCTTTCTAGCTGCCGTCCTCTTATTTTCTGTCACACAGTGTGGGATCCGTACCAGATAGGGTTGATAGAAGAGATAGAGAAGATCCAACGGAGAGCAGCGCGCTTCGTTACAGGATCATTTAGTAATCGCGAAAGCGTTACGGAGGTGATAGATAAACTCCAGTGGAAGACTCTGCAGGAGAGACACTCAGTAGCTCGGTACGGGCTTTTGTTAAAGTTTCGAGAACATACCTTCACCGAAGAGTCAAGCAGTATATTGCTCCCTCCTACGTATATCTCGCGAAGAGACCACGAGGATAAAATCAAAGAGATTAGAGCCCACACAGAAGCATACCGACAATCCTTCTTTCCACGAACAATACGAGACTGGAATAGAAGGGAGAACCGATAGAGGTACTCAGGGTACCCTCCAATGGTAAATTGGTAATCCCTTGATGCCTCAGAACGTGTCTTACCAACCGATCTCTTCTTCTAGTCAAGTTTTGCCACAAATTCCTCTTCTCCCCAATTCTATTTAGTGCCTCCTCATTAGTTACGTGATCTACCCTCTTCAGTGACCGGCTGTCACGATCACACGACACTTTCGTCCACATTGTGACATACCGGATGATTTTTTCCGCTTTCCCTGTATGTGATATAAATCTTCGACACGGTGCCCCTTGAAGCACCAAACATTTCGGTCCTCTGTTAAGAGGTACCTGTGACACGAACACCAACAATTTGCTGACGTTCAAGCTCACTTGGCAGCGACACGACGTTCTCATAACTACACAGAACACTTTTCTGGCGACGGCTCACACCTGGAACGTATTGAGGAAGTTCCACAGGTGCCGCTCATGGTGAAATACAACACCGCAAGCAGCAGACTTAGCTAGCATCTATGTTCGATCTTGCATTTCACAAGGTGTTTCTAAATTTTTGTACAACCGCTGCACACATGCATATGTAATGACACTTTTATAAAGTAACTGCTGATTTAAAATTTGAAGAGAGTATTAAATCATGCAGGAAATAGTCTACACCGGTCTACATTAAAGATATGGTAAAACAAAAGATCTAGAAACAAACATGTCTCAACGACTCCAGAGCTTGTGGACACCAGATCAGCAGTGATACAGCTTGCAGGATATAGTCTACATTAGTGTAAAAAGCTTTTAACATGTTGACCGGAATACTTTATTTGAAATTCTGTAGGTGGCAGAGGTAAAATACAGGGAACGAAAGGCTATTTATAATTTGTACTAAAACCAGATGGCAGTTATAAGAGTCGAGGTACACGAAAGGGAAACAGTGTTGAGGAGTGAGACAGTGTTGGAGCCTATCTCAGATATTATTCAATCTGAATATTGAGCAAGCAATGAAGGAAACAAAATAAAAATTTTGAGTAGGAATTAAAATCCATGGATAAGAAATAAAAACGTTGAGGTTTGCCGACGTCATTGTAATTCTGTCAGAGGCAGTAAAGGACCTGGAAGAGCAGTTGAACGGAATGCAAAGGAGGATTAAGATGGACATCAACAAAAGCAAAACGAAGATCATGGAATGTAGTCGAATTAAATCAGGTGATGCTGAGGGAATTAGATTAGGAAATGAGACACCTTAAAGTAGTAAATGACTGTCGAAGCAGGGAGAATATAATGTGTAGACTGGCTGTGGCAAGGAAAGCTTTTCTGAAGGAGATAAATTTGTTAATATCGAGTATAGATTTAAGTGTCAGGTAGTCGTTTCTGAAAGTATTTGCATGGAGTGTAGCCATGTATGGAAGTGCAACATGGACGATAAATAGTATGGAGAAGAAGAGAATAGAAGCTTTCGAAATGTGGTGCTACAGAAGAACGCTGTAGATTAGATGGGTAGATCACGTAACTAATGAGGAAGCACTAAATAGAATTGGGGAGAAGAGGAATTTGTGGCAAAACTTGACTAGAAGAAGAGATCGGTTGGTAAGACACGTTCTGAGGCATCAAGGGATTACCAATTTACCATTGGAGGGAAGCGCGGAGGGTAAAAGCCATAGAGGGAGACCAAGAAATGAATACGCTAGGCAGATTCAGAAGGTTGTAGGTTGCAGTAGCTATTCGGAGATGAAGAGGCTTGCACAGGATAGATTAGCATGGAGAGCTGCATCAAACCAGCCTCTGGCCTGAAGACCACAACAACACCATAGCGTAAGTGATCCTTATTGTTGTTTTTGTTCAACTCCACACGGAAGGAGCCTGCCAGTAACTGAAATTTTTAATTGCAGTCAGGTGTCCCTGGGCAACGGCAAAATTTCCGGCTGATTGTTTCAGCTCGAAAGCATTCTTTGGATTGAAAGATAGAAGCTGCGTTACCAGTAAGGCCTTATCAGGCAGTTGGTGATTATTCCAAATGCTTTGGAATAGATCTTGTTTTCAGGAATGTTGCTGCAAGCTGCGCTTACGCACAGTGTTCACGCACTCTTTACTTTATTCAATATTTGATTGACGTGAACCATGCCTGGATCACATTAATAATTACATCCCATTGTTTATCAGTGACTGTACAATGAATGTTCTTTAGCAACTTTTTCTTATGAGTAAATTAAGTAATTTTACGACTCAGCGCAACCTCTTATTTGTCGTGTGGCTGTAGTTGGTGGCGATCCAATCTTTTACGTTGATTTCAATGTCAGATAGCATTTTCTTATTCAAAGTTCCCCGTTGCTCTTATAGCCATCAGGATACATTCAAAATGCGCTTCACGCCTCTTCACATAGCGACCTTTTATTCACTTTACTTACAAACTAATAATGTAATGAAACTCGACAGCTGAAACCAAGTTCCTGGCCGGCTCCGGTGCAATGGGCAAGTCCTTGTGATGGTGAAAGAGACTGGCGGGTCCCTCACTCAGTGATGACTGGTGTGGCACGGCGGCAGCGTACGTCACGAAGGTTCCTAGCGAGGCTCCGATTGAACAACTGTGGGTGCAGTCGGCGCCTGGCCCAGAGTTCGACGGAAGACTCGCTTTGGGTGTTGTTGCTGCGAGTGCTGAACAGGAACTGGGTATCAGCCGTCGACTTATCTGATCTACAAATTTGCTTCCGCTGTTTTGCAATAGATGGAAGTAGCAGCAAATCGTGGTGCAGATTGTAGGTCGCAAGTGTCAGATAACAATCTCAGGCATTTGCAAGCTTAAAGTCATCAAAATATTAGTCAAAATCAAATGGTTCTGAGCACTATGGGATTTAACTGCTAAGGTCATCAGTCCCCTAGAACTTAGAACTACTTAAACGGAACTAACCTAAGGACTTCACATACATCCATGCCCGAGGCGGGATTCGAACCTGCGAGCATAGCGGTCGCGCTTCCAGACTGTAGCGCCTAGAACCGCTCGGCCACTCCGGCCGGCAAAATATCAGTCGATTTGGAGTGTATCATATTCTCGACTGGATATGTCAACTGACGAGCCCAGTTCTCGTCATTTCCGGTAAGTTTTAATTTTCTGCTTTAACATGAAGAAGTATGCGGCTGAGGCTCATAAAATGCTGGATAAGACCTACAATGAGGTTCCTGCTAGTGAAAGAACGTGCAGAGAATGGTTCCAACGCTTCAAGAACGGTGATTTTGGCGTAGAGAGAAGGTTTTCGACTCTACTAAAACCGATAATCGCAAGGGATCGTCATCTAAAGCAGCTGATGCCTTTGAGCCGAGCACTGAAAGACAGGCGGCCACAATACAGCAACAGACATCAAAAAATTATTTTGCAGCGTGACAGTCCTCGATCTCATGTCGCAAGACCCATCAAAACATACTTGGAAACGTTGAAAAGGGAAGTCCTACCCCACTCACCGTATTCTCCAGACATTGCTCCCTCTGTTTACCACCTTTTTCGATTAATGGTACACGACATAGCTGACCAGCACATCCGGTCATACGAACAAGTGCAGAATTGGATCGGTTCATGGATCTCCTTGAAGAACGGCAAGTTCTTCCTCCGCGGGATTCGTATGCTGCCAGAAAGATGGGAGAAAGTAGTGGCCAGTTGTAACCAATACTTTGGATCGTAAACTGTTTGTAACTTTTTCACAATAAAGCTTCGAACTTCGAGGAAAACGGTGGAAGGAAAGTTGTAGACCTAATATATCGTCCTGCTTCCAAAGTGAACTTTGAGTTTTTCATCCTTCGGCCTGCAGCCTAAGTTCGGTCTTGTGTAAATTAAGTGTTAATAACGAACTTTCATAAACAATGGCAGTGATTTACTTTTCTCCGAAGGAGGAGTATTTTGATTGACGTACTTTTCGACAAAACTTCCATACATTATTTGCGCTATGTTCTCATTGCGCCTCAACCAGTGAAAGCCATATTAAATATGGTACAGCATTTTCTGTGTATTCGATGTTTTGGTTATACCACCAACACTCGGTGGTAAGAGCCTTGTCCACTAAGCAGGGCGATATTGACAGTTCCGTGCAAGACGCTTTATATACACCTCATCATCCCATTAGCACCTCACTTTGTAGCATCCTCGTTTTCCTCTCCATATCGAATGGAGTTTCTTAAAGTCTACTGCTTCAGTCTTTAAGCATCCTACGTTGGATCTCTTGTCTGACGTCAGCTTTCAAAATACTAAGGTGGCGGCGCCTCTGCAAGATAAGAACTGTAGACAACAGGCGTGCGGGAAATAACACCTTGCCTGCCGTTGGCCTAACTTTAGACGGATTAGACGAGGTTAGAATTAAACCGCCCAAGCCGTTCCCTCAAAGCTGTGGAACGTGAAGATGAAGAGGGACGGCTGTCGACGAGTAGCCATACTGTACGAGAGGACATAGACACGTCGCGTTGACATCGCATCAGCAGCACATGGCTGTAAGTAACTCTGATTTTGCCAAGTTGTGATATGAACTTGTCAATCCCCTTTTACTTCCTTAATTACTAGTTCGTGTCTGTGCCAAGTCAAATCAGCTCTTAGTTTAAGTGTGTATTGTTGATCTACTGTATGAATGATAGTGATAATAAACGTGAATTATTTCAAATTTTAATAACTTTAGGAATAATCTACCACAGATTGACGCGCAGCATGAGGCCATTTTCATATCAGTCAATCAGTTCAGATTACTTTGTCACATTCTGGCGCCAGCGTTGGGCCGTTATACATATTAGTTCCTCAGTCAATTTATTCCACTACATTTTGGCGCCCTGCGCAGGGCTCCGATTTGATTTCATGATCTGTTCATTGTCGGTGTGAGGACTTCGAAATTATTAGATACCACTTGGGAAAAATTAAACTCTCTTAGTTGCATAGAAAATACTAACCCTTTTGTATGCAGCGTAAGGCGCACAGATGGTTAGTGTGAATGTGCTGAGCGTGTTGTAAATGAACTGTATCGAATAGATGAAGATGGAGTTAGAGTATTTGGTGTCTGTCGTCACAGCATCCCGTGTAACTTGTGTTGTAGTTTTGTATAATTAAAGTGTGTAGTTTATGCTGTTTTGAGTTTTTTTCTGCTTTGTTCGTCCCGATAGCTGAGTGGTCAGAGTGACGGATTTCAGTCCTACGGGCCCGGGTTCGATTCCCGGCTGGGTCGGGGACTGGGTGTTGTTTTGTCTCCATCATCATTTCATCTCCATTCGACGTGCAGGTCGCCCAAAGTGGCGTCGAAAGTAATAAGACCTGCATCAAGGCGACCGGACCTGCCCCGCAAGGGGCCTCCCGGCCAATGACGTCAAACTCTCATTTCCATTATTTTTTCTGCGTTTCCATTGCTTTGCCTTCTGCAACCAGCATAGTCGCTGTTTCGTTTCTGTGACTTCATTCTGTGGAGCACTTTTAGTTTCGTACCCGCGGTTTCTACGCAACTGTCGTCTGAAAAGTTGACAGATGTGAAAAACGAAAACTCAATCGAATAAAGTTCGAGAACGAACTTTAAGCACGATGGACTTCCGAGGCCGGTGTACGGAGTCCACTGGATCACATACTCGCGATGTTAGCAGACACCACGGAACAGTTAGCCGAAAGAAAATAAGGCAATGCTGGCACAACATAACAGTTAGCTACCACCGCATCACACCTGACCGCGACAAAACATAGGAACGCAGAGTTCGTCGAACCATTCGCTCAGAAGAGGAGGTGGAAACAGGACGCAGTTTGCCAGACTAGAAACCGAGCTGTTATTCTGCATTCAAAACGTTGACTGCCAGGTCGCAGAAGTTAGATGTGAATTGGGGACCGAGACTGCAAATTACGGGCAGAGGTCGCCGACAGTCTGGGCGAGATGAAAAGCGTGTGCTATGAGTTACCATCGTGTAAACTCATCTAAAATGGCGGCTATCGCAGCACGTATATATAATGGAAAGATCTTCCATGCATACAAAGCAGGAAACTAGTCGGCAATTAAGCAAAACACAGACAAGTGCGTCTGCTCTCCAACAGGAGTTGTCTGCAGTGCGACAGTCTAGCATCCTTACAACACAGGTCACGCCATCGGATTTGCATGCTGTTTTCGACGCAAGGTGTGGACACGCTACTGCCTTGGTTCGGTCGTACCCATAGCATCCCAACAAATGTGCAAAATATATATATATATATATATATATATATATATATATATATATATATATATATATATATATATACTACGGTGTCGTAGCAGGCGGAGAGGTGATACTCCGACGTGGCGCGTCCCAGGTGGCGGATAGGGGGGTCCTCACCGGTTTACCGGCGGACTTGAGCGAAATAAAATAGCTCTCGCGGACCAAACACTAAACAACCTCTACGGCTAACAATCGTAGTTGTAACTCGGAGCTTGCTCCATACAAGGTTGACTACCTTTGAAAGTCAAACATGGAAGGAAATCTTTCAAGGAATAGTCCACCGCTTGGCAATAACCAAGGAAGACTGCACTCGGATACGGTGGGCAGTCACCTGAAA
Source organism: Schistocerca americana (assembly GCF_021461395.2). Taxonomy (NCBI): domain Eukaryota; kingdom Metazoa; phylum Arthropoda; class Insecta; order Orthoptera; family Acrididae; genus Schistocerca; species Schistocerca americana. Next base: position 376,230,715 of record NC_060123.1, on the reverse strand, counting down.
GATAACTTGGATGAGTCGGAGCATCTGAAAATACCCAAAACGGACAGACGACCAAAACTCAAGACAGGACAAATAAACTACATTGCGACACACAATATAAATTCCCTCATACAACCAGGCAAACTCAAAATTCTGACGGATGAAATGGATAGCAAGGGGATTCTCATAACCATACTTCAAGAAATGAGAAATACTGATCAGGAGCCGATAGAATCACAAGGATATAGGATTTATAAGGGAATACCAGGGAAAAGAGTCATGAAACAGTGTCCACAATTTGGAACAGGATTCGTGGTGAGTCTGAAAATAATAGAGTCCATAATAGAATTTAAAGCACAATCTCCCAGGCTCTCAACATTAACTCTAAAAGCTGCAAATAAAATGTACACAATAATAAATGCCCATGCCCCGACAAATGATAAAAATAATAAAAAAGAACACAGAGAAGAGGTAGAAAAATTTTGGGAGCTCTTAGATCAAACGACGAATAACATTAATAAAAATCACATCAAAATTTTAATTGGAGACTTCAATGCCCAGTTAGGAAGGGAAAAGAGATATAGAGACATAATAGGGAAATGGACAGCACAAAGAAGAACAAACAAAAATGGCATAAGACTAGTGGAATTTTGCAGAAACCATGACATGATCTCAAAGTCGACGTATTTTAAGAGAAGACCAAGTAAACTAAAAACTTGGAAACATCCAGACTGGAAAAAAGGAGAATGGCAACTGGACCATGTCTGCATGGATAAAAATTACCACAAGGAAATTTACAATGTGAAAGTACTGAGAGGGACAGATACCGGATCAGATCATTACATGATAAAAATTAAAATTAAATTAACCCCATTAGCAAAGAAAAAATTCCACCAGAAGAAGAAGAGAACCTATGACCCTCATAAACCGATACAAAATGAGGATTATGAAGCACGAACCAGGGATATAAAAATAACAGATGATCTGGAAGAAATAATTCCCAAATTGAAACAAATAGCTGAACAAGTTGCCCCTATGAATCCAAGGAAAAAACACCAGTGGTGGAACGATGAATGTGATGAAGCAGTGTTGGATCGACACCAAGCCTGGTTAAGGCATCAAAATGAAAAAACAGAAAAATCATATTTGGAACTCACAAGACAAAGGAAGACAACACAAAAAATAATAAGGAGAGTTAAACGTCAGTACCAAAAAGATATACTTCTAATGATAGAAACAAATAGTGAAAAAACAAACTCAAGAGACTATTACAAAATATTTGGCAGACAATTACAAAGATATGATCCTCCAACATTAATGTTAAAAGATAAAGATAATAACCTAGCCCATAGCAATAGTAAAATTACAGAAATTCTAGCAGAAACATTTAACAAGTTACTAAATTGTGAAGATCCCCCAGAACTTCTTCAGATAAACACAGAAACCCCAATTAAAACACCAGCAGAAAATATAAATCCACCTACAATTAATGAGGTCTACAGAGCTTTGAAAGAACTCAAAAACTACAAAGCAAGTGGAGAAGATCAAACGTTTGCTGAACTTTGGAAATATGCAGCAGAACCAGTAAAGATAGCATTACACCAATTCATAGTAAAAATCTGGAATGAAGAGAAATTACCAGAAAATTGGACTACTGCTATAATACATCCATTACATAAGAAAGGAGAAAAATCAAATCCAGACAACTATTGAGGAATTTCCCTTTTGGACTGCACGTATAAGATCATGTCAAGAATACTATACAACCGCTGTAAAGATCAATTAGAACTGGAACTGGGAGAATATCAAGGAGGATTTAGATCCTGGAGAAGCTGCTCAGAACAGATAATCACCTTGAAGTTAGTTATGGATGTCTACAAAAGAAGGCAAAAACAACTAGTCATAACCTTTGTAGATTTCAAAAAGGCGTATGATTGCATCCATAGATCTTCAATGATGAAAATATTAAGGAATTTTGGACTTCATCCTAAATTAATAAAAATGATACAGTTAACCTTAACAAACACCAAATCCAAAGTAAAATTTAGAGGAGAAATATCTGAACCATTTACGATTAAAACAGGGTTGAGACAGGGAGATTGTTTATCACCATTGCTATTCAATTGTGCTCTTGAATATGTAATGAGAGAATGGTACAAGGAAAATCCTATGAATATTAAAATTGGAACTAAGAAAGATAAAATAAACCTAAATTGCTTGGGATTTGCTGATGACCTAGCATTACTAGCTAATAATATTCAGGAAGCCACGAAACAAATAACAAGCTTACAAAATATAGCACAAAAATTAGGACTCCAGATATCATTTGAAAAGACTGAAATAATGGTAACGGATCCACTTGTAATAGATCACATCACAGTGAACAATAGGGAAATTAAAATAGTGAAACAATTTAAATACCTGGGTGAAATTATAACACATAAATTGGACGAGAAACCTGCATGGCGAGCAAGAACTAATAAAATGATAAAAGCTCAAAAACTAACATGGTCTACGTACAATAAAAAATGTCTGTCAATTAAAACAAAATTAAAACATTACAAGATGGTGGTTCAACCAGAGGTTACATACGGAAGTGAAACTCTTTTTAAAGTCACCCAGAAAAACAGAATTGACAAAATTTTAAAAGTAGAGAGAAGAATTGCTAGAACATGCATAAATAAGAAATATCAAAAAGCTGGGCAATGGCGGATAGTTCCAAATGAAGTGGTATACAGAGAACTGGAGCCCATCACTGATACTATACGAAAGAAAAGGATCTCTTTTTGTGGTCACATTCTGAGGACACCAGAAACCAGATTATCAAGGAAAATTATTGAGAAACTCTGGAATTTGAAACAACAAGGAGGATGGCTTAAGGAAATAAGAGAGGATATGGAAGAACTAGAAATAACTCTGGATGATTTGCAGAACAAAAAGTCAAATTTAAAGAAGTTGAGGGACACAGAAATAAGATTTAAACCAAAAATTGACAAACGACATACAATGAAAAGGGTATTTACAGATAAGGAACGACGAAAAGCATCGGAACGAATGAAGAGATACTGGGCCACTCGGAAGGGGAAAATACCAAAGAAGAGGACCAGAAATGATTGACTGAAGTGGTCCAATGAGGCCGTAAAAGCAGAAGAAGAGGAAGAAGATATACTGTATATCAAATTGCTTGAATACTTTTGACATACTTATTTTTGATGAGTTTTTGCAAAGAATAATTTGTCTTTTCCTTTACTCCACAAATTTCGTAAATTGTGAGCCAGTTGCCGGCCGGGGTGGCCGAGCGATTCTAGGCGCTACAGTCTGGAACTGCGCGACCGCTACGGTCGCAGGGTCGAATGCTGCCTCGGACATGGATGTGTGTGATGTCCTTAGGTTAGTTAGGTTTAAGTAGTTCTAGGTTCTAGGGGACTGATGACCTCAGCAGTTAGGTCGCATAGTGCTCAGAGCCATTTGAATCGTTTTTGTCAGCCTGTCATGTGGTGAACTTACTTCTAGTGCCCTTGGTTATATTCGTCTTTTTCCGCCATGAGTGTGTTTAACATTAGTTCTTGATCTGGCTTCTTCTTCCGATGCAGGCCGCTGACATTGAGATGATGCGCGGAAGAAAGGAAAACTTTGGTGGTTTTACACAAATAATAATTACTATTCAGACAACACAAATGGCTACCACACACATCTTACAAAAATACGTCTTCTCCACTCGAAAACTGTCTGTCTCTCTATTAACAAAAAAAAATGAATGGAATCTTTTATCATTTGTTATCCGCCTTCCAGCGGAGCAAAATATATCTTTATCGGCACTTTCAGAGGCCGCGCTATTAATTATTATCATTGGTTTTAAATTTTTGTCGTAGCTTGTGCGGCTTTTCCATATGTACCTATACAACCGCCCCCACACTGTGCGGTGACATGCAATGGAGGCGCACAGTGTTTTGTACACCCTCGTACAGCCTAAATTTAAGTTTGTGCCGGAGGGGGTACAATGACCTTTATTTGTCGGTGTATTTCTCTTTGTATTTTTGGGTTGGATATGTCAGCTTGTCTTGCTTACACATTATCTTGCAGGAAATACATAACTTACATATGGAATGATAATTAACGAAGTATTTACATGAGGGCACTCCAGGAGCGGTTACTCGTCTCTGCCAACATTGCTAGTCTCTGTGCGCGTGCACGCTAAATATGTTTGTTGACTCCGCAACAACCGTTAAATGTTCCACATATTATTGGGTACGGTCGTCCGCGATTCCACTCGCACTTTTAGTGTCATTTTCACTCTGAGTGCCTTACTATCCGGCGAATAGGTTGTTATGGCGTGGTTTTCCAACGTGAGTGCGATGCAAGTTCGTTTACTCTTCAAGAACCGATGCTGCGGCAGATAATTCACCCTTCTTACGGCCCGGGAAGGATCTTCACCGTTCTATCCACATTTTTAGTGTGGTGAATACTGCACATTAACACCTGACGTCAAGGTAAGTGATGCTTGCACAATTGTAATTTGCTGATTAATATATCAGACGTTGCGTAGCATGACATTACCATAATTGATTCGTTGCACTATTGCACACGCGTTTGGATACCACTATCTATTTCGTCGTTCACTTTGGTGTGAGAACTGTTTTCAGTCCTTGAGGTTTTTTCCCTTTCTGTTACTTTTTTCAAGTTCATATTTTACATATGGCTCGATATACACTTAAAATTCACATAAACATTTTGACATAAGAATGCAAATTGCAATGTCTTACATCTAAGGCTGACACTCCACACATTATTTGCATCAAACGTAAAAAATTCTTAAATACTAAAACATTACAAAATTCCTTCTTCAATTACTGTTACTGGTTAGTACAGTTTGTTTGCTAACTTCTAAAACATTCCTTCGTACATAAATACAAGTAACTTATTTACATTCCCTTACATCGTGTTATTATATGCGCATTAAATGCATCTGCATTATATTTTCCAGTCATGCATACATTAGTTATGAGAGTTAAATATTTTACTAGGGAGAAATAGAGAAAAACATTTACATCAGGCTTCTACATTACGCGTTGCTGGCTTAACAACGCTTTGCTGCCGCCTCCTGCGTTGGGGACGGAAAAAGAAATTACTATTCTACTGGTTTATGGGTTACTAAGGAAATGCTATTCGTCCTTTCTTAAGTCACTTATTAGGGAACTCCCTTTTCATGGAATCGAAACGTATTAACGACTCATGTACTACATATGCCATTGTGTTGCTCATAATTGTTTACGTGTAGCTTTGTGTTCGTAACGCAAAAGTTTTTGGATTACGTCATGCTTACCCCTTTATGATTATGTGGAAATGTCGTCGTTTATTTTCGCATGTGACCCGGTATGAGTTGATTAGTTTTATTTGAGGTCACATACCTCCGTGTTCATGTGCACTTTGTAGTCTGTAGGTACGGGTAAATGTTTTGTAGTTGCACTGAGACGATGTATATTCTTATTCTTCATTTGCTTGATGACCAAAATATACACATAAACATACTAATAACTAATTCATTTCCTTGAGGTGCGGCTCGTTTTTTTCATTTGGTACCTGTAACACCCGAAGTAAATCTCTTCTGCTGCGCCGTGTCGATGCACTGGTCGCTGCAATATAAAAAACTTATAACTAACTTAAAAACTAATTGTGTTTCGTAGCTCATAGGCCACACATATACGCGGTCATCACATTCGGTTGCAGACGTTTCTCATATTTCATTCTTATTTGTTTATATATTTATCTACTTGCATTTGTATTCCTTTTATTCATTTACCCTACAAAGAAAGTTACTTTCACATCTGCTATGGTATCTTATCCTTTTATTAGCTAACAAGTCCCGTATGCTTCGTTGTAATGATTTCTTTTAATCCTAGTTACTATGTACATATTTTAGTATTGACGCAACTTCGCATGTTGATATAAATGTAATATTATATTTCTTCGTTCCCTGATAGTAAATATAGTTGTCACGCGTTATTATTTATTTTGAAACTGGGCTTAATACTTGTGCAGCTTTGCGTTTCTATTTGGTAGCGCAAGGTCAATGTCTCCTCCCTAGTACTGACGTAAACATGCATTATTGAGCGCGCACAGCTGAGTCGTACGCTGTTCCAGTTTACATTTTGCTTCGTGTGAAGCTGTGTTTTTTCACTTCCTCCCAAACAAATGTTTGTCTTTGCTTACAAAAGAAGAAAATTACTTGAGTCTATACACATTTCATTTAAAAATACACATAATAAAATTTCTTACTTATAAAACTATGACATTGTTTATAAATATATTTTATGACAAGAAAACTTCTGTGACTTTCTGAAAAGCTTTTAAGTCTTTGTGAGGGTGGAGACATTTGTCTCTACCTGTTCTTTCATATACCAGCCAATAAGTTCCAGGATAAAGTATTTTTGCAATAATATAGGGCCCTGAGTATAGTAACTGCCATTTTTGTTCAACTTACCGATCTTTGTCGATTTGGGATGTGTTCTCAAGAGGACTCGTTGCCCTTCGAAAAAATGTGTAACTCGTTTTAACTTTTTGTTGTATATTCTCTTTCTGTATTCTGCTCTATTCTCCAGCGTAATTACTGCTCGTTTGATTTTATCCTGTAAAGTTAACACTTTAGTGGGTAATTTTGGTATGGGTGATTCCCATTCGTCAGTTTGCTTTGTGGTAAACATAAGTTCATTAGGAGTGAAACCTGTGGAAGAGTGGGGGAGATTGTTTACTATTTGCATAAATGGAGTCACGTTTTCAATCCATCGTGAATGTTTATTATGAGCGTAAATCCTTATAAATCAATTGAGTTCTTTAAACACGCTCTCCACGGGACTTGCTTCTTCTGGGTGGAAAAAACTTACCATGATGTGTTTAATGCTCTGTGTGCTCATGAATTGTTTCTATTTTCTTCCTACGAAATAGGCTGCATTGTCTGTTAATATGACTTTGGGTTTCCCTACTCTTCGTAAATAATCCTCTTCATTTCTCCTTATGATGCTACTGGCTGTAGTGGTTTTGATAGCATAAAGTTTGATGTATTTTGTGAAAATATCACAAAGAGCTATTATGTATTTTACACCACCTTTTGCTCTAGGATATGGCCCTGCGATATCGAGAGAAAACATTTTCAGTGGTGCTTTGGTAAAGATGAAGCATAATCTGTGTGATGTATTGCAAGCAATACAGTAAATTAATACTTGGAGACAAATCCAGGCTAGGATTTGCAGATTAATTCCGAACAGAGCTCTACAAAAGTTAACCTGTTGTCAATATAGTAGGGAACAGGGGATTCAGGAATCGTTAATAAATTATGTACAGCGAGTTAAAATGAGCGTAGTGGTCTTGCAGTTGACATATACCGAAGAGCATGTAGCACATCAAAGATTTAGAGTCACTTATTTTGCTCCAGAAAGGTGTCCACTATTCGTCAATACACATTTTTGATAACATACCAACAGCCATAAAAACATTACTGATAATAAAGTTAAGTTTAAAACGAGTCTAAATGAACTATTGATGGCCAACTCCAATTTTTTAGCAGAACCAAGTGATGCATGTGAATTATTAATAATATCTCATAACGTGAATATTGTGTAGAATCTGACTTCTGTACAAATTTTGTGCAGTAATGCGACCATCGTAATAAGAGCTATATATATATATATATATATATATATATATACGAGGGCAGTTCAATAAGTAATGCAACACATTTTTTTTCTCGGCCAATTTTGGTTGAAAAAACCGGAAATTTCTTGTGGAATATTTTCAAACATTCCCGCTTCGTCTCGTATAGTTTCATTGACTTCCGACAGGTGGCAGCGCTGTACGGAGCTGTTAAAATGGCGTCTGTAACGGATGTGCGTTGCAAACAACGAGCAGTGATCGAGTTTCTTTTGGCGGAAAACCAGGGCATCTCAGATATTCATAGGCGCTTGCAGAATGTCTACGGTGATCTGGCAGTGGACAAAAGCACGGTGAGTCGTTGGGCAAAGCGTGTGTCATCATCGCCGCAAGGTCAAGCAAGACTGTCTGATCTCCCGCGTGCGGGCCGGCCGTGCACAGCTGTGACTCCTGCAATGGCGGAGCGTGCGAACACACTCGTTCGAGATGATCGACGGATCACCATCAAACAACTCAGTGCTCAACTTGACATCTCTGTTGGTAGTGCTGTCACAATTGCTCACCAGTTGGGATATTCAAAGGTTTGTTCCCGCTGGTCCCTCGTTGTCTAACCGAACACCATAAAGAGCAAAGGAGAACCATCTGTGCGGAATTGCTTGCTCGTCATGTGGCTGAGGGTGACAATTTCTTGTCAAAGATTGTTACAGGCGACGAAACATGGGTTCATCACTTCGAACCTGAAACAAAACGGCAATCAATGGAGTGGCGCCACACCCACTCTCCTACCAAGAAAAAGTTCAAAGCCATACCCTCAGCCGGTAAAGTCATGGTTACAGTCTTCTGGGACGCTGAAGGGGTTATTCTGTTCGATGTCCTTCCCCATGGTCAAACGATCAACTGTGAAGTGTATTGTGCTACTCTTCAGAAATTGAAGAAACGACTTCAGCGTGTTCGTAGGCACAAAAATCTGAACGAACTTCTTCTTCTTCATGACAACGCAAGACCTCACACAAGTCTTCGCACCCGAGAGGAGCTCACAAAACTTCAGTGGACTGTTCTTCCTCATGCACCCTACAGCCCCGATCTCGCACCTTCGGATTTCCATATGTTTGGCCCAATGAAGGACGCAATCCGTGGGAGGCACTACGCGGATGATGAAGAAGTTATTGATGCAGTACGACGTTGGCTCCGACATCGGCCAGTGGAATAGTACCGTGCAGGCATACAGGCCCTCATTTCAAGGTGGCGTAAGGCCGTAGCATTGAATGGAGATTACGTTGAAAAATAGTGTTGTGTAGCTAAAAGATTGGGGAATAACCTGGTGTATTTCAATGCTGAATAAAACAACCCCTGTTTCAGAAAAAAAAGTGTTGCATTACTTATTGAACTGCCCTCGTATATGATGATGATGCTTGGCTACAATAGCCTAAGAATCATCATACGCACCTAAGTAAACTGAGCATTTAATATATATATATATTTGATGATGCTTGCCTACAATAGCCTAAGAATCATCATATGCACCTAAGTAAACTGAGCATTTAAAATATGGCGATCAGTTTTATATCCTTCTAAATGTAAATAACCTTCAAATTTTGTTTTTTCGACCGATTTCACAACCACAACAGCAATTTCATTACGGATTTGTGGAAGTTACATTAACATATCTGTTCTTACTTTGTAAATATTTATCGTATATTCTTTTTTCTGACATTTTCCACATGGCAGAGGGTCTCTTCACTATGGATCAATTGGCAAGGAAAGTACATCTAATCTGATTCAGATTAGGGGAGTTGAACCCCAAGAGTAGACAGAGAGCGGCATTTTATCAGGTCCCTAAGACGTTGGCTCAATTAAAGTAGATAGTATGTCAAAAACAGGCAGCGGAATTCGTGGATTAGTGCAGGGATGTCTACGCTGTGAGGAGAAGAGTTTTTGATAGTAAAGAGTTAGATGGGTAAAATCTGTCAGTAAGGCACACCAAGAAAACAGTAAATCATAATGGCATATCGAAAGGGACTCATCTAAGGTAATGTGTTGGATTTGGTGTGAGCTTGGACATGTAATAGGGAAATTATAGGAAAGAAGAGCTGAGAACTTGCGTTATGGCAATTACAGCAAGCACAGGGCTGGTTGATTCAGGGAGGATAAGGGAAATCCACGTTTGCAATTTGCATGTGCGGCACTGAATAATCAGTCAGTACATTGCGGAATTTAGGCAGTATTATCTTGGCTATTGACTATAAATGGTTTTCGGAGCATTAGCTAATCTGTAGCTGGGGAACGTTGGTAGTAGATAAGAGGCAATGGAATCGAGTTGTAACGCCGGAAAAGCATATCCTCCTATTTTCATCTATTGTACTATTATTTTTTTCCTTGTTTTGTTACCTCAAGATATGACATTTCTGTCTCTTTATATATTGTAATTGCTTTACTGTTTGTATATATATATTTATGCATTTATGTCGATGTATAATTGGTTTGTTTCGTAAATATTATTTGTATTTTTACGCTGGGTCTTGCCTAGGGAAAACTGCTATCGAACGATTACATCGATGGGTCGTGTGAAGAATCAAAGTGTGTAGGATCTTTGGGAGTGTTAACTCTGCCGCGTGGGGCGCGGGCAGAGAGAGTCTGGCGGGAGTAGCGAGTGGAGCAGGTGTTGTGTGACGCTCCCGCGAGTTGCCGCGCTTTCGGGGTTTGGCAGCATGTAATTGCGCTCGACTCGCGATGATTGTTTCTGACATGGTGTCGCGGACGGGAAGCATTAGCTGGCGCACATCAAGAGCCCATTTCGCCTGGTGACCGTGTCGAGAAGAAGGCGCGCCAACATCCAGCTTCGGCAACAGCGACGGCCGACAATGAGTGACTGTCGCCACCTCCTCGATCGACGGCTTCAAACCTTCAATCAACCAACAAGGAAGACTAAAAGCACGTAAAGTTTCAGAACTGTATGGCAGACCTCAGCTTTTCAAATTGTTCCATTTGCCTCGCAAAATTACAGCAACTTAGCATGAACCTTTGTTGCTCATTGTCCCAATTGCATTGCCAAGCAGGGTCCCTTCCTTTTCCGAAATGAACCCGAGTGTCGTTGAAATTCAAACACCAGCATTAAAATACTATAATTAGATTTCACTGCTTTAATTTCAAAGTTCAGTAGCTGGCTACAATATTTAGGTTACACGAGCACAAATTTAGAGTGCGAGTTTTGTTAGCATATTTTAGCTTACCTGTGACTGCAGCTCAGCTTGGTACGTACTAAATTTTACTATTGTTAATAGTTCAGAATCATTTAATTCAAGTTCAAAGTAAAATCTCTAGTTTCTAAATTGCGTAGAGTCAAGTTGCTTTTGAAATGATTGTTGAGGTAGTCCAAGACTAACCGTATTTTACTGGATTTCGATGTGCTTCAGAAAGAAAGCTCACTATTAACTTCAGTCACTAAATTAACTTTAGATTGTCCGGTTTTATTAATTCTTTTGCTAAATTAAGTCAGAGTGTAGCGAAATTTATTACTTCTGACAAACTTTCAGTTTTCACACTACACGTGTCAACCTTCAGTTGCCACGCTTCTAGTGTTAATTATATGTGTAATAACCTTTCTTTTTCAGTTACTATAGTAATTGTCCTTAGGACTGGCGACCGTGATTTCCCCCAAATCTCAAATATCTAATTACCGCTAGTTAATTGTTAACGTAACGGCCGCACATTTACTTTCTTTATTAACTTTACCCCTTTTCAAAATTAATTTCCACCAGTTTCATTTGCATTTTTCCTTTCATTTAGATGTAACCCTTTCCTCCCTCTTTACCGATAGATTAACTTCGGTGACGATTGCTTTTCCCAAATTTCCATTAGGTACACGCGGTTTAATTTTTCACTGTCATCAAGGTCGATAAGTGAGGGGGGAGGTTACAGAGTTAAGACAAGCACTGAAGGTGGCCTCTGTTTTAACACTACCGGACTTCAATGTTGAAATCATGTTTCAGGTGGATACTTTAGCTCCAGGGATAGGATCGGTTTTGTTACTGGAACAAGAAGGGAACAAGAAGGCAGTCGCCTAAGCCTGAACCAAATTGAATGAACTAGAAAGAAGGTACGTTATTTATGAAATGGAAGCTCTGGCAGTTTTGTTCGGCATGGGGAAGTTTTGATACCCTCTCGAACCCCACAACGAGGCGCTCAAGTGGGTATTAGCAAGACCATGGAAAACCAGTCGCATTGCCACTTGGGTAATTTTGAAGTCAATAGTATTAGGTTTCGGAGAAGGTGGATGCCGATGGGCTGAGGCGGATATATGAGTGTAGAGAATAACCCAGCGGACCATCAGCTGGGAGATTATTGTGGTTCGGGTTCGATGCCGATTTCGATTCTCATTCAGTATCCCAACATATTTCGCTACATTACTCCAGGAAAGTGAAACTATAGAACCCTATGTTTTGAGAGAGAAGATCATGTGCCATAAATCATGGGGAGTAATGAGTTTTAATAGTGGTACGCAAGGAACTGGTTGTGTTGTTGTTACCGTATTTCCGTGGATCTCCCATGGGAGGATAATTAGGCGTATATAAGGCATATGTGAAAATCAACCAGTAGTTTATATGGCCACATATGGATAACGACATTTGTAAAAGGACAGCTAGCTGTGATGCGTGTGTTGTCAGTAAACTGTTCCAGAACAATAAGATAGGATATTTGGCGCCGAAGCCAGCAGAAATGCTTTTTCAAAGAGTTTATATCTATTTTGTGGGCTCATTGCCTACTTTGGAGGCAGAAAACAGGCTTATTTTGGATCGTGCGTATGCGTTTACGTAATTTGTCTGGTTATTAACGATAGACAGGTGACAGCAGAAATACTGGCCCAAAGTTTACGAGGGTTGAAGGTAGCTTTGGGGTTCTACAGTTTATAGTGACCGTCATGTGACTTCGTTTACTGCACATGGTTTCAGGTAGTTTTGACCGAGCATGGAAGTACATCACATAGCAATAATACTTATTATCCTATCACATCTCACGTGGAGAGTATTAACAGAAACCTTAGGGCGGCCCTGACAGCCTATCACAGCAGTGTCCACAGTGAATGATATTGTTCGCTCCCTTGGTTGACAGCTCGCTTCATGAAAGTCATCTGTCTATACCCGAGAGTTTGCTCCGAGCGGTCTAAGGCGCTGCAGTCATGGACTGTGCGGCTGATCCCGGAGGAGGCTCGAGTCCTCCCTCGGGCAAGGGTGTGTGTGTGTTTGTCCTTAGGATAATTTAGGTTAAGTAGCGTGTAGGCTTAGGGACTGATGACCTTAGCAGTTAAGCCCCATACGATTTCACACACATTTGAACATTTTTTTGAGAGTTTGCTCCTGCGCTACCGTACATCAACTCTGCTATGAAACTTATGGTTATTGATGACCTATTGCCTGAAAAAGGGATGTGCATTAGCTGACTGGACGGAGGAGGCTGACTAAGAGGAATATTTGGGACGCTGATAAGAAGGAAGCCATAGGCTATCTATTGTGGGGTGCCGGCCGAAACCCTATTGAGTTGTTGACCGTGTCTCTATTTGGAATTTTCAAGGTGTTAGCAAGGCCTCTGAAAGGGTCACCAAGAAATTGTTTCCCAGGTTTAAGGGTCCATTTGAGATTAAAGGCTTTCTTACATGATAGTCACTGTTTTTACAGGGAGTCTGCAATGGAAAGTCACTATTTTCTTAGGGAATCTGCAATGGGAAGTCATTGATCACCCGCCTCAGACTAATCTGGGTTCTCAGGGCTAATCTGGTTCTTCACAGCAGATTGCCAAATTAAGAAAGGGGGGAGGGCGTTGTATGTGCCAAGCGTGGCACTGTCTTGCCTAGGTTTCTAGATTGACAGTACTTCTGGTTGGGACAGTGTTTGTCAGGTGGTGCATACAGCAAGGATCTTTAGTCTCCATACATTAAACAGTGATTGTGCACTAACTCACCGGAGCAGACTTGAGTCGTAGGAGCCTGTGATACAGTGTCAGTGCTCTTGCTATGTCAGACACACTGAGGAAATCGGTCAATGTTGTGTACTATGCTACCTAGCATTCTTCTCCTGAACAGGTACTGTAATCTAGTTGTTGCTAAATCGCCGTTTTCCGACAGCTATCTGTGAACAGTGCATCACTAGATTATGTTCGAACTAAGCATATTCTGGCTGAACACAGTGTATAATGTTGCTGCATACGATACAGATTAGTTCTGTCGGTGTATGAGTAAGAGGACAGTCGATAGCCTAAATGCTTTTGTACGTAGTGATTAATGATGTCATATTAGTGGATGTGGGCAATAAAAGGAACACACTTTTTTAAGAAAATAAGAGAACGTTGTAGTCTGTTTCTTATACTGAACTCCGTCAGATTAGTCTGTGCTATTTCCTCGTAACTGTACATGCTGAAGTGGCCTAATGTTCAAACACCGAGTTACATGTAATGAGGGAATGCAATGGCTGAGGGCCATGGGCTACACAATGAAATCTACAGTTTCTTTATCATTCTAGTTTACTTTAATTCACATTTTTATGAAGCTGCTCTCACCGACTTGTTCCTATATGGTGTTTCTTAAGCATGATTATTTTAATTTGTTTAAATTGTACTTTTATTTCAAATTATTGTTATGAAATTAGACGTTATCGCTTTTCTGTGTACGACGCAACTTTCGGGATATTGCGGAAACACCTTTAAAAATTTTCAGCGCGTACCCTCAAAGAAATTACAAGGTACTTAGATGAATGACTTACTCTCAGGTATTATCTAATGAATTTCTGCTTCTCTCCATCTTTGCATGAGAATGGAGGTCACATTTTTCCATTAAAATATGGTTCAGTTTAAAATGTGAGTCGAGAATTAGTAATTTGTCATTGGTGCATGCTACAGAACGAATTCCGTCAATTATTCCAGAATAAGACCACTCATCGGCAGCGGAATTTAATCTGAAAGTTCATGAAAACTCGAACCGAAGATGAAGGTCTCAATATTCTAAAGTTTTGATATGATTAGGACATCCTGCAAGGATAGCAGGGTTCTCAGATCATGTTCATATTTCAGCCTCCAAGAAAAGTTTATTGTGAGGATATTTAATGCAGTTACCAGAAATAATTTCTTTTAATGACTCATAGGTAAGCCGGCCGGGGTGGCCGGGCGGTTCTAGGCGCTACAGTCTGGAAACGCGCGACTGCTACGGTAGCAGGTTCGAATCCTGCCTCGGGCATGGTTGTGTGTGATGTCCTTAGGTTAGTTAGGTTTAAGTAGTTCTAAGTTCTAGGGGACTGATGACCTCAGAAGTTAAGTCCCATAGTTCTCAGAGCCATTTGAACCACTCATAGGTAAATAACATCTACACTGCCATGTACTTGGTCAAAGCCTAACAATGCATTCACCATACAATGTGTACAACAAGCACCTGTTTCTGAAATGCACTCAAAAACAGCACTAGCGTATATCGTAATGGAAGTCTGTTAACCTGATAGAGCGTCAATCTTCATTAACATCAAGAATTTTAGTTAAAATTCTATAGAGTATCATAAATATTTTAAACTGGTAACTTAGTATGGTTGCCTGAAGTAAATTATTTGGTTTGTACTGTTTCATCTGACTGATGCACATTTGTAGCCCTCCTGTGGGGCTGGCTACCTGCAGTAGTATAGTACTCCCTCACATGTGAAATGTTTTACTTGTATACAAGGAACTGTAGTCTCCAATTTTTCAAGGTAATGAATTTGTTGCGAAACTTTTTCTGATTTCATCAAAGCGTTGGTTCCGGCGGAGTTTCGAGTCCTCTCTCGGGCATGGGTGCGTGTGTTTGTCCTTAGGATAATTTAGGTTAAGTAGTGTGTAAGCTTAGGGACTGATGACCTTAGTAGATTTAACACACATTTGAACATCAAAGAGTTTCATAAATACTGAATGATTTACAACTAATTTGCCTCACACTGTACGTGTTTTACAAGTAATTATTACTTCTTTCAAGTAATTTCAATAACCTCTGAGGTTTGAACAATGTGACTAGTAGAATTTTGGTCTTAAAATGACATCAAAATCGCACCTTCGGAGTCTTTGGTTATTGTAATTACTCTAAAAAAGAAATAAAAACAGGTAAATATAATTTGAGAATGGTAAGAGAACTAAATCTTCGTCTTTGAATCATTCTCACCATTCTCATGGGGCGCGAAGATTTACTTCCGTTCGTGAATTATGAGTAAGATGCCAAAATATATATATATATATATATATATATATATATATATATATATATATATATATATATATATATGTCCGCAGCTGAATTCATGTTCACACTCTGAAACATGAACAGTTTCTATCGCACTACCCAAAACAGATTCTTAAATTTCCAAATTAGGAAGCATTTCCATTCCAACTACTTACTAGTACGATACTGGATACCATTTCCTGATATACGTATTTACGCAGACTCTTTTGACGATCTACACCATTTACCTGCGTTTAACGTCATCTTCGTAACATTAGGCTAAGCGTCAAGGTTATATAAGTACTCAAACAATGAGGTAACATCATTCACATGTTTTCAATCATAAAAGCGAAAAATGGAGAGAGTGAATAAATTATAACGCGGAGTCATAGGAAGGATCATCAGTCTCGGATACTTGATGACAGAGATTTCAGAACCAACTTACTGCGACGAACAAATATCACTGAAGCACTTATTCCACTCACTGGGACCAATAAATTCAAAAATGCAGTGTAGGCACCAGTCCTCAAACGTCTTACTCAGATATTGCAGAAAACTACTCTTTTGGTACGACATACCTTGTTAACCGTGGTCGTCCTGCGGCACGGAAGCAACTGATGACAAGACCAAATGCATGAGGTAGCTATGAATCATTCGAACGACGTGTGATGTAATTTCATAAATTCTGTACTGAGATACGAAAGGAGACTGTATGTTCGTGGTTGAAAGTGGCCGACTGGAGTCTCTTTGTTTCCTAATATGCATTTATTATACTATGTTATTTTCATGTTAGTGAATATATACTTCTGACAGTCTTAACAGACACATGATCTTTCGCATCTGGTATCAGATACTCATAATGCACTTTCATGTTTGGATATCAGTTATTGAATCCAAATTATGCTTTTCTGTCTCATTTATCCATCCAAATTTGTTTTTCCTTCAGTTAACTCTTTAAGTGATGGAAGGATTTTCCAGTATAATAATGAAATACTTCTCAGTAGTATTCTTAGGGATTAGCAGTGAATAATGCTGCTGAATTTATTGTGTATTTCTAAGTATACTCTGAGGTATGGGGTGGTAAATATTCATGTCAGTGATTCAGAAGAAAAAAATTGTAGATAGTCTTTCCAGTTGTTTATCGGTGGTATATATATCTAGCCGTGTCACTTAAAGGTTTAGTTAGGAAACAGAATGAAGCAACAATGTTAGTGACATAATATCCTACACGATGGATGGCCTTATTAAGGTACTTAATTACAATTTATAAGTGGCGGCTGGCATATGAGTCATTACATCCTCTTGATTACATCGCACACCAGAGTGCAGGCTTTCCAATCGTCTCATGTCATCCAAGCGAACGCACCCAAATGTGTATATTTCAATTAATACTGAATTAATTAAAATAACCTTCTGCAGCACAACTAAGTTCTAGCTCTGTTGCCTTGAGCCACTTTAAACAATAGAAACGATTTTTTTTTAATTTTGTTTATTTATTTTTTAAGAAATTTGTCTACAAATATAGAATGACTGACGTATTTTAATTTATTGAACTGACATCTAACTTTGTTGCATGAGTTCTTGGTATTGGTGGGCGAGCTGAACTCTAGGTAAAATAAATGACTAATTACCTACGAAAATTAGATATATGTCGAGATGATATCTGCAAAACTTCACCATCTTCTGCTGTCTCTTAGATGATTACCGGGATGTTAAACACTAACTTCCATTTCCTTACATTCTTTTACTTGAGTTATATGAAAGAATAATCGATAGACAGATCCTTGTTATAATAAAAATCAATAAATCGTCTGGAAATCCGAATATGTCCTTGTTCTAGACGTGCTTTTCATATAACGCAGTATGGAAAAAAATAATAACTGCATGGTTAGGTGCAAAAAATTCACAGAAATTCACTTATCTGATTCTCCAGCTTTTGCTGGAATGCGTGTTGTTTTCCGTATTTCCTTCAAATTTAACTAATAAAGCTTCTGAAAGTACCGTACGGCATTGACATTTTGTTTAATATTTATATACTCAGAAAACTGTCGTGTTTTTCGACTTACACAGTTTTGGTAGGGATACCACACGCATATAGGTTTTCCACCCCCTTTAAATCTCACCGCATACTATATGTTCGAACAAAAATTCTGAAAATAAAATATGAACTATGTATTTATTTGCTCGCACCATCATCCTTTGGGAACGAGTGCCCATCTGGCAGATATGAAAAGTCACAAATCATAATGCGACGCTGGGCCGGACGCCCTACACGCAGATTACGTACACTACGCACAACCGAGCCACCGAATGCGGCCCGGAATACGTGTAGCGCGGCGAATCAAGGGCACTTACGGCCCATTCAGCGACATATTGCCTCCGGCCGCTCGCTCTCCACCCCGTTAAGTCCGGAATCGAAAATCGACTGCTGCCGCCGATATTGGCCGCTTTCGCCCAAGTTACACACGCAATCGAATGCTCCCTACGAGCGTTATTAATAACCGTCGGACGGCGCGCGCTCTGTTCAAGTTTGCGGCGATATTGCGTGTCAAGGCAACCCCAAAATGGACCGTATCCGCGACTGTTAATATAGTCGGACCGAAAGCATGTTACTGCACTAATAACACCGCTGAAAGAGTGCTGTAGGGAAAGAAGTTCCCCTTTTACCAGGCTATGCTAGTTGTTGTTGACTTCAAAGCAATTTGACTATCCCTTTTTTCATATTGGCTCTATAGAAGCACTGACTTGGTAATAAATACACTTCAAGTGCTATACGACGTCCCTAAAGTACTGTGCAACCACAGAACACAATAACTGGATCAGTAACATCTCTAGTGCACCGATACAGTTTTTTTTTCTGCGTGAAACTGGCGTTAAGGATACGGATATGGTATAACAAGCAAAAGTGTAGTGTTTGAAGGAGTTATACTGATAACAGGCTAGGCACTCAAATAGAGACAGATGTCAAACACTATACAGGAAAGAATTGCGTTCTCGACCGTCAGTACTTGAGTTGTCCATGAACTACTACGGAACGAGTAGCGCAGGTGTAGAGGGTCATACTGAACAACACAGAAAAATGCTAATCACATCAGATATGCGCATTCATTACAGAAGTTTGTCCAAAGATCTGTGCAAGACGTTGTATATAAAACAGGGAACTTCAGAAAAGTCTTAAGCTGTAGACGTATCAGTTGGGATTACTGCAGGTAATTAAATCAGAATAATTAGAAGCACTTCTTTGGTCTTCTAATCATTTTTCTACAAGATACGCGCATGTTGATGTACACAGGCATATTGAAAAGTAACGCCTTCAAATATTTTATGTGAAAGCTCGTCGGTTCTTGATGGGGTACTATTATATAAAATAGATTTCTGCTAAACATGATCCAGTTATTAAGGCTTAGGCAGGCAATTAAGTGTCGTAGTCAAAGTTTCACAAGGCGTGCCAGTTATTTCATTCATTTACGGTGTTGGCCTTGGTTAAAATAAGAAACCGCTCACAAAGTCGTGTTTACAACGATCACCGACCTATAATCCGCATTATTATAAGAATGCTTATCATGCAGATGAGCAGTAAATAACTTTTCTAAGAACTAATCAGTCAGCACTGCTCGCATGGGGATAGTCGCGCATGCCATGACCAACTGCCTACCTCCATCAGTTACTGGGGCACTATTCGTGACAATCCGACAATGCACGGGCTGTTAATATCTTATCTGATTTTAAAAATGTTGTATTTAGAGTATTTTAATAAGCATATACTAACGAGTTTATAACCCCTACCTCTACTATTGCAATTTACCATGCTTTTACCTAAATAAGAGAAAAACCTGTCTCTACGTTGTCAAGTATACTACACACCAACGGAACAAACAGTTGTGTTGCGGGAAAAGCCACGTACAACCATCTTCTTAATATTTAGTTTAGCTTCTAAATAAAGTACAGTATGGGAGGATAGTCCTGTTAATAGGAAAAGCTAATCAATAGAGTTACCCCTTTTACAGGATTTGACCATGTGATGTGACTAATAGATAAGTATATGAGACTATTCAATTCTCTTCCTAGGATTTTACGGCGCTGTTAAAAAGAAACGCAGTACGAATAATATTATACTGAAGCTAGGACAACTCAATTCCAAGTTCATTTAGTGGTTTGAAAGATGTACTAATGGTCGCCAGCCTATTCAGGCAATGAAACAGTGAAGTGTTGGAAAAGCAGAAGTATGAATTTTGCCTACTTTCTTCCACTGTTTAATTTGGTTCTACAAATTAAATATTAATCCACGTAAAGGATACCGGTGCAGACACTGAAATTTCTTTTTGACTACAACACCGTTATACATTACGTTTTCAAAAGAAAAAAGCACGATATATAAGGAAACTAAAAAAAATTTGGCCAGAGGGGATTTATAGAAAAGCATTTTCTATAATAACTTAATATTTAGATACTAAAGCATACACTTTTTATACTGAACATTTCACTTCGAGAGAACCTCTTTTGCAATGGAATTTACTTTCAGGAGCTATTATTCTTTTAACTAAATATCTACAGTCATTTACCAGATTCTAGTAACTTGCCTACATTCTGATTGAATTTTACGTAAGCAGAATTTTATTATAACACTTTGAAATTGTTAAGAAAACACAAAAAAAATTTAAATGGTGCCTCTCTATATTAGCTTGGCACGTCATAAGTCTGTAACATAGGATACTCGGATTCA
Organism: Schistocerca americana; assembly: GCF_021461395.2. Classification (NCBI taxonomy): domain Eukaryota; kingdom Metazoa; phylum Arthropoda; class Insecta; order Orthoptera; family Acrididae; genus Schistocerca; species Schistocerca americana. The sequence continues at coordinate 376,210,148 of NC_060123.1, read as the reverse complement.
TCAAACACCGGGAAGGAACCCTATATAGGTGTATGATTAGGATGAAATAGCAGGGTGAACTAATTTCTTTAAATTTCAAGAATGATTATTAAAACACAGTTGAAATTAATGTTTCAAGCTGTACAAAAGTAAATTTACTAAAAAAAAGTTTTATCTGGTGGCTGTAAGCCTGGCAGTGGCGAACAGTTATGGCGGCTACACTACCCACAGTACGATCTGAAAGTCTCTTGCTGTATGGGCTTAATTTCTCTTCTTGGCGTCATTCAATTCTACATCCAGGAGCCCAACAACTCGCAGATATGCCGTAAGCCGTTTGCAGTCTCCACCCGAGGCATTTTGCGCTAATTTGCAGGCAAAGCTTCTCCTGCTCCACAGAGGTGTTGCCTCAAACACTGCTGCCTACAGACTGTGTTACTTACTTCTCGCGCTTGCTCTACGTAGCGCGCCAATCCGCCCTTGCCACCTTTTCCACTCCCCAGAGATATTTTCGTTTTGAACAAAAGCACTCCAGCTTTTACGTAACACCTATTTCTTATATTGATGCAAAGCGTGACCATTTCTCAAATTGTCAGATTTACATCAACATGAACAATTTATACACACAAATATTTTTAAGTACGAAAAGGTCATCAGAAAAAAATTATTTAACATAATAAACAGTTTACATAGTATTTTACTTAAATTACTCACATTCAATGAAAGGAACTTCAATCTCCAGCATAGTACAGTTTACTTTACATATAGAGAAAATATAGTACCAATAAGCGAATATTTTTAAAGCAAAAAAAGTATAAAAAATCTAAATGAACCATAAACAAATATTGTCGTAAGTTCACTGAAGAGTGATTTTACCCTTTTGTAAATTCTTATTTGGTGGCTTGTTTAATGAATATGGTACTGAAGTTACAGGATTTGTTACGCCATCGGTGCCCTAATGGCCAATCAGCAGGTGGCGTAATTCACTGGTGCTTTCAAGAGCAATAAAGCAATTGTGGCTGTGTGAACCAGAAATTTTACAATACTCAAAGTTTCCCACTGAAGAATCAGCCTTTGATATTTCTCCAACTTTCACATTGAAATCCTATACTGTAATCTTATAGTGGGATTTATTGATTTTTTACTCTGTGTTGTTCATTAAATGTGAGCACGTTGATGTGAGACGTCAGTGATTTCCATGGCTCAAATTTTATTTTTAAAACGGCTCTTGCTACGTTGTCTGTAATTCCTACAATAATCTGTAATAATTATTTTAATTTTCTTTTGTTTACAATAAAACATTAACGTGTACTTCCATCATGTCCTCTCCCCTGGACTGAAACATATCCCTGTACTAAAACAAATGTTCTGACGTTAATTACATTTGATCTCTTTCACTACACTTCCGACAATCGTGCTGCACTCTATCTGACGCTCTATAGCTCCTTTTTTAACTCCATTAACAAAACTTTACCAATACGTTTTCATACAAAACTTGTTTGTTTTAGTAAATGCAAGAATTTATAAATAAATGTAGGTCAGGGAATGTCATAAAGTCGTAAATCTTGTTCCTCAGAGTAATACAAGTAATTTTTCTTCTGGTTTGTCTGGCCAGATATGTGACAAAGTAATTAACTAAATGAACTCCGTTTTTACAATGTTTCGTCAAGAACCCACAGCTTATTCAACTAAAATGACAAAATAATTACGTAATGTTTGTTTCATTCTAGATTGTCAGTACCAGAAAAGGCAGTTCATACAGTAACACAGGTGCATTTCAACATAAATGTGGTATGAGATGTTACCTACTTGAGCTACTTTTCTGTTTTTGTCTTCCCTCAAGTGTGAAATTTTTCCAACTCGTTTCACATATATGCCTTTTAGCGCGTATGTCAACATAAGGAGTATGCAATGGCGTGAAGAGTCGCCCATTAATGTTTAACTCTCCCACGTCGAAATGTAGAGGCGTGTCCGGGAGCAGTTGTTTTACGTTTATTCGCTGCCATTATGTTCTGCTGGAGCCCAGAGCACAGTTTTCACTGCCTTTTCAGTCCCTTTCAACAACGCCTCCGAGACAGGGGTGAGCCTCTTCTCCTTCTTCCGTCTCTCTCGGGCATTTGTTGTGCTGCCTCCAGCGTCCTTTCTCCCCCGCACTGCGTAAAAAAGAAAATTTCCTCTGTGTCAGAGCGACGCCGATACATAATTGATGACTGGGTGTAAGGAATGGGGTCAGCGCCAGAATGAGTGGAGTCATTGGCGCGGATTTATGACCACTTAGAGTGGGCGGCCACTTAGGTCCGCCGGGCTCGGGGGCGCTGAATAATGTAGCCTGGCAAGACGAGGCTGTGCGAGCCGGCGGGGCAAACCGAGCGCTTCCGCCGGAAGCGGAACAGGTGCGGCCGGCCCGCGAACAAGGCGTGCCAACTTTGGAACGCTGCAAGCATAATGCGCAGTCGGAATATGTTAACGCTAGGAAACACACTGTCATAATTTACATTCGGTAAGTTATTTGTGAATCGCGGGAATCAAGAGTGACGTTTGTAAACGTGGACCCACATACTAGAGATGGGGAAAAACTACCGCTTAGAACCGACACCGGTATTTTAGTTCTGAATAACCGATTTTTCCGGTAATTTTTTGTTTTCGGCTGTTTTTTTTTATTTTTACAAGTAACCGAGTAAAAAACAGAGGTATCAATTAGCCATAACTATAGTGCTAAATAGGTTTTATTTTTAAATGAACCCTTTTTTTTAAAAAAAAGTGAAAAATTATTATCGGAAAATTTGCATTGGATTGAAATGCTGCATTGTTATAGAATGTGGGAAAAAAGATCAGTGCTATTTTAATAACAATGCCGATAGAAACAAACAAGAAACACATAGCATAAGAATTAGAACAGCGTTGCTGATTCAGTATGTCCATGTTGACATGTGTCGTGGCTTAAGGTAGGCGCGTACGTGCAGTTTGCATGACTTGCCCCCAACTGGTCTATGTGGTAGTAAAATGTAAATGTCGTGTGGCTAGGGCCTCCCGTCGGGTAGACCGATCGCCAGGTGCAAGTCTTTCGATTTAACGGCACTTTGGCGACTTGCGTGTCGATGGGGATGAACTGATGATGATTAGGACAACAAAACCCCAGTTCCTGAGCGGAGAGAAAATCTCCGACCCAGCCAGGAATCGAACCCAGGCCCTTAGGATTGACATTCTGTCGCACTGACCAGTCACTACCGGGGGCGGACTATACGGTAGTTTCTCATATCCATTGTATTTTAGAATAGCACCAAACCTGCTCTGGAAATATTTTTATGAAGTGACGTAGAAATGAGGTGGAATGCTTCTTTCATTTTGGAGGTAAAAGATTCGTCTGCCATTTCTGTGAAATGATAGTTATAGTGGATGCCGGACGTTCTACAGAAAGGGAAGCAACATCGGGCGCGCTCCAAACAAGCGTAATAGGACCTCTGATATTTTCAATATACATAAACGATTTATCAGATAGGATGAGTAGGCCGGCCGGTGTGGCAAAACGGTTCCAGGCGCTTCAGTCTGGAACCGCGCGACCGCTACGGTCGTAGGTTCGAATCCTGCCTCGGGCATGGATGTTTGTGATCTCCTTATGTTAGTTAGGTTTAAGAAGTTCTAAGTTGTAGGGGACTTATGACCTCAGATGTTGAGTCCCATAGTGCTCAGAGCCATTTGAACCATTTTTTAGGATGAGTAGAACTGTTAAGATTGTTCACTGACGGTGCTGTTGTGTACAGAGAACTATCGTCGTTGGACGATCGTAAGGAATTGCAGGAAGACTTGGACGACATTTGCAGTTCCTGTAATGAATGACAGCTTCCTAAATCGAGGGTAAGTGTAAGATAATGCCTACAGCAAAGAGAAAGAGCTCGATAGTACGTATCTAATTGCAATATAAGTGGTGAACATCTAGACCACATCACATCGTACAAGTACTTAGGTTAATTCTGAGAAGTAATATGAATTGGGATGATTATGTAAAGTCAGTACCACTTTCTAGAACACATGTTTGGAGTCCTGGCGTGACGACAAGCACTGGAGGAATTCAAGCACACGCTGCTGGGACCCTAATAGATCAGTACAGCTCAACCAAAGTGTAACTGAAATTCTCTGTGAACTTTATTTGGAATCCTTTGTGTGACGATTATATTGTCGGTCCCTGGAGAAAACGATAAGAGCAATTATGACGCATACAGACGCATTTAGAAGGTCTTCTTTCCCTTGCTTAATACATGAATCCAATAGGAAAGAAACTGATAGAATTGATACAATCTCCGCCTTGCACTGTACAGTGGCTTTCGAAGGACGAGAGTGAGTCAAATGAAAACCTTAAATGTTTTTTTAAATATTATTTACTGTGCAGAAGTGGTACAAAGCTGTATCACTATTCAACATAATCTCCCCCACGCTCAATGAAAGTCCTCCAGCGCTTACAAAGTGCATAAATTCCTTTAGAAAAAAAATATTTTTGTAGTCCGCGTAACCACTCATGCATCGCGTGGCGTACCTCTTCATCGGGACGGAACTTCTTTCCTCCCATTGCGTCTTTGAGTGGTCCAAACATATGGAAATCACTTGGGGCAAGATCTGGTGAGTGTGGTGGATGAGGAAGACACTCAAAATGCATGTCTGTGATTGTTGCAACTGTTGTCTGGGCAGTGTCATGTTGCAAAAGGACACCTGCTGACAGCAATCCGCGTCGCTTTGATTTGATTGCAGGCCGCAGATGATTTTTTAGGAGATCTGTGTATGATGCACTGGTGACAGTGGTCCCACTATGGCATGTAATGCTCCAAAATGACGCCTTTTTCGTCCCAAAAGAGTGTCAGCATAACCTTCCTTGCTGATGGTTCTGTTCGAAACTTCTTTGGTTTTGGTGATGAGGAATGGCGCCATTCCTTGCTCGCTCTCTTCTGTTTCCGGTTGGTGGGAGTGAACCCATGTTTCGTCCCTAGTAACGATTCTTGCAAGGAAGCCATCACCTTCTCGTTCAAAGCGCCGAAGAAGATCTTCACAAGCATCAACACGTCGTTCTCTCATTACAAGAGTCAGCTGCCGTGTCACCCACTTTTGAAACTGGAGCACATCATGCACAATGTGGTGTGCTGACCCATGAATAATCTGTAAATATGCTACAATGTCATTCAATGTCATTCGGCGGTTTTCCTGCACTATGGCTTCAACTGCTGCAATGTTCTGTGGAGTCACAACTCGTTGTGCCTGATCTGGACGCCGGCCGGTGTGGCCGTGCGGTTCTAGGCGCTACAGTCTGGAACCGCGTGACCGCTACGGTCGCAGGTTCGAATCCTGCCTCGGGCATGGATGTGTGTGATGTTCTTAGGTTGGTTAGGTTTAAGTAGTTCTAAGTTCAAGAGGACTGATGACCTCAGGTGTTAAGTCCCATAGTGCTCAGAGCCATTTGAACCATTTGGCCTGTACGAGGAGCATCTTACACTGAAATCACACCGTTTGCGAGCTTCCTACTCCATTCGTAGACTTGCTGCTGTGACAAACATGCATCACCGTACCGAACCTTCATTCGTCGATGAATTTCAACAGGTTTCACACCTTCACTTCGTAAAAACCTAATAACAGAACGCTGGTACAAGTCGCAAGTGGGGCGGCCATTTAATACTGATAATGCGATGGTATGTGTGCATCTGCACTATGCTGCCACCTTTAGGCCATTCTGCACGCTGTTTGTAACACGCTTACCAACTTACAGGATAACGGCGCGAAATTTCGATTTGTTATCACAAGATTAGATTAGATTAGATTAGTTTTTCGTTCCATAGATCCGTGCTGAGTAGATCCTCGTGGATGTGGAACATGTCAATTTCTTTTAAGCTGAAATAACAATACTAACAGTATGAGTACATACGATACATCATTTTTTAAGCTGAAATAACAATACTAATAGTATGAGTATATACAAAACATCATTTTTAAGCTGAAATAACAATACTAATAGTATGAGTATATACAATACATCGTTTGTTTCTGTTAAAAAATTCGTCAATGGAGTAGAAGGATTTGGCCACTAGTAAGTCTTTCAGGCTCCTTTTAAACTGATCTTTATTTGTAACTAAATTTTTATGTTTGCTGGCAGATTATTGAAGATGAGTGTTCCTGAGTAGTGGACTCCTTTTTGAACTAAATTAAGTGCTTTTAAGTCCTTGTGCATGTCATTTTTGTTCCTGGTATTGTATGTATGAACTGAGCTGTTTGTTGGAAAAAGAGCTACATTATTTAGGAAAAAATTTCATTAAGGAGTAAATACACTGAGAGGCAGTAGTTAGTATACCCAGTTCTTTGAAGAGGTTTCTACAGGACATCCGTGAATTTATTCCACAAATAATACGTATTACACGCTTTTGGACTCTGAAAACTTTTGTTTGACTTGAAGAGTTACCCCAAAATATTATACCATATGACATTATAGAATGAAAGTAAGCAAAGTATGCAAGTTTTTTCATTTTTATCTCGCCTATGTCTGCTAACACTCGAATTGCAAATAGAGATTTGTTAAGGTATTTCTGCAGTTCTGTGGTGTGTTCCTCCCAACTGAATTTATTATCAAGTTGTAATCCCAGGAATTTAAGACTTTCAACCTCTTCTATCTGCTCTTCTTCATACTTTATGCATATGCTGGGTGGAAACGTCTTACAGGTTCTGAATTGCATATAGTGAGTCTTTTCGAAGTTTAATGTCAGTGAGTTGGCTTTAAACCATTTATTAATATCCATGAAAATATCATTAGCAGATCTTTCAAGAACTACACTCGACATACTGTTTATTGCAAATATGTGTCACCTGCAAACAAAACGAACTCTGCTTCTGGCAGTGCAACTGATGAGAGATCATCAATGTACACAAGAAAAAGCAATGGCCCTAAGGTGGATCCTTGTGGGACACTACTTATAATTTCTTCCCATTCTGATGATGACTGATGACTTAATTCACTAGTCCCTTGCACTTACACCCTTTGTTTCCTGTTAGCGAGGTATGACTTGAACCATTTTGCAGCACTGCCAATGAACCATAGGATTCTAATGTATTTAAGGTTTTCATTTGACTCACGCTAGTATAAATGCATACGCACAGGAGTTGCATAAATGAATTGAAGGCTGCAAGAAAATCGTGACTGAACGTAAATGCAGATGCTAGGCAAGCCCGCAGGTTGCGCTGTTGTATGTGACCGAAAACAGCGCCTGTGCAAAGTTCTCAACATGTTTTTGAAGAATCAGTCATGGTCAAAACAGTGATCAGTGTAGTTGTGAGTCCATTGGTATGTGCTCGTGTGGGGGGGTACTTCCATAGCAAACGTAGTCGAAGTGTTCCGTGTTATTTAACATTTATGCTGTATACAGGGAAAGCGGGAAAACGACATCCGCTAAATCATAATGAGGACGAAAGTTTGGGCTGAGTGATCGTGACAGACGGTCATTCAAGAGGGGACCAAAATTAAGAGTACCACTGTTGCTAAAGTCACTGCAGAACTGAACGTCGCACTCGCGAACCCTGTTGGCACCAAGAAAACACGAAAGGCAGATCCAGAAGCATGGAACTGCAGAACGAACTGGAATTCCAAAACCCCATTTCAGAGATGCAAATGCCCCTAACTGGAAAACGTGGTGCTGAAGCCATAAAACATCGAATACACACCAGTAGAAGAAAGTCATTTGGTCGAATGAGCATTGTTTCATTTTGTTCCCATGTTCTGGCAGAGTTTAAGTTCCAAGAGTGGAATGTGGTGGTGTTTCAGTGATGATTTGGGAAGCCTTATCGTGGTATTCCATCGTCCCCATGGTTACTCAGCAGGACAGCGTTACTATCAAGCATTATGTGACCATTTTGGCTGGTTAGGTCCATCCCATGGTACAGCATTTGTTCCCCAATGTTGATGTGTTCCATGATGACAGGCCCCTGTTCACATAGCTCAGATCGTCCAGAACTGGTTTTTTGAGGACGAGGATGTTTTGTCGCGTCTTCCCAGGCTAACAGAGTTACCATTTCTCAACATTACTGAGCGTTTGTGGTCTACTGTGGAGACAATAGTGCGTAATCGCCATCCACCTTCATCTCGTTATCTGAACTTGCCACTATTTTGCGGTAAGGTTGGTATAAGATTCCCTTGTATTTATCCATTCTGAGACGACTCGAAGCTGTTTTGCATACCAACGAATTTGCCACACCTATTAGGCATGGTAATTTGTTGTGTTTTTTGTATTTACACATTTTTATCCAACCCCTGCAGATGTAGATACAACACAAAACCTTCTTTTTGCAAGAAGCTAAAGAAATTTAGGGTCTGTAAACAGCAATTTGCCACGTCTTCCTCGCCCGACTTGTCGCATCTTGTGCCTCTTCCTGCACCTCACTGCCTGTTACCGCCTTGCAGCAGTGCTACTCAGTCGCTCCTGGAATGGTTATTATTCTCTCCCTGCTAATACATCTCGTTAAAACAAATGTCGCCCATTCTTTCGAATGGGCACACAAAATATATAATGAAAATCGCAGCGTTTTTTTTTTTTGTTTTTTTCTCGTTGACGTTGGATGTCGTAGTATTTGCTTGGTCTGACTCTATCTAAATAGATTTTGCTAATATCTGCAAAATTATCAAAAAACGCTCTTTTGAAAGGCACTAACTGTTCAGGACAGCGAATCCAAGAACAGGACTCTGATTTCCTACAGATTTTTTCGTTGATATCCCTGTAGATTTAACAATAGCTCTTCAAGAATACTCTTGAAAATCCAAGCAATACACATCCTTATCGGATTAACAGTCATTGATCTGGTGCGTTCATCAGTCAGTCATACCGCAAAATCTGGCTTTCACTCTAATGCTTTAATACAACAGAACTACGATTGTTTTTAATTTCTGAAATTTTCAATAATGAAAACTGTGAATTAATGACTGAAGTGCTGGTGACACGAAGTTATTGGTGGTGTATGCTGTTAAAATATGTTCTTATCATGATTCTGAAAAAGAAGGTGATACCAATAATTGATATTATCTATAGTACAGTAATGCTCCGACTTACGATACGCCGTTTTACGCAAATCGGGAGTTACACGTTTCGTCTGTTTGGGCACCGCACACTTCTATTCCTCCACTCCGCCCACACAGTATTCGGCTTACGACCCGTTCTGATGTGTTTCGTATGGAATCGATTTATTCATACATGTGGCTTGATTCATAAATTCTGTGCCATCTAAACGAAGCAGAACTGATTCATTTACTTCAAACAAGAAAAGACAATTATTATATTTGGAATGCAAACTTAATTTTATCAAGGACTTCGATCAAAAAATTAAAATTTGTGAACTGTCTATCAGAATTAACAGTCAGAACAATTATAAAAGGTAAAGAAAAAATCATCAAATCTGCGAAAAATGCTCAATATTTGAAGTCAAATAGCAGTCTTCAACATCATGTTATTATCGCTCAAGTGGAAAAAATGTTAAAATCGTGGTGTGATAACCAAGTTAGAGAGAAAAACTGAACTGCTGATCAGAGCACGATATGCTCTCAAGCTGAGCTGATGGTTGAAAGATCAACAGACAAAGCTGGGGAGAAGAACAATGCTGAAATGTTTCAAGCTAGTAATGGCTGTTTTAGCAGATTCAAAAGTCGGTAATTGGCATAGCATCGCAGAAAGTGGAGCGGCTGATAAAAAGATCACTTCGTTCTATCCAAAGAAACTCTAGGCAATGACAGGAGAAGGGACTATACCACTATTCGGTATAGATAAAACTGTTCTATTCGGGAAGAAGATGCCTGAAAGAACTTTCATCGTGAGAGAAGAGAAAACCTTTCCTGGTCTTAATGCCAACAAAGATCAATTGACAGTGATGATTGGCGCGATTGCAGCTGATGATTGCAAATTAAAACCTCTCTTTATTTATTGCTCAGAAAATGCAAGAGCCTGAAAAAATACATCTAAATTTGGGTTGCCGTAATCTGAAAGTCGAACACTACAGCATGGGTGCAGCTTCCATTTTTGAGGGCTGGTTCCGCTATCACTTCATACCTGAAGTCGAACGTTATTGTCAATCAAAAAAATTCCATTTAAAGTGATATTATTATTCGACACCGCACTAGGTCATCCTCCTGTTACTCTAATTAATTTCGGCCCACGTTTGCAAGCTGCGTTTTTGCCACCAAACACCACCACATTGCATCAACAGATGAACCAGGAGTCATTAAAACATTTGAAGCTTACTACAAGAGACGATCCTTTGCGCGTCTACATGAAAGTATGGGACAAAACAAGGAGCTCTCTGTTAAAGACTTTTGAAAGCAGTTGTATGTCTTAGATTCTGTGAGAATTATAGGACAATTTTTGAATGAAATTCCACAAAAAAACTTTAAATGACACCTGGAGAAAAGTTTCCACTTTCTTCGCCACTGAAACGCAGTGCGAATCAGCACAAGATCGTGTTGAAATTGACAATGTGATTCAAGACATGGTCGATTTTGCAAGATGCTTAAAATTAGAGGTGCATGGCGATGACGTTCAAGAACTGCTTGATTCACACCATCAGTAGCTGACAATTGTTGAGCTTATAGAAATGGATGAGCAAGGGCAGAACACTGAATAACCTCATTCTTTGAAATTAGTTGAACTAGAAGATGAAGAGATGCTTCAAAACTTGACAGAAGACGTCAGTTCAACTCAAAAACGGTTACAAATTTTAGAAAAAATAAACGTCAACGAAATGCTCATTTGTGCTACAAAACGGGTTCTAAAAAGTTTATTAGCTAGCCACGAGGAATTTTTGTGTGAGGAGAAAAAAATAGTGGCTCGTCTGATGACACTGTTACATTTTATGAAGCCGCCTACGTCACAATAACTTCGGTTTACATTGTTGCAATTCATAATATTGTGCTGTAATATAATTTGTTGTATTGTCGAACATTTTATTTAAAAAATTTTCTTCTAATTTACATTGTTTTCTTTAGTCTCTGATCCCAACTGAATAAAATTTGCAAGTATTTATATGTTAAATTGCACCCCGACTTAAGCGAATTCGACTTACACATGTATCGCTCGGTCCCAGCTATCGCATAAGTCCGTGGTATTACTCTACCTGCACTAGGACTGAACAGTGTTTAGAAGGTAAATGAAGATATTTAGGAATGTAAGGTACTGAATAGCAATTTACAAGGTGTTCTCCCACGGAGGTTTGTACGATAGGTGAAAGATTTTACGATGTGCAGATGAGATTAGAAATTAGTAGAGAACGATGGAAGTCCTGATATGGAAAGGATGGGAGATGGACCGATTCAGAATGGATTTTATTACATGTTAATGAAAATCGATTGGGAGAAATGATAGTGTGTATTAGGTGTATGACTGGGGGAATTGTGTTGGTTTAAATCTGATAGAATAACTAGATTTGTTTCTTTGTGTGAAATTTATAGGTTACATCCAATACAAATAGCTGTCAAGAGATAGGAATTATTTAAATTGGTAAGCGATTTGTGGCGAGGAGGATAAGCGAATGTTCAAAATATGATAAGACATGTGAGGTTGAGTGATTTGGAGGAATTTGTAGATGTGTAGAGATGTAAAAATGCAGGACACGTTTGCAAAGAAAAGGAAAACGATTATTGTTTTGCTGCCTATCAGCCTAAAGGTTATTACAGAGGTCAACGTGAAGAACAGGTCAGGATATATAGATCTGAATGATTGTGGAATAACATATACATTGTTCTCCCTCACTTTCTAATTTTAGTAGTGTTACTTTAAATATGCACATTTTAGGTTGGGCTTTACCGTGACTGTTACTGACATTAAATCAAGCAACAGGTTTACTGTTACCAGTCACTGTTTATTTATCTCCACGACGCGTTTCAAAGGTTTAAACCTCCATCAGGTGGATTTACATTTGTTGGTATGACACTTTGTGTGTGTTGTGTTACGATTTTTTGGAGGAATTTGTGGCACTGTCTAGTGGAGAAAACAAAACACTATTTCAGAGCATAGTTTTGGGTTTCTTATGACAAAAAATTAAACCTATATTTAACGGTAATCATAAAATACGTAAAACAGAGTACCTTCAGTGGTCACAGGTTCCTTTTGCTGTCGTAACACATCACATGTATACTGTCATACTTTGTAAACAAATATGGCGATTGGAAACTACTGGGTACAAGGATCGTATAGCAGAAGAGAAAACATTATCACAAAGTACAAAAAATATACATAGTAACAATATTATTACCGAATTTTTTTCGAATTTGAAGGTGTTTGTTTTGAGGCGTCGAATCAGGTTGCTTTGTTTGGTGTTTGTATATTTGGAGTTTTTCAAGGATGTCTAGTTTTCTGCCTTCTGATTGGATGTGTAGGATGCTGATACTTGTGTTTTGTTTCATGCAGGTGGGTGGCTATTGCTGCTGTGTGGCACTTTTTACTTTTTAGTGGTGCGATTTTTTTTTTAATCTAATCTCAAATGATCTGCCTGTCTGGCCTATGTAGAAGCAGTCACAGTCCAAACATTCAATTTTGTACACACCTGTGTGATAAAGTGGGTTTCGTGTGCTGACGTTGTGGGGTAGCTTCTGTCCAATCTTGTTGACTGTGGTAAAGGATATGCTTATGCCTTTTCGTTTGAAGACATTGGCAATCAGATATGAAATGTTATCTAGAAAGGGGATTGTATGGAAGATGTTAGTTTCTTTTTGTTTTTTGTGTTGTGATTGCTTTGCCATTATTGAGTGTTTTAGGGTGTCTACTATGGAGCTGTTATAACCATTTGCAGTAGTTGTTTGTTTTATTATTTCAATTTCTTGATCATATTTGTCTTCAGAGAGTGGTAGTTGGATAGCTCTATTGACCATGTCCTAGAATGCTGCCATTTTTTGGGCTGTGGGGTGACAAGAGGAGTTGTGGATTGCAGTGTGTGTTGTGGTAGGTTACCAATAAATTTCATAATGATGTCTGTTATTCTTTATTCTAATGGTAAGGTCTGTGAAATTTATACTGTCATCTGTTTGGTGTTCAATTTTTAATTTTATGTTTTCATTGGAGTTGTTGAATAACCGGTGTCATCTTTAGTGCCTTTGATTAAAATGATGGTATCATCTACAGATCTGTAGTAATAGATGATATTTATGAGCAGGTGGGGATTGGAATTCAGGATTTTGTCTTCTAAGTTACTTATAAATATTTGTGCTAACAATCCAGAAGGATCCGAGCCCATTGCCAGACCATTTGTTTGTTTGTAGATTTTATTGTTAAATTAAAAATAGATGTGTGAAAGTGTGAATTCAAGCAGATCCATTAGTTAAGTAATGTGAGTTGTAGGGATTTTTTTGTGCTTTTGCAGATTGGCATTGATTATCTGTAGTGTGTCATCTATTGGCACAGAGGACTAAAGGTTTTGTATGACACATGAGGCAAGTGTGGCTACATCAGGTACTTCTATGTTTTTGACATGTTGTGTTCTCATTATTGAATGTGTATGCTTCTTTGAGAATTCTGAAGAGCATTTTGTTGATTTTGAATGTGGGCTGTTCCTACACGTCACTATAGGACTGATGGTGGTCCAATTTTTGTGTATCTTAGGTTGTGATCTAAGGCAATGTGCTTGTGGGCTCATTGTTACAATGTTTCTTGCTTCTTGGGTGGTGAGTAGGAAGTTGATGTTGTTTGAAATGTGTTTAATCTCTTTTTCTATTCTGGCTGTTGGATCTTTATGTATTTGTATTATGTTGTTGGTTTGGAAGAAGTCTACGGTTTTTTCTACATATGATGCTCTGTTCATTACAACAGTTGTGTTACCCTTGTCAGCTTTTACAATTATTCCGTTATTCATGTTTAATTTAGTCTGAATGGTACATGTAAGCGTTTCTTCTTTTTTCTTGTATGCTGGGAATGGTTTTGCAATTTCCTGTTCAATGATTTCGTTAACTTTGTGGCAGGCTGCTATTCTGTGGCGATGGTTGAGATCTGAGTGACACTAGTGATGGGCTTTTCTTTGTTATTTTGGTCCAGTAGAGCTTGAACGTTGTCTTTTAAACCTTTGCAGAGTAGTGCCTCTTCTTTTGCAGTGAATATCACGTTCGTGTTGTTGGGGAAATTTGTATAGAATATGTGTTTCCTTCGGCTGTTTTGGTTCAGTTTTGGAGGTAACTATTGTTTTATAAGATTGGTTAGTTTTTTAAGATTGGCTAGTTTTTTTTTCCTCCTGTGTTGCTTTTGTTTTCTGTACGATGAACTCGGTATCCTTTGTGACTTTTTCGGTTATGGAATCACACACTACAATCCACAACTCCTCCTGTCACTACAGGGCCCACAAAACGGCAGCATTCCGGTACATGATTACCGTTAGATATACGTTTAAGTTTTTGTCAAAAGAAACCCAAAACCACTTCTGAAATAATGTTTTGTTTTTTTCCACTAGACAGTGCCACAAATCCCTCCAAAAAATCGTAACACAACACAAATACAAATGTCTTACTAACAAATGTGAATCCACCTGATGATGGAGGTTTAAACCTTTGAAACGCGTAGTGGAGATAAATAAACAGTGACTGGTAACAGTAAACCTATTGTTTCATTTAGTAGCTTTAATTCGTTAAGAACTCAACTTGAGTTATTTTAATGCGCTACTGTAGTACCACACGATAATTATAAATGGTAAAGTCATAAATGGTAAAGTCATCAGCAGCAGATGCTACGACATAGAGTGATATCTAGATTTAGGTGGGTTTTTGATAAGACGCCAGTACTTACACCTAGAGAGGAGCTATTTGCAGTCATAGCTGAGTCTCCGACTTCTTGAACACTGGATAGAGGACATGGAATGTGTTTTCAGCGCAGTGAAGTATGGTTCAGATGTATCTGTTGTGCAGAGGAAGAATAAAAGTGAGGATGCCACAGGATGTCGCAAACTGATCATTGTGCTCAACCAGTGGAGTGCCAGTCAGCAAGAAATGCAGATGATTCAAACTGAGATCACATTCCCAGATCAACGGTCATTGTTCCGTCGCATCAGCCAGCCTTTTCGCGCAATTCTTACAAACATTTTACACGCCCGCTAGTTTTTACCCCAGATTTCATTATTAGAGTCATGAGAACATAGAAACGTTAATCACACGAAGAACATTTCCGGATACCTTTGGTCCACATTACTGAGGTAGGAAACTCAACTACAGATGTTATGTTGGTGATGAGCTAGTCCTTATCACAGGCGGGACCGGCATAAGAAGCAACGATGACAAAAAGCAGGATCAAAAATGTTTAACTAATGTTTCATAACAAACGACCGACCACGTTTGCTAGAGTCGCTTGAAGTTGACAGGTAAACAATTTTTGGAAAGTGATACCTTGACTAAGGAGACAAACTAGGTGCACTATGAAAGGATCCTACAGTCGTATTTTGTGCCGACATGAAAATTTTGGAGACAACAATACACGATCTGTAATTTCGACATCTAAGACACGATGGTTTTGCAGAAAAAAGCTATTCCAGCGAACCACGAACGCCAATACAAACATCATCTCTGTCTGTCCGTCTGTCTCTCGGTGTGTGTGTGTGTGTGTGTGTGCGCGCGCGCGTGCGTTCGCTAATGCTCTGATTCATGTGTTAAAGGAGCAGTATCACATATGTTAATCCGTGAGTGCAGACTGGGGTCTGAAATTTTATTGTTTTCTCTCTCACTCTCTCTCTCTCTCTCTCTCTCTCTCTCTCTTTACTGACGGAAAAAGGACGTCCAGCACCAAGAAAAGAAGAAGTTGCGCTACGTAAACGAAATTGGGGTGGCGCGCTTCTACATCTGAAAGATGTGTATTCAAATTTCGCGGCAGTTGCATAAGAATGGCCACTATGAGGATGCAAATCAAGTTTGCTTTAGAAAGACTATAACGGTCGTGAGCATTAGTTACCTGTGAGGTTGAACGTGGTGAGCTGCACTCACTGAGCTTGAACGAGGTCGTATAATAGGGCTACTAGAAACTCGACGTTCCATCTGCGGTATTGCAGAAAGACTTGGCAGGAATGTAGTCACCGTACATGGTCGCCGGCATCGATGGTCACGAATTGTGCGGTCGCAAGAAGACAGGGTTCCGGACGACCACATGGCTCCACCGAAAGGGAAGACCGTCATGTTCGAGTATGGCTGTGGTGCATCGTACTGTATCTGCAGCAGCAATTTGAGCAGCAGTTGACACCACAATGACACAACGAACTGTTAAAAATCGATTACGTCAAGGACAGCTCCGAGGAGAAGGCCATGTACGGTGCATTCCATCGACCGAAAACCACCGCCGTTTGAGACAGCAGTGATGTCAAGCGAGAGATCATTGGAGGGCAGGTTGGAGGTCTGTTGTGTTTTATGATGAAACAAGTTCTGCCCCAGTAGAATGATCGTCGTGTGGTGGTTAGAAGGAGGCCAATTGATGCCCTGCACTCAGCATGTGTGCATGCTAGACACAACAGACCTACTACACCTAGAGTTATCGTCTATGGTGCAATTTAGTACAATAGCAGGAGCGCTGTACGTCACTCTGGTGATCCGATCTGCTGTTCTGCCATTCATGAACAACGTTCCAGGGGACATTTTCCAACAGGATAACTCTCGCCCACATACCGCTGTAGTGACGCAACATACTCTACAGTGTCGACATTCTGTCTAGGCCTGCTCGATCACCCGATCTACCTCGGTGGAGTAGTTGCTTAGTTTGAAAGATCCATCAAGCAGGTTAACTCGGTGGCCTTGACGAATTCGAGTACGAGGTAATCCATAAGCCAGGGAGATCACACGCAGAAGCAGATTCGTTAAGCCGCGGGGTAACAATGTTAAGTACGCTATGGAAGAGTGTTGAAAAGCGGTAGCAGACACAGGCAAGGGATAAGGAGTGCCAGGCATTTAAGTTACAGCCACATTTCGTTATGCACGAGGGTTTGTTGTGGAGGACGGCGAGGCGTGGACAGTGTATGGTGGTTCCAGAGGGTTTCCGGAAGGACGTTTTGCAGAAAGCTCACAACCATATATTGTCAAGTCATGGTGGGCGACGTGCGACGGACAGACGTGTAGCAGAGCGGTTTTGATGGAGGAACAGGAGGCGTGACGTGGAGCAGTATAAGGACTGTGTGCCATGCGCGCAGAGGGCCGATATTACGCGTCAGAAAGTGCCGTTGCAGAGGTTGCCAGAGGCCTCCAGTCCATTTTCTGTGTTGGGGTTGGATGTCCTTAGGCCATTCAATAAAACACTCCAGGAAATAGGTGTGTTCTCACGATCATCGATCTTTTTCTCGATTTTTGGCAATGGTGCCGACGCCAAATCAAGGGGCTAGTACTGTAGTGCAGGCGTTAGTAAACAATTGGATATTACATTTTGGGGTGCTGAGACCACAATTACGGACCAAGATACGAATTTTGTGTCGGATTTAATGAAGCATCTATGCCGGGTGTTGCGTATAAGGAAGTTACGGACAAGTCGAAGTTACAGACGAGTCTGTTTCATCCGCAGAGTAATGGGAGAACGGGACGCATACGCAACAGAATTGCAAAGATGTTGAGATATTACGTAAGTTCGACACACGACGATTTGGACGCCTGTTTACCTTAAGTACAGTGCGCCTATAATTCGAAGGTTCATTCTGCAACGGGCTTGTTATTATTTGAGGTGGTGCACGGCAGGAAAATGCCATCTTCCTTTGACGTTTTGACTCCTAAATTAGAACCGAATGGTGAGTCGGTAAGGACGTTTGGCAGAAGAATTAGGGGAGTCTGGAGGAACGTGCAAAAGGCAAACACGAAAGGCGAGAGAACGCCAGGAACAACGATAGATGCATGGGCAAATTGTCGCAATATCACGAGGGCAATGGGTAATGGTCACTGGACCCTAAACGTCAAAAGGAAAAACGAATAAATTTTTAACAAAATACCAGGTCGTGGAAGAGACCTCACCGGTCGACGTGAAGATACACTTCCCCATAAAAACGTCTGTCATACACGTCAGTAGCATAAAACCATTTAAAGGAATGATAGAGGGGATATCAGAGTTACCGGCAGTGAGTCAGGTGGTGAAAGTTAAAAAGGTTAGAAAGAAGAAACCTAGGATTGTTGAGCAATATAAGGTGTATGATATGCCATATGTATATTTATATTTGGCGTGAATATATTTGTTGCTCTTCTTTTTTTGCGGAGTTTGTAGTTCTTCATGTCGTTATTACTGATGTTGTTTCTTTGCGAACTATGCATTCTCAAAAAGAGGGAGGTAGTGATACAGTAATTTGTGGCCAAGTACGGACTGATACGCGAACATGTGAAGCGAGTTTGCTTCTGGGCGACGTAAATGGGACGAGTTGTGGAAAAGAGCTTCTGGTAGACCGAACGTACTTCCAGAGGGTGGGTATTCACTGGTTGTACTCCGTATTCACACCGGAAAATGTTTGGCTGAATTGCTACGAAGGAGGCAGACCGGTAGGGTTGAAAAACTCGAGATTCGGTAGGTGGATTGGTCATTAAAGGCACGACTTGTCAAGTAGTCGGGACGGATTTTCGTCTTCTGGCTACGTTCACTGGCTCAATCTGTTCTGTTATGATAATGTCGCGGAATACGATCTATTGTCCAGAAGAATATCTGGCGGTATTACCCGTTCAGAATTTAACATATTTAAATAGCACACTCAATCCATAGCTTTTACAGTCCTTGGAAAAATTAATAGAGTCCCAGCAAGGGGAAATTTCGATGGAACAAATATGGCAGCATGTATATCAGCTCCGGGAAGAACAGAAGCACAAAGTATTAGTGGTGAACACATCGGCCACCAGATGCGGCCTGTCACTAGCAGGCTTTTGCGTACGGCATTTCTGGGTAAGACGCACCAGGGCACAGGCTGTGAACGTTCCAATGCAACAATTACCAGTAGGATGGTTGACTGGTGTTGGTCGGGGAAGCAGTTAGTTTTAAGGTCTTAATTAGTATATAAGGGTATAATGGATACATGGTAGTAGTAAAATGTAAGCGGAAATCCTGTATGGTGAATTCGGGAGACTGTCCTCAATGTGTAAATTATTAAAGTTAAGGTAGTTGAATGGGAGCATGATGTTCAAGATTCGGGACGAATCTTCTCGGAGGGGTGGAGGTATGCTGCGCTACGAATAATTACAGGCGTGGATTTGGCGAATTCTTCTAAATTTCGCACAGCTATGGCTGGAAGGCAGTACTTAAGGGACCGATTGGCACATCGGATGGCAGGCGCGGGCGATATTGATATTTTGCAAACGATTCTGCGACGCAAGTTTACGACACTGTTCGCAGTCTAGAAGGCACGGTCCGGTGGGCAGTGTACACAAAAGTGAAATAATCAGGGCAGCACAGGACACCGAAGTGCTGTGAAGACCCCATACGCTGCAGTTACAACAGCGCCTATTGACCTGTGTGTAGGGGCCGAAAATGGCTGAGGAAAGCTGACGTTGTAATTATTAAAGAGCACTTCACTTGTTCCCTCCTGAGGACCTACGTCAGAGGCGTAGGGAAAAGATGTATAAATAAGCGAGCCCCGAGGCTCAAAGCGGGCGGACGCGTCCCCATTTTGTCCGCGTCTAGAAGCGTAAACACTGACGATTGTTTAAGTTGCAGGCCAACCACGACGACCTTTGGGTGATGGATATCGGCGGCCAACCGTCCGCTGTAGCGGGGCGCATCGCACTTTGGAGCTGCACCGGCGCGAGGAGCGAGAGGGCTGCTGGCCTCCGCTCTCCGGGTGACTGCGTCCGGCGGACTGCAAGCTGCCGTCCACAGGAGTGGGGCCGGGGTGCGAACTGGGGCCTCCCGGGTGCAGGGCTGTCTGTGGGAACTGAACGAGTCCCACTGGCCGGACGGCCGGAACTGCTAAGGCCGTGGTTCTACAGAGGCCGTAACGCAAGAAGAAGATATTCACTGGTATCCAATATTAAAGCAACCAACGGCTATTCCCCCATGTTGTGTCTAATTCACGGTATAATCATACAAAATGTCAACAGACGTCCGTACAATGTGTTCTGCACCCAAGGTAACACTCTGGTCAATGGACAACCACGTCATCGAGGACGTCGGGTCACTTAATAAACAGGGTAGTGTTTGTCGGGTAGTCCCATATCCACAATCGCTGTGTATACAGTCACTGACTGTGCAGTATGGCACAAAGAAGACACCTCTCTGAAGTGGGGGTCCTTAAGAAGAATGGAAGCAGGACAGTCACAAACCGATATGGCCCAAACGCTTAATGTGAATCGTTCTGTTGTTTCTAGGATGTGGTGGCAATTTATATAGATCAAAATAGTATCCCGAAACGAGGACAGGGGCGACCACGTGCGATATCAAATAGAGAGGACCGTTATTAGACCGTAAGGCTCGACGGTACAGCCTTACTACTGCACTGCAACTGGCATCTTACCTCGCATCCATCCACTGCAAGTGTTGTTTCGAGACAAACAGTGCACAGAAGGCTTCGGCAAAGTAGCCTTTATTGTCGGGGACCTTCTGTATGTGTACCTCTGATGTGTCCTCACAGAAGGGAACGTCTAGAGTGGAGCACCAGCATGCCACCTGGGCAGTCGAACAGTGGACCAATGTTCTTTTCGCAGATGAGTCCTGATGTGGTGTGGAGAGTGGTTCTCGACGCATTCGCATCTGGAGGGAACGTGGAACACGATATCGGAATCCAAATATTGTAGAAAGAAACCGTTATCGAGGAGGATCCCTAATGGTGTGGACAGCGATTATGTTGAGCATTGGAACACCTCTTCATGAAATTGTACGGGTGAATCGGCAGCGTTTAACTGCTGTCAGGTATAGCGACGATATCTTGGGACCTCACGTGTAGTTGTTGCGAAGTGGTATGGGCCCAGAATTCGTATTGATGGACAATAATTCTCGACCTCGTAGAGCAGAAGAGGTTGATGTTTTCTTGGAAACGGAAGATACTGCATGCGTGGCATGGCCTGCTCGCTCTCCGGATTTGAATCCCATAGAGCGTGTCTGGGATGCGCTAGGGAAACAGGCTGCAACACGTCAGCATCCACCAACCACTTTCCAAGACCTGCGAGTAGGTCTGCAGCAAGAATGGGCGTTATGCCTCAACACGAAACTGATGACATCACTTACAGTATGCCCCGTCGTTACCAGGCCTGTATTGCTGCCAAATGTGGTAACACACTGTATGAGCACATTAACCAGTTGTCGGGGTTTATGTGCAATTAAGTTGGAAAGAACGGAGAAAATTT
This sequence comes from Schistocerca americana, assembly GCF_021461395.2. Classification (NCBI taxonomy): domain Eukaryota; kingdom Metazoa; phylum Arthropoda; class Insecta; order Orthoptera; family Acrididae; genus Schistocerca; species Schistocerca americana. The sequence goes on along the minus strand of NC_060123.1, from coordinate 376,188,922 downwards.
TTGTCTACCGTTATGCATGTTGCAGTTGTTTACGTTCTGTGTTCTTTACATTGTTTCTAGTTTTCTATTACTTGTTTACACTGTTTTGTAGCAAAATAAACGCAACCTTGTAAAATTTCCGTTTGTTTCTTTATTTAATCATTCTAATTATTACTTTCTGAGCCAAAGAGGTATTAGATGAGATATTTGACATAGACGTATACATGCATCTTCCTCCACAGAGCAATAAGATAACCTACCTCAAGGAATTTCTCTACGAAATAAATAAAATTTGCCACAAGGTGGTCTTCTAATTTTGATTTGAAAATCTAAACTTTATCGCTCGCATTTTTATTTCTACTGAAAGCTTGTAGAAAACGTAAGTTACACACTATAGAAAATTCTCACCGTAGGTGTAAGAAACTGTTATTCACAAGAAAAAGAAGAAACTGAGATACAATCATGTTGAATATCAAGGTAGGTGGCATTTGTATAGGGTTTTATGGAGTACACGGTTCTGCACATGCCATATTCCTATTTAAATAAAAGGATGCATAAAGCTCGGCAAGGATATTCGAGTAATACAGCTAATGACACCACATCATCTGCACCGAGAGATGCCGTAGCGGCCATGCCACAGGGTTCGATAATGCGCCCATTACTGTTATTGTACTATGCTTATGATCTATCATTTTACTTGAAGCAGGAGGCAAGGAGTCCTTTTTGCGCATAATACAATATTATGTATTTGAGCATGAAAGCATCAACAGGGTAAACAGTAAGTGATGTTTTTGATAAAGTTATTAACTGGTTTTGCCAAATGGACTCATTTAAACTGTGGGAAAAAAAACAACTGAATGAATTTTCTATCAAAGTTACCCTACAAAAAAATGGTTCAAATGGCTCTGAGCACTATGGGACTCAACTGCTGAGGTCATTAGTCCCCTAGAACTTAGAACTAGTTAAACCTAACCAACCTAAGGACATCACAAACAACCATGCCCGAGGCAGGATTCGAACCTGCGACCGTAGTGGTCTTGCGGTTCCAGACTGCAGCGCCTTTAACCGCACGGCCACTTCGGCCAGTTACCCTACATTTTACCAGTGTGGTGTAATGGCAAAAAATAGTAAATACGGAAGAAGTTCGTGTTGAGGATATTGAAGAGAACGTAAACTGGAGAAACTATGTTTTGTTCCCGTTAGTTTCGGATAGGGATTGATCTTCAATGGAAGGATAGCAGGAGCTCTTTTTGTAAGGTCAATGGATTGAGAGAAACATATCTTAAAATGACGAATGGTACCTTATATAAACGGTATTTTATATAAACCGCTTCTTAAATATTGAAGCTATATTCAACAATGGGGTTTATTCAGTAAAGCTTCTAACTAGATGTAAATTTAATTCAATGCTAATTTAATTCTATATAATTTAGTTCAGGGTCGCCATTAAATAAAACAGTCATTAAAATCGAATATTGGTTGGCCTAATGAACTGATTTATTGAAAAGTGGTAGATTAAATGAGCCAGTGGTGCAATTCCTCTAATAAGTCTTAGGATCAGTTGAAAGTATCTCCAACACTGTTCATTTTCTTATTAAAGAATAAATAATTTGCATGCAAGAACCAGAGAATAGTCCTCTCATCAATAAATAGTATGCTGGCCTGGGTGGCCGAGCGGTTCTAGGCGCTACAGTCTGGAACCGCGCGACCGCTACGATGGCAGGTTCGAATCCTGCCTCGGGGATGGATGTGTGTGATGTCCTTAGGTTAGTTAGGTTTAAGTAGTTCTAAGTTCTAGGGGACTGATGACCTCAGAAGTTAAGTCACATAGTGCTCAGAGCCATTTTGAGCCAATAAATAGTATGCATTCAAAATGTTAGTTATTAGGGTATAGGGCAGGCTGAAAGTAGATGACTGACAGCTTCAATCGATCATTAATCATACATACCATCTGTTCCTAGTTTGATTACTTTATAGAATACATCGCAGCTTAACAAGTACATAAATGAATGCACACTGATGAGCCAAAACGCAATAACTACTGCCCAGCGCACGGTTAAATGCCTCCTGGTGGTGTTGTGAGCACGTGATGAAGTAAGGAAAGGATGTAAGTGGAAGAGAGGCTGAATAGGCAGTCATTATAGCGAAGGTACGGGCCGCAAATGCGGAAATCCACTGATATAAGCGGTATTGACAAAGAGCACATTCTTGTGGTGCTGTGACGGAAACGAGATCCTCTGAAACGGCGAAGCTGGTCGCCTGCTGGCCCCGTTCAAAGGCTCCACATCGTGTGTTGACTCAATGACTCAGTCACATACGATTGCAGCGGGCACACATCACTGGGTACATTGAGTGGACTTCTGTGAGACGTATATATGCAACCAAATAGTGTTACATGTTGTACAATATCTGATTTGTGGCTGCGAGAGAGAAGTTGTGCGGTCTGCGGAGCGGAGCGCTTCTCTGGAATTTGCAAATAAGCTACGAAGGAAGGAAAATAATTCACTCTGGTGTTAATTATCCTTCTAATAGGAAGTGTAATGAATTACATGTGACGCTAATTGAATCTATTCTTGTAAATCAGTCATTTTGTGAATTTCTGATATTCAGGAAGATTAATGTTTGGAGAAAGTCGAAATAAGTTAAATGCTAAAGATAATTATTATTGTATGGTGAAAAAATATATCATTGTACAATTTGAAAAGGTAATTGCTATAATTTCTTTTTAAAGTGAAACTGTGCATATGACTCTCGACGTGTTGCTCATCGGAATAGACGTTCGGTCGGATGGACTTTGGTGGAAAACACGAGTCTTAGCACGCTTAGAACAATGCTGGGAGAAATTTTGTTCACCGCGGAAGTGTTTCCTTCCTTTTGGAGATTTTTCTAGGACGAATAGTACTACCAGCTCCCACTCTTGAATGGCGTCATTATATAAACAACTTCCGAACGCTCTACTGCGAAGAACAATTTCTTTTGGAGTTGTAGCCTACGGCGAGCTTAGCAGCGGACTGTTAAGGAGCAGAAGACTTAAATATTTAGCCATGTTTCAGAAAGCAAATACCAGACGGAAGTGTCAATAAGGCCACTGATAATGCCACGGACTTTACCTGAATACTTAGGGCACTATCACTGATATTACAGTAAATTAAAAAAATTAAAAATTAAAGAAATTTGCCGCATTATGAAAACAGTAGTGTCCATATGAGAGGATAAAAGCTAGGAAAAGCAGAGAGGTGTTGTGTTAATTGTAAAAAATGGTGGGTGATACAGCTTCTTTGTTATCAGTTTAGCATTCCACACGAAGCCACAAGAATAAGCTGCTTCATTAAAAAAAAGATTATTCAGCTGTGCCCTCGCAAGATGTCAGGCAACCGCGACCCTTTGAAATCCGCGCCACCGGCGCGGTATTGATGTTAAGGTAACTCAATGACGCCCCTGCACCGCGTCCTTCGCGGCATGGGCACGCTGGAGAAGAGGGAGTGGGATGGAGTCTTGAAGAGCGAGCGAGCACCAGACAGCGAGCGGATATTGATAGAGAAATCAATCGTTCGATTTGATTCCACGCCATGGCTGCTTGTGGTTGAACAGCGGCACAAGTAAGAGTGCACTAGCCGGACACTTGCGACACGGCAAGGCTGGGCGCAGTTTGCTTCTGGACAATCTGACTGGTCATTACCGTAGCAGAACCTGGCTACATCGAGTTTTTCGGTATGAGTGTGTTGTAGGACGGGGATGTTATCGGCTGGTTGGATGTCTGCAAGTGTTGTAAATTAATATGAGCTGCTGTATAGACTGTGTGTAATTCAGCCTGACTAACATACATTGTACGCTACTGGCCATTAAAATTGCAACACCAAGAAGAAAAGCAGATGATAAACGGGTATTCATTGGACAAATATATTATACGCATTTTGGTTGCATAGATCCTGAGAAATCAGTACCCAGTAAAATGGTTCAAATGGCTCTGAGCACTATGCGACTCAACTGCTGAGGTCATTAGTCCCCTAGAACTTAGAACTAGTTAAACCTAACTAACCTAAGGACATCACAAACATCAATGCCCGAGGCAGGATTCGAACCTGCGACCGTAGCGGTCTTGCGGTTCCAGACTGTAGCGCCTTTAACCGCACGGCCACTTCGGCCGGCAGTACCCAGTACAACCACCTCTGGCAGTAATGAATAACGGCCTTGATAGGCCTGGGCATTGAGTCAAACAGAGCTTGGATGGTGTGTACAGGTACTGCCCATGCAGCTTCAACACGATACCACAGTTCATCAAGAGTAGTGACTGGCGTATTGTGACGAGCCAGTAGCTCGGCCACCGTTGACCAGACGTTTTCAATTGGTGAGAGATCTGGAGAATGTGCTGGCCAGGGCAGCAGTCGAACATTTTCTGTATCCAGAAAGGCCCGTACAGGACCTACAACATGTGGTAGGGCATTATCCTGCTGAAATGTAGGGTTTCGCAGGTATCGAATGAAGGTCAGAGCCACGGGTCGTAACACATCTGAAATGTAACGTTCACTGTTCAAAGTGCCGTCAATGCGAACAAGAGGTGACAGAGACGTGTAAGCAATGGCACCCCATACCATCACGCCGGGTGATTCGCCAGTATGGCTTGCAATGTGCGTTCACCGCGATGTCGCCAAACACGGATGCGACCATCATGATGCTGTAAACAGAACCTGGATTCATCCGAAAAAATGACGTTTTGCCAATCGTGCACCCAGGTTCGTCGTTCAGTACACCACCGCAGGCGCTCCTGTCTATGATGCAGCGTCAAGGGTAACCGCAGCCATGGTCTCCGAGCTGATAGTCCATGCTGCTGCAAACCTCGTCGAACTGTTCGTGCAGATGGTTGTTGTCTTGCAAACGTCCCCATCTGTTGACTCAGGGATCGAGACGTGGCTGCACGATCCGTTACAGCCATGCGGATAAGATGCCTGTCATCTCGGCTGCTAATGATACGAGGGCATTGGGATCCAGCACGGCGTTCCGTATTACCCTTCTGAACGCACCGATTCCATAGTCCTCTAACAGTCATTGGATCTCGATCACCGCGAGCAGCAATGTCGCGATACGATAAACCGCAATCGCGATAGGCTACAATCCGACCTATATCAAAGTCGGAAACGTGATGGTACGCATTTCTCCTCCTTACACGAGGCATCACAACAACGTTTCACCAGACAACGCCGGTCAAGTGCTGTTTGTCTATGAGAAATCGGTTGGAAACTTTCCTCATGTCAGCACGTTGTACGTGTCGCCACCGGCGCCAATCTTGTGTGAATGCTCTGAAAAGCTAATCATTTGCATATCACAGTATCTTCTTCCTGTCGATTAAATTTCGCGTCTGTAGCATGTCATCTTCGTGGTGTAGCAATTTTAATGGCCAGTAGTGTATTACCGGTACTCGCTGTGTGACTCACGTTCTCTTCTAGATTTCGTCATTTACAGAACAGCCAAAACATCATGGCCACTGGCCACGGAGACGTTGGGTGTTGTTCCGGTGGCGTTGCGCGCACGTGATGCAATAACAAAAGTATGCAAGCGGAGCAGACGCGGACGGGGGATTAACCTAGCGAAGATATGGGCTGCAAATAGGAAAATCCTTTGAGATAAGCCACTTCGACATGGGGCAGATTATTAGTACGCAGAGCCTGCGGACGAGCATCTCGAAAACGACGAAGCTGGTCGAATGTTCACGTGCTACTGTCGTGAGCATCTACGGAAAGAGGTAGAAGGAGAGTGAATCTGCCACTAGGCGCTAAATATTTGAACGTCCACGGCTCTTCACAGAACGGGGAGTCAGGCGGTTTGTCTGCTCTGTGAAACAGGACAGATGGTGATCTGTGCCCTCTCTGGCGAAAGAGCACAACGCTGTTGCACACACAAGTGTTTCGGAATACACCGTTCGTCGTTCGTTGTTGAACATAGAGCTCCGATGCAGACCACCTCTACGTTGACCCAGTGACATCGTCAGTTACGATTGTAGTGGGCACGGAACCATCGAGATTCGACTGTCGATCAATAAAAACGCGTCGTCTCTTCGGGTGAATCACGATTTTGCTACTCTAGATCGTCTCAACAAACGCCGTCGTCGAGGTGAACGGCGACTCGAAACGTGCAGCGCGCCACCGATGCAGGCTACTGGGAGCAGCATTACACTGTGGGAGACGTTCTCCTGCGCTTGCATGGGACCTGTGATAGTAATCGAAGACACGCTGACAGCTGCGAACCACCTGCATCCCTTCATACTTGGCGTCTTCCTCGACGGTGATGTCTCCGTGTCACTTACCCAGAACCGTGCTACAATGGTTTAAGGAGAATTATAGTGAACTCACGTTGATGCCTCGGCGAGCAAATCGGCCGGGTGTATATCCTACGGGACCCATGTGGGTCACTATCGGGTGCTGTCACCGCGTACGCACGCCAGCGGCGCATTATTTACGCAAACTATGTGACCTGTGCGTAGACATCTAACGCCATATACCTCCAGAAACCTACCAACATACTGTCGGACCCCTGATAAGCAGGATCGGTGATGTATTTCGTTCCAAAGGCAGACAAACATCCTATTAAGAGGTGGTCATAGTGTTTTGGCTCATCAGTGCGTATATTGTTTAAAGTTGTCAGATGCCTGTTCAGTTGATAACTCTCAGTTTGACGTCATTTGAACTTGATTCATGTTTCTGTAACCAATTAGTTTGTTATTTATTGTGTATTTCCCTTTAAGATTCGAAGCAGAATTGGCCCCTTTGCATACTGGTTTCAGTGCCTGATAAAAATTACCGACAATTTGTGAGCAAGTTATTAGGTGAAATCATTTAATTCTTTGCAGTCTACTTTGTTTTAATTGATTTTAATTGCGAAGCTGCACTGTTATTTCATGTACGATATTTTCCAATGTAAATGGTTTTTACACTGTTTATCGTGCATCTAGTTGTTTTTGTAAATTTTTTCTATTCACTTTACTCGTTATTTCATGATGCACTAGGTTTTTTTTCTGAAGATACAAATGCCTTAAAATAAACTTAAAAGTGTACTGTAAATTTGAGCAAATAAATGTCTATAGTTTATTTAGCTGGCCGCTCGGGATTAGCCGAGCGGTCTAGGGCGCTACAGTCATGGACTGTGCGGCTGGTCCCGGCGGAGGTTCGAGTCCTCCCTCGGGCATGGGTGTGTGTGTTTGTCCTTACGATAATTTATGTTAAGTAGTGTGTAAGCTTAGGGACTGATGACCTTAACAGGTAAGTCTCATAGGATTTCACACACATCTGAACATTTTTTTTTTAAGTTTGTTTAGCTCAAATAAAAATAATTTTAGCAAGGGACAAGAACCATTCACAGCTCAACTCAGTGTTGCCACACCGTCTAGCGATATATGATCGCTGGCTTTGTAATTGGGCACAATAGTCAGGAACTCTTATCAACTCACTCTTCAAATCTAAGGAGTTTCGATATAACCGCTTACATTAAATTATAATAAACACACTAAGAACCTTGTTATAAGTGGAACTGGAGCACGGATGTGGCAGTAAACTGCAACGGTGATACCTTCTACTACATGCCGGAAGTTGCGGAGAATATCCCGCTGACTGCCCGGGGCGTACGACGCTGACTGCTGACTGCCCAGTCAGCACCGGCATCGGCGCGGCGTCGCCGCGGGCCACCAACTCGAGACTCCTTTCACGTGCTGGAGCGCGGCGCATAACGAGCACACAGCCGGCGGCGAGCAGCGCGCGCCAGTTTGAATTATGAAGGAGGCGCCAGCCGTAGCGCCTGAATACGCAATCTGCGTTGCAAATACGAGCTCGGTGGGCAGGTTAAGTGGCGGCTGACACGTGGGACCACGGCCGCCGGCGAGGGAGCGGTTGTACTTGTGGTTAGCCGTCCCAGTCACACCAGAGTCCTCTGAGGAACAGTTACCATGTTGCGTACTGGAAAACAACACACCAAAACCGCCGTGTATGGGGTCGCTACACGCGCACGATATCTGGTGATTGTTATCCAGCAAGACAAACAGGCAATCTCACCTTAAGACATCCAACTTGCAAACAGTACTGCACCAAAATTACAGAAACTACCAACGAGAAAAACATAGCGATTACTACCTTCCACTATGTCCCAAAGATAAAAGTCATAATACTATCTGTGTGTTACCTTTTCTGGCTGATATATTTCGATGAAAGTGAATTTCATTGAAAGATTGCTCATTTTCAAAGAACTTAGTTTGTTAAGTAGTTCTCTTTTTTTTTTTTTTTTTTTTTTTGAGCATGTTCGTAATGAACGGCATGAAAAGTTTCAGTTGTACATCTACATCTACATTTATACTCCGCAAGCCACCCAACGGTGTGTGGCGGAGGTCACTTTACGTGCCGCCGTCCTTACCTCCCTTTTCTGTTCCAGTCGCGTATGGTTCGCGGGAAGAACAACTGCCGGAAAGCCTCCGTGCGCGCTCGAATCTCTATAATTTTACATTCGTGATCTCCTCGGGAGTTATAAGTAGGGGGAAGCAATATATTCGATACCTCATCCAGAAACGCACCCTCTCGAAACCTGGACAGCAAGCTACGACGCGATGCAGAGCGCCTCTCTTGCAGAGTCTGCTACTTGAGTTTGCTAAACAAAAAAAGTTTGCAGACAAGATACCTGCAGGGTATTTCAGTTAAAGTATTTTTCTCTGAATTACAACATATTGGGTTGGTACATAGCTTCGTAGCGTTTTTCCATGGACTTATAAACACAACAGATGCACGTAACACAGACGTTAGTCATCAATAATACGTTATCCTTCATCATTCGCAAGAGTCTGCCAACCCTGGGGTAACTTTTCCATTCCGCGACTGTAGGAATTACGTGTACAGGTGAAGAACTCATAGAGCTATACTCGGAACGCGTTTTCATCCGGAAAGGAAGTTCCTTGAAGGTTCTTCCAAAGAGAGGAGAAAAGGTGAAAAACCGAGGGTGCAAGATCGGGTGGATAAGGTGGGTGCGGAATGACTTCCCAATCCAACTCCTGTATAGAGTTTTTTTGTCAGTGTAGCAGGATGCAGGCAAGATGTTGTCGTGGAGTAGCACCACTTCACGAAGCCTACCTGGTCACTGTTCACGGACTGCGTCTGCGAGATGTCTCAGTTGTTAGCAATAAATGCCAGCAGTGATGGTCACACCTCCGGGGAGCGACTTGTAATAGAACACACCGTCGCTGTTGCACCAGATGAATCACATGGTTTTTTTCTTTTTTATTTTATTTATTTATTTTGTACACGCGAGCAGGTCTTTGTACAGAGAGTTGCTACTTTGTTTGGGCTGAATCATTCCTTTGTTTTCTTTATGTTAGCATGAAGCCACCATTCTTCTTTACCAGTAACGATATAGGGTAGGAATAACCAGTGTTTTTCCCGAATCAGTTGATGATGAGCAGGCAGAGATTTATCCTCATTGCATACATATTACGCACGATGGCGGAATGATCATGTCTCATCACATATGCCAGTTCCCGAGTACACTGATGTGAATCATTGTGGATTAGTGCGTTTAAACCACATTCATCAAAACACGAAGGTCTTCCTGAATGTGCAGAGTCACTAATGTCAAAACGATCCTCCTTAAACGAGGAAACCATTTTCTTGCCGTACTCAGTCCAATGGCATTATGCCCATTCAAGGCGCTAATGCTTCTGGCTGCCTCCCATGCTGTCACTCCTCTGCTGAACTTAAACACAAGAATATAATGAAAATGTTCCGACTTTCCCGCTTGGTACTCCATTTTCTAGCGTCCGCGGCTCCAGTCATTATCTCTAAATAACAAAATGTCAAAATAGCAACAGTGAACTAGAAAAATTACAATCGATAAATAAACCCATAGCAGCCGGAATAGCAACGTGCAAACCAAACACACTACGAACTAATAGACCAACCTGAAGTAAGTGAATGGAATATTTATTTAGACACATAAATGTAAGAAACGTTGCTCTTCCTGTGGAGTTCAGAACACAGTTTGTTTAAATTTATTCCTGAAATTCAACTTAACTATAATAGGTATAGATGTACTTACCTAGAGCGACATATGTAAATTTATGCCGGTTTGTGTCGGTTCGGGGAGCGTACTCCGATAGCTTTCAGTGGTAAGGCGAAGAACGCTCGCGATAAGGGGGGAAACCGGAGTTCCCATCCGACACAAAATTCCGTATATCGCTTTAGATGATGTACCTATTACAGCTAACTTATATCTCAGGAATAAATAAACTCGCCAGCAGGCCCTGAAGAGAACGCGATAGTCGACCGACTGCCGTGTCATCCTGAGTCATTCAGCATCAGATGGGGAACGGAGAGGCATAGGGTAAACACACAACACTCCCGGCTGTTGTCAACGTTTTGACGTTGGAGCCGTTATCTCTCAATCACGTAGCTCCTCAATTGGCCTCACGAGGCAGAATACACCCCGGTGCAGTCATCCAACGAAGGAAAAAAATTCCGTGCCAGCACTTTGAGTCGAACCCGGGGCCCCAGCATGAGTGTCTGCCGCGTTGATCACTTCTTTTTCATTTATTTACTGACAAAAAATTAATCCGTCTTTCAAAATTGTTAAGGCTTTCGTGGCCACTTGTTGACAAACTGCCTATTGGCTTCTGTCTCGGGTTCTTCGGCCGACGTTCATCTACTGATTTTTCTGACGTTTCGCCAGCACAAGTGGCTGGCATTGTCAAAGCTTCACCCTCCATTGCAGGTGGTGAACTGGAGCCGAGCTCGCGGCCGCAGACTATATGTATCTGGCGCGCCAACGTCCGAGGGCTTCTCCGCGGTCATTTCCGGTGCGGTTCTCTTCTTGCTACCTGCGACGGTCGTTCGCTGCAGTACGGGAAGCCAGGATCCGTTTACCTTAAGGCTTTCCTCTTTCTTGTTCAAACTGTTCGCGTGTTTTTGTATTTCTACAGCTTCTCTGAACAAGCGCGTGTGATAGTGGTTCTCTACAGCCAGAACTTCCGTGTCGGCGAATTTTATTACGTGGTCGGTCTCATTCAGTGCGTGCTCTGCCACGGCCGATTTCTCCACCTGCCCCAACCTGCAATGCCGATTATGATCTTTCATCCTGGTGTTAATGGACCGTCCAGTCATTCCGACATAAACTTTTCCGCATGTGCATGGTATACGATATATTCCCGACATTGCAAGTGGGTCTCTTTTCTCCTTCCCCGATCTAAGACATTCTTTGATCTTCCTTGTCGGTTTGAAAATCGTCTTTACGCCATTTTTGCGCAATATACGGCCGATTCTGTCCGTCACTCTGGGAATGTATGGCAGAAAGGCCATACCCGACATTTCTTTTCCTGGTTCCTTACTTCGCCGAGTGTTTGGCTCTGTTACACTTCTAATATAATTTTTAATATAATTTGTGGAGTAACCATTGCTCTTCAGGACAGTTTCCTGGTGTTGCATTTCTTGTTTGAGGTGTTGCGGCTCACATATTCGTCCTGCTCTCGTTACGAGCGTACTAATCATGCCTCTTTTCTGGCTCGGATGGTGGGTTGACAGTTTGTGCAGGTATCGGTCCGTGTGTGTCGGTTTTCGATACACGCTGTGTCCCAGGTTTTCGCCGTCCCTTGTGACCAGCACATCTAGAAATGGCAGTTTGTTGTCCTTTTCTACTTCCAAGGTAAATGTTATGTTGGTATGGAGGCTGTTCAAGTGTCTTAGGAAGTCACCGAGTTGTTCTTCACCATGGCTCCACACAACGAAAGTATAATCGACGTACCTGTACCACACCATAGGTTTGCAAGTCGCCGAGTCCAGTGCGTGTGCTTCGAATTGTTCCATGAAGAAGTTGGCCACCACTGGACTGAGAGGACTACCCATGGCGACGCCTTCCAGCTGTTCGTAGAACTCGCCATTCCACGTGAAATAGCTCGTGGTGAGACATGGGTGGAAGAGCTTTCTGATGTCTTGCGGGAAAATGGAGCCGATGTGCTCCAGAGCGTCACTGACAGGCACTTTCGTAAATAACGAAACAACATCAAAGCTGACCAGGATGTCGTTTGGTGCAAGTTTCAGTTTCTTCAGCTTCTCAATGAAATGTCCTGAGTCCTTAATGTATGTGTCGGTCCTCCCCACGTGTGGCTGGAGCAGAGAGGCCAAGTGTTTTGCCAGTTTATATGTCGGTGATCCATTAACTCCAGGATCAAAGAGCATAAGCGGCATTGCAGGTTGGGGCAGGTGGAGAAATCGGCCGTGGCAGAGCACGCACTGAATGAGACCGACCACGTAATAAAATTCGCCGACACGGAAGTTCTGGCTGTAGAGAAGCACTATCACACGCACTTTTTCAGAGAAGCTGTAGAAATACAAAAACACGCGAACAGTTTGAACAAGAAAGAGGAAAGCCTTAAGGTAAACGGATCCTGGCTTCCCGTACTGCAGCGAACGACCGCGGAGAAGCCCTCGGACGTTGGCGCGCCAGGTACATATAGTCTGCGGCCGCGAGCTCGGCTCCAGTTCACCACCGGCAATGGAGGGTGAGCTTTGACAATGCCAGCCACTCGTGCTGGCGAAACGTCAGAAAAATCATTAAATGAACGTCGGCCGAAGAACCCGAGACAGAAGCCAATAGGCAGTTTGTAATCCGTCTTTCCCATGACTTGTCCTTTATTTCACTTATTTATTGCAAAAAATAAATCCACGCTTTCTATGACTTGTCTCTCTCGCCAAGAGTTTATAAGAAGGGTACGTACTACTCGCGTGAAAAAAAAAGATAACTAAAAGTGTAGCACTTCTGGAAAACGCGCATACTACATCGATACTGCACGGATTCCGTTACCCCATTTTCACGGCATTTCTTCTCGTAGTGTCGTGTAGGTACCATTACCTATCTCCTACATGTGAATTTATCAAATTTATCTCCTGGCATGAATGATCCAGCTACGGGGCGGATCGTGGAAGATGTCTGCAAGAAGTTCGAAAAGTGTTGGCTGAGAGTTCTCCACAGTAACGCAATGACGATCGTTTAAATAGTTCCAAAAATCCGTGAGTCCTCTGATAATGATTCGGATGGCCTCTGATCCACGTGACGGCGTTGTGTTTCGTCCTCGGATAACAAACAGTGTCCGGGTAGAGAAGAGTGTGTGAGTCCACATAAGCGGGCGATATCCGCAAAAAGGGTGCCAAAATTTGACGCGCAAAATACCATATCCCTCCCGCCGACCCACAATGTAGCCGGTGTTCGTCTGTATCTGAACGTTGCAGTTCACACATAAAGGCGAATTCGCAAGATGGATCCAATGAAGAGCTGCCACGCGGGGTAGCCGCGTGGTCTTAGGCGTCTTGTCACGGTCCGCGCGGCTCCCCCCGTCGGAGGTTCGAGTCCTCCCTCCGGCAGGGGTGTGTGTGTCATCCTCAGCGTAGGGTAGTGTAATTTAGATTAAGTAGTGTGTAAGCTTAGGAGCCGATGACCTCAGCAGTTTTGTCCTATAAGACCGTTCCACAAAATTCCGATGAAGACTCTCTCGAGGTATCTGTTTTTTGTTCACCGTCACGTACCAGGTCGAAAGTACGTCAGAATGTAGCGTTACCACGATGACAACGTGTCATACTACCTTCCAATGCAAACGGTGGGATACATCAGGCGACATTAGGCGACCGTCGACGAGGTCGGGTGCGATAGATGCCACTGGCCGATGGTAAGCGAGAGGCAGGGTAGGTAGCTATGCTCCACATGACGTCTCCCAAAGTGGGAAACCGCCACCAGCATGTCAGTAAACTCATGGTCATAAACCAGAGATTGCCATTGCGTAGGCATAAATTCTGCGTACTTTAATAAATACTGCTCATGACAAATAATGTACAAATAAAATATAATGACAAAATCGACACGCGATAGAGGATGAGCTTTCGACCTACAGAATTTGTAACTACTATAAATTAACAAAGTTCAGTAACATCCTGAAGCGAGTCTTTATAAGGTCGAAGCTCGCGCCATGTTCGGGTATTCTGTTCATTTCGCCTTTAGTCTTCTGCTGGTACAGCTAGGCTCTGATTAAAGAGGTGATTAAAGATTGGTAATTTTTGAGAATATTTCTCGTGGAGAACAGCAGTTTTTCTTAGTCCCTGAAGATGAACATAAAGACTCTCGACCGCAAGAAACATTTATTTTTGTTTCTACCGATATCGGTAAGTTATGACTGTCTTCTGACTTCATAGTGAAATATGAACGTAGAATGGATTTAGAGGGATATTTGAAAATTAGTAGTAACTTGTAAAATACATCTTACATAACAAATAATAAAAGAGGAAGCTATACCCGCGATGGTAGGCGGTGGCGGAGAACGGAGCAGGCGTTACCACATCCACGAACGTCAACCGCTAAGGATAGCAGTGCAGCTGTTGCGATGCTTACCCACTGCACACCGAACAACATCAACAGTAGCAATCAGGAGTGCACGACGTAAACCAGCTGTTATAATAAGGTATGTACAGAATGGTAACACGAAAACTAATAACAAATGAAGAAATAGGTGCCTTATATTACATAAAGTGACTGACATAAACAGCATTTCTCGGTCTGTGATAAATATGTATATAAAAGAGACATTGTTGTTGTCGTTGCTGTCTTCAGTCCCGAGACCGGTTTGATGCAGCTATTCAAGCTACTCTATCCTGTGCAAGCTTCTTTATCTCCGGGTAAGTACTGAAACCTACATCCTTCTGAATCTGCTTAGTGTATTCATCTCATGGTCTCCCTCTACAATTTTTACGCTGCACGTTTCCCTCCATTATTGAAATAGTGACCCCTTGATCATCAGAACGTTTCGTACCAAACGATCCCTTCTTTTAGTGAGGCTGAGCCACAAATTCCTCTTCTCCCCAGTTCTATTCAGTGGCCCCTCATTAGTTATGTGATCTACCCATCTAATCTTCAGCATTCATCTGTAGCACCACATTTCGAAAGCTCCTAATATCTTCTTGTCTAAATTATTTATCGTCCATGTTTCACTTCCATACATGCCTACACTATCTACAAATAGTTTCAAAAACTATTTCCGAACACTTAAATATATACACGATGTTAACAAATTTCTCTTGTTCACAAACGGTTTCCTTGCCATTGCCAGTCTACATTTTATATCCTCTCTACTTCGACCATCATCAGTTATTTTGCCCTCCAAATAGCAAAACTCATCTACTACTTTAAGTGTCTCATTTCCTAATCTAATTCACTTAGCATCACCTGATTTAATTCGACTACATTTCATTATAATCGTTTTGCTTTTATTGATGTTCATCTTATATCCTCCTTTCAAGACACTGTCCATTCCGTTCAACTGTTCTTCCAGGTCCTTGGCTGTCTCTGACAGAATTACAATGTCGTCGGCTAACCTCAAGGTTTTTATTTCTTCTCCGTGGATTTTAATTCCTACTCCGAATTTTTCTTGGGTTTCCTTTACTGCTTGCTCAATATACAGACTGAACAACATCGGAGATAGGCTAAAACCCTGTCTTACTTCCTTCTCAACTACTGCCTCCCTTTCATGCCACTCGACTCTTATAACTGTCATGTGGTTTCTGTACAAATTTTAAATATCCTTTCGCTCCATGTATTTTACCCCTGTCAGGTCCGCGGCTCGTGGTCTTGCGGTAGCGTTGTCGCTCGGGGTGCAATGAAGGAGCCTCCGCGAAGATTGCGATAGCAAGATACAAACGAGAACCGCAATCGGGCGCACCCCGGGCAACGTTGATCTATCAGCGGCTAATCCTTCAACAACCGGAACGGACTTCTGAGAAAATGATGACCAATAAGACCCTACCCAAACGGTCTTTTCTAAGGCCACTTGTGACAATGTCGATAAACATTGAAGGAATATCGAGAGACAAAGAAGATTTATTATCTGACTTGTGTAAAGAATATCAATGTGACTTCCTCCTGATTCAAGAAACTTATCGGGGCAGTACAAAACCCACACCCAAAATAGATGGAATGAAGATGATATTGGAGAGACCACATGAACGGTACGGTAGTGCCCTCTTCGCCAGGCCAGGAATTAGAGTTACTTCTGCATCACTGACTGACAGGCAAGGCATTGAGATATTAACCGTTCGAACTCAGCAGTATAGCGTTACCTCTGTGTACAAACCCCCAGAATCAGATTTTGTCTTCACTGAGCCTGGCATTTTCAGTTACCAAGATTTTAATTTTGTATTGGGCGATTTCAACTGTCAGAGCACTACATGGGACTATAAAGAAACTAACAGCAACGGAGTGGAACTAGAGACCTGGGCTGAGGTACACGATCTACTGCTCATACATGACCCGAAACTGCCAATAATAGTGGCAGATGGAAGAAAGGGTACAATCCCGATAATATCTTTGTTAGTAAGAAACTCGTTGGCCAATGTGGAAAACTCATTAGGGAGCCAATCCCCCATACGCAGCATCGGCCCATAATTTGCACGGTCAATGCAGTTGTTAAGCCTGAACAAGTTCCTTTCAAAAGAAGGTTCAACTTTAAAAAGGCCAATTGGAAGAAATTTAGAGAGCTCATTGCTGTAGAAATAACAAAAATCCCCCCACAACCTGAGATGTACGACTCTTTTGTCAAACTTGTTCAGAAGGTGCCTAGGAAAACAATACCGCGAGGATGCAGAACATAGTTTATTATGGGACTCTCTGAGGACGCAAAGCCACTACTGGAAAGATACCAGAAGCTCTTCGATAACGACCCATTTGATTATGAGACACTTCTAGCAGGTGATGAACTCATGTCAGTCATAGCTGAGAACCGCAAAGCCAAATGGTGTGACCTCGTGGAGAACCTGGACATGAAAGCGAACAGTAGGCGGGCTTGGAAACTGTTAAAGAACCTTAACGGTGGCGCCACAAAGTCAAATGATAAATTTACTAACGTCACGGCAGACCAAGTCGCCACTACACTCCTTATGAATGGCAAAACCCACGGCAGAAAGTACCAGGAACCATTAGCACGTGATCCGGCAGAGGAAAGTCATCACTTCAAGGCACCATTTACAATGTCAGAACTTACTGCAGCCATTTCCAGCTTGAAAATTAACAGAGCTCCTGGTATCGATGAACTCAGAGTTGAGCAAATTAAAAACTTTGGCAGTAATACCCTACAGTGGCTGCTAGAATTGATAAACGCATGTGTAGAAAGGACCCATATTCCAAAGATGTGGAGGAAAGCCCGAGTGGTTGCACTTCTGAAACCAGGAAAGGACTCTGATGATCCAAAAAAACTTCCGACCTGTGTCTCTTTTATGTCACTGTTTTAAGATCTTGGAACGCCTGACGCTAAGTCGCATAGAAAGCTTCTTGGAACAACAGATCATCCCACAGCAGGCAGGTTTCCGGCTAGGCAAATCGTGCTGCGGTCAAGTCTTGAACCTGACCCAACATATCGAGGATGGGTTTGAGAGGAAAGAGATCACGGGAGTGGCATTCATAGACCTTTCAGGTGCATATGATACTGTAAACCATCGGAGGCTCCTTAGGAAAGTATATAATGTGACAAGAGATTACCATTTACCATCACTGATAGGTACTTTCCTGCATAATAGGAGATTTTTCGTATGCCTCCAGGGTAAGAAGAGCAGGTGGAGAAATCAGAGGAATGGCCTACCTCAGGGAAGCGTCCTCGCCCCAGCTCCGTATAAAATATATACAAATGACCAACCAGTGCCAAACATCACGCGCCAATTTAGGTATGCCGATGACACTGCAGTTGCACCCCAAGGTAACAATTTTATGGATGTAGAGGAGAAATTAACCAGTACCTTGGAAGCTTTCTCCCAGTATTATGACGCAAACCACCTAAGGCCGAACCCTTCCAAGACGCAGGTCTGTGCATTCCATTTAAAGAACAGGGAGGAAAATCGTGAATTAGATGTAATATGGAGAGGTGAACGTCTCGAGCATTGTAAAACGCCCAAATATCCTGGTGTCACGTTGGATCGCGCACTAACCTATAAACATCATTGTAATGCCACAAGGGAAAAAGTCTCAACTAGAAACAACATCATCAGGAAACTAACCAGCGGATCCTGGGGTGCAAACCCAAAAGTCCTGAGAACTTCAGCCATTGCGCTCAGTGTGTCAGCCTCGGAATACGCCGCTCCAGTATGGTCTGCATCAACACATGCGAGAAAAGTCGATGTCGCGGTAAATGAAATGGCACGGATTGTTACCGGATGCTTGAGGCCAAACCCAGTGCACAAGATGTACTTAATCATGGGGATCGCAACGCCCAACATACGACGTGACATCTGTGCCGAAGCCGAAAAAACCAAGCAAGAAAAGGACATGCGTCACCCTTTATATGGACATCAGCCTGCTGACCGACGGCTTTGTTCGAGAAAGAGTTTCCTGTCACGTACCCGAGCCCTGGAAGGGTCGGCTGCAGAGAACCGTTTGAAAAGGTGGGAAATCGACCTGAGAAACCCCCATAAAGATGTAAAAGAAGAACTGGCGCCTGGTGGAGACCTACCATACACAGTCTGGAGAACCCTAAACCGTATGAAGGTAGAAGTGCCAAAGTGCAAGACCAACCTGCAGCAATGGGGTTTCCTAAAAGAGAATGAGAACACTCTCTGTCTGTGTGGCTCTGTCCAGGATCCTCAGCACCTGCTTATCTGTCCATATTTAGACCAGCCCTGCACAATGAATGACTTATGGAAGGCAAATGACAAGGCCATATTGGCTGCTGATTTTTTGAAGTTTGAAGTCTAGTTCCGGACACGGAAAGTAAGTAAGTAAGCGTTCTCGCATCCCGCGCGCGGGGTCCCGGGTTCGATTCCCAGCGGGTCAGGGATTTTCTCTGGCTCGAGATGACTGGGTGTTGTGTGTCTTTCATCATCATTTCACTCACAAGTCGCCGTAGTGGCGTTAAAGAACTTGTGGAGCGGCATCCGAACCGCCCCGCGGGGAGTCTCCCGGCCACCAATGCTATACGCTCATTATTATCATTATCACCCCTGTCACCTTCAGAGTTTTAAAGAGAGTATTCGAGTCAACATTGTCAAAAGCTTTCTCTAAGTCTACAAAAGCCAGAAACCTAGGTTTGGCTTTCCTTAGTCTATCTTCTAAGATAAGCCGTAGGGTCAGTATTGCCTCGCGTGTTCCAACATATCTACGGAATCCAAACTGACCTTCCCCGAGGTCGGCTTCTACCAGCTTTTCCATTCGCCGGTACAGAATTCGAAGTAATATTTTGTCGCTGTGACTTACTAAACTAACAGTTCGGTAATTTTCACACCTGTCAACACCTGCTTTCTTTGGGGTTTGAAATATTATATTCTTTTGGAAGTCTGAGGGTATTTCACTGTCTCATACATGTTACTCACCAGATGGAACAGTTTTGTCATGGCTGGCCCTTCAGTAGTTCTAATGGAATGTTGTCTACTCCCGGGGCCTTTCACTAAATATGTAACAGGCTATAAGTGCCGTGGTTTATGAATGTTTAAATTTTGAAGTAACTTGCTCTCACCTAAATGGTAATTTTGAAAATGTGTTGATGGTTTTATTTGTTATTTGTCTTGTTTAAATGTGCCAAATAAATGTTCAGTGCAACTGTCTATGGTGATTGCCTGATGTGTCACTTGGTCAGTCCTATCACCCCACAGCCTATTGTGCTGAGCTTGTCGTTGTGTAAAAGTTGAATTCCATGCTGTGCTGACACATCACACTCCTTCCACCTTTCTGCTTTCCCTTCTTTGCTTAAAACTGGGTTTCCATCTGAGCTCTTGATATTCATACAAGTGGTTCTCTTTCGTCCAAAGGTGTCTCCGATTTTCCTGTAGGAAGTATCTAGCTTACCCCTAGTGGCATATGCCTCTACATCCTTACATTTGTCCTCTAGCCATCTTTGCTTAGCCATCCTAGTGAGATCAGCCTCTACATCCTTACATTAGTCCTCTAGCCATCCTTGCTAAGCCATTTTGCACTTCCTGTCGATCTCATTTTTGAGACATTTGTGTCCCTTTTCGCCTGCTTCATCAACTGCATTTTTATATTTTCTCCTTTCATCAATTAAATTCAACATCTCTTTTGTTACCCAAGGATTTCTACTAGCCCTCGTCTTTTTGCCTACTTGATCCACTGCTGCCTTCACTATTCCATCTCTCAAAGCTACACATTCTTCTTCTACTGTATTTCTTTCCCCTGCATTTATCAGTCGTCCCCTAATGCTCTCTCTGTAACTCTTATAACATCTGGTTCTTTCGGTTTATCTAGATCCCATCAGCTTAAATTCCTACCTTTTTGCAATTTCTTCAGTTTTAATCTACAGTTCATAACCAAAAAATTGTGGCCAGAGTCCACATCTGCCTCTGGATTTGTCTTACAATTTAAAACCTGGTTCCTAAATCTCTGTCGTACCGTTATATAATCTATCTGAAATCTTCCAATGTCTCCAGGCCTCTTCCAGTATACAACCTTCTTTCATGATTCTTAAATCCAGTGTTAGCTATGAATAAGTTATGCTCTCCGCAAAATTCTACCAGGTGACTTCCTCTTTCATTCCTCACCCCTAGTTCATATTCACCTAATTCTTTCTCTACTATCGAATTCAAGTCCAGCATGACTATTAAATTTTCGTCTCCCTTAACTATCTGAATAATTTCTTTTGTCACATTATACATTTCTTCAATCTCTTGATCATCTTTGGAGCTAGTTAGCATATAAACTTGTACTACTGTGGTAGGCGTGGGCTTTCTATCTTGGCTACAATAATAAGTTCATTATGCCGCTCGCAACAGCTTATCCACGCTCCTATTTTTTTATTCATTATTAAACCAACTCCTGCATTACCCCTATTTGATTTTGTATTTATAACCCTGTATTCGCCTAACCAGAAGTCCTGTTCGTCTTGCCACAGAGCTTCACTAATTCCTACTATATCTAACTTTAACCTATCCATTTCCCTTTTTAAATTTTCTAACTAACCTGCCCGATTAAAGGATCTGATATTCCACGCTGCAATCCGTAGAACGCCAGTTTTCTTTCTCCTGATAACTACATTCTCCTGAGTAGTCCCCGCCCGGAGATCCGAATGGGGACTATTAACCTCCGGAATATTTTGCCCAAGAGGACGCCATCACCATTTTAGCATACAGTAAATCTGCATGCCTTTGGGAAAAATTACGGCTGTAGTTTCCCTTTGCTTTCAGCCGTTCTCAGTACCAGCACAACAAGGCCGTTTTGGTTAATGCTGCAAGGCCAGATCAGTCAATCATTCAGACTGTTACCCCTGCAACTACTGAAAAGGCTGCTGCCCCTCTTCAGGAACCGCACGTTTGTCTTTCCTCTCAAGAGATACCCCTCCGTTGTGGTTTCACCTACGGTACCGATATCTGTATCGCTGAGGCACGCAAGCCACCCTACCAACGACAGGGTCCACGGTTCATGTGGGAGGATAAAAGAGATAACCAATCATAATCGGTGATGAGAACACTGATAGCCATCTGTGGGAAATTTATCGCAGACTCATTGATTGCATGGCAGCAAAGTTGGCGGTTAAGCGTCGGTAATGGTTCCTACGGAGATGGCGTGGTCGCATCGATGTGCGCCATGCAGCAGAAGACGATTTCAGAGCTGCGACAGCGGTTGGATGTCAAATACGTACTGGCCTGCTGGTCGACATTCAGAAATGTATGCGAAGTGTTGCGTATTGCTCCTAGATAATATTTCGATGAAAATACTGTATGACTGACGCCGTCATTTACCATCGAAGAGGCGTTGAGATGTCGATGTGCATGTTTTACGGGTGACGATTTCAAAGGTGCGACAGTGACTAGTTGTTACAATATACTGGCGTGCGAGTAAGACGACTGCCGTAACATGTGTCGGATCCCCCAGATGACACTGACCAAGCGACCGACAAGACAACAAGTAAACAGGGATACATAGTACCTAAAGCACGGACAATACAAGTTACATCAAAAGAACCATCTAGGTTCTTATAAAGTAACGAACTTTATAAAACTTTTAATTTATTCGTTATAGATCCTTCCGAGTGACTGTGATCTGTTAGGTATTCGCCAAATATTGATTTATTACGGGGCATACCTGAAATGTGTTCCTTATACGCGAAAGAACTTGCCCCCTTCTAACAGCAGTGTACCGCAAGTCTCTAGAGAAACGGAAGGTTCCAAATGATTGGTAAAGAGCACAGGTAGTTCAAGTTTTCAAGAAGGGTCGTCGAGAAGATGCGCAAAACTATAGCTCCACACCTCTGACATCAATCTGTTGTAGAATTTTAGAACATGTTTTTAACTCGCATTTCACGTCATTTCTGGAAACTCAGAATCTACTCTGTAGGAATCAACATGGATTCCGGAAACAGCGATCGTGTGAGACCCAACTCGCTTTATTTGTTCATGAGACCCAGAAAATATTAGATACAGGCTCCCAGGTAGATGCTATTTTTCTTGAGTTCCGGAAGGCGTTCGATACAGTTCCCGTACTGTCGCCTGATAAACAAAGTAAGAGCCTACGGAATATCAGACCAGCTGTGTGGCTGGATTGAAGAGTTTTTAGCAAACAGAACACAGCATTTTGTTATCAATGGAGAGACGTCTACAGACGTTAAAGTAACCTCTGGCGTGCCACAGGGGAGTGTTATTGGACCATTGCTTTTCACAATATATATAAATGACCTAGTAGATAGTGTCGGAAGTTCCATGCGGCTTTTCGCGGATGATGCTGTAGTATACAGAGAAGTTGCAGCATTATAAAATTGCAGCGAAATTCAGGAAGATCTGCAGCGGATAGGTACTTGGTGCAGGGAGTGGCAACTGACCCTTAACATAGACACATGTAATGCATTGCGAATACATAGAGAGAAGGATCCTTTATTGTATGATTATATGATAGCGGAACAAACACTGGTAGCAGTTACTTCTGTAAAATATCTGGGAGTATGGGTACGGAACGATTTGAAGTGGAATGATTATATAAAATGAAATGTTGGTAAGGCGGGTGCCAGATTGAGATTCATTGGGAGAGTCCTTAGAAAATGTAGTCCATCAACAAAGGAGGTGGCTTATAAAACACTCGATCGACCTATACTTGAGTATTGTTCATCAGTGTGGGATCCGTTGCAGGTCGGATTGACAGAGGAGATAGAGAAGATCCAAAGAAGAGCGGCGCGTTTCGTCACAGGGTTATTTGGTAAGCGTGATAGCGTTACAGAGATGTTTAGCAAACTCAAGTGGCAGACTCTGCAAGAGAGGCGCTCTGCATCGCGGTGTAGCTTGCTGACCAGGTTTCGAGAGGGTGCGTTTCTCGACGAGGTCTCAAATATATTGCTTCTCCCTACTTATACTTCCCGAGGAGATCACGAAAGTAAAATTAGAGAGATTCGAGCGCGCACGGAGGCTTTCCGGCAGTCGGTCTTCCCGCGAACCATACGTGCCTGCACAGGAAAGGGAGGTGATGACAGTGGCACGTAAAGTGCCCTTCGCCATACACCGTTGGGTGGCTTGTGGAGTATAAATGTAGATGTAGATGTAGATAACGAGTGGTGAAGTTCCTATATGTCTGGTCAATGTACTATTTGTCGCAATCTTTACATGGTATTTTATGAACACCAGAACTAAGATAGATGTTGTTGCAGTTTCCAATTGCACATTTCATCCTACTCAGAAAAATTTTATTAGTACCAAAGGTTATTGTCAGACCGGTGTTCTTGAAAGATTTATTAATTTTGCAGAAATTAAGCCCATTTGTCATGACGGTAAATTTGCTATTGGGAGTAGTAAGATTGTTGTCGGACTGTTGCAATTTACGAAACAAATAATCAACTTCATAGGGGCTTAAAACCTTTGGCAATTTGCTTTAAAATGTTTAGTTCTTTTTGCATTGCATCTGGTACCTGATGTAATTTAAGTATTCTGTGAATCATAAATTTGAAAAAGGCTTTTTTGTATTTAGAAGGGTGACATGAATTTGCGTTAATAATTACATCAGTGGCAGTCGGCTTCCTGTAAATGGTAAAACAATGTTTACCACTGCAATTGTAAATTGTTAAATCCAAAAATTTAATGCTGTTGTTTTCGTGTTTAACCTTAAATAATAAGATTAGGATGGACGTTATTTAAAATGTTAGTAGGTGAGTCCACCTCGTTTCTGAATCCTTTATATAGTAACAGAGTATATATACCTCTTGTTATACAAAATCTTACTCGTGACCTGTGGATTGTTTTTAGAACATGGCAATTCTGCGTGATTAACAAAGATTTCAGGTATGGTACCCGCCAACGAATTGCCCATTGCTAACCTGTCCTTAAAAAAAATTTGCTGTTGAATGAAAAGTAGTTGAAAGCAAGAGTATTTTCGAATACTTAAAATTTTATTTTGACGTAAATTATTTTTAATAATTTCGGTGACTAGCATGTTAATGTACAGGTTCGTAATGTCTAGTGAGGCTAATCTTGCATCGTCAGGAATTTCAGTGTTTTAGATTGACTGTGCTAGTTCATAGCTGTTCTTTACGCTAAAATTCTCTGAGTAAACGTAAAAACTTTCAAAATATCAATCACTTTTTTGTTTAACATCCAGCCGCTGTCGCAGCTCTGAAATCGTCTACTGCTGGATGTGGCATATCGACATGACCAAGCCGTCTCCTTCGGAACCATTAGCACCTCTTAACCACCAACTCTGCTGCCACGTTATCCACTACTTTGCCATAAATTCCCCACAGATTGTTTATGTCTTTTACTGTATAAATATTTTTATCACAGATTGATGAAATGATGTTCATGGCAGTCACTTTATACAACAAAGGGCACTATTTCTTTATTTGTTATTAGCTTTGGCTAATGGTTCGAATGGCTCTGAGCACAATGGGACTCAACTTCTGAGGTCATCAGTCCCCTAGAACTTAGAACTACTTAAACCTAACTAACCTACGGACATCACACAGATCCATGCCCGTGGCAGGATTCGAACCTGCGACCGTAGCGGTCGCTCTGTTCCAGACTGTAGCGCCTAGAACCGCTCGGCCACACCGGCCGCCTATTAGCTTTCATGTAACCATTCTGTATATACGTTATTGTAACAACAGTTCTACGTCCTGTGCTCGTGGTTGGCTATTGCTGATGTTATTCCGTATGCAGTGGGCGGAGCATTGCATATTTAAGCAGCAGCTGCATTGCTCTCCTTAGCGGTTGACGTTCTTGGATTTCGTAACGCCTGCTCTGTTGTCCACCACCACCTGCCATCACGGATATAACTTCCTGGTTTATTATTTGTTATATAAAATGTATTTTACACATTACTACTATTTTCAGACGTCCTCTAAATCTATTCTACGTTCATATTTCAGTATGAGGTCTGTTATTGATAGACCGATATCGGTAAAAACAAAAATAAAAGTTCCTAGAGGTCGAGACTGTTTAAGTTCATTTTAAAATGGTAAAAGATTGGTGAACGTCCAATTTGGAACTAAAGAAAGAAATTTTTGGCCATTCATTTTAGGGATAAATCCTACAATGGCTCTTTCAGGGGGTGATCCAGCGAAACGGTGCAGCTACCAAGGCTTATGCCATAATGGGTAGGACTAGTTTACGTGACAAGTAGTAAAAACTATATACTGAATTGCGTTGTGCATAAATCCAACATGAAAGTTGCACATAACGAAATATATACCCTGACTGGCACCCAGTGTGAGGCTACGTATCGGTTACTACAGTGTTCAGGGAAGATTTACTTAAGATTGTTGTGGGACGACTAGATCTGTAGAGCTTCGCACCGTCTTGTGAAACGCTTTCTTCCGCATGTGCATTGAAAGTGTCTCCATTGTGTCGGATAAATTTTTGTAATTTTGTTTAGCAGCTGACATTGGTCACCCTAGCAGTGACACCGATGTATTAAAAACATAGGGACTCAGCACGAGAAGAACCACGTGTTGACAGTGGAGCTGAGGAATGGACGTTCATGAAGTTCTCAAGGATATTTGTCAGATCTGTGTCTGACATTTTGTTTATTGACTGTTTCTGGAATATGAAAACGAGCTTAGTCTTAAAAGTAACACTGCTACGGTATGAGTGTCTGTAAGTATTCCTTGACAAAATGTTTTGAACTCCAGACTACTATCTTTTTTTATCTAGAAGGGTAAACTGACGTCCAACCACGATGCTACCTCTCCAAGTTAAAGGGACTTTTTTCAGTTTTTGTAAAGGAATGAATTTTAATAAATGAAAAGCACCAGTTTGCTTTTGTTATACAATATTACTTTTATTGTTAACCTCTATTCGGCTTACAAGCCCATCTTCAGACATTTACTGAGTGTTATCACCAAAGAAGTTAAATGTTAGCAGACAACATTGGAAGGGAAGTAAAACATCTAGACTGAAGCAGAAACATACAGCGAGTAACATCTTTGCAATGAAAAAGTAAAAGCTGAACAGTACATAAATAACAATGGAGTAGACAGGAAAACCTTAAGCACAAAATAGGAATAGCATGCCTACATAACAGTTTCTATCAATAAACAAACTAATAAAATAAAATAAAATTAGTACTAGACAGTCTGCATCAGGAGGTATGAAACATGGACAACCAATTAAAAGAAGAGACAGTTATCAATGTAAACACAGAATACATAAGGAAATTAAGCAACATCAATAAGATACACAGAAATAAATAAATGCAGGAAAATGGAGGTGTTTGAGGGAACCTACAGTTTGAGAGTGTGGTGGTACTGAATTTTAACATTAACATTATAATCAAAGCAGTAGCTGTGTACCAGTTTTCACTAAATAATTTTAATATCTGAAACTGATCAAACGTATAAGAGTAGTCTGATTTCTAGTAAATCCTTCTTGTGTTACATCAGTATCTGTCATAAGATTGTATGTACAGCACGACATGTAAACCAAACTAGTTTCTGAACTATTCCTGATTATCATTGTTTGTGGTTCACTAGAAGGTAGACAAAAGCATTACATTTCTCAAACACAAACTCTGAATATGTTCACAAGGCACAAACACAGTACACTACATATGGCTGTTACCTCGAACTGTGGTCCAGACCTCCAAGGAGTGTGGTTACGACTTCACCGTGTTGGTGCCTGGCCTAGTGGTCTAGTGGTGAGGCCTACGCCTGGAAAGTGACAGGTTGTGGGATAGAATCCTGTGATATAGATGTCCCTTGTTAATTCGTAAATGCACCACAGAATACCTCAGTTTGCCTTGACTCGACCTTCACTTCTAAATGACGACACGCCGTTTAGATTCCACACTAAACTGTAGGACCCGTTTCCCTGGTAGGATTACTGGGGCAGATTCGGACACGCATGTCGCCGAAGTGACGAGGCGTATGAGCCACGCGGAATTATTGTTGCTGCGTTGCAATGTTCATAGAATTAGTAAATGGTCAGTTAGAAATGGGCATACCAGCTCAGATAAAGAATTGATGTCGTTATTGGGTTTCATGATCACGTCAGCACCGCCACAGTTACGTTGGTAATTAAAAGTAAATATTCTCACCACACTCACTTACAACACTGGGATCGTTCCTAGCCGTTACTAGTGCACATTATTCTTTTTCTATTAATGACAGTCACTTCGAGCGTATTATCTTTATTTTATAATTACATGCTGTTTCCTGTTGCAGACAAAAATGTTCTCTACTTCTAAAAAGGAAGGAATATGTCTCCGTCCATGTGGAATCCTACACAGTTAAATCGATTTCTTGAAATCTGTTCTTGAAAATGCGGAGTTTAATATTTGCGTATTCCTTTATTCGAGCATTTTATTGGTAGTTTAGTGCTTTCATGTACGTAGTACGATTTTCCTTATTTTGTAGTCCGACTTTTGTCGCTCACTTGCTGCACTGGCCCATGGAAGAAAAACTGGATCACTTCTTCAATATTTATTATGGTTTTATAGCCAAACGCAATAGTAATTAGGAGAACAAAGCAGTTGTTTGCATCTCACGATGCAGTTGATTGTCTCCCCTCCCGTGGTGTGATATGGAACTAATTGCGAAGTGTGGTATCTTTTATTTAAAGAATTCGTAATCGCGATCTAACAGACATTATGCCTAAATTCATGGAACTAATATCTAGAGAAGTGATAGGAATTTTACTAGTGGTTTTATGGACCAGGTCAGAATTAATGGGAAAGGTCAGGAAAATATCTTTTTGAAGAAGTGAATTTCAGACATTAGTTGAAACTATCGCCTTGCGTTGCAATAGCCATCGGGTTTAGTATTATTTAAGTGTGGAATCGACAGCAGTGCAGCTGTCAGCTTCCACAGCAACGTTTGTCCGGGACAGCTGCTGAAAAATCTCCGCTCCCGCTCATGGGCGAACATCGGTTTATGGTTTTTAAAGGCTCTGTGTGCACAGCCACAGCAAAATCTCCTTGCCAACCACAGGGTAATCCTCTTTGCATGGAGCGCTACTCGCGGCCGCTCGACACAGCGAATCGCGCAGACCCCCTGTGCGGCAGCAAAACAAGCGACCGAGGCTGCCTGCAGGACCTCGCGACGTCGGCCGTGAACCGTATTACGCGGGGCAGCTGCGTCCCGCCGCCCAAATGAGGGTCGTTTAGACTGTCCATTCACGATCGAAAGTTTCGCTGGCTTCAATCAAGTTGCAAGAGAACGGCATCATCCTCTCTCTTACTCGCTATTTCAACCATTTTTAATTGGTATACTGAGAGATTCACAACTTACGCCTGTCAAAAGCTTCAGGAGTAGCCAAAAAGTAAAATATTTGCATTACTCTGTAATGATACTTACGGAACATGAGTTATTCTAAATTGTATAATGCTAAACACTGTAGCAAAAGTCTTGGTTAAAACGTAGATACAAATAGCTATTTTCTAGCCTCTCTGTAGAACATATTTAACATGGAAGCCTTTGAGTGTGAGGTCGCGAAAGGCCAATGACGTCTACGGCATTCGCTGCCCCACGTGTTGTCTACCAAACAACCACAATATTGGTTGTTATCGTCAACAGGAGGCGGGACTGGAGGTATCCAATGGTGAGCATATCATGACGCTACGGAGCGTAATTGAAATGCCTAGTCGACGAGTAACTCACAACAGTACTACAGCGCTGATAGTATTGAAACTTACAGGGTGTTTCAAAAATGACCGGTATATTTGAAACGGCAATAAAAACTAAACGAGCAGCGATAGAAATACACCGTTTGTTGCAATATGCTTGGGACAACAGTACATTTTCAGGCGGACAAACTTTCTAAATTACAGTAGTTACAATTTTCAACAACAGATGGCGCTGCAAGTGATGTGAAAGATATAGAAGACAACGCAGTCTGTGGGTGCGCCATTCTGTACGTCGTCTTTCTGCTGTAAGCGTGTGCTCTTCACAACGTGCAAGTGTGCTGTGGACAACATGGTTTATTCCTTAGAACAGAGGATTTTTCTGGTGTTGGAATTCCACCGTCTAGAACACAGTGTTGTTGCAACAAGACGAAGTTTTCAACGGAGGTTTAATGTAACCAAAGGACCGAAAAGCGATACAATAAAGGATCTGTTTGAAAAATTTCAACGGACTGGGAACGTGACGGATGAACGTGCTGGAAAGGTAGGGCGACCGAGTACGGCAACCACAGAGGGCAACGCGCAGCTAGTGCAGCAGGTGATCCAACAGCGGCCTCGGGTTTCCGTTCGCCATGTTGCAGCTGCGGTCCAAATGACGCCAACGTCCACGTATCGTCTCATGCGCCAGAGTTTACACCTCTATCCATACAAAATTCAAACGCGGCAACCCCTCAGCGCCGCTACCATTGCTGCACGAGATACATTCGCTAACGATATAGTGCACAGGATTGATGACGGCGATATGCATGTGGGCAGCATTTGGTTTACTGACGAAGCTTATTTTTACCCGGACGGCTTCGTCAATAAACAGAACTGGCGCATATGGGGAACCGAAAACCCCATGTTGCAGTCCCATCGTCCCTGCATCCTCAAAAAGTACTGGTCTGGGCCGCCATTTCTTCCAGAGGAATCATTGGCCCATTTTTCAGATCCGAAAAGATTACTGCATCACGCTATCTGGACATTCTTCGTGAATTTGTGGCGGTACAAACTGCCTTAGACGACACTGCGAACACCTCGTGGTTTATGCAAGATGGTGCCCGGCCACATCGCGCGGCCGACGTCTTTAATTTCCTGAATGAATATTTCGATGATCGTGTGGTTGCTTTGGGCTATCCGAAACATACAGGAGGCAGCGTGGATTGGCCTCCCTATTCGCCAGACATGAACCCCTGTGACTCCTTTCTGTGGGGCCACTTGAAAGACCTGGTGTACCGCCAGAATCCAGAAACAATTGAACAGCTGAAGCAGTACATCTCATCTGCATGTGAAGCCATTCCGCCAGACACGTTGTCAAAGGTTTCGGGTAATTTCATTCAGAGACTGCGCCATATTATTGCTACGCATGGTGGATATGTGGAAAATATCGTACTATAGAGTTTCCCAGACCGCAGCGCCATCTGTTGTTGACAATTGTAACTACTGTAATTTCGAAAGTTTGTCTGCCTGAAAATGTACTGTTGTCCCAAGCATATTGCAACAAACGGTGTATTTCTATCGCTGCTCGTTTAGTTTTTATTACCGTTTCAAATATACCGGTCATTTTTGAAACACCCTGTAGCAGAGCAATGGCAACGGTTAACAAAACAAACATTGCATTCTATCTGCAACAACAGTTGCCGAAGTTGACATCTCGTCACAAAGTAAACCAATGAATTTCCCTGAGTGAGAAAGAAGTGGCAGATTGCATATTAGTCTTTCTGCAAGATGAGTCAGTTGAATGTGTGGGGTCGTATACGCTCGACTGTGTGCACAACGTACATGAAGAGTTCAATGATATTCTACTGTTTTGATTATTCCTGGTCTTCGTTTAAAAATCATGTTCTTTTAGAGCAAACGATCCCCCCTGAAAAGTATCTGACATTGCAGTTCATACCATCAGGAACCACTGGACTATTCAGCCTCTGGACGTTTTCTTTTTCCCTGCCTATGAAACATATTACCGCACTATCGGCATCTAAGCCTTAAAGGACAGCCAGGTTCACTACAAGCTCCACGACAGACTGTTTCAGCATTCGGTTGCATGCCATCACATTCCATCAGTTGTCATTACCTCGTCACACAAATATGATTCTATATGCATTCATTAAGAGAGGATACCTAACTGAAAGTCCTGCATTGTTCGTAACTCCCAAGAAATTCTCCTTCGATCTTGATGATGCGAACCTTTGTGATCACGGTGGAGTTCTATTTTTCATCGCTGACTATGGTGCAAGTTAATGGTTTGTTTTAAACATTTCTTGAATGTCGAAGATACCTATTTTGTGCGGTGTAAAACACACACGCCATAGGAGGTTGATCTCTTCACCTCCCGGCCACTTATTTTCTGTCGCCGTCCTGATGCACATCGTGAGTCACTGGCAGCTAATATTTTTCCTGTCATAACTGTTAACACAACACATTCCAGTGAGCCTTGCTAAAGACTGAACTTGCGACATCGCACACGAGAGGTTCCTTCTCAGACCGCAAGGTTATCTACACATATCATTAGCTCACCCATCACGTTTTTTGTCTGTGTGTGAAGGCTAACCTTAGAAACTACAGCAGGGATTTTGATATGAGTTTCACTAATAAACAGACTGATCCACGAAAAAGGTTTTTGTATATAGTTTATTATCGCTATGTCACACAAGTGGTCTGGTCGTAAATACTATATGCTGTCCGTGCGAAGCCGGGGCCGGCAGCTAATAAGATAAATTGTGATTCAAAGTATACGGACACCCCCAAAAGCATACGTTTTCCATATTAGGTGCATTGTGCTGCCAGCTACTGCCAGGTACTCCATATCAGCGACCTCTGTAGTCATTAGACGTCGTGAGAGAGCAAAATTGGGAGCTCCGCGGAACTCACTGAGTTCGAACGTGGTTAGGTGATTGAGTGTAAATTGCGTCATACGCCTGTACGCGAGATTTCCACACTCTTAAACATCCCTAGGTCCACTGTTTCCGATGTGATAGTGAAGTGGAAACGTGAAGGGACACGTACAGCACAAAAGCGTACATGCCGACCTCGTATGTTGAC